>NC_133590.1:9813864-10417383 GCF_964106895.1 Numenius arquata
GCTTCATATTAATGGAGCCAGTCCAAAAAGTGCAAGGGTTTGATATTTCACAAGACAATCTGGCTTTGATAAAGACTGGAACAGGTAATTCTTTCATATATTCACAACAAGGTAAGCCAACTTCTTAAAACAATTTAAATTGCATCTTTAAAATGTCAAGTGAGATGCACCATTTGATATATTCGGCTGTCATGTTGAAAGGTAGCTTTTTTTTAATTGAGTGTGCTTCATTTGTCTAGAGTTTTTAAGGACATATTATGATTTGCATTCAGTCTTTTATGTTATTTAAATATTCTGCAACACTATGAGTGCTTCAGAATTACAATACAAATTTCATTTAATACTCCTTAAGCATTTGTTCACTACAAAAATTATGCCAAAGTACATTACTAACAAAGCCATTATAAAACATTCAGCCTCAGTCCCTTTGCTCTCTCTTGACACTCTTTTGTCAATGGGGTAAGGCAAAACAAACACACGTACAAACAAACCTCTTAAATCTTTTATAGAAGAAGGGAACAGCAATAAGTAATCCAAAGTAATAACTTTTTGCTCCACTTACATCATCTGTATTTACTTTTATGTAACGTCAGAAAAATAATTTTAGAAGAAAACATATACTTGTCATAAAGTGATATATGCAGGTATGCTAATGAGAAAACAAGGACCATTTTTGTCAGTTCTCCATTAACAGCAATAAAGCACTCTATGGCATAGCACAGCAGACTCTTCTTTCCAAAAAGCACAGCCTATCTAAATGTCGCTCATAAATATTTGTGAGCCCAGAATGAAAAGCATAAGAATAATTAAAATTAATTAAACAAAACTTATAGGTGGAGACCACAACGTTCAGTTTATGTAGTCATCTCTTTTCCCACTTTTGATCGTACCTATTTTATTTCTGTGACTTTTCAGATTTTTTCATGCTACTCTAATGTCCTAAAACATATTGATAAAATCCTTGTAAATGAACCACAAATTTTCAGGAATAAGCCTACCAAGTCCTTTTGGTCTTTCATCTTTGTTAGAGATGAGGCTCGAGCAGACTTTTGTACAGAAAGCCTCCCCAGTGCCTTCGTTCTGCCTTTAAGACTCTCTCTTTTATGATTATATCATTTTATAGCCCCATCACTCGCCAGCATCTTTCCTTACAGAAATGCCATGGGAAACTCCATAATTTTGTCCAGGTAAAAATATGTCAGGCCTTTTTTCTTCTCTAGACAATCTGTATTTCACAGGTTCCCACATGATTTCTTATCAGTTTCTGTTTTTCTCTTCAGGCTTCCATCTCCCCAAGAAAAGCTAATTCTTTGTCTGCATTTTAGTAAGTTTTTCTGACTTCTCCCTTTACTTTAAGTTAGAGTCTTTATCTTTGGCATACCAGAAGTGAGTGAATGATTACAGTGGCTCAATGCCTGAGAACACACATCCTGAAGGTACTTATGGTAGATCTGAGATCTGGTTTTAATTTTTTTCAGCCCATAGTTGTGTCATACCAGTTACCAACCCTCCTGTAAGATCACATCACTTGGGAGCAAGTCTGTCTTCCCAGTTAGCATTCTTGCAGGGCCATCATCTCACTCCCTTCTCTTGCATTTCCCTCCTAGATATTTTGATAGCAAAATTATTTACCTACAGTTCCCACACTTTCTTCCTTTAGTGCAAATTAGTGATTTTTCCTGCAGCAAGCTCCAGTCCCCAAATGCATGTCTGTTATATAGAAGGTAAAATAAAACCTTTTAAAAGTGACTTTGCTGAGGCTTTAATGCAGTCAGGGTATTCTGTGTAACCCCTGGCTCTAACAGTCACATTTGGAAGGCTCCTGGGTCAAAAGCAAAAATGAAAATCTTTGTGCATTCCCAACACTTGTTTGAGTTATTCTTCCAAAGCCAAAGCTGACTGAGGTTGGAATTGCCTCTGGGAGGGTACACAATTGCTCGCTGACCTATCAGCAAATATATCTACACAGACTCCCTACAAAACTTGTGGCTCTTTTCTGCTTTTCTACTAACTTTGTACTTTCAAATAGTCTCCAAACTGCTTTAAGCTATTCAGTTTCCAATAATTAGGAAGCAGAAGTTGATAGCATGCCCAAATCTATTTTTATGGCACATTTCCAAGATAAAACAGAGCCAAGAATCTGTTCTTTATCTTTCACTATCAAAGATCTGAAAACTTCCGGAAAGAACATGCATCATCACCAACCCTCGCACAAACAGAGCACGCCTACACTGCTGTGCTGCAGAAAAACACAGCTCTCCTCCCAGCTACCGCAAGGTCGGATGGGGCAAGTGTCTTGCAACACCGGAAGCGTAAGCAATATGTGAAAATACAGGCTGGCAATGGTGTCCGTCCCCTTTTCACCCTTTTTTGACACTGGGAAAGCTTGGGACCAAACACAGGAAATGTCCAGAGCCCTAGATGGCTAGTTTCATTCTGAGACACTGGTCTGTACCCAGGATGGTCACAGCCATTTTTTTATTGATCTAAACATTCAAGAAGATTTGCGTTTGCCTCTCAAATCTACAGTTATTCCCTTTTGTTTCATCTGCTTCTTTCAAATAAGTGTAATATTCTAGCATTAACAGGAGATCGAGCATTCGGAATAACAGACTTCACCCTCTTCCCTTTAATTCTGCCTGTTACTTGTAAAGAAAGTCCGTCTGTCCCTACCAATTCCTCTCTGTCTTCAGTTCCTGTCATCGTCGGCTCTAAAATTCTCCCCTAGTGTTACTACCTTTAAATGATACTATGCTCCGTAAGTCTCCAGCTCACAAACCCAGAAGTTAACATTAACTTTGCTTGCTTTAACTGATTTAATGAGTAGACAGCATGTATTATGGAAGGTCATAAATATTTATCATTTTGAAAATATTCCCTTTATTGTTGTTGTGCAATACTAGGAAGGATACACTAAGGCAAGTTGGTTTTGTCTCTATTCAATATAATATTTGTTCACTTGACCAGAATGAACACATTGGAGTTAGACAACAGAAATATCAAGAAAGTCTTTTATTCATGGCTCTGCCACTCAGAGACTAAAAGGTAAGATTCTCCAAGAAGGTGAGTGGTCTTTGTCTGTACGTATTAGCATTTCTCTGGGGAATAGAATACACAAAGCTACTTTCAGATGACCTCCATCCAAGCTAAGAAATTCATTAACCACCTTCAATCTAAAATTGAAATGAGAGAGAAAAATGTTGCTTTTACAATTTTATTCAATTATCTTTCTTTGAAAGCCTTGGTAATTTATATATCGCTGCACTTGAAACACGGTTGCTGAGATTCCTTTGGAGAACATGATTCTCAGTGAGTGTTTTGATCTTCTTTTTCCTACCTATGTGAAGGCCACTACTATCAGAATGCATATTTGTCCTTGATAATTCTTAAGCTGACACTTATAAAACCACCTGGGTGTGTTCACTTGCATATTGTCAGAGGCAACTGCAAAAGCCAGTCTTTTCTTACTGCCCATAAAAACCTACTGTTCTTCTTAAGACATAAAACCAGCCCCAGATAAATTGACCATTCTTAAAAGGAGCTAGACCTCAAAACCCTACAACATGGGCTAGAAATTCTCTTTACTATTAGTTCTGACTTGTACTGGTTTACGTTAATTTAATCTGCACCACAGGGTATTCCCTCTGAAATACACAGACAGTGAAACTCTGTGTTGAAAATGTATATGGTCCCCCTATTCCGACCAAGTTGCCACTTATCAACATACAGAGCAGACCAAAAAGCAAACTAAAGAAGATAGTAAACTTCTTGCCGAATGCAGTTTTCAGCTATTTGTGTCTATTTGTCCCCAGAGGTACTCTTGCAGGCATGCACTTCTGTTTCAATTTATACCTGTACTGCTGGGGGAGCTCGGTGGCTCTGTTTCAACTCTCTCACACAAAGAACTAATGCTATGGGAAGCACAGCAAGATATTTGAGCACATCCAGCAATCCCAGTCTTCTAAAAAAAAAAAAAAAATAATTTCAAAGGGGTCTGATTTTCACACAAAGATGTTCAGCAATTTCTGAAGATGTTTCATCATTAATAGAGGCACCAGTTTCACTGGCAGCCTTCCATTTAACTTACATGCCAATACTTTGACAAATGGGGCACATGACGTTCCTTATCTCTTTTCTGTGGCTACATCATCTGAGGAGATACAGGTGCCCATAACTGCTGCCAAATTTCCATCTTCCAGTCAATGAACATAGACTGGACTGTAGACAACTTCTTATGAGCTTGATCTGTTCTGTCTTATCTGAAACTACATATGTGTATTCAGCGTAAGCAGTAATTAAGTACGAGACCCAGTCACTGACTAGCCACTGCTTCCTCCAGATTCCTCTGAGACTTCTTTCTAATGATTATCATCATATATGGCCGTGGCTTGCACCATTTTACCAACAAGAACCAGACCCAGACCCAAACATCCATGTAGGTGCCATGTGCTACAAGGAATGACAGACACTCTTGACTTGATTTTTAAAATGCCTAGCAGGCTGAGTGCATTATGTATAGCTCAGCATATGGAACATATTTTTAGTGTTATTTCTGATATTATATCTTCTCTGAAGCAATGGACGTATCTCAAGACCACAAATTGGCTTCTTATATGAACTGTAGATTCAACCCAAGCTACTTCCTGCCCTTAGGCCCTTGAGTGACTCCTGGTATAAGGATGACAGTTGGTCTCATACAGTTGCCTGAACAGGCGATTATGGCAGCACCCATCCTGCAGACAGCAGTGGAGGGACTTGAGGTCTTGCTCAGGAACTGAAAGACCTGGGTTGAGACATTGTTGTGACCCAAAGATGTGGGTTGTGTGATTGTGACCCACCCAACCTCCAGAGCACAGAGGGAACCTGTGACTTGCATGATCGACAAGTCACAAAGCCATTACAGAGAAGAAGATTAATGACATGATTATCACCATCCTATCCTTCTCCTCCTGACACAATTTGAAGGGGCTGTGGTTTCTCTGCTCTAAGCTGATCACAATATTGTCAGCAGATGCCAGTTATATTGAGAGCAAGCCAACCAATGAAAGAGCTTGGTACAGAGACACCTCAAATGTGAATCCCACATGGCCCAAGAGGACATAGATTAGTCAAAACGGTATTGGGCAGACAGAGGTTGAGTAACTTCAGTAGAAAAAACTAATAAATGCTCAGGCACCTATATTGTCCCAAAGTTTTAACACAATTTTTCTTACTCCCCACTTTTTAAAAGAAACTATCCCACTCTATATAAGAAATATAAACAGGCTTGATTATATGAAAATGTACAAGGATTTGCTTGACAGGGCACGTACGTCTGGTAACAGGTAGATGGGGACTTCCAGCAGGTGACACAGAGCAGCGAAATGGAGCTGCTGTTCTGAACTTCCCCTCAGAGGAGGCTCAGCCCATTGCCTGTAACAGGAGCTTACAATAACCAGCTAACTCAGGGAAGCATTTCACGTTGACTGTTATGAATGGTACACACAATAACCCCTCTGAGGGCTAAAATGGCCTCATCTTGCTTTTCTTCAAACTTTTAGAGGTGAAAATTTTGATGACTTAGATATGACGGGAGACAAGAAAAGGCAACATCTGCTATATCCAGCAATAAGGGTATCATTCTTACAAAGGTTCTCACCCACCCACACAAAGCCTATAATTAGACACGGTGTGGGCAGGTCCGCACCCACCATCGTGGGACTGATTCCAAGTGAAAAGAGCCGGTAGCAACCAGGATTTGACAGGGAGCTGGCTGAACAGAGCTTGCAAAGCAGCAACCCTTCCTGCCTTCAGAGTGGTAAGTGGCTGAAAACTTGGTCGGGCTTTTGGTCAAGTGTCCTTACCAACCGCTGGTTGGGACTGGAGGGCTGTAAGGACTCCTGCTTAAAAGCAGACACAGGCTGAACGGTGTGGCCTGAGTCAACAGGCAAAAAACAAACAGCAGCACTCAGAGGGATCCTGAGGAGACCCTGGCAGCAGCTACAAGGCTTTAAACTTTTCAATTCCAGGAAATCCCAACAGGCGATGAGAATTTCTGGGCTGCGATAACGCAATGCAGCTACAAAAACAGAGTGGATTCAGTGGGGCTAAGGTAATTTAAGACTGAATACATCCCTGTGTTTTTCAAGGAAAAACAAAATGACAGTATTTGCACATGGAATTTGGACTATTTTTTTTCTTTTTTTTTTAAAAGGGAAAATGCATGATAACACAAATAGCTGAAATGAAAAATGAGGATAAATTAGGCTAGAAAATCAAGCATTATCAGGACACTGCAAGTTTAAAGGGAGGATGGAAATGGGGAAGAATTGCGGAGCTGTTATACAAAAGGCTGTGGCAAACGAGATGTATTTTGGTAGACTACCATATGCAGAGAAACTTGAAAAAGTCAGCAGCAAGGGTTATTCTGCACTTTAGAAACGGCAAAAGGAAAATAGTGTTGGTCTTAGAGCTGACTAAATTTAACAGTAGCCTAATTGTGAAGAGAAACAGTGAAGATCCTGCTGGAAAGACAGACAAGTGTCCAGATGGTGGCTGCAAGTCAGATGAAGGCTCCCTAGTTGGCAGAAAATTGGCACAGCCACTGTCCAAAAGTGAATCACGTTTGTTGTTTTCTTTTTTATGATGCTTTTACCCAGACTAAATGATCATAATTGTCACTGTAAATTTAAACATATGAATACAAGTGTAGGGTCAGGGTGAGAACCCTATTGTTTAGAAAATCAGAGCAGATACTGCAAAGGTTCTGAAGTGGGAAGCCAAAGACTTGATATTTAATAGGTTTTCTTTACTATAATCTCACAATTTCTTTAAATTGTTCACCATTTCTAAGCAATTGACCTAAACACCTTAAAAGCCCAAATCTTACCGCATCCTCCGACGATGAACAAATATATATATATATACACAACTTTGCATACTTACTAACCTTTTATTGGAACACTTCCCACATTAAACGCCTCAAGAAAAAAAATTTGCATCACTCTTCTGAGCCATTATTTCAGGTTAATGACCTAGTTCACTGTCTCAGATTCAGTTTAAGAGGTCAGTAGATACTCAGAAAACTCTGTTACCCAGACCAGACAACATATGTGAGCCCTGCCTTGCCTTGGTTACTACTTCATATTGGGTGGTTTGGAGAAGGAAGTCTACAAAAGGTCCTGGACATCTTTGCTCCATTATGAAACTGATTTATCTAATGTTAAATTTGTGGGTTTCAGAGTTATACAATTAAGACCAGTTTCCTCCCAAGAACTTCACTGTCCCTAAAAGCTGATGAGCCAGCAGGAAAGTAGACTGGGTAATGCCAAGATGCTCTTTCACAAATAATCACTCATTTGTATTGAAGCAGAGCCAAAGAGCCTTCATCCAGAAACAGGACCTTACTCTGGGCTGTTTATGGGGAGGAGCTGGAGATGAAATTAAGGCTTATCGATTATGCCAATGATTCTTGTACCTGAATTGGTACACCATGTCACCAGCGCTTTGTCCAGTACTGTGCACACCAGTTTTCAGTATTTGATAGCTTGGACAAATAACTGTGCCTGAGCTACTGAATGGGGACTGGGCCTGGAAAAGATGGTATTCTTTGTATATGCATGTAGAATAGGATGGACAACCTCTATGAAACAAACCAAAAGAATTTATAATGTACTTTCAGGTATTTGCATATCGGTACATATGTACATGATCCCCTTTGTGAGGCCTAAAGATACTATTGTAATATTTTTTTTCCTTAGTTTCTTTTACCATTTTGGGTAACATTACAGTGCTTGGGTGTGCAATTAGCAAGTGTTCTCTAAATGCCTCAGGCTCAAAGCCATGCAAGATTCTGCTGAGAGAACACAAAATTTAACCTGACTTCTATACACAAGGTTTATACGCTAAACTCTGGATGGATTCTTCTCCTTTGTGTTGCCTTTATACCCTGTTAACTGAGCGCTGTGCCAAACTACTGAAAAATATGAAAGGCTAACATAAAACTCTGGAACGACAGAACTGACATAAATATTCTCTGTTTAAGGACAGTGTCAGTGCAGGAAATGTAGGTAGTATGGTTGGAAGGAAAAGATGGGAAAACCCCCCATAAACGGTGAAAATTAAAAAGACTTTGAAAGAAGGTAAAGAACTTAAACTTCAGTACTGAAAGGCAAAAAGCAGACTTGAAAAATCGGAAAGACGGAGTAAGACTGCAGGTACAGAAGATGCCATGGTTCACTCTGTTGACAGACAAAAAGAGTCAGCACTGCAGATTGTTACTGCAGAAGGAGCTCTTCCTGCTCTGCTACCGCTTGCTTTGAACATAATGATATTAAGAAAGGCTGCCGAGGTGAGCCTTTAACTTCCCATTTGGCCTCTTTGAAACACAGGATGAAGAAGTGGAAGACAAGGCCCAAGTCTTCCACCCTCATCCATTCCACTTCTCACGGTCACGTTAAAATGTGATAAAACTCCATCTTAAAACTAGCTGCATTTTGGCCTGTGACTCCAGCTGGATGGCTATGTCAGGACAACATACTGGACTTCATATTTTCATGGCTAGTTCTTGTTCCACCACTACTGCTTTGTTTAAGTATCACTGCTCCTCTGCTGGTCTCAGATTATATCTTTGGGGAACAACCATTTACACTCTGAGCCTTCGTACTGCTAGTCTAAAAGAAGAGTCCTCTCTTCACTTCTGTGCTCTGCACTCCCTCTTTTCCATTCTCATGATTATCCAAGAAGACTTTCTCTGAGCTTTCTCCATTTTATCAATAACCCTCTTGAACTGTGCATGCAGCACCAGCGAAACCTCTGTATTCTTTAAAGAATAACCCCATCTATCTATTGAATACAATACATAAACTTGAAAATACTATTCTCCCAGCTGCCTACGCGGAAACAAACACTAATAAGTTTCGTGGCACTTCAAAAGTCACTAGTAATACACTAACAAGACTTCAAAGGCCTTTTGAGTCACTGCTTCTTCAGATGTTTATCTCCGTTGTGTATGACATGCAGTGCGAGAGCATTTACTTTCCCGAACAATAAAAACATTCGTGACCTGTAATTTTTATTTACTAATCCATTAGTCTAGATGTCAGTATTTTTTCAGTATGAGCTCATGCACAGCAATACCCGTGTTGGAAGCTGGCATGCAGTGCAATGCCAGGAACCGAAACCCTTATCAGCAATGATCCATCATGAGCCGTGAGTAACCACAGGGTCAAAAAACACAGCTTAAGAACATGAGCACAGCTTGATCATGATCTGATGCGATGGCGCACAGTAGCAGGAAATGTATTAGTAAATCCAGGAGTTACCTTCTCGTTCTTTGCCGTTATAGCCCGAGATGCAATAATTACTCAATTTTTAATCTACTTAATCCATGCATTTAATTTTTAATCTACTTAACTGTTGTAATAGTGCATGTGTATCATTTTAATTTCTTAACAAAAATATCAAGTAGCAGAGCAGATCTTATTAAAATCTGAATATCATGAGACGTATAATGTTGATCTTACAAGGGTGTCATGTTAGTTTGTTGTGTCAAGTAACTGAATTCAATTACACAACTTAATCTTTTAACGTTTGTTCACAATTTTTCTTTTATGACTGAATATTCTGAGGAGTGTTTCATTATTCCTTCTCAGGCTGATATTGTACTGAAACTCCAGAGGTCTGAAATTCCTCAGGTCATTCATCCTATTTTTTTTCCCTGTTAGCACCCCAGTTTTCTTCAAATCATGTCTCTGGAATTTTCTTACTAATCGATAGCTTAAAAAAGAATTATCAATACGTTTTTTTGATAGCTTTTGATTTTTTTAAGGATCTCAGCTATGAGTTACCGAAGTCCAATGATTTTAAATTATGTCATTCCAGCAGCTGTTCTACAGCGAATCTAGAATTATTGTCTGAAAAGATTATCACCATGAATACTTTTTCTTTTCTGGTGTGAACATCAGTTGGTTTTGGTAAAGGGAGAAAAAGAAAAGTGTGAACATTTCACTTCATCACCATCATAGCTTTTTGCTCCATTTTATCTAGTAATGGACCAAAAACATTGCAGCCTTTTAATTCTTCCATGCATGAAACATTCCTTCTTAATTCACAACTTAATTCTATTGGCCATAAACGTACATGTTGCTATTGGCGTTCCCTCATGAAATCTGTGTGACTTTTAGCTATTAATTTCCAGCTACTAATATTCACCTTTTTCATTCTCTTGTATTCTTCCAGTTTCTTTCACTTTACCAAGTTGCCTGAAGGTTTTTAATCTCTTTTTTATTACTTTTTTTCCAGCATAAAGCTGCCCAATCTTTACTAAGGAAAACTGCGGCCATTTTGTATGCGGTTACTACTCACCAGGGAAAGAGATAAAAAGAGTGATAAGAGAATGGTGAGTAGAACTCTTAGCAGATAAATAACGTATCTTGTTTTAAATTAAAAAAAAAAATGCAATGAGTTTTTTAGGTTAAAAGTGCTGATAATGAAAAACTCTGAAATTTGGGCTTGCTTCTCTTGAACAGACTCTGTGTGTGTCTGTGCACATGGCCTGAGGAAGATGTGCAGGTACATGTGTGGGACTTAAAAATACACTGTTGACAGTCATTACACAGACTTTCTCATATCTCACAAACCATCCACTAGTGGCCCATGGATCACAGGTTGAGCAACAGTGTCCAAGATGACTTGGTGGCCTATTGCGAAGGATAACTACTGCTCCGGTGTAGTTTTTATACATTAGGCTGTCGGTCTATGAATATTTGCAATTATTTATTATTTTTTTTCCCTGAGCTGAACCGGAATTTGGAAATATTTAACACTGTGTTTGCCTCAGAAGCATGCGTCCTCTGTCCATTGAGTATAACAATTGAGCTCAGCACTCAGCAGCCATCCTACCAGCAATACTGGCTGGGCTGAGGTGACATTCACAAACAAGTCATTCCAGTTCCTCTTGTTCAGCACTAAGCTTCTTAAATGCCCAGTGAAAGAATTTTCCCCCATCAAATTGTATGCTGCCTCAAATCTTTTAGAAAGGCATAATTTCTTAACCTCTTTGCAATATTTTTGTCATTAAGTTAATATAGACCAATATAGGAAACCCACCCACTAAAAAATTGTCTCCTAACCAAATTATGCCTCTCAATTACCAAATGAATCAGCATTCCATTAAAAAAAAAAAAATAATAATTTTTTTTCATCTTCTATTACTTACCTAGCTACATGTTAATTTCTATTTTCTGCCTTCAAAGGAAGAACCTCTGATAGGAAACTACTGATCACTTTTATTTGGCAACAACCTCCCACATTTTCTAAAATGGTTACTCATTAGCTGCCTTTCAGATTTTGGGTCTGAAAAGAAATTACACTATCCTTCCTGCTGTAGCGTTCCTAACACTGACTATACATCTCCTGAGTATGAAAGCTCTCCGTTAAACATAAACAAATCCTTCTGAGCTCGCCAATTCATTTGATGAGTCACATCATCTGCGATTTTCCTGCACTGTCATCAGGTTCTCATCATGATGATGGGTACTTCTTGACAGATATTGCAGCTGAACAGAGGTGCTCCTTTTGGATAACAGTTAGGATCTCTCTGTTCTTGTCTGTCACCAGCTGCTTAGAATAACTCTCAATCCTATTCCCTCCTAACTGTTACTCACTGGTAGACTTCCTCTCCACTTTCCACTCTCCTCAAGCAGCTAGTTTTCTTCTCTGTTAACTACACCAATGGATATATTAAACTTGCTAACAGAATTGTATTTCCAAGGAAATGTCATGATTCCTCTTCAGCTCTACACTTTGCAGCTCTGGCTCACTGCTTAGATACTCAGCCTTGCTCCTCTGCCCTACCATATGAACGACGAGCTATTACCACAAGGGTACTTCAGAGTTGAATAGAGAGTGCTTAGATATACACTCTCTGCACTCTGACCTATCCCATTTGGCTTGTTTAAGAAACCATGTCATTACAGCCAAGTAACAGGACCTTTAAGATCATCAGGTCCAACTGTAAACCTAACACTGCCAAGTCCGCCAGTAAACCATGTCCCTAAGCACCACGTCTACCCGTATTTTAAATACCCCCAGGGATGGTGACTCAAGCACTTCCCTGAGCAGCCTGTTCCAGTATTTGATAACCCTTTCAGTGAAGAAATTTTTCCTAATACCCAATCTAAACCTCACCTGGTGTAATTTGAGGGCATTTGCTCTTGTCCTATCACCTATTACTTGGGAAAAGAGACCAATCCCTACCTCGTTCCAACCTCCTTTCAGGTAGTTGTAGAGAGTGATAAGGTCTCCTCTCAGGTCCTTTTCTCCCGGCCAAACAATCCCAGCTCACTCAGCTGCTCCTCATAAGACTTGTGCTCTAGACCCTTCACCAGCTTTATTGCCCTTCTCTGGACACGCTCCAACACCTCAATGTCTTCCTTGTAGTGAGGGGCCCAAGCTGTTGAACACGTAGACTTTATCAACTTAGAAGTATCACTGCCTTTCTTCTACCACACCTCCCACCTATATCCTCACAGATGGCAAAAACCAGGACCTCATGATCTGATTCACTCCCTCAGCAACCTGCATGCAGTGTTGGCTGTGCGAGAAATGCAATGAACAGCAAAACTGAGTGGAGGCGAAGGATCACCTCCCTCCTCCTGCTGGCAACACTCTTCCTAATGCAGCATAGGATGCTACTGGCTGCCTTTGCTGCAAGGGCATTTTGCCGGCTTATGGTCAATTGGTGTCCACCAGGACCCTCGGGTCTCTTTCCGCAAAGCTTCTTTCCAGCTGATGGGTCCCCAGTGTGTACTGATCAGCGTATGAGGTTATTCCTCTTCCGGTGCAGGTCCTAGCATTTCTCTTTTATATTAAACTCTTTTAAAAAGGACAAATCACTCTAAATAAAATGCTTAACCTGTATATTCAATTTGCTTTAGGTGGTTGGAATGTGGATTATTGCGCTTTATCTCCTTGGCACAGTAGCAGGTGAGACAATTTCTATGAAAACTACCACTAGACGGTGAACTGAAACGAAATAATATTTCAGAGATCATGACTGGTATTTTCCTTTACACTGAAGTGGTAGTATGATTTGTGTGTCATTGTATGACAATGTCAATTAGTGTGTATAGAACTAAAGCAAGAGACATGTCTCTAAACAAGAGACATAACTGTGCTGAAAATTCACAGAGAAATTCAGGGTCAGGTGTCCTACCTACACGAGCTGTCTTTATATGACTGCTGTGTACAAAGAACAGCTCAGCAACAGGGTGCTAAGCACAACAGACAGTGCTAAAACATAAAAGTTGAGCATGTGAGCAAGACACCCATTTGATCTAGAAAAAGCTACTATATTGAAAGAAACAATCATTTCATTCACCGTGCAAGGTTACTGCATAGATATCCTTCATTCCTATGAGTAGATACATGATGTTTTGGAGAGGGAAGCATGCAGGACCTGTCCTAACAAGCACTTCTTACAAGACTTTTTTTTAAAACAAGTGGAATTAATCCTTTACAAGACTAGAAAATGGTGTCTGGGTCTTTGCTTGGTTTATCCTCAAATTTCTTAGCTCTCCTTGCGTTACCTGCCTCAGGCATTATCCACTATGGAAACAGGAATGAATCTCAGTTTCAAAATAAATCATAAAACGAAACACTGAGTTTTCTGCTCTTCAGACTGTTGTAGTCTCAAATACATCACCAAGCATAAGAGAGTCTGACTTACAAACTAATTGCTTCTTCTACTCTAGGTAAAGAGGTTTGCTACCCCAGGATTGGCTGTTTTACAGATGACCCACCCTGGTCTGGGGTACCGGGGAGACTGCTGACAGGTTTGCCTGACTCTCCTGAACATATGAACATCAGCTTCTCCCTCTACACCAGAGAAACAGGAAATACCTCACAGGTGACATTTATTTTTAACATCAAGAACTGACTAAACCTACAAATGTTTGTTAACTTGTTTGCCTGTGATGACTGATGTAGACATTTTAACAAGTCAGAATAAGCAGACAGTTTGAAGGTACAGTAATGAATGTACTTTCTGGTAAAGCACAAAAAAACCCATGTTATGCATGAACTGTAGGACATAACAGCTTTCCCGGCATTTTCCAGCACAAGGATACAGATTATGGCAGACCTTTCGCATGCATTTAGGTCTCTGAGGAAAATTCAAGACTCGTTCAAATAAAGAGCCTTCTGCATATTCAGATAGGAGAGCAAATGCTGCTGTTTTACAAGGAAGCTAGCTAGGAATATATTGTAGCTTTTAAAACGAAAAGACAGATTTTATGCAACTTCTAAACCCACATCTCACCTTGAAATCTGAGGAATTTTACACTCCCACTTGTGCCTCTGCACCCTGAAAAAAAAAAAAACAGAACTACCCAAGGTGCTTTTGCCCTGAAATACTGAGAGCAGTGTGGAGGAACCTGTAAATTGGGAGCTGGGACAATGTCATTTCAGCAAATGCTTATGAAATTGCTAAATTCCTCTCAGGCTCCCAAACCAGGTGTCCCCATGATTAGGACTCCTCTGGCATGAACTACGTTACCATCACTGCCCTTGCAGACATCATTGCATACAGAAATCCTGGTTGCCACGCTGAGAGTCCAACTCAGGCTCTCTAAGGATGAGAGGTTATACCTGTAATAAACTTTTACAATCTGCAGAGCAGGGACATGGGAGCACCCAAGATAAATTCAGCAGCAGGTTACTCGGCACTTGTTGTTGACAAAATAAGTCAAAATACGCCTCGCACCACTTCCCAGCCACTAAGCTTAAATGTTTCTATGTTCTAGGACACAGCCCAAACTCCCCGAGCTCACATCACAGACCCTGTATTTGTCTGAAAACCATAGACAGTCAGATATCATTCTCAGAGGAAAAGGAAAAATACAACTAACCAGCTTGCAGCAATGTGTGAAGATCACCTTCACCCCTATTGCACACCGTTCTTGTATGAAATTCTTTCAGCCTTTCTGGAGCAGCTAATCACAAAAACAGGCACAGAAACATCACCTAACCAGGAAAAAAAAAAAAAAAAAAAAAAAAAAGCTGTTGCTCAATGCAGAGCAGCACACCAAAGCCAAAGGTCAGGTCAGTAAAAGGGCAAGTTGAACCAGGAGATGTGGAGCTGGTGGGCTGCTCCCTGGAGAAACTCATCCAGCTCAGGCCAACAGGCATTGTGCGACACAGTGGCCCTTTCAGGTTGCTTCATATTCCACATAAGGATATTCTTCCTCCATTAATCAAAATAGATAGGAGCAACAGAAACCACATGGGCACAACTTCTTTGGAAACCATAGTGGAACTGAGAAAGTCCCTGCATTCCAAAAATCACTGACTGTCCATTCAAAGTAGTCACTTGAGTCCTACAGAGGGGATGACCTAGATGACTTTTTTTTAATGTTTGAAAGTATGAATAGATAAAACTTTTTTTTTCCCCTCCCCACACAGGTGATCTCAGCGATAAACTCATCAACCATCCAAAAGTCACATTTTTCATCACGTAGAAATACTTCCTTCATCATTCATGGATTTGCCAGCACTGGAAAAACAGGCTGGGTGGTAGAAATGTGCTTGGTATGAGCAAGTATCCTCTGATTTCCATCAGCAGTTGTAATTACAATCTGTCAGTATCCTTTAGGTGCTAATGTTCACCTTCCATCTTTCAGTCCATTAGGCAACAGCAGATACCCACCAAGAAGTAAATTTCACAAAAGGCAAAACGTTCCCACTCTGGAATAGTCAAAGTTTCTTGGTCATATCTGACATTATGCTTCTCTAGGGAGTTTCCATCCCCAAACCCTACAGATCAAATCAAAGCAATAAACTGAACACAGATGTCCCCAGCCTCAACAGCAGTGTCAGAATATGAGATTAGACACACCAATTCACCCCTTCTCCCATTAGGAGCAATTGAACCATCCTTCAGTCAAAAACCCTTCCTGAGTTGGAAAGATCATTTCAGTCTACAAATACTACTCCAAGTCACCGCTGTTCACATGGAATAGCTACCACAGAAATGTGGAAGCTACCACAGAACCAGCAGAGCATACTGTGTTGACGACAGCTGTGGCTCTGATAGATAAGCAAAATCTACTCTTGTTTCTGCTTCTTCCACACTTGCAGGGAAAAGGACAAACTAGAAAAAGACTACCTCTGAATACTAAGTAGCAGATCTGCAGAATTATTTTTGTTCATAAATCTGTGAAAACTTTTGATCTAGATTATTAAATTTCCCATTTTTTTAGTTGAAAGGAAATGGCAATTCTGCCTCTCCACACTACAAACTTTGTTTATGGTGCCTACAGGAGAGGACGGAATCCAGGATTCAAGGCACTGTCACTTCAAGCTTCTGTTTTCCTTGTCATTCACTTTCAGCCATTTACCACAGATTAATTTTTGTTTCTATTCCTTGTTCTTTCTCAAAACTTAACTAAGCCTTAGTCACAGACAGCTATAGCTGCAGACTTTGAATATAACTCTTCCAGTGGAAGAATCACTGATCTCTCCAAGACAGTGACCAGTACCAAAGTGACCAATGCATTATCTTTCTTTACTGAAAATAGAAACTTTCCACTCTGCTCCAATCCTTTCCAGTCTGCCAGGCCTTTTTCACTTTTAATGACACTTGGTAAATAAGTTTAATTCCTATACTATTCAGTTAAACTACCAACATCCCTCAAAGAAAGACACATACTGCGCATAGCAGCTACTGTGCAGTTGTGAGCTTTTCCAAATTATTTCAAATAGGTATAAAAATGGCTTATAAAGTTAAATATTTTTATTACAGTCTTTCAGAGTTTATACTTTTGGGATTAATGGCTTGTTATATTCTGTTTTGTAAGATGTTTGTTTCAATGTGGCACAGGCTACAGTGAAGAGTCCCATTTAGTAAAGAATGAGAAATTCCATTATTATATTACCATGAAAATGTTTATTCTGATTTAAGTTGAATCTCTGCTTGTTACTTTATTTCCTTAAATACTTTGCTTTATGTGTTCCCACATCAGCTGTTACTGGAAGTAGAAAACATCAACTGCATTGCTGTCGATTGGAAAGATGGTGCAAAAGGCACCTACATCAGTGCAGTGAACAACATCCGTGTGCTTGGGGCTGAGATTGCTTATTTCCTAAAAATCTTACAGGTAAAAGCCACAGCTTTACCACCTACAATTCTTAAGTGGATGTAGTGGGGTTATGATGCTGCTGCTTTGATTTTGAACCTTGTCCAGTATGGTCAGCCAATGCTTCAGGAAGAGCTGAACAATGTTGAGAAAGAGCTAATTACACTAATTATCAACTCTGTAAGGACTTCTGACAGCCACAAAAGACACAAATTAAGCTAATGTGGTAGAAAAGGGGTGCCAATTAATTAAAGACCAGTAGGTGGCAACATTTCCATATGATGATACAGGCAAGAAGGCATTCAATGGAAATGAGGCAAGGCCTAAGAGTTCAGTGATGGCAAGTTTTGCCAGCTTTTGTTTATATGTGTGCTGTAAGTAATTAGTATCTCAGCTCAGCATCATTGAAACAAGCAGGAGCTGGCTCACTTGACAATGTCATATTTGCTGTCTACAGGCAAGATAAACTGTCCAGTTGCCTTCTGGTTGTGAACTTCATGTTCCTGAAGGCAAGCGTTCACATTTAAACATATAGCACGGAACTGCTCGGTTGCAAAGTTTAAGAGAATCAGAATTTTTCCCACTGACTTCAGAAAGACTCATGAGTACTTGAAACTGCTGAAAATCAGAATCCTGCCTGGCTATCGACTTAATCCTGATCAGGAGGTGTTCATCTTACAGGGCTGCAAGAGGTAGCTCAGAGACCACAAAGCAAAGTGTCAACTTTGCAAGCACCTGAGTATCAAACACTTCCCCAGAATCTCCTGGGGTACAATCTACAGCTTCTACCTACAAAACTGATCTCTAGCCTCACATGTTTGCCTCCAGATCTTTCTTTTTTGTGTACAAATCCCAGGTCATTTGAATATGGGTTCAGTTTTTCATTTAATATCTCTGTTACTGCACCATTTGCAGTCTAGGCCTCTCTTTCTTCCATTACCAAAAAAAAAAAAAAAAATAATGCAGAAATGATCCTTAGGCTTTCTTTTCTTTTCCCAAATTTACAAACTTCTAGAGTCTGACTTTAGGAAAAGTTAAGTCGCATTGTAAATGGAAGTACTGCTGTAAAATGTATTCAGAGGAATCTGCTGTCTAACAATAAAGGCAGACAGGCCAATACTACAGATCTTTTTTTCTCTTTCGGTACACGCATGACAAAACACACCCTAGTATAAAAACCTCACACAATTAGCAACCAATCCTTGTTGTCTTTGGTCATTGAAAAGCCCAGCAAATCCCTGAAAGAAAGGTGACACCTGCATACAACCTACACACTGGTTAATCTCCATTTCCACCTCCAAAGCACGTGTAATATCTCAGCAGTGCAGGTCTTGTACAGGTGACACTTGGCAAAGAGGAGAATGAGTGTCACCCCACCTAAGCTTGTCAGTGAAAATATTATTGAGTGACAGCATCACATATTTTAAGACAACATATGGAGAATAGGCATATGATAATAGGGCTCCATAATTGAGTAAACAAATAAAAAGTAAGATCATTTTGATGGAAGATGAAATTAGGGGCTGATCCAAATGAGAAAGAAGGTTTGCATTTTGTCACCAATGGTAACTGACTATGATAACCATATGCCAACACTACAACAGGGCATCCACCATCACTAGGCATTTAAAATTCTAGATTAGATCATTTTCTGTTAACTCTTAGTGTAATTTAAACAATAATTAACTCAAGGAACTCACACCCTGCTTGCTATGCAGGAAGTCAGTCTAGATGTTCCCAAAGGCCCATAATGTAAGACATCCTCTTTGACTGCTATTTAAAGCTTGCGTTCTTGTCTCCCACCACCATCACCTTAATAATAAGAACAACTTCAGATATCTCCTTCGCAAAATTCATTTAATTGGCCACAGTCTGGGAGCACATACTGCAGGAGAGACGGGAAGAAGGATGCAAGGCATCGGGCGGATAACAGGTAGGCTGTTCACCAAGGTGCATAGCACTAAAAGCTAAAATAGTATTTTCCTAAAGGAAAGAAATTGTAACACACTGTAATTCCAGTCTGTAGACTGGAATTAAGTTATTGTTAGTGCTGGAGTCACCTTGTATGAGAGCAGGCAAACTTTATGCTTCTCTGAAACAAGGGTAATTATTACATCTTCTTTCTCTGATTAGGTTAAAAACTCTTTAGTGGAAAACTTTAGTGGAAGGACATAGTTAAATGTTTGTAACATCACTGTCGTTCATTGGGTTAGATCAAGCCCTATACAAAGACAAAGCAACATATCAAGAGTCCTCAGTTTTTTCTATTCCTAAAGCTTTACAGGCCGGTAATAAGCTCACAGGTAATGAAGTGCCTCCCTCATAGTAATACGATGCCATTATATAGTTTATTAGAATATATTTTACTTCTTTTGTAATAACTTTGCAGAAAGGTTCACAAAACCATATTATTGCACGTTTTTTTCAGTTTAGCTCAGAATTCACATCATTATTATTCAACATGCTTGTGTACTATTGAACATGTGATGTTGTAAGTTGGCAAAAGAGATATTAACACGTGCAACACCTCTCTCTTCCTCCCTCAACCAATAAATGTGGGGGTTTTCAGGCTTAGACCCTGCTGGGCCCTATTTTGAAGGTACTCCTCCTGAGGTGAGACTGGATCCTTCAGATGCGAACTTTGTTGATGTTATTCACAGTAACGCCGCTCACTTTCCTGCTATAGGTAAGTGTTCACGTGCAAATAAACATCTGCAGAGATGGGCACGTCACCAAGACACTGACATCATCACCTGTATCTCAGGGCTTGGAATATATAACACCAGCGGTCACCTTGACTTTTACCCAAATGGAGGAACTGTGATGCCTGGATGCACCGATTTAATTCCAGAGATGAAACAAAGTGATTTTGAAGCTATCATTGCAGGTAAACATACATTCCCAACATGCATAGTACTCTATTTTTGTTCAATCCTGAAATGTGAACTGTGATTTTTTTTTTTCTCCCAAATGTAACTGTTTGTTTGGGAGAAAACAACAAAACGAAATTGTTTTTTGCCTATTTACTCATAAGCAAGGAGAGAAAATAAGAAACAATAAAGGCTGGATCAGAACACTGTAGGGACAGGAGGTATAACACAGGCCTAAGCTTTGCTTCTGTAATTTGAAATTGGACCTGCAGGACACAAAAAGACAGGGAACAGGGAGTCTGCAAGTCTAACACCCCGACAACATCAGCAGGGGGTTTTCTAGGCTGAGACAGGCCAGTGTCACGATCAAGCCTGTGGCATGACACCACCACCTTCAGTTTCTTGCAGATGCTGCAAAGAGCATCCAGCACTTACAAGGCATGAATCAGGCAAAAGCACTCAGTGATTTCACGTGCCTCACCTCTCCACCTGAGGCTTCTCTCTCTTCACAGGCTTTGGAGAGGTTGGTAGAAGGCTGGTGGATTCTCTTTTCTCTATTAAGACTTTTAAAACTGTAATTAAGGTCATCTCGCTGTGACATCTCATATATACATACACATACATATATATATATATATGGCTGTCTTCATAAAAGGGACTATTACACCATAGCAGACCAATGCATCTCACTTGTAATCTTGGGGTAACTGGCACGCAGTCCTCTGGATAAAACAGACAAAACCGTAACTTCTATTGCAACTAGAAATGTGTAAATTCAGATGAAAATTTATTACAAGACAACGCTGCTGTTCTGTGCCTCAGCTGTTTCCATGGTGAGGCAAATGCAACACTTGTACAAGAGGTTATTTCATGGATGCTCATAAACTTTGTTCCAACAGACACTACAGTCATTGGGGGGTGCCACCACTCACGCAGCCATGAGTTTTATTTCGAAAGTATCCTCTATCCCTCTGGATACCTCGGATACCCCTGTGAAACGTACGAATCCTTCAAGTCAGTAAGTATATCAGCCCAGGAGTGAGCGAGCAGGTCTCTGCACTCATGATAGGTCCCATGATACGCACAGAGCACTTGGATGATGGTGGCTGTGCTCTCACAGTGTCATTTGGTAGGAGGAAATGTAGAAAATGAAGCCTGAAGCACAAATTATATCACCAAATAGGAAAAAAAAAAATTAAAGCCTGTGCAATTCTCACCCTAAGCCTTTAAGCAAAGAGCTCATAAGTTAGATGTATCTACCCTACTAGTTCCTGGCTGGAAGAAGAGATATTTGGAGCCTCCAAAATCATTGACTCTTCTCTAATTTACACTGGGCACTGATTAGAGCGCCTAAATAAACACACTTATGAACAATGGTCCCCCCCACCATCCACATTATATTGCAAAGTGGATTCAGGGAAATTACCCTCCCAGTGGAAGGGCAAAATTGACTTATATTTCATCCTAGACCGTAGCTGAAAAAAATATTTGGACTAGGAAGTTTCAGACCATCATGCACACAGGTATTAAACCTGCTCATTCCACGCGGGCTCAGTATGCATGGGTGCAGGAACTGTTACCTGTCAGGTTTTGGTGGTAAAGTATGACAACATTGAGCGTTGCCACAGATTTGCAAGATCATAACAGCATCTTGAGCCTTAATTTCATCAGAGATATGACAAAAAGAAAATACTCCTTTTAAATTAACTGGTGCTCTTATTTTCCCTAGGGAAACTGTTTCCCATGCCCCAAGGAGGGATGCCCAATGATGGGGCACTACGCTGACAGATTCCCAGCCAAATTGAAGAGGGTAAACCAAAAGTATTTTTTAAATACAGCAGCAGACCTACCTTTTGCTAGTAAGTGGAGGAGGTTTGTTACAGTTGTTCATGTTTGGAAAGTGATTGCCTTGACATGATTTACAGCCACGCACTTCTGTTGCTTCTATAAACAACTGCTAACATCTCTGACAAAAAAAATTGTTACTGCAATTATCAAAATTCAAGCTCACTATGCTAGCATTAATGAATTCCAGTTAGGATAAAAAAAAAACACAAAAGAATTTTCCAGTATATTAGCATTTTTAGATCTCTCACATCAATGACAATCTATTTTTATTTTGCTTCTCTTTATGCAGCTTGGAGGCAAAAAGTATTTATCAAACTGTCTGGTGTAAAGAAAATGAGGGGGGACATAAACCTGGTTTTCCATGACACAGAGGGGAACAGAAAAGAATATGAAATTGCCAGGTGAGATAAATTAATATTTCCTTATAACATTTAATGCTGCTAACCTTAATCTACACGTTTTCCACATATTTAAGCAGTGCAAACACCTATTCTGTGTTGCAGATGTTCTGCTTAACATCAGATATGAAGAAAAAGTCATCCCATTGATAAGGCCTATGAGGGCAGATGAATGGTTGCAAAAAGGACATGGAAGTGACTTCTATGTGTCTGTGGACAGCCAATTCCATGAATTACGTGACTTTACGATAAATTAGGAACGCAGTTTGACAGGAGAAGTGCTGTCTTTCTCTGCTCTTAAAAAAGAAAATACACATCTGGAATGCACATAATTCAGAGTGCTCACCCATTACCTGCAGGCATTAGCACTACGGCTCCCACAGTAACTAGTGTGGCGTCACACGTGGCAAAACATAGTCACCCCACGTGCTGACAAGACTCTCTGCTCTGCCCGTGACTTGCTGTATGTTCTCATGCAAGGTCATCCTATGCCTGAACTCATCAAATTTGCAAAGTGGGGCTTTGGTCTTTCTCCGTAGACCAAAGGCCCAGAGAAGTTCCCAGCTCATCTATAAAATCCTCCCCGATAACCTCATTTGGAGCTCTCCATGCAGCGACACCTGCAAAACCCAGCACACGCGGGCGCTGGAGGCAGTCCCAACCTCACCCTGATCTTCCAGTGGTCTCCCACCACATGAGCATTTAAAGTTCTCAGTGTTGTTTTGCATCCTCTCCCTGTTCAGAGCATAACACCCCAGAGTGCTCGTCCAGCAACAACAACCTGCGCTGTTGCAAAAAAACAGCAAAAGTGCAAATTTCTGTTATAAGAAAGGTGAAAACCCAAATCTTGTGGAGAATGTGATTTAGTTGAATAACCTCTGAACTGCATTGCTGTCTTCATTCTATTTGCAGTGGAGTCCTCTCTCAAGATGAAGTTTATACAAAATACCTTGACGTTGAAATTAATCCAAGAAATACCAAAACAATTGAATTTCTCTGGAATAAAGCCATTTTCACTCTGCTCTGGGCAAGACTGGGAGCAGAAACAGTCAATATAACTCACGGAGAAGATGGACGTAGGTACGTATGTCCCCTTTACAGGTCAGAAGGAATGGGAAAGGGGTGCAAAAGCTCTGGGAGACAGAATTGAAAAATGGTCTCAAGCAATTGGACACGTGGCTTGCAATCAACAATGTGAATTTCAGCAATGACAAGGACAAGATATTACACATTGGACAGAAAAATCAAATGTTTGAGTACAAACCAGGGAATAACTGCCTGGAAAGGAATACAGCGGTAAATAATTTGGAATGCAAACTGTTTTGCCACAGCAAAACAATTACAAACCAAAATAAAGCAAGTCTCGTTCCCAGGTGCATTACCAAGAGTATTGTATTGTATAGAAGATCCAGGGAGTAATTATGCTAATTGGAATAACTGGGGTGAGACTGTAACCAGAAGCAGGGTCATTTTCAATTTTGGAGAGTATTCTTCAGGAACGATGCACACAGCCTGAAGTTCAGAGAAATAACAAAATAACAAAAGTGGTTTAGAAAACAGGATCTGTGTAGAGCAGCTGAAGAAAATGTGTTTCTCAATAAAGAAGAGCCTGGAGATAAGCATAAAAACATGTGTGTAAGCTGGCTGTGAAGGATCACAGTCAACTATTCCACGTACCTACTGGGTTTAGGTCAAGGTTTAATTGATGTGTTTTGCAGCAGAGGAAATACAAGATCTCCAAGGGGAGACCTTATTGCTCTCTACAACTATCTGAAAGGAGGTTGTAGAGAGGTGGGGGTCGGTCTCTTCTCCCAAGTCACAGGCAGTAGGACAAGAGGAAATGGCCTTAAGTTGCTCCAGGAGAGGTTCAGATTGGATATTAGGACAAATTTTTACACTGAAAGGGTTATTAAGCATTGGAACGGGCTGCCCAGGGAAGTGGTTGAGGCACCGTCCCTGGAGGTATTTAAAAGACGGGTTGACGTGGTGCTTAGTAGCATGGTTTAAGTGATGTTTTTTTATCAGGGTTAGGTTGATGGTTGGACTAGATGATCTTAAGGGTCCCTTTCAACCTAAACAATTCTATGATTCTATTGGGTTAGATATTAGTAAAAAAACAAACAAAAACACTTCCTTATAGTTTGGCATTGGCATGGATCATTTAGAGACGCTGATGAAATCCCTTTCAATGTGAGCTCCTAAAAAAAAAAAAAAAGCTGCAAAGCTTTGATTGGGACAATCTAGTTAAGTACCTAGCCTAAATAAAAGGAGCTTAACAAGCCCTTCTGACTTTTTATCTAGAGCTCTATATTTGTGAATCTAGAGATTAATTTTATTCATGTATTAAAACTCTAGTTTTACAACTGGTCCCCAAAAGAAGGAAATTCACCTTGTTACTGTTAACATGCAGACCCTTGTTACTGTTAACATGCAGACCCTAATATTCTGTACCACAGGCTTTTAGGAAGTCTTAAATGGGATTATGGATCAAATTTGCAACCCTCAAGGTGACAGCTGACAACCTTTTATTTTCCTTTGGGGTGGAGGGGAATAAATCTTGATTCAAATTTGTTTCCCCCTGCCAGCTCAACTTTTTGTGGTCATGGAACTGTGACATATGGAGTTCCTCAGTTACTTACACCTTGCTAGAGGTCACCGAGTGCCACTGTTCCATATACAGCAGCTGAGCAAACCATCAGTCCTGTCCACGGGAATATTGGTACACAAGGCTATTAAAGCAAAACTCAAATTGCCTGTTGCTTCCTTTATTTTTTCCGTTCTCTGCAAACACACTTGTCAATGTTTTCCATGCTTGAACCAGTTTGTTGTACTCATAACTATAGAAGCCGCCAGAAATCATATATGTTAAAATCCATTTATAACACTGCACAGTCTTACTTTACTAGTGTCTCAAGGAAAGCAGGTAAGAACTGTTTCCCACCACATTGATAATTTGCCAGATTTTCTGTCTATCAAACACTCTCAAGGCAGCAGGTTACCTCAGCACACGCCTGGGGCTGGCAATAGTCCCAAACATCTCCTTTCCACAGCCTACACTATTTCTCAAAACTTTCTAACCCCACACAAGAGCACCACCCTCAGAAGATGCCGAGGGATGAGGCAGGAACACAACAAGACCAAGGTATTTCTTCAGCAGGTCAGCACAGCCCTTTGTACACTGCGCCCTCAGGGAAGAAACAGGCAAAGCCAAACCTCAAGTCTTCTCCACTTTGGAAGAAACAAAACAGCTAAGTCACAGCAACTGGCTGCTGTTTAATTTCAAACACATACCTTTGCTGTGGCCACTGACAATCCTGGAGAGAAACTGCCTTTGAAAACTCCAGGCTTTGCAAAACCTGGAATTGACTATTTCACATTAAAATAAACATAATTGCTCTGCAAAACATGGCATGAGTGAGCCACCCGGAGCTTCAAGAGACCAAGGTAGTGGATACTTTCCTAAGCATAAAAACCAAACTCTAAGTTAATGAATAGGAAGAAAGAGTTAATAATTTATTCACTCCCATTTCTCCACGTTTGATAAATGATGTACAAGCACTTCTGCAGATAAACTTCTAAGAAATAGGAGTGGAAATACAATACTAAGAACATACAATAATAATAAATATCTGAATAAAATATTTTTTTAAAGAAAGAACAACAGTCAGTGTTGCGTCCTTGACTAAACACTAACCAAGCCTGTATGAAATTAGAAGCATAATTAAACACAAGTCTGAAGTTCAGCCAAGAGAGATCTGCAGTTGCAAGTACTGCAAGTCCACCAGGGACTTGACAGGTAGCAAGGGAAGCGTGAACAATGCTGGGAAGCACCACGCTGCATCCCAGGAGAGAGCCACAGCATCCTGCGGCATGGGAAACACGGTCCTCTCCTCTGCCTGCTTCCTATTCCAGACTTCAGCTTATTCAGGACTGCAGAAACACAGCGAGGCCTTTATTTGTTGCTTTCTTTCCTAAAAGCCACCTTTCTTCCTACAACCCCTGACTGTCATGTGACAAGGACCAGAACAGCTCCTTCAGGAACAGCGAGCATCCTGCATCATACTGACGGACACACACCCCAGCCCTACTCCTTCTTCCCAAAGGAGGAGCGAGCAGCTGAAACCCATCTGACCACAGCCTAAGGAACTGTCTAGTTATCCAGTTTGCCCTATGTTATTAGTGTTGAATAAGAGCAGCAGACTAACTATGATAAAATCCCAACTCAAATCTTTTCCACCAGCTCTTAAATTAAATGAGAAAGACTGTTCCCCCCTCATTTTGAGCAAGTGTTAAAACTTATTGGGGTATTAGGGCATGTACTGATTCTCCTGTATCACTGATACGAACATATTTACAAACTAAAATGCTACTTCAGTTAGGGACAGGAGCACTGAACTCTAAATTGGTATCAAAGGTGATATTCTAGAAAAATTAAAAACTTCACTACTATTGAAAGAAATAAACCACATGGATGGTAGCAGTGTAATACCTATACACACAGCTGGTATCCATTTGGTCATTCCCAGAGGCAGAGATTAGGGAAGGTCAGATCTACAAAGGTATGTGGCCACAGCCAAAAAGCACAGCCAAGCTGACAGAGCTTTCTCGGTGAAGAGTTCGCTGAGATCTCATTTCTTCTCAAGTCTGCTTACAGCCTTCTCCTAGAGATGAATAGGACCAAGGGGTTCCCAGACCTAGTCCTGTTCATTTGCACAGGCTGTTTTTCCACCTTTTAGTTGATGTCTTTACTAGAGCGACCTACTGAGCTCTGTAACATTGCTACACAAAGCAGTCATGTTACTGTTTCTGGGGGATTTTGTATGGTTTTGATATGTTTCCAACATGTTTGCTCTCAGTTCATCACTCAGAGAAGGGCTTTCTCAAAACTTGGGTTACATGGGTAGTATAGAAAGGACCCAAAGGGGTAGACAACTGTCCTTCTACATCTACTATTTCAACAAGGAAATGAAAGGGACACCAGGAGAGGGTCAGAGTCTTTCACTATGAAAAGACCTACCAGGTCCACTAAGAAGTTCTCCTGAAGGGATAAGGTTTCACCAAATTGAGCTGATGTCAGGAAACGGGCACAAAAGACCCAAAAGCACAGGAACCTTCCACATCCAAAGTCACTTGACGCAGGGCAAGGGAGGGAACTTAAAGACGATGTCATTCTCTGCTAACTCCTCCAGCAGACCCCCTACATCCCAGCTAAGGAAGACAAAGTAAAATCTTTCCCAGCCAAGACAAGTCCCTAAGTGCACTGCCACACAGATGCACATAATTCTCTTTCATGTCACACTCCTGATGTGTTGCTGCCTGGGAATTACCCTGCCTCTGGAGCTCCAATCCTATTTTGGGCTCCAGCACACCAATTCAAGAAATCTATGTCCATAGATTTTGGAGCTTTCAGAGAAACCAACCACTAAAGTTCTTTTTCCAGCTTAGCTACAAACTATAATCTGAAATAAGTGTTCCTATCTTTCTGGAAACATTTCCAAGGATAAAGCAAACTATAAAAGCACATGCAAAGTTTGCACATTAGTGCATGGAGCTTCAAGGCTGCATTGTAAGTAGTTCAGACTTTGGGGTTTTTCTTTTACTTCATCAGGTATGTGGCTTCCCAAGACACAGCAGTATAAAGGGGAACAGCAGCTCTCATAGGCATCCTTATGCTAGTTCTAAAGTAGCTACTATACATCCAATTAGAAGCATAGCCTCAACAGGACAAAAATCACTCTGGATTATAGGATTTATAGGATATATAGATTTAGGAGCCCCACAATCTCTAGTGGAGCAAGAAAACATAAAGTTGACTCATGCGTGTCTCACGTATGCGGCGGTCATAGATACATGTTACAGAGAAGACAGACACAGCACCCCTGAGAAAATTCAGCACCAGAAAGCTAAGCACACTTGCTAATGAAATGGGTAAGCAAATCCTAGCTGCTTCTTTTTCTGCTGTTCTAGATGCTTGGAATTTGGATACTTGCACTATTTCTGCTCAGTGCAGCAGAAGGTAAGCACATGGGGTCAATATTTATGCTGCTATATTTTGCGAGATATTATTCTACACTATGGTGCCTTAAAACTTACTGATTGAGGTTACGTGGTTCACTTTCTCTATGCAAGAATGGTGAGATGAGTGTACGTATGCATGTTGTCTTTCCTCTTTTCCACTCTGGAAATCCCAGCATGCAAGAAGCGCTGGTGTTTTCTCTCTCAGACCAAAGCTGTTGCTCTACCAAACCTAAGAGATTATTTGTTGTACTTTTCTTTAGAGATGGAAATGGGAAAAAAGCTGGGTATGGGGGGAGAGGCAGTCTAATGAGAGTACAGCTTTATATTTAGCAGAAGCAACTGGCTTCTATATTATAAGGCTTCTCATGTACACTGTAGTCAGCTGTTCAGCACAGTTATTATTGCAATATCTTGGCCTGGTATTAGGAGAAACTCATCAGCTGTCTTTGCTTAAGGCAAAACACAGCAGGGAAAAGATACCCAAGGTATGGTACAGGACACCCATGGAGCAACTCCACTGAATTCTTTGTTGATGAGCAATACAGGAGCTTCTTTCCTTGGAGCAAACCATAGCCTTTGAAGATCTGAGAGGGGGAAACTGCTGATCTTTGCTCTCTGTAAACCATAGGATTTTTCAAGAGACCTCCAGAGAAGAGATGCTTTGAGTTATGACTAGCCTGGTCGACTTCTTTGCTCATTCACATACTGTTGATTCCATTTGCTACAGGTGAAGAAGTTTGCTATGATAGGCTCGGATGTTTCTCAGATGATATACCATGGTCTGGGACTACAGAAAGACCAATCCATAAGTTACCCTGGGATCCAAAGAAGATAGATGTTCACTTCCTCCTGTACACAAGAGAAAATCCTGATGACTTTCAAGTGAGAACTACTGCCATTTAAACATAATTAAATCACATGCAAAAAGAGTAAATAAATGCAGACTTCAGCTGTGTTCCTGGAAAGTGTTAGAAATGGCCAGATCTCCATGTTCTTCAAAAGACAACCTCTTCCAGGTCCTTGGCAGGGTCTCTGGGGCAGAATCTTCATCCTCACAAAGCAGCACTCCCCCGTGTTTTCTGCATGGTCACTGAAATGTACTGGAAAACCATCCATTTTTAAAGTTATTGGGTAATTTTTTTTTCCACAGATAAGATGAAAAAACATTAAAAGTAGCCTTGGCTGCTCTAAGATATGTGTCAAAGCTTGTTTTGAATGGAGATACAGACCTTAAGCCATAGTCACGTAAACACTTGCAGATGAGCTTACGTTGCATAACTTTTAAATGCCTGTAGAGATAAGCATAGTTCAGGTCTTTGTAATTTTGATAAACTTTTTACAGATAGCAGATTTAAATGTTAATTTATATCTGCAACAGGAGATCTCTGCAGTTGATACCTCAGCAATTGATTACTCAAATTTTAACACAAGTCGGCTAACCAGATTTATCGTACACGGATTCGTAGATAATGGAGAAGAAAACTGGCTGTCAGACATGTGCAAGGTATGGACCACAGGGAAATTCCTGTCCCTGTGAATTCCTTAGTTTGCATTTATAAACACATTCCTATAAACTGTCCGTTTTCTCTATTTCTAACCAATTTCTCTCATGGTACTTGTAGTAATAAGAAGGGGGAAAAAAGGCCACTCATTTTCAAATTGTTAGCAACATCAATATGTAGCTCTGCACCTTGATGAAACGCATGAGGTAAAATGCATCCAATTCTTCTCTTTAGTCAGGTGAGCAACAACAGGATTTGTTTCAATAAGTGTCCTTTTTCCTGATAAAGACAACAGAAACCCTGAAGCAAGACACTGCTTAGGAACAAGGGTGATTCCAGAAAAAAACTGTAGACTTTTAACTGTTGCATCATATTTCTCAAGACAAGAGATAGGTTTCTAGATGTGGGAAGTCCACCACAGAGGTATGGGTTGCCATATGGGTGTAGGAGGCTAAGGACTTGGGCTGACCATTAACAGAAGCAATAAACCTGTAGAGACGTACAGCCAGAAGGGACCTCAAGGGGATCATTTTGAACAACGCTCTCAATCTAGGACTAGCTATGAACAGCGAATGAAGTAAAGCACTCTGCTTTATTGATTTTTGTGCTAATTCTCCAATTTTTCAAGTTATTTCTTAATCCTATCCCCATACACAGTTGCAATTCTACCTTCTCAATTTATATAAACACACTTTTTGTTGCAGCTGCAGCTAATGAAAGCTACTAGTCATACAGCACAGAGCAAAAAAACAGCGGATGGCACAGGACAGTTCTAGGATAAGGTTTTTCAACAAACTAAACACACACAACTACATTTTTGTATGAGTTTATAATCCTATTTTACTTTCGAGAACATTATGAGAAACAACATGAAAAACCACTAAAATCAGGGTATTTTACATCTATTGCATCCCCATTACCTGTTTCTCTTTGATACTGGGTCAAAAGAAAATAAATTAAAATTTTTTGACAGTTTCTCATTGGAAAAAAATAATCTATGTTGATTATCACTTTATGAACATTGAGAAATTATATTGGATTTGTTAGTTAATTTGTTCTAAGTATCAGAAGCAGAATGATGTTTTTATAATTGTTGGTCTCCTATCTTCCACTCTCTTAAAATAGAGATATATTTTTTTCTAGAACCTCACAATCAACAAGATAGCTCACATTTTACTTCAGCTAGTACCTTAAATCCTTTTGATTAATTTTCATTAGGATGTAGAGACACAAGATAAATCTTGAAATTCTTTCTCTATTATGTTTTATCACAGTACACCAATTTATTAAAAAAAAAAAAAAGTTCTCGGTGAATCTTTTCAGTAAAGAGTGGAGCAAGCAAGACTGCAAATACATCAGCTCTCCTATGTGGATCTCTTATTTACTCTCCCTCTCATTAAGTAATAATCCTATCCGCACACTTCTTTTTACCGCTTCTAACAGTCACAGCCACTTCTATTGCCTTTTCTGTCCTTTGCCAGTTGTAACTTGCTTTCTATTACAGAAGTACTTTTAAATCAAAGTGAATCAGGACACGAGTAGCGCTCTTATTTAGTGTTGCATACAAAGTTTGAATCAAATCCAAAAATAAAAGTATCAGTATTTATTTTGCTTTCCTTTCTGCAAAAAAATACTGCTATGGGTGTTTGAAACGATGGTGTGGCCATTACGACAGCACATCGCCCTATTTCAGTATTGCGTGAGCACACCTAGGCCTGTGTGCAGGCACGACCACAAAAACATGCTAAGGTTTTGGTTCTTAAAATGTTCCCATGCAAATTGATGGAACATTTTTGTGAGTCGAGCTGTGATAAGCAACATGAATCAATTCCAGAATGTATTCACTGGTTTTACTTTTGTTCTACCAAACAGAGGATGCTCACTGTGGAAGACGTGAACTGCATCTGCGTAAACTGGAAGAGAGGCGCAAGATGTCAGTACACCCAGGCATCAAACAACGTCCGCGTTGTAGGCGCTGAAATAGCTTATTTTGTAAACGTTCTTATGGTAAGAATCGTCTGGTTATAAAGCTGTAGTCATAACGCTGATTTGAAAGAAATATGATTCAGGAACTTTCATGAATGTGAATGTAACTGGCAGAAAACATTTTCTTCTACTCAGTGATCATTTTAGAAGCTGTGCTGAAAACAGACTTTTTTTTTTTTTTTTTTTTTTAAAGTTTGAGAACTATGTCCTAACAACAGGATTAGCCAATTTAGGGATAGGAAGTTCTACAAGACATCCCCATAGTACAGCCAGTCATTCCAGAGATATTAACAGACGTATAGTGTTGTGTAGTTTTAAGTTTTAAATATGCAGAGCTAACGGACACAGTAAACTGTTTTGGAAGGAAAAAAAAAAATAATCTATGTACTAGACATATGTACCTAAACTTGCAAACAGATACTGAAATCTTATCGGAGTTCCTGCATCAGTAGTCAAACTAAAAATAGTTTTTCATCCCCTTTTTACTCTTTCCTGTTGCTGATGAAAACAGACGTAGCAATTTTTTATATCGCTATTTTCTCAGGAAGAATACAGCTACTCTCCAGCTGATGTCCACATAATTGGCCACAGCCTCGGAGCGCACGCAGCCGGTGAGGCTGGCAAGAGGCGGCCAGGGATTGGGAGAATAACTGGTAAGTCAGTGACTTCAGTCACAGCTCATGCTAGAGACACCACTGCTTAACGAAGTTATGCTGTTCATTTTCTCTTATCATTCTATCTGACTGTGGGCCCTAATTTAGTCAAGGGTAATTTGGACATGATAGAACTCAGCCTCCTCTCACAGTACACCGAGGTGCCCAGGTAAGTATGGGAAAGCAGCCAGTGTGATGGTTATTTTGCTTGCATATGTTTAGACAGCAAAGAAAAGGCTCCACACAGCTAACAGAGACAGAAGGTCCCCTGCAATACAGCCGCTGACTTGACGCATTAATTGTTGTGGCAATCTCTACAGAGTTTGCTTTCTGCTGCTTCAACGGAGCAGCGTCACTGCCCAGACCGGTGCTAGTCCGGAGCAGGATGGGAGTGATACTGTAACATAACGATATTCCATTGCTGCTGCTAAAAACTAACATACAACCAGAACCCAGCTTCAGCTGCTGTGATTGTTTTTCATAACCATAGAATTGCCTGGGTTGGAAGGGACTTTTCAGATCATCTAGTCCAACCATCAACATAACGCTGACAAAAACCACCACTAAACCATATCTCTAAGCACTATGTCTACTCCTCTTTTAAATGCCTCGAGGGATGGTGACTCAACCACTTCCCTGGGCAGCCTGCTCCAATGCTTAATGACCACTGCAGATGCCATTTCGAGTAATTTAAAACATCCAGTACTATCCCAGAAAACAAAACTGAAAAGAGGTATGATCAGCTAGACTTGTGGTCAAGCCACTCCTTTTTCAAAACACAGGTAACTCACCCTGCAGTCTGCGTCTTTAGCAATTTTTTTACGTGCTCAGCACTTCCAGAGTTTAAAGTTATGGGCTTGTTCTCCTTATTCATCACACAGGCAGCGCCAAGGGCAGTGTGCATTAAGCAGAGTGACCTTTCATACACAAAAGACAATTCTGGATATTATTAACACAGCCCTTTTCAATTGCTAGTTTTCCTCAGGGATTTCAGGCTTAGTGAACCTTGGACTAATAGCCTACAAAATTCAGTCTAAAAGCAAAACCAAACCTGCTCCCCAGGGACAACACGAGATGCAAGATAGCAATAATTGTGCAATTTGCAAGACTTCAACAAGCTCCCAAAATTGCTGCAACAATTTGGGAAACAACTGATTTCTGTTTTCTGCTGGGATAGTAAAAAGCAAAGATCTTCACTGCGAAACTAGATGCCTTTCCAAAAGCTGTCTAGAACCAGAAGTAGCCAGGTTGGTTTCAACACTTCCAGGCACAAGGGGTGTTATCAGCATTAATTTCTGTTTGAGTACACCCAAACCATGCAGATGAGTTATAGGGGACACAGACAAAGCAACCTCAATTTGAGCAGCATTATTAAAGAGAAGTTCAATTTAAAAAAAAAAAAAAAACAAAACAGGTATATCAAAGCTTTAGGATTCAATATTGATGTGAATCAGTAAAATTCAATAAGCTTCACACAGGTAACCTTTTCTCCTGCCTGGCAGACAAGCCACTTGTAAGTGAGAGCAGATATCATAATTTTATTAATGACTAGTCTACTTAGGTATAAGGAACCATAGGCAACTGTATACGTGATGTTCATTTTATACCATCATAGTGTTATGTAAAATGATACATCTATATCTCTTTTTCTATATGTAACACCAGACTTTTTCTTTCAGGACTGGACCCTGCTCAACCTTATTTTCAAGGCACTCCCATTGAAGTCAGACTGGATAAATCTGACGCAGAGTTTGTCGATGTTATCCACACAGATTCAGCTCCTACCATCCCCTATTTAGGTGAGTATTCAGCTCTACTGTCTTAATACCAAAATATTTACGCCCCGTGGCACTTGAGCATCCTAATTGTTCATCAACACCCATTTTTGGTGCACAGACACAGAACAAATACACCGTGCTGATCACTCATGTCCTAAAATACCAAGCTCAGACAGACTTCAAGCTGAAAGCTATAGGTATGAGAAAAAATTTTAATTTAAAGCACGCTTACCTCTGCTTTAAATGCTTCAGGTTTTGGCATGGGCCCAGCTATAGGACATCTTGACTTTTACCCCAACGGAGGAAAGCAAATGCCAGGGTGTGGGAAGAACCCTGTTTCACAGATCGTGGATCTCGATGGCATCTGGGAAGGTAGGTGTGTTGATTACATTACAAATTCAGGGGAAGGTCACCCTCAGGGTGTAACCACTTAACTTCTCTGGATTCAGGTGTTGTGTGTTAGCTTTTGGTGCGTCCACCAGCAATGGCAGCTGCAGAGCGGAGTGAAACTGCTAATAAGCTCGAACACACCATTTTCCAGAGCTTATTCAAAAAATAAACAAGACAAAGGGTTTGCCTCTGGAAAATATACCTCCTCTAAAGCATCTAATAGCAGAAACAAAAGTTGCTTAAACCGTGGCAAAAATGCCAAAGGGTCTGTAACAAGGCATTTCACTTTGTTTCTATTGTGTTGCCCAGCAGCAGCAGTGGGTGTAGGGCAATGATGCTCACAGCTACTTCTGTTAAGGGATCTTCAGCTGCAATTCTTCTGAGATAGAGCAATTAATATTATTTTTTTTTTGTTAAAATTACCTCTTACAAATCTGGTTTGCATTAAAGCAATATTACTGTGTCTATTTTTAGTTAGCTAAAAAAAGATTGGCATGTAGCTGCTCAAATACACTTTTCTTTGCTGTTTTGCATGGTTCTAATAAAAGCTCTAATTATTAGAAAGATTCTGTGTCTTTCTAAAGTTAAGTTGCATATAACATTAAAAAAAAATGAAGATTTCTGCTGTAGAGATTTTTCAGTATAGGATCTAAGTTCTTTCTTACACTACTGTAAACACCTTAAGCTCTGGGAATTCATGAACTTATTTGTGATAACCAGCTATTCAGTTTTATTCAATGCAGCTGGAGGCCTTATTTTTTTTTCTTTTTTTTTTTTTTTCCCATAAACTTGTTATCAATAATGGGGAATTAAAGCTCAAAGAAACAACTGTGATGTATATGATCTTCTTTTTAACTTAAAGTCAAGAAAATAAAGGCAACACAAAGGAAAATAATATATTCATTATTTTAATTTTAAGAGTCTTCCTTCCTTAAGCACCCCCCAAATAATAATAATTTTGTTTTGAAGCCCTCAGCTGGAGCAAATCACCATTGCCCTAGGAAGTTCACTGTTAGATACTTTTCATTCGGTTTTCTTTTGTTATGGTAATGCAACTGTTGCCTACAAAAGCCCTGCTTCAAGCAGTTCTCGTTTCTATTGTGAAACTCGGTCAGATTAGTTGAATAAGTGTTTGTGAGGGGAGGGCAGGGCAGGGGCTGGGCTGAGCTGAGCTGCACAGTCGGCCTCCACAAAGCATTTCAAGTTTGCATTTTATACCTGTTGAGTCAGTGACACTTCTTAGAGCATCAATTCATCACAAAAGCCAGCCGCAAGTCTCACATTTGATACGCCAAGAGTTGTGATGTGGCTTTTGAGGAGGAATGATGCATCCCCGTGACACGGCAAGGGCTGGGCCAGTATCTTTCCTCAAATGGTGACAGAAAGGAAGAACTAACCTGGGAGCATCTTTCCACAGGAACTCGTGACTTCGTGGCTTGCAATCATTTGCGGAGTTACAAGTATTACTCTGACAGTATTATCTACCCTGATGGATTTCTAGGCTATTCTTGTGCTTCATATGACGTTTTTGAAACAGTAAGTATTTCTCAGAGCCTCAGGATGGACTAAGTCATGGCTCTTATCTATACATCTGAAATTCAAATTGTTTATGCTACCTTGCACCCAACAAGTGCACGAGTAAGAGAAGAGTCAGGCATCCTAAAGTATCACAGCTCGTGCAGCTGACATGGGTCAACGTAGGAAAAGGCAACAACAAAACAGGGACATCCCTGGTCCTGTGCTGCTGTGACGGCCTTGAGGTACTACTGGAGCTGGTGTGGCTTCCCCAGGGCTGCTCTGCTGCATTACACCAGGGAAGGGGTGAGGAGGAGAGCCTGCCCCCGTAATCCCCAAATGTATTTATCACACAGCAATGAGTGGAATCCCAGACTGTAGCAGGTGAACTTTCACACATAGCTTAAACAGCTTCTTTTCAAAACAACAAGAAGTGAAATAATATGTAATAGCCTGATGGGGTGAGTCCGTGGTCACAGTATTTTGGTGACTTAAGATGGCCCCAGGGACAAAGCACAATGGCTTAGGACTAGGTCAGGAAGCCCTTCCCTATTCCAGACTGGGAGATAGGGAACTACAGCCTAAGAGTAGCAGGGAGGTAACAGGCTTGTCATATCTCACTGGGAGCATAGACAGAGGTATTAACTTATGTACTGCTTAGATTGACCTTTATATGCTGCGGGCAGGTGATAGAGACCACACTTCCCAGATGACTTTGGGAGAAGGTGACTACATGCTTCTGTCATTGCAGCAGAAAGTTGTTTTCACGACAAAAATGAGCTTTGTTTTCAAGATAAAGCCTTTCTTGACCCAACCTGAAGGCATAAGGTGACATAATTCTTTCTCATCAGTTGCTGTGAAGGACACCTCTTCCTCCCTGCTCCACTTCAAGACTACTCAAGGATGTCACTCATGTGGCTGGATTGAGCTAAATAACTTGAGAGAAAACATAGAGCCCTGAAAAATTAGATCCTTTGAGGAAGCTGGCTAGCTTATATGATCTTTCCCAAGTCGCAGAAAGTGTTACTTGAAATTTGTTGTTCCTGTGATACAGGCCAGTTGGGTGGGTATGTTAAAAATAAGTTCTATGACTCTTTTTTTCTTTTTTTTTTTTTTTCCCTTGGCTGACTGGATAATTTTATTAATAGATATATTTGTTTTCACTAGGGAAGCTGTTTCCCATGCCCAAAAGAGGGATGCCCGAATATGGGTCACTTTGCAGATAAGTTCAAAGGGAAAATAAAAAATGATTTCACGAAACTTTACCTGAACACTGCAGAGGCCAAGGATTTTGCTCGTGAGTTTCAATTGCTTCCATTGCTACCTACTCCTTGGAAACAAACCTTTTCATTTTCCTGTTTTACAATTCCTTTTACCAGATGAGCAGATCTCATGGTGCAGGCTCTTCAGCCCTTCATGCCTTTTCCTCTTTTGTTCCAATACTAGTGCCCGTTTTGGGCCTCCGTTACAAGAAAGATGTTGACAAACTATAGAGTCCAGTGGAGGTCACTGAGATGTTTAATGGGTTGCACTACAAGGTGCAAGGAGAGAGGAGGATAAGTAATGCACAGAAGTTGGAGCAAGGGAATTTCTTATTAAATGGTATGAAAATTACTGTCACGACGACAGTGGTTAAATGCAGGAAGAGGGGGCCAGGGGAGCTGGGAAATCTCCATCTTTGGAGACGTTCAAACCCCCATTTGACAAAGCCCAGGAGCAAGCCGATCACAGCCGGCCCTGCAGCGAGAAGTGGATGGACCAGAGGACCTCTTTACAACCTAGCCTATCCTAAATGTCAGCTCTCACAAGATGGTTCTTCATTTGCATTTGTAAACAAGAATCAGAGGGAGAAGAGCTGCTTTTGCAAATTGTGTGCTAAAAGAAAGTTCCCACCCACAAAAATTGTTTTCCTTGAGCTTCAGTATTTTTTTATACTCCTTTTACACTGCTGATATTCTGGTATGTATCAGTATTTATTCCTAAAACCTTCTTCTTTCCAACTTCCCTGTACATGAATAGCTTTGTGGTTAAAATACTGAGGTCTATATTGCGTTTTCCATGTCATGGACTAGCTTCTTTTTCTCCCAGAAAGTAACACAAATGTCTCAGGTTGATCTCATTATGACATAATGACAGATCTGATTCACTGATGCTTTGTATTTGTTTTTTGAGGTTATAACCCAAGCATAAGCAGGGAGCACCAAGATTCAGGTGTGAGAGAGTGCATTGTGTTAAGCCCTTTCAGTCCAGACAGTCTGTGACGTAGCTGAAAGTGAAAGGCAGTGATAATTTTCTTTTGCTTTCAAATACACTGTAAAGATAAAAACACAACCATATTTTGGTGACTATTTCTTCCTGGGTACAATCTAACTTACTGTATTTCTTCTGTGTAGTTTGGAGGTACAAAGTAACTGTGACCCTCTCTGGAAAGAGTAAAGTTAAAGGATATGTAAATGTTGCCCTGTACGGAAGTGGTGGGAACACAAGGCAGCATCAGGTCATCCAGTAAGTTCAAAATCCAGTAGAAAAGAAACTTCAATTCTAGAATGTTTACTTAATATTTTCAGTTAATGTTTCTGTTTAAATTGGTCCTATTTTACAGATCACATTCTACCCCCAGATACAGCTCCCTGAAGTAAATGCAGTGACAATTCACTCACTCTGGATTTGAAGGCAGAAGTTTAGAATGCAGGATTTTAAAATGTTAGAATTCGGTGTTACTTGTTTGCTGAACCACCAAGGTCTTGCTGGATACAAGAGCGAAGTTCTACGCTAGCAAAGTTCTGATTTTTTTGTCTTTCACAGGCTTGCAAAATGTTGCTGCTAAAGCTACCTCGTGATTTACCACTACTTTTTGTGGCTCATAACTTCGCCTGTTTACACTGTGGTTTTGTTTATTTGCAGTTTTCTCGTTTGTTTCAACTAAATCTGAAATGATCAAAAATAGGGAGAAGGTGTTTTGATGTGAGTTTTGGGGTTTATTTTTTGGGTTTGTTTTTTGTTTATTGACAGCTATGTCACTTCAGTTTTTCCAAGAAGGACTTCGCATCTTCATACTTGGCAGCAGGTGTTTGCCATGAGTTGATTTCCATTTGCAGGCATCCATGCATTCACCTGAGTTCAGTCTGCCAGCACTGAATGCACTCCAGCTGATACTTGCAGGGACTGTGTCATTTCAATTGCTGGAAGTGAACTATTTTTTTCCCCAGCAAATCTTGCTCTAACCTACCAGGCACCACTGCAGATCTGGCAAAGAAACAAAAAGGCAAAGGGATTTTTTCCTGTCTCTCATTACTTCCACTACCACAAGCCTTATAATATAGAGGAGAGTAAACATGTTCCTCCGAAGGCAGGTGAATGAGAAAGTGCATCAGAGCATGGGGGTGGTAGTGGTCAAAGAAGAGGATCAGAGAAGCATTGGCTCATATTCAGTGTGATGTAGCAGCTGAAGCCATTACGAGTCTCAAACTGCTGCCATTTAGACCTTGCTGTATTGATGCGACATGAAATAAGTAGCCAGATTATAAACTACAGTTTCCAAGAGCAGATGCACATTTGACTCGGCCACGGTGCCTCAAGTGTGGGAATCTCTGCTACAGAGCCCAGCTGAGCAGCTGATGCATAATCTTTTTGGCCATCCCAAACAAATCCAACATCTGTATCATACGAAGTAATTACCATTAAATGAAAATTTTATTTATAAGCCAAAACCCCTGCCTTCATAAGTAACAGGGAGCAAGCTCCACCTTCTCCACAGGGATTGCCCTGTAACTGGGTCTCCATTGTAAGATGTGACTGCAGCACATCAGGCCTACCTGCCTTTGCTTCTTCTGACAAACACTGATTTGGGATGTATTAGGTTGGAAAACTGGCAATAATGTTGTTACCATTCTATAAGCCGATTATTGTCTCTCTGCTAAATTTCTACTCACTTGCTGCCACAGCCAACCAGCTAACAGGACTGGTAATTAATACTAAATGCCTCACATCCATAAAATGTTATTTTTCACAGGGGAACCCTCCAACCTGACAACACTTACACAAGCTTCATTGATGCAGAAATTAATGTTGGAACAGTTACAAAGGTTAAATTTCTTTGGAACAACAACTGGATAAATCCAACTCTTCCTAAACTAGGAGCTGCGACTATCACAGTACAATCTGGAGAAAATGGAACAGAGTAAGTACATCCGTTGTGAAAATCTTGAAAGTTACTTGGGAAGATAGGTGACAAAATCATATGTGAGGTGAAAGCATTTTCGCAAGCAAAGCTATTTAAAGCATTCAAAGACTCTCAAGAAAACCTTTGATTTCCTTCCTTTCAAGACACTGTTCATCCATAGTTCAATTCACTACTAATTCAACCCTTTGCCTTAAATAACTTCAAAGAAAAACAAATATTTCCAGGCTTCAGAAGAGCAAACTTCCTGTATAACCCTTTGGGTGACAAAAATTAGTGCTGGCTGAGATTATCAACATCATTCTTGCCAAGCTCCTACTGTCCACAAGAAGTGGTTATCTGTGTCTGAGCTTGCATCAGGATGTCTGATTCACTCTCAGCTGGAACCAGTGGAAGTTTTCCATTGATACTGATGGACCCTGAGTTCATGATTGACAAAAGGGGACAGTGATATTAAGTCTACCCTTCCAATGAGCAAGACTAATACTTAGAAGCTGCGCTTAAAAGGCTTATAAAGTTGAGGGAAAGAAGCTAAACTTATTTCTCTAGACTTTGTGGAATATGGATTGAATGCTCAGATTATAGAAGTATGATTTACTGATCCAGTTTTACTCATTTTCCTGGAATTTTTAAGACAAACTCCCTCATTTGCTTGACTAGTTATTTTATTTTATCCACCCAATTATTGGGTATCTAGAAGAGGAGGTACAGTATATGTTTTAGACCCATACAGAAATTCATAGTTAAAATGACATCACTTAAAAGGCAACATGAAAGATGGAAACAGTTTCAAGCAAAGCAAAATGATTACAGCCCAGCAGCATTACCTTTAAGCACAGGTCCTTAGTCCTGTTGTAGTTCCTCTTCATCAAAGCACATTGGTGACAAAACAAATGCCTGTAGATCTATGCTCACTCTTCAATTGACTCGTGGCCTTTGCACAAGTAGATGTAACCATCTACATAGTGATGGTAGCAAAAAATCTGGAAAAAAAAAGAAACTGTAAAATGAAAGGAAGGCAGGCAGCGAGCCAGAATGAAGACAGTCCATCAATGCTTTCCCCAGCAGTAATATTGGAAACTCAGGAGCTCAAAGTATGTTGTGATCAGTTGTGTCAAGTGACAAATCAGATTGACTTATATTAAACAAAATTCACTTGTGGAATATGAACATATGTCGTCAACTCAAGGTGCTTGTTTGGTTTTTTTCTTTAGATACCGTTTCTGTGGTTCCGAGAAGGTGAGGGAGGATGTTCTGCAAACTCTTACTGCTTGCTAATGACACACATGGCTGCTCAAAACCCTGCTACCAATAAAAGCTAGTCACGCATAAAACACCAGTCTGTGCTCCCTGCAGTTATAACACTGGTGATGTGTGTTGGGAGGTTTTGTGGGTTTGGGGGTGGGGGGTGTTAAGTCTGTGGACACCTCTCTATAGAGGGAATTTTTAGAGTAGCTTGAGTGAATGAGCCAAACCCTGTTGAAAAATTCCCCTGATTTCAGCCTGTTTCAAAATAATTTCACACAAGATGAGGAAAGGGGACAGGTGACAGCATCTGGATGGTGGTTGCTGGGCAGTACCAGGAGAAACCAGACCTGCTTGTGAGTGGAAGCAGAGGAGATGATTAAGGAAGCTGATGTTCCTAATCAACTGAAGGCTAAACCCAGATTTAGCGTGAGATAAAGATGAAATAGAGATGGGGGTTGGACTAAATGACCTTTAAAGGTCCCTTCCAACCCAAACTATTCCATGATAGGAGGGCACATGATTACAAAATGAGGACAGAAGTTTAATTTTAATTACTTGTGAGAGATGGAACAGTGAACATGAGGGAGAACTGGTAATGTGTTTTGATGTGTTAACACTGAACTAAGCTTGTGCCTTATGATCCAGACAGAATTAATTTGAGAAAACTGCATGGCAAATTTCAAATGTTAGTGAAGTTTCACTAAAATGCTTATAATCAGAAAAATCACCAAAGTGTCCTGAAATCCCCTATGCTGGCCCTCAGCCTTGAACAAAACTGCCAGGCAATGTGGTCAAAACAGGCAATGAGGGAGTCGCTTCTTTCACTGATTTTTGATAAACACATTCAGCTGAAGTGTGGATAATTCACAAATTCATTTCTGTCCCTGTGCAGTCACATCTCGGCTCCCTCAGCCTGCTGCTGGAGAAGAGAGCTGCTGCTTCTCTGCTCCCAGAGCAACCCTGAGAAATCCACAGAACTGCTGGGGCCTGGAGATCTACCACTCCTTGGGACCTTTTCTCTTCAGCAGTTTCTCTTGAGTTTCCCCAGACTGGGACACTCTGCTCTTTCTGCCACTCTGCGTGACCGTTCCTCCCCCGGAATGTCTTGTCCTGAAGGACACCAACCCCCTAGCAAGGCTTCAGGTTCCCCTTGTGGTGGTGGAGGTTGAAACCAATTTATTTGGTGTTAGAGCACTGCTCTTTTGATACAGAAGAAAAAGCAGTTTAATTAATTCAGTGCATTCTGCCAGCTCTCGCAGGGTGACGGGAGGGAGAGGTAGCTGTAAAGAGTAGCAAAAGAACCACCAGCACTGAAGATTGGCAAACTATGGGCATGCTCGCAGCTGGAATCAGTTCCTTTGGTGAAAAGCAAACTGTTCCTTGATTTAACCCAACTGAAGAGAGTATCCCCCAGCAAGTTCAGTTTTAGTCAGAGATGTGCAGACTTGCTTTTACATTCAAAAACCTTTTAAATGACACTTGTGCTCCTTGCCCAGATTAAAAGGCACTACCCAATTGTGCTGCCCCAGGAGCACAGTAGGAACCAAATTTTCACCTGGATTAATCACTGTTTCCTGAGTCCCTGAAACCTTATCCTACAGAGGATAATAGGGAATAAATATTTGAATTAGCAAAGGGGACACGCCTTGCTATGCTGTCACAGACGTGTGGGGTATTGAAATGCTAAGCCAATGTCTTGTCCAGATTCTCTCAAGAAGGAAAAACCAAATGTTTTTCACCGTGATGATAATACTCGTGTCTTTCTCTTGGTAAATTGCTTCCCTGCCTGTGCAGCTCCTCGTGGCAGTGGACAAGTTTGCTTTGTGTCTTTTCTTCCCAGCCCATGCTGTCCATGAGGGGTGTAGGATAACACTTATTTTGGCTCCAGTTTTCCCCATCCATGGTCAGCCTTATAATGGTAGAATAAGAGGGTAAGACCTTGTTTGTCCTGCATCAGGCTGTGGTAAGTCCAGTTTGGGGTTGCTCCTGCAAAGGCTCTCTGGGCTCACTGTGGCTGTGCAGGAGGCAGAGGATCCAGCCGCAGGACCCTACACGCTTTCACACTTCACTCATGTCACCCTGTCCAAGGGGAACACACATCCCCTCTCCAGGGAGACAAATCATTTACCCAGAGCACACGTAGCCATAGACGTGGGAGCAGCCATCTATGCCAGATTTCCATGTATCCCACGTTCCCTTGGACATTGCCTGCTCCCTCCTGCCTTGACTGTTTGTCTCTCCCAGAATTTGGCTTCCTGATCTCGGCACCTCCTGCTGAGGAAACCTCAACAGGGCTATTAACTTACTAACACTGCAGAAGAGTTTCTCCTTTGTCTTTTGTTCCTTTACCTTAGTATAAGCAGATTCTTGCCTACGCAATTGTTTTGACAGTCTTGATATTCTCTGCATTATCCCTTGCCGTAGCCACTTCAGCAGCCCATGTAATTTTAACAAACACCTAACAGAATCAAGACGTTAAAGTTGACAATAGCATAATAAAAAAATCTCCTTTTAATAATGAACTGGAGCTGCCGTCATCTTGTTTTAGCAGAGTAAAATCTCTCCCCCCCTCCCGAACACTTTACAAAGCTATTACATAAAATGCAATGTTAAATGAACAACAAATTACTTTCCCTTTAGCTAGCTTTTAATGCTAATGGTGCTATTTGTTCCTGACCTTTTGAAATATTAGATTTTTTAAATGACAACATAAAAAGAATTCTTGTTTGGAAACGCAAGCGACTTTAAACCACATGTTATTACTTGTAAGTATAGCATGCACATGCATCATTCATTTCAGTGTCCCATTTATGGCTAATTGGTATATATTTCAGTTGACATATATTGTTCTCCTGCAAACGTGTCAAATTCCTTAACGATGTCGGTGACAAAAGCATAGTGCTTGAGATATATAAATTACGCTCTTTACCATATAATCATTCTTATCTATTGGGAATGCTATTTGTGACAAATCATGTTCAAAAATACATGCTAAATTGATTATTTTTTTAAACTTTAATATCACACCATTCATGGCAAGTCTTTGATTGAATCTTTAAATGTAGAAATGTTTTGATTTTTATCTGTATCATTTTGTAGCCTTTGAAAAGCTCACTTTATTTATTATAGGAAGAGTAGCACAGCGCAGATCTTAAAATGTATCTTTTGTTATCAGCATAAGAAAACAAATGGGCTATAATTGTGGATATGGAATGAGTAATTTGGCGAACAACGCTTTGTGCTGTAGTTTAGGTTTTATAATTCCTGCCAGAAATTACTATTATTTTGTTGGAGGGCAGCATTGCAATCAGAATTTTAAATATGGGGGCAACTTGCGCCACGTATTTTCATTACATTTTAGATTGCCAAGTGCAATGTATTTCTCTCCTATATTATGAATCATCCACAAACAATCAGAAAAAAAATGAAGATTTCATGTGACTAATTATTACTGAGATATAGCAGTGCTCATTGTTGTCTTTAGACAGTGCTGTCTATAGTCATTACTTTGCTCCATAAATCAGTGGGATAATGAGGTTCTATCTTTCAAGAAATATCTGAGCGTATCTTAATTTGGCATTGATGAATTCTCCTTCCCCAGCCTCTTGAGGTTTTTTTTTAATCTAGTTTGTCATATTAAAGCTTTCATCACCTAGCCACAGCTGACAGTGTTTATGTACGCATATTTATTTCCATACCTTTCTGGGATGTGTCCTCAGAGGTTGCAAATAGGAATTTTATGATGTTATGCCTGAAGGCTATTTTGTTCTCAATTTCAGTGTAAAGCACAAGGTAATTTGCCACACCCTCATACTTCAGAAATGCATAGTCTCTATGATTGTATTTAATTGTGAAAAAAACAAGGCTAAACTTGTTAATATCTTTTTACTTTTAAAAATTGAAGAGAGTTTATTTGAAAAGAGATATTTACTTGAAGAAAATACTGTCTTTGCAAAAAAAAAATAAATAAGTTCATATACCCATTTTTTCCTCTGCAATCCCTGTCAAATTTGAAGACAATGAACGGTAAAATGTAGCAGCATTTTTAATCTGTAAAAACAGAAGGCTTCAGTAGAGGGCAGAGGAAGAAAGGAGAAGGTTGATGTGATGCTCTCACAGCCCTAAATGAAAAAATATTAATAGTGGCCACTCATTTCTAAATTGTGCCTGTATAAAAACAGAAACCAGAAGCAAAGTATTCTTTAAATTAGTCTAAATGTTGTATTCAATTACAAAATAACAACGGAGTGGCTACTACGCTTGCTGGCATATTGGAGCCATATATTATGTGAGACCCAAAGACAAAAGTTGCATTCAAGTCCCTCTTTGTGCTATGGCCCATGTAATTATTGTTGCGGTACATATCCTATGAAAAATCTTACCTTTAATTGCATTAAGTGGATAATTACTTCACATCAAACCAATTAGGGAGGTGAAGGGAGAAAAAAGGGGGATCTAAAACTCCAAAGCAATGCACTTTTTTGCATAATAATTTGCATTATTATAATTTTGCATATCATTTTAGATAGACATATGTCTCACTTGATCTCATTAAATGAGCAATGAACAATACTGGTGGCTTGGGTGCCTCAGTTTGGGGTGTGCAGTTTCAGAGTCTGGATTCCCCTGGGAGTGCAGATTATCCTCTTTGGAAAGTGAGGTCTCCCATGACAGCCTTACTATTTCTCGTTCAGAAGACGTTCTTCATGGAGAAGGAATATAGTCATCACCTTAATTACATGGGATGCAAAACACACAACGAGCATGTGTATGTTTTGCCTGAGATGATGGAAGAGCAGAAGCCATCCCCTCTTTCTCTGAACACCAAGCACTGTATGTGCTGACCACAGCCTGAGTCGGGCTACAGAAACTTCCAAAGGAGCTGCTTAAAAATAAACCCAAATTCTTGTTTTAGACTGCCAACCTTTTCCTTACAGTCCTTAATTCCTTAGTTAAACACCAACCTTCTCTCATTTGACAAGGGAATAAAAGTCAACAGGAGGGAAGCAAGAAAGAGGTTCTCCACCACCTTCAGCTCTCACCAAGGCTCCTGTGGCTTGAACTCACGTCTCTCTCCAACATTTCTCATCTCCCCTGTGCTTGCAGTTCAGAAACCAGTGCCATCTGGCCATTTCATATCCCTGCAGAGACACAGTGAATTGAGCGAGGAGTCAGAGAGGAGGATACCTTTGATCCTGCTGCACCTTCAGTCCACAATCATCCATCTCCAAACCTGCATCCCCACAGAACACGGGGAGGGAGAGTTTGGGAAAGGAGGTTTCTCCACCTCATTAAAGAGAGATCACAGATCCTTAAGCCTTTGCCTTAATTCAAAAAGGAACCAAAATGTCTTTGTTGGGTCATGAAAATCGGCCTCTTGGTTTCTCCCACTGAACCTCAATGACAAACCCTCTCCTCGTGGCTGTGACAGAAAGGACATTGAAAGGCAGTTCACAGCAACGATGTGCCATTCCTTGCTCCATCTGAAGGGACAGTGACATGGCAGCAGCAAAGGGCATATTTTTGTTGCAAAGGACAATTGTAGGGGATTAACAATTGCTTTTTAACCGAGGAAAATGTTAAAAGTGAAAAGTGACTGCACTAAAGAGTAATTCTCCTTTTGACCCACAGAGAAAGAGGTGCCTAATGAAAATATATGATCACGGACAGTGTGAAGATAACTGTCTGATCAGATAATGGAATTGTTTTCAGTGATAAGAATGAATCCATTACTAATGCAAATAACGATAATAATTATAATTTGCAATACAGTAAAAATCACCTAGTCTACCTCCTCCTCTGACAGGAGACTGTATAATAAATTATAGGCTGAGAAAAAAAAATTTCAAAGGGATAAAGGTTAAAAGATTAAAAAAAAATCTGAAACTTAAATGCTTAACAGGGAAGTCAAGACCTGAAAGCAGAAATTGGTGCTATTAAATAAAGCAATTGTGAAGAATGAGATATTATGGAATTGATTAACAAACCAGAAACCAAACGTTTCCTCGTATCGCTACCTCTTGTCACAGATTTCAATAATTTTGAAAGAACAAAAAATTAAGAGTTGGCGTATAACAAGAAAATTAATTATTTAAATGTAGGTGAATATGCTAATAGTACTCTGGGAAGATGAATATAACTTAAAACACAAAAAGCCCCCAGAAAGGTTCAATAATTTGGGGGGTTTCACCAGTTGTTTTTGCTCTGCTTTGGTATCCCAAACAGGTCCAGCTGTTCTGTCACAGGCCATCTGCAGACCATGTGTGTCTCTAGGGCAGATCTTCTGGGGGTTGTCTGGGCAGACCGAGACTGTCATACCAATCCCATCATCTTCTTTGTTCATGTGAGGGCTTCTGGGTATTGGAGACAATGTGAAAAAATGCTTCATTTCACCTTTGTGGAGGAGTAGAATAGGGAAGATGAAACAAATCTCGTACGGCAGAGTCTGCACTACAGTGAGCTGCTGTATTGTTTACAGCAGTTCTGCTTTCTCCATCGGTTATGCAGAGCAGGAAGCGATGCCACACAGGGTTTACCATCCGTTGTTGGCACCACAACCGTCATATAGATTTAGGTGATGGAGCATTGGGAATCTACCAAGAGATAATGTGATTCTTCCACACCCATCAATTCTGAGTAAAACAGCAACTAAGTGACTGACTTTAAAGCACTGTCTTCCAACACTCTTCACTTAGATCCTCATTTTCCAAAGCACAGTATGTCCCGTAACAGCCACATAAGAAGAGCCGGGGATTTTAATAACAAGGGGGGTGTAAGGGAGACCTAAAGACCAGGGGTGCTGCCACCTAGTCAAAAGTCAGGGTGATTACCGAAAGAAATTAGTTTTTGACCTCAGAGTGGAGCCTGGTTTTCTGCAGTAGGAGTAGTTCATTGCATTTTCAATTCACAGTTAAAAGTTCAGTTTATCCTGCCTAAACTTCCCCAGCAAGCGGTTGAGGAAGTTAGAGATTTCTCATTCTCCTTGAAGTTTTTCATTGCAGCATTTTTCGTGTAGCTGAAAAGCTCAATACACTTCTGGCCAGTAAAGCATAAGTAGTTTATCAGAACTGCCACAGTATAGGAGTTCATGAAAAATGCTTTAACAATACAAATTATAAAAGTAAAATGAGTGCAAAACTCACATTATGTTTCATAACCGTGATTTGTGGTTACCTCATAAGAGCAATTTATCAAAAACACACCCAGCTAATATAATATTAACTACTGTAACAAGCTCCTAAGTTTTAAACACGCACCCCTTGAATTGCATGCAAGAAGGGCTTTAATCAATGTTTGCAAAAGTCAAAAACACAACGTGCCTCAACTACTCACGTCACATTTCACTGTTTGCTGATGCTTCGCCAGGGCTTTCTCTTTTTCTTAGTGAGATGTGCATGGCCTGAATCCTCCATGTGTGTGCACACAGAACGACTTCGGCATCAGTTTCCAAATGTCCTTCCAGCAATGAGATGTTAATCTGCAAGAAACCAGCATCCACTGCCTAATCCCCAAAGCTGCCAACAGAGCCATAAAAAAGATCATAGGTCTATAAAATGTGATTGAGAGATGTGGGGTTTAATTAGAGAATTCGACTCAGGGCAAGTATGAGACTAGTCTTCAGGTATGTCAAACGCCATCAGAAGCAGGAACGGGATGGAATGTTCCCGTGTTCTCCAGGGGTAGGACAGCCACAGAGTCAGAGCTGACATTACATAAAACTTTAGAAATGTCAGGACAGCAAAAACCCACAAATAAACTGTCTGGGTAGGTAGCACCATTGTAGCATAAGAATCTGGTTTAAAACCAGATTAAACAGAAATCATTAATATCTTTGGCAGAACTAATAGTGTTGTGCTGCAGGAAGATGAGATAGTTGATGTCTGAGGTCCTTTCCGTGTACCTGCATCTCCTGTGGTGCTCTGACAGAGCTGCAATTGTAGTCAGCAAAATATTGGATGGGTCTGGACAGAGATAGAGAAGAAAAGAGGGAAAAAACCTAAAGCCACAACTAATATTATATACTACCTGGCTCTGAAGGAAACAAATTACAAACGCTCTGTGGGATGCGATCAGTGTATTCTGGCAACATCCCCTCAGTCCTGTAGCATGTCTAGTAAGTGTGTAGCATATTTTCAACTCAAACTCGTTATGTCTCACCCCTACGACAAAACAAAACTACAAAATTAATTTAAATGTAATTTTGAACACCCTCGGTCATGTTACCTGATTCTTCAAATGCCTTTCACAACTATCAGACTTAAATGCTGACCTCGTTGCCCTGAGCTGACAAAATATCTACCCTCCTGTCCATCTAGGTACTACTTGCTAAGGACCTTTTCATGGACAAAGCCGTGCGTTCCCAACACCCTGCAGATCCTACTGCCATCTGGGACCTCTGCTTATACAGGAACACAGGGAGAAAATTATCTGAAGGGCATGCTGTAATGCTGTTTGTGGAAAAACACAGTTAATTACAGGAACCCTTGCAGATGTCATGAAGGGCCAGCATCTTTTCTGCTGGCCTTAGTTCTTCTCACAGTTAACTTCGTTCAACTCTACTCATTTTGAGAAGTCGTCAGTCACCTAGATAAAGTGTGTGTATTTTGGGGAGGTTGGGGGGTGGGAATGGACTGAGAAAATTATGATTGTCACTAGGTGAAAAGTAAAAGCTCTGTGAGGAATACCTTATACCGCAATGCTTTAACTGCAGCCTCGGTACGTGTGAGCAGATGCGCGGTGATGGCGCACGCAGGGTCTGCAGTGCAGTGTGCTTGTGTGGGGGAAGCACCAGGTCAGCAGCGAGGCTGCTCTTTGTACTACAAAGGAAGAGGATATGTTCAGTCTGGTGTCTGCTCTTATCAGCTGGTGGCAGACGGAAGTTCCTACTGGAGGTGCAAAGCATATTCCTCAGAGGAAAGGAAATGCTCCCTGTTGTCCTTAGGAAAGGGAGAGTCACCTTTCTAACTCCTTCGATTACTGTGGTTTAGCAAACTTTGGCATTCACAGCTCCTTTCTACTTTGAAACCTTCCCTGATCTTCAGTTACTGCTGGTGCACACCAAAGCCTCCATCCTCCTACGTCCAAACCCTTGTTACGCACCTCTTCAGATGATTCCTTCTGTTTCCTTACACTCAATCCAGTATCATCCCCCTTTTACCTGTTGGCTCTGCTGCAGCACACAAGAATCCCAGAGTAGGCTCACACTGAATTGTTCATTCCTCCATGTTTATGTAAGCTCCCCTGCAGACACTGACAGAGGGATCACAGCGGTTGCAATCTACCAAGTTCTTAAAACAACTTTTTACCGTCACATGGTAGCGAATACTGTGTCCTAGTTCGGTGACTTCTGGTCTGGACACAAAGCCACTGCTGCTGGGATAGTAGCATCTAGTAAACTTTTCCCTATTATTACAGTTCCTGAAAAATGACAAAATAGATACTACTTCAAAATTACAGCCATCACCTACACAACTGTATGTTAAACACAGAAGATACATAATTTCTTGGTTTGAAGAAAAATGTTTACAGTTAACTAACTTAATATACTGCACTTGGTCCCTTTATATCAGTGAGGTATGTGCTCAGCTGCTCTTGACATACCCCTTAGTGATGCTGAGATTCTCTTACCTTATTTTTTTATTCAGCTAGTTCCTCAAAGTCTATTTATTTTTGCATGTGTATTTCTCTGGCTACAAAGGATTTGAGGGCTTGGCTCACAGCCAGGCTCAAAGCCTCCCTGAAGTCAGCATGAACCTTTCCGTTGAAATTAATGAGATCTGAAGCAGTCCCTAAACCCTGGAAAGGCTCCCTCATGCAAGTGTTCGCGTCGTTTCAACTGCGCTGTCAAAATCCGCGCATAGGAAATTGCCTCCTGGCTGCCAAACGACAGCTTCAAGAGGACACAGGTGACGGCTGGTTTCAGACTGCCAGCCTGGGAGCTCTGTGCTGCTGAAATAGCTGCTGTGTCCCGACACCGGTGCTGGCCACTGGGGAGGGGTGCGTGAAGCAATTCAGGAAAGAAAAGGAATAGCGACAAAATTAAGAGTCAGAACTGAGGTATCTGTTACAGCAGTGAGAGGTTATCAGGGCAAAATGGGTTTCTGGGCCATCCTTTGTGAGACTGAAATACAATGAAAAATGCCGATACAAGACAACCTCTGGTTAAGACAGAGGGTGGAAAAAAAGCCTGGACTGCAGTTCAGCTTGAGTTGATGCATTTAAGAGTCAAAGGCATGTTTGAATTCGGACATGATGTTCACAAGAGAAGTTATTCAACGGTTTGAGCTTACTTCAGTAGAGAAGTCTAAGAAAATGTTTGGAAAGAATGAACTTCAAATAGAATCATGGAATGTGTTGGGTTGGAAGGAACCTTTAAAGGTCTTCTAGTCCAACCCCCCTGCAGTAAGCAGGGACATCTTTAACTAGATCAGATTGCTTAGAGCCTCATCAAGCCTGACCTTGACTGTCTCCAGGGATGGGACTCCACCACCTTTCTGGGCAACCTGTTCCAGTGTCTCACCACCCTCATTGTAAAGAACTTCTTCCTAATGCCTAATCTACACCTACCCTGCTCTAGTTTAAAACCATTGCCCCTTGTCCTGTTGCTGCATGCTCTTGCAAATAGTCCCTTCTCAGCTTTCTTGCAGGCTCCTTCTGCAGGGGGGAAATAAGGGAACAGGGGTCTGAACTTCTGTAAGAGTTCAAAGAACTGGGAAGAAAGCTATAGAAGAATTACAATGTAATATAAATAAAAACATGAGGGACGTAATCTCTTCACCTGTAGCAAGTAATTAAGGTTGCAGTGAAATTTGTTGTAAAGATAGGAGTTAAATTGGAATTACATTTCCATGTAATAGAAATGGCACAATTTACTATTACAAATTACTAATACTGTCTTTACTATTAGAACAGCGATTTCACATTCCAGACAGTTAGATGTGAATGTTTAGAGTGCAGTAAAGTTCAGAAGAGATGAAAAGCATATTCTCTGGGAATTCAGACTTTAAGGTTTCCTTTGAATGATTTGTTTCCTAAGAACTCAAAATTTAGATCCATGAAACTCTACAAGAAAAATCTCAAATATTGACTCACTTTTCAAAACTATCTTATACATTAGACAAATACTGGTGCTGTCATAGCTGTTTTAGAGCTTCTGTATTTAGTTTTTCCGAGATCTGAGGAATATGCTTCCTGCATTGCCTGCAGTATCTCAATCCAGCAGTGTGGCAAAATTTGTGCCAGATTTCCGAGGATGCAGCTAATGAAGACAACGCAGCTATTGGTGAGTTTTAACAAGCACATCCCTGAGCACATCCACCTATTAAGTCACAGGTATGAAAACAAAACTGTCATGAACTCAAAATCAATCACAACCACATCACCTCCCCAGAGGCTACTCAGCACTCCTGACGTTTGCTGCGATGCATTTTCAAGACAGTTTTTGCTGCAAGAAATTGCTCCTCGTATCTGTGGAACCGCAGAGGCTGCAGTGCCAACTTCTCCCTTTGTTTGAATACCCACCTTCAGATCTGTTAATTTGAAGGAACAAAAGCACAACATTCTGCCCCGCCAATACCTGTTGTCACTCTGCAGCAGTCCCACCACAAAAACGTCTCTGTGTGTCAGAGGAATAGATGAATGAGAACTAATAAAGCAGAATTTATTCCTGAAAAAGTAAATACATATTTTTGAACATCAGTACCAAATGAGATCGGCAAATAACAGGCCTGAATTCCACTTCTCACTGATTTATCCAAGTTGCATCTCTTGAAAATCAGGCAGCTCTTGCACCAACTAAGGGGACTCTGAATCCATTGTCATTAAGACAGATGTCTGGATTGCGTTTAATGTCGCTGTTTAGAAAACTGAGAGAAGAGAATCTCTTTGGGGATGCTGGACACTGATATTATGGAGGTTGTTTTATAAGTTGTTTTATTCCATGGCTATTAACATGAAAAGGCCATCTGCAAATTTCAGTAAGGATTTACGTGATCTTGGTAGAACTAACAATTTATACATACTCCTTCCTATCAAGATGGGTCTGTAACTTCAAATATAAACACACTCGTATGAAAAAGATTTAGAAAAGTCCAGAAAAAGGGCCAAATTCTGCCAGTGAATGCACATACATGAAATTCCCCTGGAAACCAGAGCAATGCGCTAGAACACTGAAAGCAAAATTTGGTTCTTAATGTGTCCCTGAAGACTGTAATTATATTTCCCATTGTACTAGTAACATTAATTGAATGTTTAGCTGAAATCAAGTTCATTACAAGTTAAATACAGTACCTAGCCTATTAGGATGGTGTTTATAATTATAGTCATAAAGCACTTGTAAAACATCTTCATTGCAGCAAATAGGTGGAAGTTGGATGTAGTGGCTGCTACTGTATCTCAGCTCCTTCTCTGCATCTTTGTCTCTGAGCAGCTCTGCAGAATAAGGTCACACACCACTGAATCACCTCCACAGCTACTGCCAACACCGCCGAATCTGAGAGAGACATGGCCTGCAACGGTTAGCAGAAAAATATAATATTGCATAAACTGTTATACAAGGGTTTTTGATAAAAACTGGTCTGGTGCAGCTGGACCTTTCTAAACATTCCTAGAACATCCAGTAAAGATGTATCCCCTCATGCAAATACACCCGGTTATTGGCCAGCTTATTATTGGCTTGATAATACAGTTTTAGCAATAAACCAGCCTTTGACAAGGCCTAAAAGACTACGGCCCTCCCTGATATCCATTTTTTAGATTTGATTTCCTGGCACTCTCAGAGAATCATTACAGAAAATACCTAATCTGCTTTTGGTATTGCCAAAGTCTTTCTGTCGTAACTCCAACAGACGCCCTACTTAGAGCTACACCAACTTTGACGGAAATTGAGTAATCCCCAGCAGTGGACTTCTACATCAGGCACATATGGAGTCCCCCTAGAAAGGACACAAGTGAACTAAAAATGCAGCAGCCTCTTGCCAAAGAGCTGTGTGTGCTGCACAGGGGCCTGCAAGCCCCTGGCCAAGACTCTAGGTGTCCACATGTCTAAAAGTTGAGGAAATCTGATAAGCAGCACATAGAGCTGATGTCAGTTTTGCTCAGTTACACACATGAAGGGGTATCCCAACACAAGTATAACCACTTGACCCTTCTCACTTTCAAAATAAATTAGGTTTCTTTTTACAGTCACTTTTATAAAAATAATAACACCCAAAAAGAAAAATTGGTTTTACTGTATTTTATTTGACATGGTTGAAGACACAAGAACACTCAAGATACAATCCAGACAAGTTGTGAACAGCTCCAAACATCAGTGAAATCTGAATTTATCTTGCACAGAGGTGAACAAGACCACAATGGTTGGTTTTATAATATAGTTTAGGACTATTTCAAGCAGGTGAGTACTGTGACGTTATGCCCAACAACTTTTATACTATTCATCCGCTTAAGCCACTTCATATCATAAATATGCAGCTTGTCTTGGCGATTAAATCTCTGCAATATATAATTAGCCTTCTCATAATAATGCATTAAAACTCCTGTATATATATATTGGTATATCCATACCAATGTAAACTGTCCTAACCACCACTGCACATTTATCATATTATAGCACAATTCATCATTCTATCACAATTAGCTGCTAACTTTCAGCCTAGCATTAAGTAACTTGGACCCAAACTTGCAAGTTGCTGCTTAAAGCAAAAGTTCCGCCAAGGCTTTCTGCTTTCCCAAAGGAGAGCAGGCCTCGTCTTTCCAACATTAAGTTGCACAATGTCATCTGAAACCCCTACCAAAAAAAACCCCACTCTGCAGGGAATCTCCTGCAAAAGTATCAGAGCTACTATTCTAAATATGACTCATTTCCTAATAAATTTCATATTAGTTTTACAGCCTAACATCCTTTATCAAAACGGGCATCCGCATGCCACTTAGAAGGTAAAGTTGTTTAACTGGGTTATAGACTACAGACCACAGCATAATATTCTACTTACGATTCTAATTCCTTAGAGAGACAAGCTAATTTTCCATTCTTAGATTTAAAAGGGGCAACAAGGACAGGTGGGAGTTTGTTCAGTAGTTCAGTGCTCTGCAAAGATAAGCTTGATAGTGCTCTCATCAGACTGAACGAGGAAGTGCAAAAATATGCAAACTTCAGTTTACAGGTACAGTAGAGTCATTTCAGCAACAAATCCCTGCTTGATCCAGATGGAATCTTGCAAAAGGTAAATAAGAAAGGGCAGAGAATCACTACTATGCAGGGAATTATGCTTCAGAAGAGCTGCAGAAACTACCCTTAGCATTTCCTGCAGCCAGGCTGAAACCAGCACAAAAATCATGGTCCACCTGATATTCCAGTTCACCTCCTCTTCAGATGGGAAAGGGAGAGGTTGCAACCATTTATTAGACCAAATTCTGTGTTAACCTGAGGCCAATCAAAACAAATCTGTGCAGAATTGGACCCATTCAGTTTAACACAGGATGCAAGGACACTGAAGCCTACTTTTCTTTATGAATTTTGTGTTTTAGTAGGTGGTAGTGGTAGGCAGAGATTGGGTCTTACCTGCAGCTACTATAAATCAGTGTCGTCTGGCTTTAGAAAGTAGTTTTGTGTTTATTTTAAACTAGGGAAGATCCTTAACAAAACTCCAAAACCTAGTGAAGAAGCTGTATATCCAGATCATACAGTCAAAATTTTAACTTGGTTTTACAGGAGGATTCATCCATTATTATGATGAACTGCTGGAGATGGAATGGTCACCATCTGAAACAAAGAAATGAAAATCCCAGCAACAGACTACTGCATCTGTGTGATACGCTTAACTGGTATGACTTGCACCGCAGGAAGAATGTTGTATTCTCTGACACGCCAACATTTCTTTCCTATTATTATAAGATCAGCCTTTTACATTTCATATCTTACCATCTTTAAAAGCCTATAATTACAGAAGCTGATTGAGAAACTATGTTATTTAAAATTAACAGCTGAATGAAATCAACAGAGGCAAAGAGCATTTTTTATACAAGAAAATAGCACTGTAGAAAGAAAGAGTCTGTACAATATTTAAATATTGTATATACATAAAATTATATTGTTCATAACTCATCGTAAAGTTTCTCTTGTTTGTAAACCATGGAAAGCAACACACAAAAAATCCCAGTATTTAGCTTTTAAAGCATTTAGCAGGCAGCAGGAAACTGAATGCTAGCAAGCACACTTTGTAATTATAGAAAGTATCCAGCCGGATACTGTGACTAGCATTCTCCATAGTCCTTTTTTTTCTTTTCTTTTTTTTTTTTTTTTTTTTTTTTTAAAGCTGAATGCAGAACAGATTTCACATTCAACTAGGGAATTCTGCAGAAGACACAGAAAATTCAACAGCAGAACGCAGTAGGCCAGTTCTGCAGCTCTCCACTATGGCAAATCTCCAGGCTAAACACAGAAAGCTTAAGTGCAGGACTGGAACAAAAATTAGTGAAATAATTGATAAAGCTTTTATTTCTGAAAAGTGTCAGTAATGGATTTAACTCATGCTCAACTTATTAGAAAGGTAGGTTTAGTGTAACAATTAATGTTGCGAAGCTTCACAAACGTAATGAATTCCAGCAGGTAATCAGGCAGCTCTGTATAAATGCTCAGGAAGTGTCAGCATTTAGGGTGATTCTACGGGTTAGCAGTCTACCAACTACTACCAGTCTGCCAACATGAAGCAGGATTTGGATTTGAATCGGAAGTTGTTAAGTCGTGGCAGATATAGATTGTAGGCTTCAGAAGTTACCCACCTGTAGCATTTTGCAAAATAAAAACTGTTCCAGTTGCAGAAGAAATTTTCAAGGTGAACATGCTTAAGAAAACATTTCCAGAAGGTCAGTATTTAGAAAACAAGATGCTACCATGCTCAGCATTGTGTTTCACCTGTGTTAGGGCTGTGGGTCATAGCCGTGTAAGGAATGCTTTATTTAATGCTAGGAATGCTTTATTTAATGCTTTTTGTAGTTTCATTCTCTTGGCTTCTGCCTTCCACCTTCCTGGCCATTCAACTCAACCCAGAAATATATTTTCCTCCATTAAAATGTCTGCTACTCAAAATATATTGCAGTACTTTTGATCTGGACATTTCTTCTCTTTTAAGTTGTTTAAATCTTCCTGAACAGCCATCATCTAACCGTACTTCCAAATCTTAACACAAGAATTAACAAGAAAAGAAATACAATCATTTTGAGAAGTGCTTAATGAACCAGATGGGTCAGAGGACCTTGACAGACTGGAGAGATGTGTAGACAGGAACCTCATAATGTTCAAATGAAGGGAAGTGCGAATTCCTGAACCTGGGAACCCCATGCACCAGTATATGCCGTGGGCCAACTGGCTGGGAAGCAGCTTGGCAGGAAAAGACCTTGGGATCGTGGTAGACGCAAAGTTGAGCATGACCCAGCAACGTGCCCTTGCAACAAAGAATACCAACAGCTTCCTGGGGTACATTAGGAAGACCGCTGCCAGCAGGTCAAGGAAAGTGATTATTTCCCTTTATTCAGTCTGGTGAGATCACACATGGTGCCAGGTCCAGTTCTGTGCTTCTCAGTACGAGAGAGACATGGACATACTGGACTGAGCCTAGCAAAGGATCATGAAGATGGTTAAGGGATGGGAGTATCTGTCATGTGAGGAGAGGCTGAGAGAGCTGAGAGTGTTTAGGCTTGAGAAGGCTCAGGTGATAGTAGCAACGTGTATAAATGCCCAACAGAAGACAGTAAAGAAGACTGAGCTAGACTTCTCAGAGGTATCCAGTGAAGGAACAAGAGGCAATGGGCACAAACTGAAATCTAGAAATTCGTTTTAAACATAAGAAAAAACTTTTTGCAGTGAGGGTCAAATACTGGAACAGGTTGCCCAGAGAAGCTTAGGATCTCCATCTTTGGAGATACTAGAAGGTGGACAGAGTATCCTGCTCTACTGACACTGCTTAGAGCTAAGAAGTTGGACCAGACAGTCAATGGATGTCCCCTCCAACCTCAACGATTCTGTGATTCTATGATTTCAGACAGAGACTAATAAAAATAAGTTTAGAAGACACAAAAGGGAAATAGCTTTCTTCTTAATATTTTTTCCAAAGTATAATGAGGGTAATGTTAGCTATTTAATCCAACAGCTAGTTCTGAGAGCTTTGACAATCAAGGCCTTGCTTTCAAATTGGAGCAATCAATATTAGGCTCCTAAAATATACATATTTCCTAAAAATCCTTAATTTTAAGGATTTCTGAGGACCTTCTTTTCAGTGGGGTCTCAGAATTTAAGAAACTTTTCTTTAAGTCATTGATTTTCAGCACTTAAAATTTTGAAAGCACAGGGCAAAATCAAAAGAACAAGAGAGCACCGTAGACTACTAATTTGTTCCTATCGCCAGAGGATGGTGCTGTTTAAACAGATATTCCACACAGATACTCCCCCCTACAACAGCCACGTTGAGTTAGTGAGTTTTTCTTGAGAGAAAGAGGAAGAAGAAGAACAAGGCAAAGAGATTATGATTTTATATCTTTTTAACTAATCTTCAAGACCCAACAATAATCAGTATTTACTTAATAAAGGTAGATCTTTAAGCATGCTTGAGTAACTTGGGAACTTTTACTACCTCTGGAACTTTTGCTCCCAAAACTTTTTAAGGGTCTTTCAAAATTCAGTCTTTGGTCATCAAAGGGCACAAACATGACATACCCCACCTTACAAGCTGTTCTCATATAGCCTGCTGAAATTCAAGTTGATTACGTGATATACGAAAGTCAAAAAATGGAACAGTGACAGATCAGTCTCACAAACAGGTTGTGGTGGGGAAAATGGGCTGCTAGTAGTTTAAGAAATCAATACCAACTTTGACACTTTTAGATGTGGCAACATCAATGGCCATGGCTTTGATTTCAGTGTCCCCAAACTGCATAAGTGTTTTGATTTCCCGCCGGTTTGGCACCGAAGCATCAGTTCCCGTGAGATCCAAGCGAAGGGTGCCACACTTTTTCACTCCAGCTTCGGTGATGAAGCTGACATTATCTTGTTCTGAGCTATAGATATTGATCACTATTACTAACTGAGAAGGCTTGGCAGGTGTGTAACTGCGTGTCACAGTTTCTCCAAGGGCTACAGATTGGTCAGCTGAGATAAATTTGTCAAAGACATCAGTGCACCAGCGTGTGCCATCTTTGATTAGCAGCTTCTCTGGTGGATGCTTCCCTTCCACAAACCGATTGAGCACACCCACACCGTAGGTGAGAGGCGAACGCCGCACCTTGATGACAGCAGGGTCTAGGCCAAAGAGAACAGCTCCTTTGAGGATAGTGAGCCCCACATCCTGAGGAATGATGACTCGACATCTTGAACCAAAAGCACTCTGCACAGCTTGCTGGAGTAAGGGGGATTCAGCGAAGCCACCCACCAGGAACAGAAACTTGACATTGGTCACTTCTGGCTTATCAAACACATCACCTGAACAGAAACAGAACCCATTCAATAACGAAAAATCCACTGTGACAAGGAAATGCAGGTGAAATTCCTGTCTGAGTGCACTGAATGGCCCATGCACATCCACAAGATCTGGAACTACCACATCTAGGCTCACGCTGCCACTCTCAGCATGCACTAGTTCCACTTCTGTAGTCTCTTCTATACTCTATTTCACTGTAAATGTAAACTTACCTCAAAGCATACAATATTTCTGAAGTGGCATTTAAAACAGATTTTTTATTTAGCTTCTACCAGTAAAGGGAGATGCGAATCTCTTGCAAAGAAATCCTGCCAGGCATATTATGGGTAGTAAGGAAACAGACATCATCTTGCCACTTCACGTATCAGTTGGATATTCCCAAACCTAACTAATTCACGTACCCTTTATTGCATTCCAGAGAAGTCACCTTAAGTTAAGAAGTCATCTTAACCACAATAAATACCATCTGCAAAATAATACCTCCTTAGGTTTTTACAGATGTTCCTTCTTAGCTTAAGCTTGAATCTCCTACTTTCAAGAAAATCATGCAGTTCAGTTGTAGGCTCACCCTTAGTTCAAATAACTGAGGCAGCAGGACTGAGTTATCTGTCACAACTACAGTAATTCTAGGTCTCTCCCTCCCTGCTCACATATCAACTGTTCAGTACTAATTGTCTAAGTTGTGACCTCTGAAATTTACCTAATAATTCCTCACACACAGTGAGCAAAGTTGTATATTCCATTCCAAATACGATCAATTAGTGCTTTGTAATGTGTAGAACAGCAATACTTTGCTCCGTACCTATATTATACTCTAGTTAACACAAAACCATTCTTCCACCAGGAAGACTTTAAACAATAAATTTCCCAATAAGCCTATGTCACTTTCTATTACTGCATAAATACATTCAGTGCTGCTTAAGCCATGCCTGGAAGTCCTTTTACCATGATGCATCATTTATTATTTGTGTTTTAGAGATGTCAGTGATTTGGACAGTCATGAGCAAATGTGACCTTCCACTGAGGAGAAATGAACTAGAGGTCTTAATAGCAGGAATAATCAGAAACTAGTTACATCTCTGGCATTATTTAGTTGTTGCCTGAAACAGGAAGAAGAAAAGCAGGACTAATCCGGGTTAGTCAGTGCATTTCAGCCTTCTGAATGCCTGCAGCCCCAGAAATACAGAGTAGTTGAAGCTTAAGCAGTAACAGGACTGAATGACACTCAATAACTAGTACTAGAACTAGGTAGGAATACATGTTAAGGTGATGTCCCTTACTTTTATTATTTTCCTAACTACTTTGTAGAGAACTACAAGCTTCAGAACTGAATTCCTTGCCCACATTTGGTGCATACTAGGGGGTTGTTAGACTTTAATTCTAGTTACTGGTTTGAAACAGGTAAGCAAAGCTTCAGTTTCAGCCTAGCTGGGAAGTGAAATTACACACAGATACATACTCAGGTGCTGAACAATCTGGTCAATTGTAGGTTTGAAAAGAGCATTCATTGCATCCGGGCTCATCCTCAGCATTCCCTGGGAGGACCACTTCACAAAGTCCACACTGAAAAAAATCAGTTAGAAAGGACATTAAAACATTACAGCCAAGCACTCACAAGACACACTAAATAAATAAATGAATGATTTTACAGAATCTGCATGCATTTTGGTTGGAAGAAAGTGCCTCGCCTCAGCCCAGCCTCATACCAACTGCAGCGATGTAAAATTTCAAGGGAGAATTGTTATTTTTGCTTGCCTAATTGTTGTTTTCTTTGCATGATTGCCTTCTGTAGCGTTACCAATGCTCAGCTGCTTCCTGAAACAGCTGGCAGTCAATCCAGTGCTCGCTCATCTGAAACAGCACTGATTCATCCCCAGAAGGGCAACATTTAGATTACAGCAGTAGCAGGCCAAAGCCACTGGAAACACAAGAAAAACAACGAGTATGGGAAGCCTCGGGAGGCAGAAGGGAGCACAGCATTTTTAATGAGGCATAACATTTGTTAAGCGAATACAGGCATTATGTTATTCCATCACTGCTACACATCCATACAGCTCAGTAATCTCTTTTTCATTCTTGCACATTATATGTCACATTTATACCCTTTCTATCCCATTATCCAATTAATTTCATTTTATTTGAAGGGACCATTTAGCATTCTCTCTAAGATTCACCATTACGACTATTAATAAGAAGAGATGGTCTTGTGATAGGGAATATTTCCAGAAATTTTTAATAATTTCAGAACCTCAGTCTCATTTAGGAAGTGACTCTGAGCTGGACTCCAAGTTATTTAGGCTTAAAGTACATTTACCATTAACTTTAGGAAGAGATGCAGGAGTTTCAGCCTGCATGCTACATTCAGCATTCACAGGATTAAAAAATGCAGAAAGAAGCCAAGGTACAGGTACTAAATATCACTTCTCCTGCTCTCAGGTCCCAAGCACTCTGTCCCAGATTCCCAGGCTCTCTGGTTCATTCTCTTTATGCCATTAATCTCCAGGTCTCCTGAAGTATATAATTTCAAAAGATGCAAAATGCCCACTTCTACTTTCTCTTCACTTCCTTTTCCACAGCAGCCCATGATCTTATCGTTTAGGGTGCCTTCTTGATACTGAAAATCACGAATTAAAATCTCTGCAGGGGATTCAGTGGGAATCTCCCCACTTACTGAGCAATTAATATAACTGGTAAAATACTAGAAGAAAAGAAAGCCTGCCATCACTTCAAAAGAATGCTTTCCCTTGCAGAGCTCTGTGCAGCAGTGTATGTTTTCACCAGTGATCTGGTATTGTTAATAACTTTCCTCAACCCATGAATATATTTACACATCTCACTCAAGATCCTGGATTTGTTCCAGGGCCCAAGCCTCTAAAATTTAAGATTCCAGGTAATTAGCATCAAATTCTGTATTTGATCTGACATTCCTAATTAACACATAAGGAATTCAAAATATATGGCCAAATTCAGGAAAGTGATGCAGTGGTGGCCTAATGAAGGTCATAGAAAGCAATACCAGACGAGTGCAAGTCTTGTAGAAAAAAAGCTTTTGCAAGAGATTGATCAGAACTTTTCATTGTGGAAACTGCACCTCAGGCAATCCCATTTTCTCATCCTTATATTTCATTTTTACATTATTATTTTTCAGTCTACATGTAATTAGGATATTTTAATTATTTGACTTTGCTACCAGTAGTTAATTCTGCATCCATTTGCATTCAATTGTCTACTCACTTGCTTTTCCTCAAGGCATGTTCTACACTGTGACCTCGAAACTTCTTGTAATAATCAATGAAGGAGAAAGGCAGGGTGATGTTTAGTGGATTGGTCCTGTCTGGAGCTGCTGCCCGTTTCCGGGACTCAAACGCTATCATCAGATCTACCCAGGCAGCAGGACGCTTGATTTTAAATTGCTCAATAAAATCTTCTCCAAATATTTTACACAGGAGCTTTTCAAATTCATAGTCCACACCTAGAGAACCATATGGCCCACCTGCATTACAAACAAAACACAGCTTTAATATTCTGAACTGCTTATTAGATTTCAAGTTAAGAAATACACATCAGATAGACGCTAGTGGGACCGTCATGGGAGAAGGTCTATAGGAAGAGGTATCTTTCCTAAATGTAACAGCTGGTCTAACACAGAACATAATCTTACCTTCACCTCATTTTTACCCCTATACCATCACAGCTACTGTAACACTACCACTATAAAACAGAAACATTTTTATTAGAAGCAGAGGGAACTGACCCCTTATCCACACACGAGAAGGTGTGGGTTGGACTCATATTTAGGAGAAGACAGAGTTGACGTACACTGTCCCATTTGCTCTTACTAGGTTGTTTCCTAAGGTAGTCTTACAGCCACCAAGATGGAGAAGGCTCAGTGATGAACCTTACAGATAAAGATTAACTTGGTATAGAGACACAGCAACAAATAATCAGCTGACTCATGTGCTTAACAGCTTAGCCACAGGACAAAGTCAAAGGGGATCTGGAGTTCAGGAAGGGAATCCCACTGAAGGAATTGTACTTTATATCTTTGTTCAGGACCAACCATTGTGCATCTTTGCCAGGGGATGGTAGACCCTCCTTGTTAGACTGCCAGTGAAATTACTGGAATACATGATCCCCCTTAAATCTAGCAAAACTTCTGTTCTACCCACAGTCACTTTACAAGGATCTTGTTGTGACACTCAGTTACTCGTATCTCCACAGTTACATCGATGAATACCTGACAGAACAGCAATACACAGGTGACCTCTCAAAGGACAGGAAGACAATGACTCCAGTAGCAGAAGTCAGACCAGGACCATATCAGGAGGTCATGGTCTGAATGGGAGTGAATAACACAGGACATGACAGTTCCTTGCTCTCCCAATGTGAGGTTTACCATCCAAAAGCATCAGAAGTGTTAAGTGATTTACCCACGTCTGCTGATGAGCACCAAGCTTATACTAATTTTGCATGTTGGTCTTCAGGAAGAATTGTTAGTGAAATGTAGTGAATAATAAAGGCATACATTTCCTTCACTGACAAGTCAAAATATTACATAAATAAAGAAAGCAGTGGAAGTGACATTACCTGTCGCCTTGTATAGCTCCTTAAGATGTCCTTCAGGCAGCCTGATCTGATGGACAGTCATATCCACTGTGCCTCCTCCACTGTCAACAACGATGTAACGGTCACCTAATTTGCCAAAGGAACAGGAAAATGGTATTTACATTAGTGTTATCACAATGGCACATTGCAATGAAAGCTTCTCACAGGCATTATCACCATGAGAGATAATGACTTACAGAAAGTCATGAATGTCTACACTGAAGACTTGATCTTTATTAGTAACTATAACACAGTGACTGATAACAGATATGAAATTCAGATGTCAAAGGTGACTGATGTAGCAAAAAAGAGAAGTTGATTAGTGGACTTGCTCATGCTGCTGGTGTACACTCTACCGGGCTACCAAATTAATACTATGGCATATTTACAATGCCTATTCTGAGGAAAATATTCTGGTTGCATTTTAAAAGCTGGATTCCTTTCCACCTTCTCCTTAATAAACCATATTTTACTAGAGCACACAGAATTGCAGATCAGCCTTAGCCATTAAGAGCAGCACATCAACTTGTATTTTTTTTCTTTTCCTATTTATAACCACTGTGAGAACAATGCAGCGCACAGCACATTTGTGGGAAACACAATGGTTGCCCACATTATAAAACCAGTGAGAGCAAAGTTTATTCAAGAAAGGACACTACCTTCCTCCAGTTCAGACCAGATCTCTCCTATGACATTTTCCACCATAAAGGTTCGACTCTGTCGATTACGACGGACGTGTTCCTTAGCTAGTCATTGACAGAGAAAAAAAAACACTGAGTATTAGAAAGCATGAAGAAGTTGATATCATAAGCTGCAGGAAGCAAGTGCAAGCAGGCTGACAGATCTGTACGTATCACTTCTTAACAAAACAAATGAACAAAAATTATCACATTATAATGTTGTTCCTAGAAAGAAGGAAAAACGTTTTTCAGCCACACTGATCTTCTTTAATACTAACTGGATTAAAACCAATAACCTAACATGAAAGCTATAAATAGTGTGATTTTTATTTTTTTTATATTGTTTTTTAAAGCGCAGCCTGGAATGGGGTGGGCTGGCAGCCAGCTCTGCTCCGCACAGCCTGTGCCGCCAGGCGGCAGCCCCGGCATGCTGCCAGACCCACTGCGCCCCCGGGACCGGGGAGAGGCTCCCCACATTTCCAAAAGCCACTGCTGATTGCGGGTCCTCAGGGCAAAGATGCCTCCCCAGCCTTTCAGGATGTTGGTCTGTCTCAAAAGAAGCAGCCAAAAGCGCTGCTTCTCAGATTTATAACTTCTTAAGGCCACAGTGATCACCAAGTCTGACCCTCATAATATTTTAAATATCCACCAATTAAAAATTAAGCATAATCTAGAAATACTATTATAACAATCAGTTAATTTACAAGACTTAATTGCTACTTAGACATTTAAAAGATGCAGAACAGTCTGTGAAGAGAAAGCAGAGCAGTGAGAGCCTTTGCTGTTATGCTTTAAATCAACCTCTACAACGGAATGATCAAAAAAAGTCATTCCCTGTGTAACCTTCATTCACCTTCAAAGGCACTTCTATAAAACACCACAGAAGAAGAGAGGCATCCCATCATGCATGGAAATATCATTCTTTATGACAAAAATCAGCATGCAAATCACCTTTTTGCTCCTTGGTTCTACAGTGCCTATCATCAGAAAAAGACCAGCAGCTCCACTCGCACCCCCACCCTTCCCATGAAGACAGCACACAGCGAGAGCTTCAACGACGAAGCATTCGATGACAGAACAAGCACCAGGTCCAAACGAGGGCCTGACACGGAGCCCACAGAAGTCAATGGAAGTCCTTTCATTCACTTCTGCGGGCTAAAAGTGAACACAAGAGCCAGTCTTTAACTACGACTGAAGTAAGGTTATCCTGGCTACTATGGACAGTAAAATATGTTTTGACTTCACTGCAATAATATGGTCCTTGGAGTGCTTCTCTCTGTTTAGATATAAAGGGTTTTCCTCCTTAATCTGTTCTCAACTTGTCTTGGGTACCTGCCATGCCTTTATGAAATTTTAATTCTAACCCCGAATTAATTCACTCCAAACTTTGTTTTCATTAATTTTGACATGAAACCTTTCCCATCCCCAGTAGCTTTTACCATACAAAGTCAAGAAGAAGAATGGTTCCCCCTAGTCCAAGGATAAGCCCGTTAGCAGAAATCCATGATCTGCCAGATTCTGCCCAGCTTCAAAACCTTAACCAGAGAAACTCTTCTCTTTTACTATTTTCCCACAGGCAAATCCTTGTGTAGCCTGAAAGTGAGTTCATGTAAAATCACATGGAACTGGAACGGTTCAGGACATGAAGGAGGGGAACAGAAGGCAAGGGGCCCCTGAAGGGACTGTGTCCTGTAAAGGGACTGTCCTGTGCTCTCTGTGGGCCTTAACACTGAACACAACTGACAAGTGCTGGCTCGGAGAGGCATGGATATGAGAAAATGATATAGTGATTCTGTCTAACTAAAAAAAAAATACCCTCCGGTAACTACAGGAATAGCTTTACTATCTTAATCTTCCATTTGCCTGTACTGTTTTGACCTAGTAAACGTGATAAAATACAAATTCTTCTGAAAAATTCCTTCTGGGATAGATTGACACAGTAGCACCGATATCACTGCAACTTACAATTCACACAGATGGGAAATCTGAGCTGGTATGCAGCAAACACCTTACTGCTTCTTCGGTTTCCTATTTATTTCTTTTTTCTATTTTCCTCCAATCTTGGCCAGGATATCAAGCTTAAAAATCTTTTGTGATGAAGGACCTTCTGGCAAGTGACTTACACTGTGGTCCAATCTCTTTCCCTCATTGTGAGTCAGTCTTCAAACACTGACATTAGCAAGAGATTCCAGGTCAAAAAATCCTAAGTGCCATATCCAGTTGCTCTTCTATAAGTAAATTCATGGCCGTATTCCAGTACTTTGTATTCCTTCAAGTGTTGAAAATAATTAATGATATTTCATAAAGATGACATCAAAAAGCATTTGCCAAAACTCTGGAACACTTCAGACTGAAAGTTTCATTGCAGATCCAGTTATTTAACATTCCTTCAGTAACGCAGCTAATGGAACACATAATTGTTTCCAACAAATTAAATTTAAAAAATGATCCAACATGAAGTATTGATTTCAATCAAGGCAGAAAAATACTGTCATGAAAATACTGTGCCTCTCCTATGAGGCTCCCACAACACTCTAGTAAAGGCAAGGCAATGAAGCTACCTGCGTGCTAAAATTCAAGTGCGTGCAAACACATCTGCTGGATCAATGCCTAAACTAGTTTAATTACAGTAAACAGTGAAATAGTTTATCAAAGCAAACTGATGATAGCCTGGAACATTTCAAGAGAGCAAAGACAACAAGAAATGTTAACAAAACAGCCCTCATGGGCAAAGCAAACTTAGGCATAAGAATCTAAAGAGGTGAGTGAATGAAAGTAGTACCCTGTGTAAATCCGGTTCCAATAGTGTCACTTGGGCTGTAACCGTTGACGGGTGCCCTGCTACTCAGGTCTATCATCTGGTGCAAGCGGAGCTTTCGGCAGTAGATAGACGCAGCCTCAGGTTCCAGGGCAATGATCAACTGCTCGGGATTTTCAGGAGATGCCATTCCTGCCTGCGAGAGAGAACGGATCAGAGAAATGGGGTGGGAAACACCGCGACCTAGCAGACCGTGTTCAGCAAAGTGACCAAGCCTGTCCCCAGCTCGCGGTTCCGGTTGGGTCTGCCCTCCTCAGCCCTCTGGGTTCAACCCACAAAGAAGCTGCTGCCGTTTGCTAACAGTCTTGATCTGGGAATCCTCCTGCCCACAATGTACAGCACAACTTCACAGGCTGGGACAGGGAAACACGCATGCACTTACCATGCTACGTGTCTGACTGAGCAGCTGTTAGTGCATGACGGGTGGGGAAAGGAAGAAAGTAATTTTGAAACCTGTGATAAATGGTCTAAAACCTGAACTCCTAATTAACCTGTGAATCTGCACGCTAAGAGGGGCCCCAGCCTCCTTTAAGAAGTGAAGGAATACCTCTGGCCTCTCCTCCACACAACAATATTTTAAATATGCCTTCCTCTATATCCCAGATACATACAGTCCTTGCCGAAATGGACCCTCCCCACACTGTGTAGCTTACAAGGAATATATGATACACTTTGCCAATAGTGCATCTTTTGACTTAAAACCAACGTTTTCCATTTCAAAATCCATTGCTTTTAAGTATATTCACTTTTGTAACATCATCAAAATGCTCAGTATATTTAAGAACTCAAACTACAATTGGGCAGGTTCCCTAAAATGTAGTAAGAACAAGCCTAAAAATAACCAAATGGCAAAACCAACACTTGCCATTCTTTCTATTTGCTTTCTGGATTTTCAGCCTCCAGATACACAGATTTTCAAGAAGCCACAAGTTCTCATGTAACCACATCACTCTCAAAGCTGGGCTTCGAGAAAAATATCAGAGACCAGCAGACAGAACTGTGTTCTCATTTCTTTTCTCCTGTACTTCTCCATACTGTATGATTTTCCATGAAAATATATGGAACTTTCAACTCTTTCTGCTCAACTTTTGGTTTATGTGCTGTTGTTTCTCAGTTAAGTGCCTGATTACTAAACCATGCTAGCAAACAAATCAACGTATGAACATTTTTTTGCTTCCACAGTCAGTCTTCCAGCAAACCTTCACATTAACTCACACACAGGCTGTGGTGGCTCCAGAGCATCCCCAAAAGAAGGCAAGCTCACATGGAAAGACTGCAGACCTGGACCAGAATTTGGCTTCCTTTATACAGCTACACCATGGGCTGTGGGAATTACTGGCTAGTTTAGACTTGCAGCTAGAAACTCCAAGTAAAGCTTGTTCAAAAAGCAATCCTGGGGTAAGACTTGGAGACATAAAACTGTCCTTCACATTTACTGACTCATTTTACCCTCTCCATCTTAATAAGATAAACAGATTAAACAGATTTTTATGGAAAGCATCTTCCTCATTGTTAATAACAAAAAAGGAAAAATAATAACAATTAAATAAGGGTTAAAGTAATCATGGTTGGTCATTATTTTAAAGGCACACCTCATGATTGGGATTATGGTGACTTTACAGCCTTTTGGGGAAAACCTTCTGCTTTGATTACATCCACTGGACTCAACAGCATGATCTGAAACTAGTGGGACTGTCTGGGAAAGAGAATATTCTGCAAATACTAAAGAATATCAAGCCTTGCCAGGTATGTGGCAAGACATATTGAAAAAATATTATACTGAAGAGAATTTTTGCAACCAAACTTTCAAGATTTGGAAAACACATATTTACAGCAGCCAGAGCCTAAAAGATATAAGAAGATTATCAATCAAGCACAGGTCCAAGCCAGACTTTCCTGCCATCATAGCACTTGCACTCAAGTATGACGGCAAGTGCAGGCTTAGATAAAGCTCTGGAGCGGTACTGGGGATGAAGTTCTTGCATCGTGCCTTAGTATAAACCAAATTTTTCATCCAACCATTCTGGATGTAAGAAGCACAAGCATAGCTGGTTCCATGCCAGCTCACTTCAACATCACTTCTCTCCAGTCGAGCTCTTCTACATACAAAGCTTTAATTTGTTGCATAGGAAAAGGCAACATTCAAGATATGAATCAATACTTGGTCCCTGACAGATATTTATCTCATCTGTTAAAGAATTCCAAAAATGTATGGCCTCTGCACACAAACTATCTTAGCCCTTCACTGCCTTTGCTAAAAGTGTAATCTGAATCTTTCTTGCTGCAATTAAGGCCAGCACTTCTTGCCCTATCCAAAAAGGGCATGAAGAACAAACAGCCCCCTACTACCCTGCTGCAGTCTTTACATCTATTAAATCCATTATCATGTCTTGTGAGAGCTCTGAATCTGAGCAGCAAGTGGGTTTTTTTAATACCCAGCAATGTGGATGAATTTAGCGTGCTCAGTCTGCTTCATATACTGGGCATATGTTAGTAGCACAGACAAAGCAATGCTTAGTCTCATGTCTAACCTAACAAGAAACTCAAAGAGAAAATTATATTTTAGAGAAAAAATAGTTTGTTCTTAAGGATATTAAAGCTAAAGGCTACATCATAAAGTACTTGCAGAGGTGACAAGAAGCGAGTTGCACACACAGGGAATGCACTGCTATTTCCTAAGGAGGGGGAGGAAAAAAAAAAGATTGTATTAATTGCAAAGTCATCTATCTGTTCGGGGGGGGGGGGTTGGTAAAAATTTCCAAGGCTGGTTCTGCTAAAAGAAACCAACAAACCCCTAAAAATAACACTTGCTTCCTCCCCTCCGCCAGAAGTAGGCTGTACCATGAACTTTTCCCATTGCAGCCTGCCCGTCAGGACAGAAGGCAGTGACCTGCAGCGGATGGACTCAGATCCATGTTCTCAGACCCTCCAAGTATAGCAGATGCTATTCTCGCCACTTTTTCTCTCTAGATATTATTTTAACATACTCAAAATATCTCCTGAGGAAAACATTCAACAGAAATGACAGTTTTTAACAGTTCAAAGCACAGCTGATCCTAACAGAATTTCATGAAGAAAATGTTTGAGTTTTTTTGTTAAAAAGCTTTCCTTACAGAGTTTGAAGGGCCACTTACAACGAAGAATGTGTTATTTCACATTATAAAAAGACCAAAGAATCTTGTACAGTCAAAAGGTACTAGGCATCCAACATACGTATATATTTTTATAGGTAGATATACATATATAGGTACATATATATGTATTGATCAATATTGACTATTTCATACCTTGTGTATGTAGTGTTTCTGTTCAGATCATCAGAGATAGCACATTACTCTATAGAGATCGATACACAGCACAGACAGAATGGGGGAAGAGGAGATGAGAAAGAAACATAAACACACACAAACTTCTGGGGAGGAATGGAGCAATGAGGTTGCTGTAATACAAGCTCTGAGAAGATGAAGACTTAGGAGGCAGTACCTCTGTCCCATCACTATAGCCGAGGAGAAAAGGACAGATGGGAGAAAAGTATCAAATGTGCAGAGAAAGAGGAGTGCAAACAGCAGGCAGTCAACACAAAGAAAAGGTGATGCATTTGCTAAAAATATTAACTGTAGAAGTTTGGGAATTTGCTACATTTTACATTTGTTCCTTTCTGTCTGCCTCACTCCATGCCCTTGCCCATTGCTGCCCAAGGACTACTGTAACTAAGAACAGAGATTCACAAGTTAACAGGCTTGAACGGGACAGATCTAAACAATGTCTCGGTATTCACCCATTATATAGATCATTCTGGCAGTGGGACAGATGCATCTCATTGCTTTTGCCTGGGGCAGCTTATAGCAGACTTTATAGCAGAGCCATGTCTTGACTCGAGTCTGGTAAGGAGATTTTCTTTCTCCCATTATACGCACTAGCAGTATAAACCCAGTCATCGCTTATGAAACGTAAAGGAAGCAGACAGCGGTGCTCCCAAAAATGCAAATGTGGAAAACCCATCACAGAATTACAAAAATCCTTTGAGCACCAGAAAGTTCTTAAAAATTAATTTATTTGCAGGATATTGCTGCATTTATACACGTGGAAGAAGCAAAGAACACTACGAAAAGAACTACTCTAAACGATTGCCCCAAACTCCCTTTGCTCATATGCCTGAGGACTAGGGTTTCATGCTTTGAGAAGAGAACTCCCAGATTTTCACTCACTCCAGTGAAACAAGTCTGTGAGGCGGTGCCAGGGCACTGCTGTTCATTCGCCAAGATGCATCATCGACAGCAAACCTCAAAGTGCTTCAAAGCCTCACGTACTACAGCACAAATAACTTTACCATCCAGAGGCAGGTGAATTCCCAACCTAGCACACAAGCTCTGCTTTTATAGCCAGAGATGTGTCACCAGACGAGAGCCACAGCTGACCACAAATACATTCTTGATTCTCTGAACAGTGTCAGCTGCCAAGTGTTAGACTAATTCAACATTAGCAAATATCGAGGTCTGGACTGTAGCTCAGTGTAACAGTCTGAGCACTTCCAGAGAACTAAATGATACACACTCATTCCATGCACAGAATCCTCATTACTACAGATTAAAAGATGCTGCTTTTAGAACCCAGTCTCACATGCCACAACGCACAATGAAAAAAGCAATGCATATTTAGTTTTTTTTAAAATAATTGTAATTTATATTAGCTTAAAGACAGTACTATAGTAGAACATTCCATGTAGTTTGACCCTTTTTAAAAGGCAATGAAAGCCACAAGGTAGGCCTAGATGAAAAGCTCCAATCTCTGAAAGCCACTATAATTAGGAACATCAGCATTTAGCTGGAGCCCTCCTGTATTTGGTACCACTGCCAGGCAGAACGTTGTCACTCGAGCAACCTTTATTCATTACACCACAGTGACCTCAAAAGGAACAGCAAATTAGGAAATATGCCATTAATGGTACATCAAGGTACGTGTTTCCTACTACTATCCTTTCAAGCTATTGAAAGCACCAGTTAGAACTCCTTTTTTTTTTTTGCTTTTTCAGAGATACACATCAGATGTCTTCTTAAAGGAAAAAAAAAAAAAAAAAAGCCCAACGACTGACTTGTAACACAAGGAACGTGCCTTACGTGGAGTGCACCCATTTCTTTGAGTTCTAAAACATATTAGAAGGACTGACATTAAGATCTTAAATAGTGCAAAAAAACCCCATGTACAGAAAATAGTACTCCATCTGTTGAATTTAAGATGCTGATTTATTATTAGAATTGTATATTAACTGGAGTCAACTCCATGCATTTTGTATTCATCTATATTTCCTTGAACTTCACCTGCCTTGAAATCCTCTCTCTCTCTCTTTCTTTCTGTCTTTCATGTACACACATTTCCTCTTCACTCAAAGAACTTTAAAGTCAAACTTGTTGTCTGAATAGTAGAGCTTCTGAAATCTCAGGTCTGACTGCCAGGAGGGCTGGGAGGTGCTCAGCTCACACTGTGGCTTTTCCCATTGTCAGGGAACACATAACCATGCTTTCCTGCACACAGCAGCCTATTTCCAATCATTTCAGAAGCTTCTGCCCTTCCATCCACGCTGGGTGATAACACAGACAGGCACACACACTTTCATGACATCATTGCATAGGTCTCGCTTACTTTTGGAGCCAGATCATTAAAAAGGGCCAAACCTGCAGAAACACATTACACCGGGGCAACACAGCAATGATCAAAACACAGCCCTGTCTTGCACAGACTTTCCAGGAACTTGGAAAGTATTTTTGTTAAGTCTGTATGTACAAAAATTAGACTTTTATGTCCCTGAGGTCACGGGGAGGAAGAATAATCTATAGCACGGCTGTCAAACCCAACTGAAGCTGTGGGCCAGCCCCTAGGCTGCTTCCCAGGCTACTGGTGCTGCCCTGCCAAGCTGGGAGGTAAAACAGCCAAAACACAGGACCAAACTGGCCCCACGCAGGCAGACTCTGAGAAGACCAATAGCAGAGTGATCTGCCTTGATGAAGTTCTGCAGCATGGGGGTTGGTGAGATGAAAACATTATATAAATAAAATAAAGAACAAGGTGCATTTTATGCCACACTTCTATAGGATTAGACTCAGATTTTTCTTGCACCTCAGTGTTTTAACAAGGGCAGAAAAGCCTCAACCTGTTAAGATGCAACTGTACTTAATATTATAAATCTTCCTTATGGCAAAAATATGGTGAAAATACATATTAATCTTAATGCAGCCTCTGAAAAAGTAAAAGAGAAATGGTTAAGAGTCAGCACCTATTGGAAATAATGGAGGTACAAAGGAGCACTACACAGATTTAGGATTAATCAGACCTGTGCAGGCAGCCTGGTCTTGACCCTGTTTCACTAGAATCTAGAGTCAGGGCCACAGCAAACTGCAGCTAGGTCTGCTTCAGTGCTAGTGCTCACACTAACTTGCAGAATGGTCTTCAGTGCTGCAAGAGGAGCACAGAGGCCACTCTGACCCCTTTCGTCCAAGAAGTAGTTCAGGTCAGCTCTCTGAACTAGAAAAAATAATCCCCATTTAGTAACATTTGCCGTATCACTTCAGGATCAAATGAAATAAGTAAATTATTCCAACTTATATTCACAATTTTTAAAGAGTGCATTTTCTCTGGATAAGAACTGTGCTTGTAACTCAGGAGAAGTGAATTTTACTTTTTGTTGCACTACTAACCAGTGAGATGATCCTGGCAGACTCTGTACTCCTTACTAGCTCAGATTACCTATTCGTAAAACACGTATACTAGTGCCTTTGTCCTTTATGCACTGAAAGCCACTAAAGAAAAACATTCTGTAAACTAAGTATAGAGTAATATACTATGTAACTTTCATGGCAGTTAAATTAGATCTTTCAGAAAGAGAAACAAACTAAGAATGAGGTCTGATTGGATGGATTCTAATTTACTGCTTTGATAAATTTTGTAGTCATCTAAGACCTGATTGAGTGCTGTGTTAGTGCCATAGGCACTGCATTCACAATTAATAAGACATTTCCAGATACAAAAATGTAGCATAAATAGACTAAAGAGATAAACATGTGCAAAAGAAGAACTACCTTCATTAGACAGTTGGAAAAACAAGGCACAGAGACTAAAAGCCTTGGCTAATGTTGCACAGGAACCCACGATAAGGTGGGAATTCACTCCACAACCCCAGAACTCCAGTTCACTGTCCCAGCCAAATGCTACTCTTCACCAAACAGCACGCTTCAATTTCTGCATGTGACATGTAGCACCCATCACAGCCTTGGGTTCCTGTTCTGCTTTCACAGTCTGCCACCTCCACTTCTGAAGCTCCAGACCAGACGAGTGTAACGGTCCATTCTTCTGCGTGGTAGGAAGAACCTTTTAAACCTGTTTTACCATTAATGCCACATTTGTAGGCACCAGACATAAAAGTTGGATTACATGAAATAGCTCCGTAAAGACAATGCGGTTCATTAGGAAATGAAGCTCTCCAGGCAACATCATTCAGCCAAAAAAAAAGAAGCTGTGAATTAACATCAATATTTTTCTATTTTCCAATATATTTATTATAATTAGTAACAATAGGAAAGCCATGATTGCAAGTTAAGCACTGCACCGCCCACGCGAAGAAAGTATTGTGTGACTGAATCAAGGCAACACAAAACAGCAGCTGGAAATTAAGTGCCTTGTGAAATTTACACTGTTTAAACTAATCAGTTCATTGTGTTAACGGATTCATGATAACACCATCCACTTAGTGCCTTGGTAAGTGAGCTCTTCACTAATCCTCCTCCTTTTTCACTAGCTAGCACTTTCTCCAGTTCTATGGCATCAAACTGGGATGTCACAAATAAACAACTGAGATCTAATTACAGAGGCAGAGCATGCCAGGAAAGAAGATGAGCAACATGGGAAAAGACTCTCAGCATTATCATAGAGAGGCGCGTAAGGGGGAGCTGGGTTGGCAGGGAGTGGGGCTAGTGGCTATCACAAAGCTGCAGAAAAGCACAGCGCATACGGCTTTGCTAAACCTTCAGCCTTGAGACTTCAAGAAGCCTTCACAAAAAATGCTTGAAGAAATCATTACGCCATCACATACACTGACGCTTTGCTGTCAGTCTTCAGAGTGATGAAGGGTACCGCAGTACAATAAGTATCATGGATAAATAGAACAGGGTGAGGTCAGACAGCCCATTTAGCTCAGTCCACTTATCTGTTCAAAGACAGATTCTTAAAATTGCTCAACAGCCACAAAACAAACAGGATCTTCAAAGGCACCCAGATTCCTCTTAGTGACCACAGCAAAGAGGCTGGGTTTGCCAACGGCAGGAGGAAGAGCTGCTGGGTGCTCCCCTCCTTTCAAAAATTCATCCTCAAGATTTAAAAGCCTAGATCAAAATTGAGAATTAACATCTGTTGTTTTTTCAAAATCCAGTCAACACAGTGTTTGGGTGGTGGTTGATCCTGCAAAGATCTGACATCTACAATATCACAGAAACACTTTATGCTTTACAGAAGCAAGAGACTTTTTGCTTTCTCTTAAATAACATTTGCTATACGTATATACATATACATAATACATACATATACATAATACATACACATAAATGCCTATATTTTCACACTATTGTTGCCTGTTGAGCTAAAATTAGGTTTGTGGCAGAGCTTCTCCTCCGCCCTATTCTGATCAGGTGCCATGGATAATATTTTGCATTTCACAAGTGAGAACATAGTGGATAATTATCACAGCCGCAGAATTCCTTCAGCGTCAGATTCCCCATCTGTACTGTTACAGAGAGGATAAAGACACTCATCTCTCTGTGAGAAAACTGCTTGAGAGAGCATAAGTGAAGTGTCAGGCTATGGTAAAACAGTAGAAGAAAACTGGAAGTTAAGAGAGCCCTGTAACAGTTTTCATTTATTCGCTTTGCACTAGCATATGTGATTAAGTAACATGAAAGACACAGAAGGATGAACCACAATGTAAAGATTGGCCTTTAAATTGTCCTTCGGATTTTGGGATTATCCTGAGACATCCGAGAGCTCAGTTATCTTCTCTTCTGCCATGATGAAGTAGACACTGTTACTATATATTTATACAATTTTCTTGCTTTTAAAATACCAGAGCGTAGGCTTCGCAGTGCCTTTTGAATTTCCAGGGCTTGCCCATACCAGAAGGCTTATACAAAGTAACTAACCCACAGAAAATTCACAGCCTTCCTACAGCCTCCACATAGGCTGAATTTTCTGCTGCTCACACTTCCAAGGTAGAACTCACAAGCTATGAACTCCTGTGAAGGGAATTTTTAGGTGAAATCCTCTAATCTGCTGGTAATCAGGACAGATGATAACACTATTCCCCATTTAAGAGTTTGTGCATAAACATTTATGTTGAAGGTGAAAGAGGTTTCAATCAGCATTTCACAGTTAGACTTAGCTTTGTGACGGAAGAAACTCTTGGATACCAACTTCAAACAGATGGAATGAAAATATGTAATCATTGTATACACTATTATTGTTGTTGTTGTTAATTCCAGAGAAACCACTAGAATCACTTGCAGCCCTCTTCTACAGCACTTACTTCCTTGTTATTTCGCAGTGTAAGTATTCAGGGCTGCTAATTTCCGTGAGTAATGGCTACAGAATGAACTCTACAAAGGTTATAAACCGAACACTTTTGCACCCCTCAATTCAAGAGAGACATGGAGAAAGTGGAAAGGGTTCAAGGAGGGCTGCTAAAGGGAAGATGTTCTGCAAGAAGAGACTGAGGGAGCTGGATTTGTTTAGTCTGGTAAGGAGGCAGCCAAGGAGCAATCTAATAGCTGCCTGCAGCTATGTGAAGGGCCTTTACAAAGATAGCAGAACACAACTTCTCTGTCTCCCCGGCAGATATAACAAGGAGCAACAGCCACATATTGCAGCATGTAGAGTTCAAATTGGATATTACAAACCCGCCTTTTTACTAGGAAGGTGATGCAGCCCTGGAACAGCTGCCCGGAGAGGCATCTCTGCCCTTGGAGGCTTTTAAAACTTGGCTAAACAAAGCCACTGCTGAGCTGGTGTTGGCAATGACCCTGCTTCAAATGGAAGGTCAGACTAGATGATCTCCAACGAACGCCTCCAAGGCAAGCTTCCACAACTCTAGAAAAGACCAATACTGCTGGTAGGAATCTTTCCCAAATGCCAAAGCCCCACACACTTTCTTATTCTTTGTCTTTCTGAAAGCCGTGTCAAATCCTTGTCTGTCTCAGCGAGAGGGAACCCATCATGTCTGACAGTACAACAGCAATACCAGACTCACCGTAACAAGCCAGGGCCTTACAAGTTTCTATGTGGAGTGCAGTCACCTTTGTAATTAGAACTTTTATTTAATTGTCTTGAGATCAACAGGAAACATTTGTCACAGTACACTTTTAATCTGAAAGCTACAGTTTTAAACTCTGAAAAAATAAAGAATACAATAGTTCTACGTTGTCCTGTAGCCTTAAACACCAGCCATCAATCACTGTAAAAAGTGATTCAATATAGGGAAAGCAGTTAGTTCAATGCATCAAGGATGCACAAGTTGAGGTTACAACATTAATACAATCCGCATTAAAAAAAAAAAAATCTGCCTCAGTCCAGTGTCTTGTCAGAGAGGGAAATTCAATTCCTAATTCATTCATTTTCCTATATTTGGTTGTACAGAAAAAATGGTCTTGTGCTTAAAAGCATGAGAATACAAATAGCAGACCTGGACTTGAAGCTCAATTCTTTCACATTCAGCTCTGTTACAAGCTTCCCATGTAACATTTTGCAAGTCACTTAGACCAAACTTTGTGAAAGGATCCACTAAAGCAAATGGATCCATTTCTGAGTAGCCAACTCAATACCAAGGCTTCCAGTGGAGCTACTGCTGAAGTTTGCTGGAATGGGGGTTGCCTGGACTCTGAACAATCAAGCTGGCTGTCTCTCATACACACACCTGGTCATGCTACTTCCCAACCTGGTTTGGACCAAAGCAGCATCCATTCGATATTTCATTTCTGTTTACAAACCTATCAATAAAGCTACTCCCATGATAAGAAATAAAAGTACAGCCTGTAACATTTCTCCCTCCTAAAAGCTGTTTAGAAACTATGGCATTATCCCATTCTGAAAAGCAGGAAGATAAATGTAGCACCTGGAACTGTAGGGAAGCGTGACTTTTACTTTCAGCACACTCTGAATAATGAATTTTGTAGAGCTGCATTGGCTACAGTCAGAACCACTGCATTTGTGTGGTCACTGATTAGATGAACCAATTTTTTATAGATGGCTAGGCTGTCTGATTGAGATAAATGCCTTTGCTAAGCACAGTCAACTGCTTCAATTTATTTTTCCTGGGGTTGCTGTTACCCAGCTAAGAGTATGGATTGCTTTACCTGTGCATTTCTATACTTTATATTTCATACATACTTGGAATTCTTTGGGACTGTAAGCACTGTTTGATTCTATTATTGAAATCCATACTCATCAGGTCCTCTGGATTTTGTATTATAAATTCCCCTTTTTAATTTAAAAACCACTAAGATTTACATAGGATATAATACAAACCTTTGAAACTCCAAAAATGCATAATGGAATCCAGAGAAGGAAGAGAAGCAGATAACCTCAAGGGCTCCTGAGCAATATGAAGTATTAATTGGGGAAACATTGTTCTCCTGGGCAGTAGGAGCAATGAGAGGACAGAGAACAGGAAATAGTGTCAAATCCCTATATGTGACACTTGCAGAATAGTGAAAGAATACAGTATCCCCTATATAAATGTTACAAGGATTAAGATTATGCTTCTAGTCCAAATGCTAAGGTAAACGCAGCTTCTTGCAGAAAACAATAGCAGTGACAAAACGGGCTCCTCTCTGTCAAGCCTCCAAAATGTCACCCTCCTCTCCCAGTTAGAGGAATTCCTTTAACTGGTCTTAGTTCAAAAACCTGAGGAAATTTATAAACTGTACTGTGATAGCTCTGACAGGGGAACGTCATCCCACCCCAAAACTAGCAGACCTGTTCTACAACTCAAAGAAGAATTTTCTAAGGGGAAGAATCTTGGATCCCTTACAAGGTAAGGAACAAGACTCTGAAATCACCAACTTAATTCTTTGCACAACAGGCTACACAAATTCTCCAAATTGCTTGTTTTCTTGTGCCCCTGCCCCTTCATCCCTCCAAAATTTTCACAGGTATTGGGACCACAAATAAACCCATAAAATTAGCATTTTTTAAGCTGATTCACATATTACTGAATTATAACGTGCTAAGGGAGAGCCCATCTTTGTTGACAGGTTGATGGTAAATGGGACCGCAGCGGCCTTGAGTCCGTATTTCCACTGGGGTGATGCTGCTGCTGCTCACTCCCAAGCGACTGTTGCCACAGATCACATTTGTGCAGTAAATGAAAGCTTAGCTCCAAGTGGCATTACCAAGAATTTTTTGCTGCATTACATTATATCCCCCAAGGTGCAGGAGGACATTAGTTGCAAGCTTTATGACTAGCGTGCATTAGAAAAATGAAGCCATTAAATTCTCATAACCTTTTAAATTTTTCATGTTATATTATTCTAGAAATGCATTTTGTAGCATGGGCATGCACCAGTTACCACAACAGCAATGCCTGACTCTCTTTAAGTACCCCCCCAGCGTCCCAGGCTCTCCCCTTCCCTTTGTTTCAAAATATCCTCGTTGTAAGTCCTTATGGCTTGGGTTGATTTTATTAAAGAGACCCAAGTAGCCCTGACTGAGAGCAGTTTCACGGAGAAAACTACATGCTTGCTCTTTTCTGTTAGCTGTATCTTATTTTGTACCCTGGACTTTCTGATTTGCCTTAATATTTTTCCCTATAGTTCCACTTTCAGCTTGTATTTCTTTTATCTGTCTTTGCAATTAAATACTGGCACCAATCTGTTACCCTCCTTCATTGTCCTTTCTATGAACTTACTACAAACAATCCTACCTACTAGTTTTAGACCTTGCCCACACTGATTTATATTTGTTTGTGGGCTTCTATCACTCCTCCATCTCCTCCTGATTGTACTTTTAAAGACTTTCAGACTCATTTTCGCCTTTTGGCTGAAAAATCCCATCTAGCACAGTCTTTCCACCAGGCAGAGGGACGATTCTTATTTTTGGCTATTTCTGTTGGTTCCAGTGCCCTTTCAGGCAGTTTCTAAGATCCTGAGAAACGTGTTCCATGGCTTTTAAGACAGGCACCAGTCCATCTACCTAGTCTTACGTGGAATGCTATGAAAACTTCCTATTTTACTTGCTTAGCAAAACAAAAAGAAAAGCTCCAAATATTCCAACTTGCGCCACAGAAGTGTACAAACAGAAATGTACAGAACTGGATTAGCAGGTGGCTCCGTCAACTGCCTCTGCTTTCATGTGAACCTGGCTGGGTAATTAAAGTGTGCAAACCGAGATCAATTACTACACATTTCCCACTGTGCTGAGTTCCTACTCTGTAATCTTCACTCCTCAATTAGTTATCCTTTCCTAATTAAACATAGCTAACAAGATGCAGAATCCTCCCTAACATATCACTTAATAAACATTTTAATCCTTATGATTAAAAAGATCTTAATATCACAAAAGTGAAAGCATGGGCTCAAGAGAATCCCAGAAGCTACAAATAATCAGGGTGGTTGATGCATAAACACACTTCTGCCTCATCTGCCGCCACTAACAAGTACTGTTTCAGAGAAATCACCAGCTTCCCAGTGCTGCTTATGCCTGAACATCATGGCCTTTTTATTTAGTTTATAGCAGAAGTCTGTTACACTGTGCCTAGACAAATAAATTTCAGTTACGTGTGTTTTATGTACCAAAGAAAATACTTACAAAGGACTGAGTGTAGTTCAGCTTCACAGGTATCGATCTGTTTAAGTATCTCTAGTTAATCTTTTTAAAAATCAAACATCCATCACATCAAGTTTTTATTAGCAATGAAATTTATGTGCCATCACATTACTCCTTCACCAAATTCGGTTACTTTTCTCTGAAGTTTTCTACAGAGCAGGCTAGTACTGATCAATGTAATGTGATGTAACTCTGGAACACAATTTGTTAAATAATTCTCATCATGTGCAATCCATGACAAAACTAATGTGAAAACATTAATAAATATTCAGCACAACAGCTGGTTAAAGAAAGCATCTGGAATTCCAGGCTCACATCCTTAATCCTATAATGTAGACTCCCTCTGTTTATTTATATGAGCTTACCATGCAAATGACTTTATTTGCTATTTGTAACTGAAGGATAAAAGTACTTCAGAGCTCTAGAACTCCATTTCTAAATCAACAGTTTATATGGAAAGAGAAGAACCCTCAATATCTCTAAGTAGACCAGTTCACTGACGTTTGCAATTACAGAATATTTCAGGCAACCTTATGAAAATGCAATGTCCTTCCCTTTCCTTTGCTCTGCTCTGAGCACATTTGGTATGCCACGTTTTACTGTCTTATTTTATAGTTTATGCATTCACATACTCCTGTCGCACTCCAAACTCTTCCTTAAAACCTTATCCCTACTGGCATGTTCAAGGTATTCCAGCCTGCAGATTCTGCTCTGCACTTACTGTGCCCAGAGAACGTGTACTGAAAGACCAGCTGGAAGAATGCCTTTACTAAAAAGAAACACTCTGCCAAGAATATTGGATCCTGTGTTCCTCTAACAAACAATCTACAGTGCCTGAATTTCATTTGGATAAGGGATTAAAAGTGCTGCTCATAGTAATATATTAAGACAGCAAAGTGCTGTTAAGACAGAGTCAACTATTTACACCTACACAGACTCAATGGATTTCTACAAAAACGGTCTTCAATACCTTTAGAGTTTCACCTTTCCATTACTGGACATATGCTGCTTCTTTTTTTTTTGTCATCAGTAATACAAGACTAACAAAACACTGAATTTTCTTGTGTCAGCACAAACTCAGATGACACAGAGGTGGGATCCTGGTTTTGTGTCTGTGTTCACATGCCATTCTGACGAGGCTGTAGGTGCCAGGCCATGTTCAGGAGCAGAAGTTGCTTGTCTCCACACCTAAGCTATTTTTTCATGGTGGGGTCTAAGCCTCAGGCCCAGTGCATGTTGCATTTGGCTGCTTTTGCAAGGACAAGAATTAGGGCAGGTCCCACCCACGTGAGCAGGATGGAGTCCTCCCACACACTGTCCAACCAGACCGCTCAGTCAAGGTCTCCAAAAGAAGAAAACGTATCAGCAATTTGAATTTATTACTCACGATGAGAGTTCTTCACGAGAAAGGGATTCCTTCTAAGACTGGCAAATACAGCACTTCTGACAGAACTACACCAAAGCAAAGAATTTGAAACAGAACAACTAGGACACAGAAACAAGAAAAGTTAACACTATTTAAGATGCCTTATATTTCACTGGGGGGGACAATGAGGAACCTGATTGATGCATCCTCAGAGTCATTATTCGGGATGTAACAAACACACATGCAATGCACACTAATCCCAGCAGACATGCTTTGGGAAAGGAAACTTAAACCAAAGTGGATCGTTCCGAGATGACACCCTGCTCTTGCCACAGAGCTCTCTCCAAGTGTGACCCAGACCTCAACAAGTGTCACGCAGCTTTAAAACTGTCTCTGGACACACAGGAATTAAGCATGAGGGACAGGAAGAAGCATCTGTGAACTGTTATTCAGGAAGAAAGCAATTTTGATCCAGCAAAGCGAAGCTGTAAAGACATGCAGCTCTCTACAGCCAGACTTAGTCTCTCAGGAGGCCCCGGAGAGCAAGACAAATGAGAATAAACAAATACCCGCTTCAGAGAGGTAACAATTCAAGTATAAAAAGAGTTAAGGATACAAAAAGCACAACAAATTAGTAAATATGAGGCAGGTAGGGTAACAGCAAGAAGCAATGAGGAGCAGCTTCACATATCAGTAAATTAATCACAGTCAAGTTTTTGTAGGTGTGAAAAAAACCGGCATTTTAGAGCAGATTTCAGAGAAGGAAAATGAGTTAACACTACAAATGCTCATGTCTGGGACATGCAGCTTATGTCTGAGATGACACAGATGAAGGAGTCAAATGTTGGTTGATCCCCTGTCAAATGCGAAGCTACAAAACCCTTTCGTGGCAATATTCTGAAGAGATACAAACCAGGCCAGATTACAGTTGCCAAAGCCAAGGAAATGATGTTGCAATAACCAAGATGCAAAAGTCTGTGACAGCTTTGATGAACGCTCCACAGTACGTACAGACAGGAAAAGCTGTCATGCAGACAGAACGCGCAGGATTTTGATAGGCTGGATGGAAAGCGAGAGGGAGAACCGTGAGCCAAAGGGAACACCCAGATTACTCATTCAAATCAGAGAGCAGCACAGCAAGTGGAAGGGAGCGCGGCGAGAGCCCTTGGGCAGATGACGAGTTCCAGGTTAGCAATGGCTTGTTTAAGGCAAGACAGAGATGAGGGGATGTCAGAGTCGCGCCGAGATTCTAGGCTCCGCAAAAGCTGATGGATGTTGAGTGCAGAAGCAGATCCACAACACTTCTTACTTGACTTTATTAATTCCATGCAATATTAAGCTTTGCTTAGACAACTACTTAACCATTCCAGAAAGGCTGGGCTTTATGTTGTGACCCAATGACTGAAGCTGTTAATATTTTTGTTCTCTTAGGGCTACGTCATTTGCAACAGATTACTCAAGCAAATTTCCACAGCTCATTAACATTTCCCACTAGTTAACTCTCAGCTTACACTAGCGGTTGTATCTCAGTGTGTCTCCAGTAATGAAGTTTCTACCACTGCCTTTTCACAGTTTTCTCTACTCTGTGCCCCAATTACTCCTAAGACAACACGCTCTCCTTTTCATGATGCTTTCATGTTTCAGTAGCCAGCAACAAGGGCTGCAACTTCTGGTCCCTCTGTTCATACTGGTGTGAGGGACATGTTGGATCCAGCAACAGGAATCTGAAAGACTGAAGGGCAATGCAGAACTCTGTTTTCTGCACTTTTTTCTTCATCCCCACTACTTGAAAAAAAAAATCCACTGTGTGTCAAGTAAACATCAATTATTTCCCTAAACTTCGGTTTTCCTGCAATTGATCACACACACCAAGTTAAAAGCCTTGTCAGTCCTTGCTATTTATCAAGCTTGCCGATAAAAGTACACAATCACAGACACAACCACAGACACAGACACTAATTAACAACATTCCATTGTGCCACAAATGAGAAATGCCAAGAGATCTACCTTACCCTGCCCTGCTCCTTACCCAGCTCCCAGTTCACGAGCACACATGCACACACACGGACAGCAGGCAGACAACAATATACAGAGAGAATGAATGGGTCTCTAGTGTTTCAGATTTACCTAAAACCGTGTCCTTCCATCAGAACTTTAAGAGTGTTTTGCTTCTGGCACTAGCATTAGCAATCCCACAATAAAGACTGTTAAGAAAAATGTTGCTCAACATTAGAGATAGTTAGAAACAGAGAAAAAGCTGGGTGCTTCCCAGGAGTACTCTGCAAATTACTCATGACTACTAGATATTTTACAAACTCTGTATCGCAAAGCTGCTGCCAATGGGTTACGCAAGTCTCTGACCAAAAATAAATAAAACAAAATGGAAAATTAATATCCTGATGAAAAGAAGGTGTACATCTCATGTATCAAAGACGCAAACTGAATTTGAAATAAAGGACATGCATATGGAAAGCGCACATATTTGGGGGGGCTGGGTGCAAGGGTTAAATGCAGATAAACCTCTAACTGATGAAAATAACATTTGAATTTAATTTTATATCCAGGCTATCCGGTTCACAGTCCTTTCATTCCTACTGTGGGAAAATGGGAACTGGAAAAAAAGTCCCACTGAGGAGACTCTTTGCTTTCACTCCTCTTCCTTTTTTTTTTTTTTTTAACTTAAAATGTCTGTGATGACCTAAAGAAAATAACAAAACAAAACTGTATCCAGTATTTTAAAATCAGCTTTCCCTTGAGCCTCAAAACTGCATCTGTTCCACGTGCACTGAATTCAGCAGGAATACAGTGTACGAGATGACTAAAACATCGGAGTCTGCAGTGAGGGACAGCAAGAAAAAGGCATTTAAGAGGTGAATATATATGACTTAAAGCTACTGCCTGGTAGAGTTAACTTCTCTTTCAGTGTTTCTAGTCTCTTTTCTACACCATTTTAAAACAGATTATACCGGAGCTAATTGTCTCAAATATAGTTTACCATTTAGCCTATCAACTAGGGGTTTAAACGGGCATTTCTATGTCCAGCCTGTAATCTTACCTTGTAGGCAGCTTGTCTCATGAACTGCTTTGCAGGCTGCTTCCAAATAGCAGGCACTGTAATCACCCATCTGACTTCAGTGTTTTCAAAATCCGAGCCTCCTTGGTCACTGAGCTCCTAAATGAAAATAGAGGTGAATGCAAAATGACGGGTGTTAGCTTTATAAGAAAACATTAATTTCTGCTGGCGCCAGTAACAGTAACTTTCTTTTTTCAATTTTTTCACTGTTATATCTATGCTACAAATCAGAATTATTGCCAACCTGTCAAAAATGCTTTATTGTGCTAAAAGCTGGGATTCAGGTTGATGCCTTCTCAAGGAGCTCTATAGAAAAGTTTACTGCTTAATGTGAAGTAGAAAAAGTTTTTCCAAAAGCAGCTGATGTACTGCTGAATATTACAGAACGTTTATGTACATTATTAGTCACAGTGTGGGATTTGCTGCTAGCTTGAAGAATTCACACTTGCATCTTGATTAAGATGCAGAAAAATATTTACAGTATCACTGATGAATATTATGTTTTACAATCTGGATTTTTCAATGACTTCTTTATACCTCACTTACCCTTAAATCAAATTTTTACAACTCAGTTAACAAGGGGAAGTTAAAGTTAAACCCTTTAAAAAATGACTGATTGCTCCTTGAAAATTTTGCTTCAAGCAAACATTCAAGACTAGTTTAGTTCTTTTATTGTCCTTTTTTTTTTCCCTTAAAAAGAGGAAAGTCTGTATTGCATTTGCAAATTAGGTGATATACTGACATGTTTTGGGAAAGGTTCCAAGTAAAATGTCACTACCATATGTCCTATCTAAATTTCCATCCAAACAGGGAAAGGTTCAGAAAGGTGAACAACGGGCCTTTAGAATGTAAAAAAATGTTTCTGCATGTGCTGTGCCAAGGTGTTGTATTTGTTTAGTTATGCTGCAGTTCAAAAATCCATGCTGGAAAAGTAGTACCTTTATGCTGCACAGGGCACTAGAAACGGACAGATTATAGTTCAAAGTAACAGTTCATTTACATCGCTTGTCTAATTAGTTTCAGCATGCACTCACAAATCACAGGAATTTATTTATTAACATCTAGAAAGGATGTAGCCCTGAACAGGCAGCAGAGCAAATACATTGGATTGTACCCAACAGCACTCATATTTGCTAAGAATTTACCCAGGCTATGCACAGGTTCAAGCCTGTGACTCCAGAATCAACCCCAAAATCCAGTTAAATATAGTCTTTGACGAGATGAGGATTTTGAGTTGTAACGATAGGATTATTTGCCTGTAGCCATAAAGAATAGACTGAGGTGTCACAGAGAATAAATTAAACCCATTCAAAAAAGTAGGTTAGTTTTTTAACAACAAGGTTATTTTAAACAATGCGTGCTTGAATGAAGATTCAGATCCGACCCAGCACTACCATGCTTACGTTGACGTTACAGTGGTGTGTTTGAAGCCAATGTGTACTTAAGTCACATTTGACTGTTTACATGAGATTTTAAATCTCAAAAACTGTTTACTGGGGACATGTATTTCACAAGAGAACACAAAAAACAAACTTGTGACCCAAGAAAAGTATTACAAGAAATGAGTATTGTAACATTTCAAATGGGAAATGGAAAACAAAATGCATTTTCCCTAACAACATGAACCACAGTAGAGAACAAAAGAAAAAAAAGGAAAAAAAAAACAAAAAAAGCAACATAAATGGAGGCAGTACATCAGAACACTGTATGATTTTTACAAATTAAACCCCAGCAGATATCTTTCTTACTTTTTGGTTCCCCCTAATGCTTGTTAGATTTTCTGCATAAATGTGCATTCAGGATTAGAGCAACCAATTAACATCTCACAGCACAACAACATGAAATTCACCCCTGCAAAGGGTCAGCACAAGGCCAAAATACCATAGCCTGATTGCGGCTCTTTGGCACACGCACTACAGCTTAACTGTGTATAACAGAATAAAGAAGTGTTGTGCACAGGTAGTTAAGTTGGTTTGGATAATGGTTAGCTGGCTTCTATACCTCAGCAGGTCATCTTTGTACAGACTTTCACTGTAAGTCAAGACACCAAATTTTAAAGGAGCTTTTAATAGTCTTTCTATTACAAATAAATCCAGCTCATCTGACTTCCCTCTGATTAATCAGTGAAGACAAAGTCAGGTTGAGGGAGGAGACATCAACAGGTACCCATCCTATTGCGTTTCACAGTGCCAACTCTTTAACATGAGACAGAACCTTGCATGGACACAGAAAGATCCACCGTCCCAGCAGGAGAAGTGTAAGGGACAAGGACAGAAGCCAGTCTCAAATTTAATTCCTCAGCTTCAGCTCCTGCACTTTTAAATTTTCTTTTCAAATAAATGTTTTTTTGGTGAAAAAAAAAAAAAGCAGTAGAAAATATTTAAGCCAGTAAGAAGATATTCAGAACTCTGCATCACGGTGATACGCTCACTATTATTGAATCAAGCTTCCCCTGTGCAAGGGGAAATCACTTGAGGCTATTGTGAGCCCTCCAGAGTCCACAGCCTGCCTAGAGTTTCTACAGCTGCCTTGCTTTGTTTACATCAAATACTACTGAGGTCAAAGCTTGGCAAGGTTAGAAGTGTTAATGTCACATTTATACCAGTTATAAATACAGACAAATCTAGAAAAGGAAGCATTATCCTACCTTTAATGCCTGTTCCTTAAAGAATTGCAGAGCATAAGCAAATATCTCAAGTGCTTTGACTTTTTTGCCATTTGCAGCTGTCAGTTCTGTCTCCATGGTAAGATTCTACATGAAAGAAAATAACTGGAAGTTATTAAAAGGAAAAGGTAAACACAAAATTAATTCCCACTGCTTGAGAGGAGGGAATTCTTTATCCACCTGGCCAGGAAAAAGTGACAAAATTGTTCTGAAGAGGATCTAACGCATCATTTGAATTTCCTGAAGCATGACATTTGCTGCTTATTTTAGACTTTGTTTTTAAACACCTACCATGTCTACAAATACTACAGGCAGAGAGAGAAATATGGACTAAATATTAAATAATTACATTAAATGTATTTGTATGCAATTACAACAAAGCGGCATATGCAAAATCTTTAATCCAAGTTAAAAGCATAGATTTTTGGCTTCCCACCAACACATGAAACCAGAAAACACCTCAATACAGAAAGTACTGGCCAAGTCCCAAAACTCTACAATGACTTAGTTTAAGAAACAAATATAATCAGTAGGAATAATGTCAAATTAACAATATGATTTGCACTTACAGTTTTGATAATGAATCCTGGCTAAATTTGCTCCTCCGCGCTAGAGCTCAGTATGGCTCTTCTATTCTACTTCTGCTTTCTGAGTAAATTTATAGAACAAACTGACCTCATGCAGAGTCCCTAGACAGCTAGGAATTTCACCCAGGAAAATTAGGACATGAAGATCTAAGCAAAGCAGATACTGAACTTTTAAGATCTAGAAAGAAGGCTGGCAAAATACACTTGCCAAATACAGTGAGAAGCAAAATGAACCATAATGTTAACCGAAAAGTTTAATTTACTTTATTTACTCTCTAAACTTAAAAATAGAGCTGCTTCACGTCAAGGTCACAATCTTTGGGCAAAATCTAAAAGATGATTTGAGTAGCAAATGAACAATTATCCAAGAGAGCTGGTTATTACTTACACCAGTGGTATGTAACTTCATCTTAAACTTTTCAAAATACAACCAGTGCTTTGATTCCGTGGGATCCAAGTCATGGTAGAAATCTCTTGCTGCGTACCCAAAGCTATGGAACTTTCTCTCTGGTGTTAGGAGGATAGTAGTTGGTGTCTTCTGATTGGATACGCCCGGATCTCCACCTTCCCATCGTCTATCCAACAAGTGAAACAGATTCAGTAAATGATACTAATGTTTAGAGCAGCAGAAAAAACAGTATATCTTGAGAAAAAACTATCTGGGAACAGATTGCACACACTGCTTTCCCCTCCAAAGATATTAATTTCAATCCTTACAATACCAAAACCAAGTGGTTTTACTCACGCCCAAGAAAAGAGGGGTGTAATTTTAATTTCAGGCAATTCAATACATTTTGCAGTTAGTTGTATAATTTTTAAGGACATAATCATACTCTGTCTTTGATAAGAGTACAGGTTCCCTAAAGTAAGTCACACACAATCGAAACAGAATTAATCCTGCGTTTTCGAACTAAACATACATATGTAATAAATATTGTAAGGAAAAAAAAATCAAGTAATTATACAAGAACACTATAAATGAAAACCTGAATCCTCAAAATGGCCAAGCAGACTTCATGCATGTTCACTTGTATGGGCTACTTTTCCCCATTTTGAAACAGGGACCTGTTTAAATCAGCTGAACACCACTGAAAAGTCGGTTAAATCCCTGCTCCTGCCCGAGAATGCTGTCTGAAGCACGATGAGCCAGTTCAACCAACACGTGAACATGTGCCTAATTTCCTGGACACTTGAAACTCTGAAGACGTCTGCAGATGTTGAGCTCTCCACGTTGCACTCTCAACTCACCTGAAGTTGATGGATTTTGTGTTTTAAACGCCCAAAAACATTGTAAAATTTTTAGTCTGTCAGAAATAACCCCAGCCCGCAGTATCTTACAGGCACCAAAACACTTCTTTGACTACTGTCCATGAAAACGGTGAATAAAACGTTACGGTTCTTCTTCGCTCCATATACAAGTACTTTCAGCATGGGAAACAAACACTTACCAGAAAACATTTTCTTAAAAAGGCATCAGTGGAAAATCTGCTTTATGCTCTCAGCCATAATGCGGCTCAAAGAGGAGCCAAGCGAAGGTCACATGGGCAACTGCATTCACTATTAAACCACACGTTGATTGCATTTTTCTAAAGATAGCAAAACACACTTTCATAGTATACTACTGCCAAAGGCCTTCTTCTGAAGCACAAAAAAGACTGCTTTGTTCTGTGAGACATATGCGACACAGGAAAATTATGTAGAAAAAAAAGTATCTTCTTTTCCATTTCACTCTGAGAGACAGTTGAACCAATTGAAAATTAATTGGCCTCCAGACCAAGGCAGACAATTGACATGGAAAACTGCAATCTAAGGGGTTAATACTTGGCAAAGTATCAAGGAACAGGATCTTCTAAAGTGCTGGGAATCTTTCAGACCCTTCAACTAGGCAAAACAGAACAAAATCTGCCCTTTTTTGCACCAGCAGCAGCGATGGCAGGGAACCATGTCTCTGAATTTACTTCAGTGTAGACAGCAATTCCACTGCTCTGAAAGCAGAAACAGCAGAATGCGAAGTGGAATGTTTTCCACCTTCATCCACTCGGAAAACTTTCCTAAACCTCTGTAGTCCGGCTGCTCAGCCCCTGAGCTATTATCTGCCGGCAAGGGCTCTGCTCCAGGTCATTTCTTCTAACCTGCTGCTAGAAACGTACTTGGTCAACTCCAAAAGCTTTGAGTAGGTGTTACAGCAAACATATGGTTCCAATGAGAAGAAGCTGAGCCCATGAGCAGAAAACACTGCCTATTTCACCAGATTGTTAAATCCCACACACCCGCTGCAAGTAGAGAGGAGACAGACTGGTATCGGTCTTGCTTGGAATCATTAATGATTCACTCTGAGTCATTGGTGGGAAATTCCATAAATAGGATGTGGCTAATAACAATACTACTTTATTTTTCATTACAGCAAGCCACATTTTCTCTTTCCAGAATAAGTACACTTGAGGTGCAGCGTAAATGAAGACAAATTGATGCTCAGTGTTATGGGCTGAAATTTTCAAAGCCACCTAGAGAATTGGATATTCACTTCCTGATGAGTTTCTGATGGAAACTAGATGCAGTTAACTGCTCAGCAAGTTCAAAAGTTCTCAGCCTTATTACTGTTCAGTCACAGAAAGAACAATACAGAAGGGGAAGTTTGACTTTACCATTTGCAATCAGAGCTTTGAAAATATGTGACATCTTTTCTAGAGAGAAGCAGCTGCAGCGAAAGGCACATGGATGGTAACTCCTGCCACTCCTCTCAGGTGGAGCCCCAGCCTCACTCCAGTTAGTGAAGGCTTCCAGCCAGTAGGGCCAGGACTTCAAGACTTTCATTTGCAGTTTTATTCCACGGTTCCAATACTGCAAATGATGTTAATAATGCTCTTAGGAAGTTAAAAAAAAAAAAAGTGCCTATTAAGAGCATGGCCAACAAGCCAGCAGTACTCTAAGTGCACTTGGGAGATATTTTCTCAAAGCAGGCTCAGAGCTAAAAACTCTATTCAAGCAGAACCCACGGTAGCTTTCTGCCTAAATTCAGACATGAGACCAGTTCCTAGGCTGATATAAAGTGGAGTAGCTCAACAGAGCAGCATAGACCCATTTATAGCCGCAGAGGAGCTGACTGTATATTAGAAGTGACAACAGAGACAAGAGGAAAGTTAGTGGGGAAAGGATCACAAGGTTATACTAAGGTTAGAGAAATGCCCTTCCTTATACATGGACCTGGGCAACAGACAGGGCAAAGAGAGTGATCTGCAGAGTGATGAGAATTTGATCCAGAGCTGCAGTGTAACAGTCAAGGAAACAAAGCAGCAGGGTCATCAAAATGTAGCCGAACGCCACTGGGAGTGTTCTCGCAGAAGAAAGGCAAGCAAGCGTCTGCCAAGAACTACAGTCAAACAAGGAAGAGAAGGAAGAGGGAAAATCTGAAGGTTGAAGTTACACTGAAAAAAGACCACCTTCTCCCTCCTTCCAAAGACAGGCTGCAATTTGTTTCATAAACACATGCGTTTATCCATTTCTTTTTCTCCATTTGTCAGTTTGTTGCTATTTAACCAGCAGCTGAAACATTTATAACTTCAAGAAAGTGCACATAAATCAAAAAGGAGTTTTTCAAAATTATGTAAGACCTCGCGTATTGCCTTCAAAGGAGACATTATTAACTCACTCTACAGCACCGAACTGTATGAACATTATGGCTCTGGCACCGCCCGGCACCCTGAAGTGCTCGCTGAACTCATGGCCAGGCTGTTCACAAGCATTCACTCAGCCTCAAGGGACGCAGAAAATAGTACTCATCATAACACACACTTCTACTCTGCAACAAGAGCCCGAAGGTGACCACAACTATCTTTGCAGAAGCCATGAGGAACTGGTAAGAGTTGAAAGGTGTGAAGTATTACCTAAAATTAATAAAACAGTAACTAAGGTTATGCAATCAAGGTAAAGTCATTCATCCATCATCCAGAAACACACACCCAACTCTGAACGCATGCTTTAGTCTACTGAAGTGAGTGAGGGTACTCATACATTTAAAGCTAAGCATATGCTTCAAGAACTTTCTTAGGTCAATGCTTATAAATTCTGTTTTTTTAATACTGAGCATCGCAGCAAATAAACACACACAGTCAAAAACATGACTTTTTCTACTAATTACACGACTTTGCTGACATTTACAGCCAAACTTGGCAGTAAAGCCTTGTGTGTTCACTCTTTTCCAAAGTAGGACTTTATAGTTAAACCCATCTTACCCTTCATTGAGACATTTACAGAAAAGCAGCTTTGTTAAAAGCCAGTCAGAAATCTAAATGTCTGGAAAGGATCAACACTAAGGAGGGAAGGTGGAAAAATGTTAGGAAGCAAAGAGGACCATGCATCATTGGTATATTTTATTTTAATGTAAACATTCTCGAGTGTGGGCAGGAAGTTACATTTACTCTGCTGAAATATTTGTAAGTTATGCTACATGTAAGCCTCATTATATACAGAGTTTGAACCTCTTAATACCTTCTGAACTACTGAAGCCTTATTTTGATACATATACTATTCTTTTTGTTGCATTTCTTTATTTCATGTTAATTTATATATATTTATAAATATTATTTATATTATTTCATAAATCAGTTTCAGCTATATCTTCCCCAAAATCTTTCCCTATCAGCAATACTATTTAAAAAAGAAAAAATTATAAAAAAAAAAAATTAAAAAAAAAAAAAAATCATTCTGGGTATTAAAATATTTTCCACTGTTTGAAACACCTGTTGGAAATCTGAATACATCCCTGTCCCCCCATGTCGTCCCCACCTCCCAATATGTTCCTCTTTTCTGGCTGGGAATATATAAATTATTTCATATATTTTTACATCAGTATCTCATATAATTACTACACAGGTCTGAAATCACAATCATGCTACCATTATTGCATAAGGAACAAAATATGGTGCTTTGAACCATAAGTAGTAAAACGTCCGTTAAGATTTGGAATATACTATCAGCTGGCCACACAGCACCCAGATTTCAATGTCCCAGTGATCCACAGCAGGAAGCCTGGTACCCTGGAAGGAGACTCTAGTCTGTAATTTACTGCAGTATAGTGTGAACCCAATGGCAAAAATCAGGTCCTAAGGTAAAATTTTGAGTCCAAAGGGCTTAAAGGACATCCCTAGAAACAGCAGGGAATTCACACAGTAAAGTCTCCACAGAGGTTATAGGAACAACGCAGTATATAGGATTTTGGCTCGCTCAGGTACAGCTTCAGAGATGCTTTCCCTCACTTCAGCCAACTTCTTCAAGAAATGTGATTAATTATTTGCTGTCAACAGAGAACAGGAATTGACATACATGGATTCTGTACCTGCCATAATAGTTTTTGCATTTGTGATTACGTTAGATTTATATGCATAAAGTTATACTGTGTTGAATTTATCAAGGATTTCAAATTAAAAAAAAAGCCCTACATAACAGCATCTAAAATCTGTTCCTTTACATACACATAATACAGAACAGAGTTCACATCAAACCTTAATTTTCACATTCCTGCCTTTTGATTGATTTTTTTCCCAGTATCACTGGTTCATTACAAGGGATTTGATTCAATTTTAATGCAAAAAAGCTTAAATCAGCCAAATGAACTCTCAGCTTCCGGGTGCAAGTAACTAAGCGCTAAACACACAACTGTATACAAGCATGATTCCAGGAGATGGGCAGCTCCAGGGAAATGCCATGACCCTTAATAAATGTGTAGTTCCTCTCAATCTCTGAGATAAGGCTTTAATAATTGACTTAATAATTATCACTGCTCCCTGAACAATTCTAAATACTCACTGATCCCTCCTTTTACTCATGTCATCTTGTAAACTCAGCAGAATAACAGACAGGGGACGTGTTTACATTGATTATTAAAGCAAATTAGAATACAAAAAGACCAACAAAAAAATATAAACCCGAGAAAGGCATACACTGTGGCAACACTAGACCGGTGTAGACACTCGAGGCTCCTGTAGAAAATATCTATAGCTACTGCAGACAATCCATGGCATCACGATCGAAAACTAAATGCTGCATTGCAGCCCTTACCTCATTACATGAATACATTCTGGTTCCTTGGTGAAGCTGTAGGCGTAGCCACTGGATGTTGTGCCAAAATCAATAGCCACAACAACAAGAAATAACTGTTCTACAGCATCATCTGCATCAGAGTCCTTCTGTTAAATAGCAGAAGCAAAACAGACACTGAGTCACTGCTTAGAATAAGTGTAACCTGTCTTACCCTTCCGTATTTCTGCTCCCTGAGACATACATATCTCTTCAGTGGAAATAAGGACTTCCCTAAAGCTGTGTTTCTGACCAAAATTGATACCAGAAAACTTCACATTCAAATGGAAGTGTAAATTCAATATACAAACCAATATTTGCTGGAGCCTTTTATAACTAACCTGCTGAATCAAGAGTTGCCTTCATATACATTTCTTGAAACAGCTATTATCCTGTATCATTAAAACTTATGGCTAAACACTAGGTTATTAGTTTGGGGGCTGGTTTGTTTTTTTGGGTTTTTGTTCCTTAAATTGATCAACTGAAGAATATGACAAGGGGCAATGGTTTTAAATTGGAAGAGAAGAGATTTAGATTAGATATAAGGAAGAAATTCTTTACAGTGAGGGTGGTGAGGCACTGGAACAGGTTGCCCAGGGAAGTTGTGGATGCCCCATCCCTGGAAGTGTTCAAGGCCAGGCTGGATGGGGCTTTGAGCAACCTGCTCTAGTGAGAGGTGTCCCTGCCCATGGCAGGGGGGTTGGAACTAGATGATCTTTAAGGTCCTTTCCAACTCTAGCCATTCTATGATTCTATGATTCTATGTTTACATCCATCAATATGGTATATTTGGGATTTATTTGGTGGTCTTAGGAGTTACCTATATCATAACCTTGAGCATGAGGTATTACTAACTTTCAAAACTAGTGGAGACAGAACAACCCAAAATACAGCAATAAGCTGCATATCCCACGATAATTATTTATTTATGAAGAATTTATGTAACACTTATTTTGAAAGCACTATATGCATTCTTCCTCCTGCCTGTGCTAGAATGTGGAAAGCTGTTCAGCTGCTTATACTGAATCTGAATCCTTCTTTTACCTGTAACACTGCAGTCCCTGAAAAGCACAGTCAAGGGCAACATGTGAACGTTAACTAGAAGAGCTGGAAGGGTTATGGCCCAAATCAAAATGACGTGATATAAAGCACAATGTGAATAAGCAAGGAATTGTACCACTCCCCAGTATGGGGTTGCCTATCAGAAATCCTATATAAAGGAGCAATAAGTAATGAACAGTAAGGAACTACTGCTCACATGCTGATGGTGGTTAAAGCTCTGGCAGCTCAGCAGGTGAGGAGGAGGAGAAGCTGGAAAGACTGGTGACAGGGCTATGTGCTACAGGCAGGCAGATAGTGAAGGGGGGCAATACATCCATCTGCACACATCTCTTGCAAAATCACCATGGAACAGACCTGTTGACGTATTACTACACAGCTCAGGTCTGAATCATCCACCACTGCTGCTCAGCATGTACCCTCAGTAATGTTTTGAAGCAATTCTTATTATCTTTTACAGAGGAACTGCCAAATGCCCTCACTCTATGAGCAGTGTTCCATCATCATCCTCCTCACGGATCTCCATTACTCCATGCCTGCTACTCCCAGTACCTTTCTATTGTATCCCTACATTTTTCAAGATCATCCTGTAGGCCTGCTATTTAAAATGGAGAAACAAGAGTAATAAGGTTTGATCTCGAATAAAGAAAGACTTGTTTGGATTTTCCTAATAAATCTTTTCAACTAGAGCAATATGTTATTTATATGCCTTCCTCAAAGAGTTTAAGGAGAAAATCAAACTGAAAGAGGACATAAATTCATCAGTACCATAGAAATAAAAGGGAGAAGTTCTAGACTATATGGAGAAAAAAGGGAATAAAAGCTAAAATTTATGAGAGAGAACTCTGGAAATCCTGAAGAGGGATGTTATACAACTCTGAACTTGATTCAGAAAGCTAAGGAAGAAACCTGACAAGGGTAACAATATGTTCCGAACATGACCCCTTCCAATATCAAGAAATACGCTGGGCATATACTGTGTTACAGGTGATCTTAAAAGCAGATGTGACTCAGTTGTAATGGGAGTTTGTCAACAAAATGAATGTGACTGTGTAAGAGGTTAAAACACACTACCTTTATGAATGTATTGCTTCTAAAACCTTACAGAGGTGGCTATTTCTTATCAAACTAAAGAAACTAAAACAGTTCTATTTTGAGCTTCTCTCTAAGTTGGAGGAGATGCTTTTCTCTGGGAATGCGGATTTTACTGTTGGATATCATATATATCCTTCCCTTTTTTCTGAACAGAATGAGACTTTTCAGGGGCTGCCTAAACAAATCAGTGATAAAGACCGGGACAGAACTTGGGAACCTTGAGGATCAAGAAGCCCCTGCATTTGATATAAAAATATGCAGGAGTAAATCTATTAGCTCGGCAAGTAGACACAAAAAGAAGCTAAACCAGGACCCCAATAAAATGAACGTCACAAACTCCAGTGTATCCAAATTTCACTTAAGACTATGGATAGCAGAAAAGGAATCACTATTCAAGGAAATGACAATTTTCTAAAGAAATTACGTCCCACCGAACAGGCAGGAGAAAGTAATGTCAACATACAGTATGTTAAGAGTACTTTTCTTACCACAATATGTGATGGAGACAGTGGAGTTATTCCAGGGTCTCCCAAACTTTTGGCTGGTGATGAGTAAGCAGATGTGGAAACTGCATCTGAAAGGAAACAATTTTTCAGTGTCAGTAAACAGAATGAGCAGACAGGACAGTTGCTTTGCAAACTGCTACACTATTTTCCTGTTGTAACAAATCCACTAAAAAAGAAAGCAAATTCCACAGCTGCCACATAAAATATATTTTTTGCACTTACAACATGCTAAGACACAACAATGCAGTTTTGGTTTTAAAATGTTTGTCTGACCATCATGACTAACTTTCAGTATTTTGTCTCCTACATCACCATGTATAATTTTAAAAGTCTTCCTAAGTATATTCAGAAGCCATAGTTAATACAAGCAGCTTGAACACTATACACTCACATTAATGGCCTAACATTTAAATGTGTGAATGCGGAAACTAAACAAAAGTTGTGAGATCAAAAAAGACAGACTCATTTTAAGAGAAAAAGAAGAGTTGATATCAATTGGACAACGCAGTAAGAATAAGTTGCAACTATTCCATCGTGAACCTTTATTCTGAAACTTTCCCAATACTGTCTCTGTTTTTATTCTTCAATACACTCTGCACTGAAACATCTTGCAGCTGTTAATATTACTGCAGGACAGAATCCAGCTGGGAAAAAGGAAAGTATTATTAACAAATCATCAAAGAAATATTTCTACCCTGCATACAATACTGTAATTTCATTTAAAGGAACATACCAAATGAATGACAAATAATGTAATGCGCTATTTGTATTTTTCCTTCTTGTATTTACCCTATTGATGACAGAAAAGGAAATGGCTCATTAAAATAATTAAGCACTGATGACTCAGATGGATTCATATAAAGTATATTCTCTTATGAAGACTACAATAGTTTATCAAAATGGAATGTAGAAAAGGTACCACACACCCTGTCCATGCTCACACCCCTCTGCCCTCAAATTTAAGCCTTGTTTACTGAATTATTTTCTGTAGAATACAAGCTAATTATATGTAAAGCAGAATTATTTAATAAGCCTCTAAAGATTAATAACCATAATAAATACTAAATAATGCATTTCAACATATCTTTATCACCTATTTGGATGTATCACACAATAAAGTGCATACTTCAGCATAGCTTGTATTTCCTAGACATGAGGGACAAGTCAGAGCATAATTCTAAGATGACACAGGAGCTGCTCTCCAAGAAAAAACCTTAGAACTACCTAATGAAGAATCCTGTTATTCCTGGTAATCAAATATGTGTTGTTTCCCAGGAAAGAGGCACAAACTCTGCAGTAGGCAACTAGGGGATAATCTGCCCACAGGAAAAAAAATTTTACTCCAAATCTTAATATTGCTCTTGTAACAACGTTTATTTCAGTTCAAGCTACAATGTGCCTGTTGAGCCTGATCTTCAAAAGCATTTGCAGAAGCAAAATATTCACATTTCCTATACAAGTTTTTCAAGAATATATTATGTTACTCCTCTTGTGGTAAAGTACAAAAAGCCAGAGGGCAAACGCAACAAGCACTGAATCTGCTCGGTTCATTAAGATATATTTGGATCAGATGTTGTTATCAGCCTCAGATGCTGTTATCAGCCTCCTTTGTGCAATTTCTTCCTCTTTTCAAAACAGATCAATTTTCGTACCATCAGCATGGCATTTTTCATAGAACTGAAGAACAACATTTCAGCACAAGAAAAAAAAAAAATAGTAACAAAACAGGCTCCTTGCATCCTGCTGTCATTCCTGACTGGACCAGAACCAGTACTTCCTGAGCAGACCAGGATATCACAATACTGACTCAACATCTTTGGAAACTGGTGTGTCTCCTCCGCTCAGGATGCTGGCTTTGGAGGATAAAAATGTAGACATCAAATCACTATCTATGTGAAAGTGTTCATCTTTGTTACTAATTCTTTTTGTTACCTGTTTCAGCGATCTGTTTTCCACCCTGTCTTCAGTTATCAGCTTGGGTGTACCTTTAGAAGTTATTTATAGCTCTATATGCAACTCAGAAAATCCTGTGTGACAGTATACATATTTTTTTTGTCTCTCAGAGAGCAGTGATTAAATAAGGAGTGCAATATTCATATTCGTCCAGTGATACTGTGCTAACTTGGGTGGTGTTCTATCAAGAATTTATTCAACCCTGTTAACTTGTGTTAATCTAGTGGTGTAAAATGTATATAAACACACTTGGTGTATATATAAAGTATGAAAATATTTGCTAACAAAAAATGTTAAGCAGAGATCAGAGGTCTGTCTTGGGTACCCATAGGAAATACCGCTTAAAACAGAAAATGGTCTTACATATTTTCAGTGAAAATCTTTAAAATAAATTTTCCATTTCAGTTTCAGAATGCTCTTGAAGCCTTAGGCATAAAGGTTGGATTTGTGGAAGCGTTGTTAACTTTTTCTCATTCTCATCAACTGCTCAGCTCTGCTGGAAGGTTAAGCTCTTGGTGATTTATCAGTATTTTTTGACCAGAAGATAAAAAAGTCCTTCCAAACCCACAGCCACTCTGCACTGCATTCACTGCTGCTCCTGAAAATACCCAGTTAAACAAAATAATCCTACAATGAGTCCTACATGCCACCAGCCTAGAGTTCTGTTCAAATAGGAGAGGAAAATCATAGAAGGCAATGCCTATAAAGTAGCAAAGTAAAATTTGAACCAAACCCTTCTGTTGCAGTGATTCTGCAGAGTTGCTATCGTGTTGGCACAAGCAGCAGTTGCATTACATTGCAACTCATTTTGTGAGACTAACAACTAATCAGGTGCAATAATTGGGGCAGCTATAATTGTTATAATGTAAGTCAGCTGTTAAAAGAGGCCCTGACATTACCAAAGAGCTTGCAGAGCTAATAAATGAATGACTGTAGTTCAGAATTCTGCAAAGTTAAGAAGTCGTTTATCAGAGCAGTTGGCATTTACAGAAAACCGTTTGCAAGCCAGTCACCCTGCATTTAATGCCAAGAGTTCTTCTAACACGTAGTGAATAGTTGTTAAAACCAAACGAAATAGGAAATTTGTAACATTATACTGCCTACCCTATCTAAAGTGAAAGGTGGTAAAATATACTTGTCCATGTGGGAGCTTTAGTATTTTGTTGAGTTAGTGTCTGCTCGGGGAAAAAATGTTCATGTATCCCAGTTTTCACAACTCTGTTTTGAAGAGTGGTAAATGCATGGATATTCCAGGATATTTTAAAAAATCTCTTATTTCTAAAGGACTGTGATTGGTTGATCTGAAAGAAAAAAAAGCATCTGTTCCAAGCCAGAGAATGGCTGAAGGGTTGCAAGGAACCCAACTTGCAATCATGGATCAAAAAACACCTAGCCTTTTTTTGGCCTAACCTTTGTGAGTAAATTCCTTTTCTTAACAAATTAAAAAGATGTCCTGGAGAGTATCACATTATTTGGAACAGTTCTTAAAAATGAAGGCTTCTTTAAGAAAAAACCACAATAAAGTAGTGCCCCACATAGCTCAAGTTTCAGCTTTATCTCCCATGTTTACCAAGGATCTCTAGCTGTGTCAAACTGCACACTATGAAAAAAACATACAGCTAAGCAGCATGTGTTAAATAAACACTTAATTTTTGACAATTTGCACACCAAAATAAAGAAAGAAAGCTGATTCAGAATCCAAGTTAAACTAAGTCTTCACATACTTCAACCGATATTTAAAACAATCTTTTTTCTAATTATGATGCAAGCTTCTTGAATGGAAATTCCTTAATATGAACATTAATCTGATATGACTGTCTATATCAGGGGTTTAAATAATTTCACTAAATTTGTGTAGAATTAATTTGATTACATCATTATAATTTGCGTCTTTAGTCCTGACCTAAGCAATTGCCAAAGAACACCTTGTGCACTTTCAAGGTGACCAGAAGAGAAAGAGAAAATAGAGAAGACTCTCTTTTTCAGCATTTTTTTAACCTATCTGATTTGCAAATCCCCAAACAATTACAGAACTGGTGAAATTATGAGATCAGCAAATACTGTATTAATAATGAGTCATGTTCATTATCATATTAGCTGCAATTGCTGGTTTAGCAGATTTAATTTTAATTATTTCTTCTTGTCATCTAAACACATGCAAGGGTTTATTTTCTGTGGTTTCCTGCAATAGTTAATCAGTTTAGCTTTTCCTGTTTTTCAGTAAATGATCAGCCAGATTCTAGATTTGTAACTTAGCTGACAAAATGCAAGGAAGGATTAACCTCTAAGTGTCACAGAATACAGAGTAAAAGCAATGTCCACAGCATTTACAAACACTTAGCCGATACAGTGTGAACTGAACACTGATCTCATGTTCAGCTGAATCTGATTTTCTAATAGATATAGAGAGCATGACCAAGCTCATTATTTAATTAGAAAAATCAGTTAATGGAAGCTGATCTCCTCTGGAAGACTGTGAGCCGGTTCTGAATATTTGGGAGCCCCTGCCACGCATTCTTATTCAGGTCTGGATAAATAAGTTTTAGTGAACCACTGAAATTATCAGACACGGGCCAATACAGTCCCAGATAATCACTTTTAAGAATACAGGTTTAAAGGTGCTTTCGGAAAGATAACTACTAAACCTCACAGTCACAAGTCACTAAGGTGGTACTAAAAGAAAAAAACTGTTCAGCAGCTACACAGAATCTCCTCTTTTCTATTAAATTCAGCTTTTATTAAACACTTAACTTCATATAAGTCAGCTACACCAGGCATTAGTAAAACTTTCTGCTTCACATACTAGGGAAATTGTTCATTCCAACAGGGAAGCAGCCACAGCAGTAGATTCTCTGCTAACAGAAGGTTCCCTGCGACGCACGTAACATAGACAACAGGTAAGTTCAAGTTTTTGCAGGAGCGCATTGTCTCTAGGTAAGAATTTAACAAGACAAATTAAAAGCAGGAACTGAGGAAGCAGGATATGCTGCTCAACAGCATAAAGCACAGAAATGCAGACAGATCAGGGAAGGGGGGGGATTTCTGAGTATGTCTCCTGTCACCAGTTTAGCATATGGAAAAGAAACAAGAAGGAAAGAAGAAGAAGAAATAAGGTATCAAGCCCCAAGTCTGCCATCAGAAACTCCAGTGTGGACCTTTTTGGGCACATTCTGCAGTACTGTAGAGTTCATGCCTACAAAAGAGAAGGCTTGGCCACAAGTGAAGGGCACTTTCCAAACCTTCACAGACCTCGCTTCCAAGTGATGGTGAAAGGGTCTCACCACGGTCTGGATCTCCTACAGCTGTTTCGTGAACCAGAAAATGGGCAGCATCACTATCAAACCATCTCTCTGCAGGAACAGCCCTGAACACTAGTGTGTATGTTACATCCCAACCAACGTATGCTAAGTTCATTTCTATTACTATCCTGCCAGAGTGGCCACAAACCCAACACTTGCTAACTAAACTCTTCTCATAATTTTATGAATCGACAACAGGATCAACACTATTCCCTATTTCAGCTCATATCTCTAGCATTTTAAAAAGTGCTTTCACAATAATTAGTCATATTTTTTTTCAATCCGTAATATACAATGCAATGAATTCCAGGCAGATCTGAGCCTCAGGCTGAGCTTAAGGATCCACTGGAAAGACCTGGATACCGCACCCTTTTCCAGGCTCCCCTGAACTCCCAAGGGAGTATTCCTGCAGTACAACCCCCCACCTCAAAAGGAGAGCTGCAATAACTCTTTTTCATGTGTATTATGCATATCCACTGTCCCACATGCCAAATCCGTTCAGCCTCTCAGTTATTTGTAGGCCGATGAACCAGATGCACAGCGTAAGTCAGGATGCATTAGACCTACTAAAAATGTCACCGCTGCAGCCAGTTTTTATGGGTCCAATAAATCCAAGCTAACTGAATTTACTGTGCACATACTAATCATTTTCACAGATTAAACACTTGCACATATCTGACGGTCATTTTTTTCTGGAATTCCCAGCCGTCTAGCAGCTGGTGAGAGTGATTGCTCTATGTAGCAATGATCTCAGTCAGGTTGCTGGCCATACCAAAATCTTGCCCAAATTCTCCATTTTCCATTCAGGCAGTATCTCTGGATTTAAAATAAATAAATAAAATTATATACTGAGAGTGAAATATGGGTATAGGGTAGCCATCAGGCAATACAAGAATGAAATTAAAAACATCGTTTTTCATTCAAAACACTGTATTTTGAGCATCAATAATAATTTTGCTGCAAGCAAAGCTTCCTAATGATGTTTGTACAACAGGAAAGGAAGGGTTTACCATATTGCTGTTAGCTGACAACTACTGTATTGATGAAGAAAACCTTATTCAGCTTTTCCTACTGCTGAGATTTTGCTTTGCATTAAGAACAAAATGTCACGGCTTCCAAATGTAACGTGACAACCAAGAGCATTTTATTGCAAATACAAAGATGGTCTTTGAAAATAATTATAGAACAACAAGAAAAAAAAAAAAGAGACAGAAGCAAATACAAAAAACCACTTAAAATATTCTTATGCTTAATAAAAAGATCTCGCATTTCATATCAGAAGTAAGAACCTTCTGTTTCCACTGAAACCAATGACACCACTGCTATTACCATCAGCGGAATCAGAGTTCTTTGTTTTAAAATGCCAGTAGGCATCCAGCTGGTTTGCTGAAGACTGCAATACACTTCCTTTCTATGAATACAGCCATAGCTAATCTCTGATACAAATCCAAGTTTCCTTATACCCTTTCATAATAATTGGTCACCCAAAGAGCTGGTATTCATCTCATTGATACCAATTAGAGCACAGTGATTTCCTGAGTAAAAAAACTCCTAACTCTTTGGATAAAAATCTAAAAAGAAGACATGTTCCTTATTACAACTTCAACCTTTTTCATTTATGCTTTTGCATTGCCTCCCATCATGATTACAGTTTGACTGGAGGAATTACTTTTCCACTATGCTACCAAGCTTTCTAAGTTAAGTTTTTAATTCTATTGTTAAGAGTATCAAAAAACAACTCCAGGTTCTTCCCATCACTCACTTTGTGGATAATATTAATTTTCCTGCATCTCACCAGCAACGGGAAACCAAAAGACACCACTTATTTTCTGTGAACTTACTTTAAGACGAAAGAAACACACAAGAACTCGCAATAACCTTCTGAAAATGCCACATAGGTTACGTTCACATCTCCTCTTTTTGACAGGATGTAGGCTAAACTATTTTACCTAGATTTGATCTGACCTCGGTAATGTTTGGTATGCGGGACTAAAACAGAACTGTCACACTCCCATCCACACTTCACAACTGGGTTTGCAAAGCCCCAGCCAGGTCCTTGAACAAGCAGAGTTCTCTTCCTTCAAAAAGGTCGTCTGTGAACTTGCTTCCTTCAGGATTCGCCGCACTATTTGCCTCTGTGGAAGCACTGTTTTCCTGTATCTCTCATCTCTTCCCTCCTCGCCTCCAAACAGAAAGGAACGGACAACGAAACAGAGATGTACAGAATCTAGGTTCTGTGCAAAGATACCTTCCTAGAAAAGGTTTCCTGCTGCTTCTCCTTCAACATCATGTCTGTCATCATCTACCTCATCTACTTGGTTCACTGCAAGGTTCTCAGGAATGGCACTAATAAGATTATGCTCTAATTCCCAGGACCACACTCATAAAACATAACATTTGCGATGCTAATCACTTTCTTTGGGAAAAACACCATTTATCAGATGAGGGTGGGCTGGTTGGTTGGGATTTTTTGTTTTAAAAAGCAAGATCAAAATATTACAGAGTTATAAAAATCCCTGTTTTACTGCAGGTTCCTATTTAAGTACCGTCTCAGGACACAACTGCATCCTGAAAACATGGCAATCCTAGATTTACCTTTTCAGATGAAGACATTCAAAGGAATATTCTTCAAAGACTGAACAAGAATTACTGTTCAGCTTTTCTGGACCATGCATCCAGCACACAGGAACAAGAAAACTTTTGGAGATACTCGTTTACTTAAAAGGCAAAAAGGTTATTTAGTTATCAAGCATCCCTACACTCATGAAGTATCTTGCAATGCATCAAGCTGGATGAATGCAGTGACTCCTTTTTCTTAAGACATAAATTGGGAAAGATACTTGAAAATGTTTTTCTTCTTTGTTTTGACAATCTTCAGGAATGCCAAACAGGACACACATCTGTAGAGTCTTGACAAGCGAAAACAAACCTCTCTCCTCCCCGCCCCCAAAAAACCCAAAGAAAGAGGGAGACAGGGTAAAAACACTAGCCAAACTAGAATAACTATTACTTTTCATAGTGGACAGCATGAGTGATGCTATATATAAATCCCTTTATATCCTTCAAGGCTATTAAACCCAATTTTGTTCAAAGATGGGAAAATAAGAGAACATTAGTTGTTGCAAAGCTGCAAAAATTGGCATCACATTTGACAATTTAGTAGCAAAGTCATTTGTGAATCCATAGTCTATGGCTATTGATTTAGCTTCCGAGTGACACTTGATAGTAAGTCTTTTATTTCTTTATTCTTTTTATTTCATGGTTTTGAAAACAGATCAGCCATCAGGCTTAAAGGAGAATACCTTATGAGGAGAAAAGCTGTGGACAGAACAAAGTAGATGTTTAGTACTTGTAAAGCAGATCACAAAATCATGCAGTCATCAACCAAAATCCATTTCCAGAGGATTTTATACTAGCACCCCTTAGGCTTATGTTCAGATGCTGTGACTGTGCATGCACATCACATGGAGACCAACACTGGCCAGCGAGAGAACCAGCTGGGAAGTTACACGGTCACAGTGTAGTGTAGTGTAGTATCTACACTAGTAGATAGTATGGCCTGCAAAGGAGTTCCTATGGCTAAAATCATAACAGGAGCAGGGCTGAGTAAGCAAGAGAGCTACTACAAAAGGTTGATTTTTGAATGCAGCAGTTCCATAATGACAATACTGAAAGCTTTTGTAAATGGCATGCCCTGCCGTTCTGATTACAGCATGTGCTCTACTAAGGTATCCATGGAAACTTGAGAAAGAGATGTTAAATTTGCTGGATCTTTTTGGCACCAGGGAATGGGGCTAGTTTCCAGTCAGCCTAGTATAACCACAGGTATTTTGATCTTTAAGCATGGAGACAGCATCAAGAGTCCTCAAATGATGATAAAATCCACAAGACCAAATTGTCACAGGAATCCATTTCCCAAGCGATGACTAGGCAGTGGCAAGGACGTACTAAAGAAACTGTGATTTTAATGTTATTATCCTTAATACAGAAAAATTGCCTAATCACTGTAATGAGGAGACACACACTCAAATAGCCCTCTTCAGACCTCACAAGGAACAGGGAAAAAAAAAGTAAGAATACAAACACATTGAGCCTCGTGAGGAAAAGCTGTGTGGGACAGGTGGGCATGGAGCGCTCAGGACTGTAAAGGCCTTCGAGAGATACTGCTTCAATCCCAGACAGTGGTCCTGAAAAGCCCTAAGAACATAAGATGTATCCAGAAACGGACAAATCGAAGCAGTGGTCCCAGATTATCTCCTATGGGAGAAGGAAGTAACATAAAGAGAGTAATTTTCCTCTGCATCCTTCTTCAAGGAAACCAATGCAGGTTGGATAGGCTCCTGCAATAGAGTTTTTCTTCAGAGAGCATAAATGAATAAACTCCCTTAAATGACATAAAATTACTACTATAAAACCCCATTCACATGCACACTTCTTTCTGGACTTCAACTGATACAAATTACTGGAAATATCTCTCATTATTCCTCGGAAATTGCATCTGCAGAGAACAGTCTGAGAGTGTGGACTCAGGCTCTGAGGAATTACTGACAGAAGAAACTACAGATGTAAGAAAAACCCTCTCCAGGTCTCCTGTTTAATTTGTAAATTAAGATGCCTTTAGAGCTGATCCGTGTGCCCAGAGCCCCGCAAATCAATCACAGCAGAGCTACCGATTTGGGCCAGCGAGCACCAAACGACTCTGGCACAGGAGCAGAGGAGAGCAGCGTGCCGACGGCGGGGCACATCAATGCAGCTCATAAAGCCGCTCTCTGATGTCCTTGACACACCCTGATGCAGTCCTGAGTAAGGACATTCAGTCAAGTCCTGAGTAAAGAACAAAGGCTTTCTAGCGTGAATTCTGAGTATTTTAGTTTATTTATTTGTTTACTTTATTAGAACTGACTGCATTTTCCTTTTCATTTACATGAAAACCTTTCCCAAATCCCTCTGAGACAGACTTTGAAGGAATTTCCTGTTTTAATACCCATTACTTATACAGTTGACTACTGCTATCTTGATTTTAAAACACTGTAAAGTCCCTGCTTTAGCAGTAGTTATGGCAAAATTTAAAACTCGCATTTGTTTATTTTAAATGCATATCACCGTCCTTCTTAACAGTACAGCACATGGGCCAGAGCTGACATATTTTGAGTAATGAGACTTGTGGAATGTTCTTTTTAAGACCAAAGATCTGCCTGGCCACTGAGAGGAGGCAGTTTCAATTTAACGACCCAGAAGCCAGAACATTTGTCACAGTGAGGAAGATGAGGTCTGCAGGTGTATCACAGGGATTTCAGATCACTGAAGTTCACTCTTGGCAGTGGCATTTCCCTCAGCGCAACACCAACATCTGTGACCTTACATCACCAAACAGCTGCACACTCTTTAGTAAAACATCTGTGAAACGAACGCACCATTTACAGTCACGACCGATGGACTTCAGAGCTCATTCCCGAAACAGATTCCAAGTCGTCCTGGTCTCTCTCTCTCTCTCTCTTTTACCATTGGGGAAATAGAGCCAAAGAGGCCTGTGCGATAGTGATGCAACCTGGAGTTTCACCCCTTTCTGTTTTTAACTAGAGAGGCCATTTAATAGAAAACTGGCAAGTGCCGAACAGAAGCTGAATAAGTAAGCAACTGAAGTCATTTATGGATAGACAAAACACACTAAAGATTTCTAAAGCTGCATATGGAAAATGTCAAGATTTACTTTACTTAAAAAAATTAATAAAAGGAATATATACAAACTACCCAAAAAGGACATGTTGTCTCATACCTAATTAAGGTCATGACTGTTCTTCTTCTTCTTCTTGGAAGTAGCATCATTCGAGTGCATTGTTTTTTATTCGTTTCACATTTTCCCTTATTGTTTACTGAGAGCCAGCAGAGCTTTTTTAAACACCCAAAAAAGCCAAGCTGCTCCTTAACGATACCTACAGACTAAAACAGCCACAGAGAGAATTTTCTAAAACCATAAATGGTGCACTCTTTGGAGCCAAACACTTGTGAAATCCCATCTGACACATCATCAAAAGGCAGAACCAATTCAGGTATAGAAAATGGAGGTGATGGGATTCTTTGGATGTTATTGTTTTAAAATAAAAAGTATATTTTTAAGTGGTTTTTTTTTTTTTTTAAGCAAGAGATGGTAGGTGCAATTCCAGATAGAATAAGTGAAAACAGTAGAGGACAGCAAAAAGGGAACTAGTCACCCAGAACAGCTTAAAAGAATAAGGGGCTAGAAAATTTAAAGTATTTGACCAAAACCGCAGCTTTAAAAGAAAATAAATAAATAAAAAATCCAGACTTAATTGTAACAGCAGAAATTTTGTCCAGAAGGGGACTCCAGAATTTCAACAGCATTCCCATGGAAGTGGGAGAAGTTGGCCATGGCAGGTCACATCACCTCAACAAAAAAAAAAGAAAAACCATTTGGCAGAAAAGAGCACAAGATGAGACACCAGTCAACTCGCATATAACCCCAACCACCAGAGACATGGTCAGAAAGCGAAACAGATCCTAAATCTTGACATTTACATGCAGGGATCAGGTCTTTTGCAGCTGAGGCAGCATTCTGGTCTTCCTGCACAGAACTGGCTCCCAAAGGATGCTCTTAACTTGAGCCGACATCCGAGGCTGCAGCAGCCTGTCCCGGCTCCTGGTGACAGTTGTGTTTGAGGGACATCCCGGTTACACCCTCCAGACCAGGATAAAATCCCCTTACACCGTATCTGCATCAGCTACAGCAACTTCTGGAGAAAACAGACCTCCCGGGGCCTCTCTACAGCTGGCTGCACCTTTAGGGAAACTCTGCAGGTACAGAGCAGGGCAGCCCTGTCGAACACCAACTGCTGTCCCAGTGGGAATGAACTAAATATTCAGACTGAAAGCTCATAGGGTGACAGTACCATAAGGGAAAACTTGTCAGCTGAATCAGAGTCAGTCAATTATGAGCCAATGCCTTTAAAAATGCCAAAAGTCAGTATAATTGGAAGCTTTACATGCAACAGCTCCTGGGTATGAACAATTTCATCCAGGCTCATACTAACCAAGCTGCAGATACCGCAATGCTGTGCTAACCGAAGCTATAAAAATGATTGGCAGGTACTGCATACAACACTTGGCTATTTTACATATAGACATTTCTTTTACGCATTGTACTATGCTGCAATAAGTGACTGCAGCTTCAATTCTGTCAATACAACACTCACTAAATCACATTTTATCCCCAAAGCCTTTTTCCCTCTGACAGCTTCAGCATTCCAGTGCAAGGAAAGAATATAAAGATTTCTGGCATAACAAATCATTGCTTTACTACGTGGTCTTATGTCTTCTAACAAAATCCCTCCTGCACAGATTCTCCCTATGTCACAAGATACTTAATTTTGGTGTTACATCGCACTAACCTTGCAACTTTGCAGAAAACAAAACACATGATACCCTGTCATGTAAAAGACAAACAAACCTACCAGTCTTCTTCCCTTTGTCAGCTGCATGCTAGAAAATTGTTACAGGTTACTTCAAAGCAAACAGACATAAGAGACTTTATTTAGGAAGCACTGAGAGAACATGTAGATGGGGGGGGGGGGGGGCAGGGAGGGAATCCAGTAGAGCAGGTGATCTTGAAGATTCAACTAGTTTCTAAGTATTGTTTTGTGGGGTTTTGTGGGGGGTTTGGTTTTTTGTTGTTGTTATTTTTATTTTTAATGGATGCTTTATGATTCTTTTATTCCACTTGCACTGCAATTAAGCTATTTTATTCAAAACATTCCCCAAATCCCATTACTATCTGTTCAAACTCAACTTTTTAAGTTTCTCCATACATTACTACCAGCACCTTAGGCTCAACATTACAATTTCCTCAAATCTTGGCAGCATACAGTGAGGAAGAAGGGATGGAGATATCAAATGAAATCAGGCTGAGTCTGCATTTCCCTTAGGGTTATTCACCCATATCATTTGTATCCTAGGAACCCTCTTCCCTCCCCCAGTTCCCACACAAGGAGAGACCACCCCTGTCCTGCAAAGGCTGTGTTATTTTTATCAGGCGCAGTGTAATTGCAAATGGACCAAAACCACAGAATCCTTGTCTCAAGCAAAACAAATTTCAGATCACCTCAGCTCCTACTTCAAGTTTGCAAAGTCAGAGACCCGCGGACCCGTTAACGTGGTAAACCGGGTTTTAACCCATCCCTGCACCTCGCTGGGAGCTCTCTGGTGCCCGAGGCTGTGCCAGGATGCTGAGGCTAGCCTCTCACCCCAGACAGCGCTGTCTCTCCCACCCAGCTGCCAGGTCTTTCTTTTTCAGCTCATCAGGCTACTCGATAAAAAGGGTGCCTTCCTTTATTCCACCATCAACCCCTGATTTCCAGCCTAAGCCTTCCCCCCTTCTTTCCTGGGCCGTTGCTGGGGAGATCCCGACTCTCGGGGAGGACGGAGCCACAGAGCCCCCCGCCCCAGCCGGGAGGGATGCGGCGCCCGCCGCAGCGCACCGGCGCCCGGGCAGGCCGCCCGCCCCGGCCCGGCCCCGCCGCCGCATTGTTTTGTCACCTGGATCCCCTCCCGCCCTGCTGCATCGGCTCCCCCCGGGGACGGAACGGGATGAGCCGCGGCCGCTCCGCAGCGGGCGGGAGGGGGTTCCGTGGGGCCGAGCTCCGCAGCGAGCGCCCCCCCGCCGCTGCCGCAGCCTGTCTGCGGGGACACCCCCCCACCCCGCCGGGCAAGCGAGGGGGATGGCCGCCCTGCCTGCGCGGACACAGCCGGGGCGGCGGGGCCGGCAGAGCCGCCGGGACATTGTCTGCCGCCTCCCCGCCTTCCCCTCCTCCGGACGGGGCTCCGGCTCCAGATCATTTCCCCCGATAAGCAGGGGCCGCTCCGCCGGGCCGCGCCCCACCGCCGGCAGCGCATTGCGGCGGGGGCCCGGCGGGAGCGGGGCAGCGCTCGGCGGCGGAGCTCCGCCGCTCCCCCCTTACCTGCAGCACCGCTCTCCGTCTCCGACATGGCCCGGCCGCCCGCCGCCGCTCCGCGGCTTCTCTGCTCACCGCGCTCGCCGAGGCATGGGCCGGCGGCGGAGCTGCGCTGCCCACCCCGGGGGAGGCTCCGCTCCTTCCTCTCCTCCCCTCCCCGCTGCGCCCTTCCTGCGGAGGGTGCGGAGAGCCAAGGCGAAGGCTCCGCGCTCGCCCCGGCGCTGACAACCTCCCCGCGCAGGCTGCGGGGCTGCGCCGCCCCTCCCCGCCCGCTCCCCGCAGCCGCACAAGGGACCCGGGGCTGCGGCGGCTCGGAGGCGGTGGGGCTCGGGGGAGGGGGGAGCTCCGAGGGGCAGCCCAGCCCAGCCCAGCCCCAGATGCGGATTTCACGGCTGCCGAAGCAGAAAACCCCTCGCGGTGATGGCTATAAAAAGAGCAAGCCCTCCCCGGCCGAAAGTGACACCCTGCCTTATCCGTGTGTGCCAGGGAAAGCGTTCTGGAGTCCTGCTGGAGACAGCAATGAGGTTGTTTGCACAGGTTACGTTGGTTGTTTGTCTTCAGGTTCTCAAGGGGTGTGTAGGTACAGCTAACCTGAACAGTCAGAAATCATTAACAGGTCCCCCAATATCAGGAATTATGGGGTAACTTTTACAGCATGGAATTCTTTTTATTTGCCTTTGGAGTGAACTCTCCCGCCACCAGGGCCAGAATCTCTTTTTTCCAGTGATTTTTAGCTAATTAACTTGTCTCCAGGACCTGGGAGAGAGACACCCCTATTGTCACTCGATCCACGATTAAGTTTTAAGAGTTTTCCAAACTCAGTAAGAAGCCATTACAAATTCGAGAATAAAAATAACACTGGTATCCTCCCACGAACAATCCTGGAGCCAGAGAAAATGTTTTGCTGTTTTCCTCCCATGCGTTATGGTCTAGTTCTCCTTTACTTTCCAGCCTCAGCGGCCATTCACATTTTGAAAGCACTGCCAGCAGTTCACGTGGAATAAATAAGGGCATTCACTCCAAACCCAGCCTCAGCTCCTTGCTAACTCCTAGGCTCAGGAGGTCACTGACGTTCATCACAATGTAAAATCCACCCAAAGTATCTCCTGAGTCCTCTGACCAAAGCTGTCTCTCACACAAGGCAGGATCCCTGGGAAACTCCCAAGGACTAGGGAATTTTGAAGCAAAACCCTAGACGCTGTAGGTGCTTACTCAGCACCTCCCTCGATTTCTTCCCTGATTTTCTCCTCTCATGGCATTAGCTCTGCTCCCTGTAAGTTTTAATGCCTCTGAGGACAGAAGGTATGCCACCAAAGTTAAAATGAAAGCAGTAAACTGCTTCACATCTACACGCCTGACTCGTCTCAAAGGCCTTCACCAATCCTGTACACACTAAAAAGACTTTTTCCTGAAATCCACTGTCTTGTCCAGGGGAAAAGCTGAACTTGGTTCTCCACCTCCCCACATCAGTGGCACAAAGAGATTTTCTAAACTATTGAGGAGAAGAGAGGGAAGGAGCACGCAGAGACGGAGGAACAGCAGCTTACTCCACCGTTGTCATTGGCTGTAAGCTCATGGAGACTCCGTGACACAGGGATCACTCACCCAATCTCCCAAAAGCCGAGGGCAGGGTGCGTTGGGACAGCCGACGCTGGGATTACCGCTTCCTGCTCTTCCCTCTGCTCCACGCCAGGCAACAAAGGGGAACATCTGGCCAATAGTCGGCTTTAATTAGCTATTTAGAGTCAGGCTGAATATTTATGCTGTCATTAAACAGCCTCGGAAATAAGAACCCAAACAACTCTAAGACTTGGTTTCCTGACAAGAGACTTAAATAGCCAAAACTTTTTCTTCGAATTAAATGCACTTCAATAGCAATTAATCGTAGGCTTTAAAATTGTATTGAGATAATTAACAAAGGCAGAGGGACAAGAAAAGAACCAACCAAGGAACACATAAACACATATCCAAATTGTATACTTTCAGGAAAAAAAATACTGTATGCAGGCTAGTTTTCCACAATCCCTCAAGCAACAAGACAACACCCATAAAAATAGCATTTGCTGGGTACAGACATCTTTCCGAATGTCAAGGCAGTGACTACATTATTCAATATCAAGGCAGGTTGCCTAAGTTACACACTCAGCTGTAGGTGTTGTGAATAATGCACAAGGAGAATATTTGAAGGCATGTGACTGCTAGTTTCAGAAATAAGCCCCTTTCCCAGAGCGTTTAGTATCTCTCTTTAAAATCTAAAGGAACCAAGTTAAAAAAAAAAAAAAAGCATCTGAAGTAAAGTTAGATTCTCTATCTGAAATATGAAATGAAGGACTAATGAAACGAAGGACTAAAGCACCTTAAATTTTGTTTTGTTTTATATAGAACAAAATAAATCATATAGATAAAAATAAATTACAGAAAAATAAAACAATGCATTATTTTCCCCTTGTCATTGCTCTCCCTTGGAAACAAATAAAAAACTACATTTCATATGAAAGAAAAGAAAATTTTTGAAAAGGTCACTGTATCGAATGAGCCTGCTCTGGGGCTGAAGAGACTTTATTTTTGTTATTTATTCCATAGGAAGTTTGTCATTTTTATGGTCATTTTGATAGGTTGTTTGGAATCTGTGGTTTTAATGGTTGAGATTTTATAAGCATAAGAGGAAATGAGTCTAAACGCAATGATTAAAATGTAAAAATACTGCAAATACATCCATTTGGAAAAGGATGGCAAAAGTGAAGTCACCTACATTCTCTGAACACCTGTTCCTACAAACACCTAGGTGAGCTAATTAGCTTGTCCCTTACACAAGATCCAATTTTAGTGTGGGTCTGGAAAAAATTTTTTTCCTTCTCACTGAACTAACATCAGCTGGTTAGTACCTTACAGGGGAGTAGCAGCAGAGAGGAAGAACCTTTTTTTGAGTCTGAAACATCAAAGTGTCATTCTGTCAGACAACCAAGGCACCCATCAGTGTTAAATTCAAGCACCAAACCCCGGAGTTGTTACAGTATTACTCTGACTCTGGGGAGAAGCACGATTTCTGCGGTAGCTTGGGGCAGGTGTCTGCCTTAAGTTCCCTCTCAAGCATCTACTTGGGAGTGAACACCTCTCGAGCACAATAGAGAACAGTGATTTAATACACTGTATTTTGCATCCACAGAGTACTTCTTATCCCAGGTGATCCCTGGAAAGCTGCAGCCTCAAACCATTCCGTTCATCATACAAAAGGTTCAGACACACTGGCATAAACTGACAGTACAAGAATAATAGCTGTCTAACCTAGCTCTGGTTTTAGCAGAGCTACCACATACATGTTATCCGTTAGCATCAATCAAAATTTCATAAGAAAATTGAAGATCACCACAGCGCCCTTCCAGGGCCATATTCACATGTTGTGAGAGCTACACAAAGCTGTGGCTTAGAGAGAAGGGCTATGTGCTTCTCACACATGATTACGAGGGTCCAGGTGAGGCGCTGATGGGGTAGCACCGAGAACCAGTGAGCTGTAACCACCAGGCACAGAGATCTGGAAGGAATATGGGCATCTGAATATTGCTGTCAATGCACCCGACAGCAAGATGCACAGACATTAGTACAGGCACAGAGATCGGTGCACCACTGAAGCCCAACACCCAGCCCAATACCGGGAGAGTTGTATCTTTAAAACCACACCATATTTAAAACAAAAGCAGAGAAAGCAGGTAAGCATGTCTTGCATCTTAGCAGCTCTCAGGAATCCCTCATCAAGCACCACGTCCACCTGCTCAATTAAAATTCCTAGGGTAAAGGTTTCATACTTAGAATCATAGAATTGTCTGGGTTGGAAAGGACCACTTCAGATCATCGAGTCCAATCATCGACCTAACACTGACAAAAACCACCACTAAACCATGTCCCTGAGCTCCGCATCTACATGTCATAAATACCTCCAGGGATGGTGACTCAACCACTTCCCTGGGCAGCCTGTTCCAGTGTTTGATAACCCTTTCAGTGAAGAAATTTTTCCTACTATCCAATCTAAACCTCCCCTGGTGCAACTTGAGGCCATTTCCTCTTGTCCTATCGCCTGTTACTTGGGAAAAGAGCCTTCAAAGTTTCCTTTTATGTACTTTCTGAACCATCACTAAACATATAGTACCTGATTTTTGTTTGTAACCTGCATAATTGTTATTGCAGTCTCCTCCTTCATTCCAGCTGTATAGTTTTCCGGCTTACAGCACCTGAAACTTTCCAGTTCTGCTTATTGGTTTACGTACTGAAAACTTAGTATTATTTTTATTGCAGAGTCAACTGGCAATCTGTTTCCCTAGATGCAGTTGCTATCTTCCCCTTTCCTAAAAACAGCCTTTTATATTAATACTCAAGAAATCTCTGCAAAGACAAGAAGAACTATTCAAAGCTGTCACAGCCTTTCAATAAAGCAGCTTATTGAGCACATAAGAATATAAAGGGTTTCTTCAAAAGGAACAGATTATAGTTTTCACCTGTCTTTTATACATTTTTCGTTCCCAGTATCCCAGTCTCTGTTGGAAGTGTATCACTCTGGGAACAGAGCCTCCACAGAATTCTCCAGCAGGATGCTTTGTCAGCACATCTGCTTGGCTGTGGGTACTGGAAGTGTGGTTCTGGTGCTCACCAATCTCTGGCAACACACTTACCCATATGGAGAGTACTTTCAAATGCAGAAACGGCAGCCCAGTGCTCACCTCTGCTTACATCCTTCGGATTTTTTCACTTCTTTTACAAACTGTTCTATGCGGATATGTTGAACACTGAACAGTGCGTCCAATGGTCCCATCATAGTAATGTTCAAGATTCTCGTGGATCCCAATGGACTGTGCCAGATGCTGTGTGCACAAAACCAAAAGATGGTTTCAGTCCCAAAAAGTTTCTACTCATACTGTACAGCCTGAATGCCTTTTTTTCCTTAAATTCACTGCCCTTCCTCTACCCTGGATGTATTCAAAACCAAACAAAAAAAACCCCAAACCTAAAATAAACAAAACCCACAGAAGAAACAGATTTATTATGTAGCTTAATGTGATCATACCATCATCTCAGTATTACTCTCATCTATATAGACTAAAAAATGCTATTCTGTCAAGGCATTTTTACAATATCAACCAGATTGTGCATCCACAAGACTTGACTTACCACAAGTTTCTTATCACTTCAAAAGAAACGAAGCTGCACATGCATCAAACAATAAACTTAGTTTTGTTACGTGGTTCCTGTGAACATATACACTGCCTTAAGTAAGTGATAAGCATGTCAGCTCCTACTGAAGTCAATAGAAGTGGCAAATGGTTCGGCCACCTCTAAAACTGAGGAGCTACGGTTGGGCAGGACAAAATTCTGCCTACCTTACTTCTTACGGCCTCTGTTCCAGAGAACACATTGTACCCTCCAGGTGGCATGTTTAAGTATTACCACTCATCCCCATTGTTTTGCAGACTGCTTCACTGAATTAAACAGCATTACCAAAATTGCAATGTTATTTGCAGTGCAAGTAATAATTTTGTCCCTTCAAAATATCCTGTAACAGCCTAAATATACTGAATTTGACAATGTAATGGGGAAAGGACTCAGAAAATTATCAGACTCAACAAGTGACCTAGGAGTACATGCTGTCACTGTGCAGCTGTGATACATAAAAATGTCATCACAGAAATACATAGAACATATGACCATTACCAGGCTCCTATCTAACTGCTTTCTGAAGCTTCCTGTAGTCCAACTAAATACTAGAAAGAAAAGGCAGCATGTTGAAAGATAAGCAACACATGATTGACATGATACTTAAATTGCATCCAAGGGGAAAATCTGAAACTAGAATTATATGCAGTTTCCACAGACTGATTACTCATAGGAAACAGAGATTTATGTTTTATGTGGGTACATATCAGCTTAAGGGTGGTTTTTTTAAACTAAGACTTTTCAAAAACTGTGTGGAGAATACACAAATATAGTAAAAATGTCAACCCAGATCCTCCACGTTAGTATGGAATAAATTGGAAGAGCAGGCACTCTAATGCACATTAGATTTCATCCACCTCACCCCGTATCTAGGAGGTAGAAGGGGGCTCACTGAGACACACACACGTACAGAGGGATAAAAGAAGCCTAAAGGCCAACTGAAGAAACGCAAGCAGCAAAGTCATAAAGTAAACAAGAGAAAAAACATCATCAGTTTTACAAGAAACTACTTGCAGTATACAGAGGAATCTACAGCTCCACCTAAGGCTGAACAAACTGATTACTTACTGGAGTAAATCTTAATAAATTCCAGTGACCTCCAGCTTCCATCCAACATTAAGTGATGCAGGAGGACTGGGATATTTTAGATTTTGAAGAGAAATGAAAAATAACCAAAAGCCCTCTGACACTCTTAAGAATTGTCTGGTAAATACAGGAAAATGTTTTTAACATTATAAACGTATTTTGATAGGTTTTACAACCTTTAATATTTCATATATACGAACATTATATGATTTGATTTTTACTTCTAAGAATATCCAAAAAGAAAAGGTTAAACTGTTGAAAAAGATGTTTTACAAAGATACGCCTTGGAAATGCTCTTGAAACATAATCTGCAAATATAAGTGATACTGGATTTTTTTTTCAGAGTATTACTTTTTTAAAAAAAGAATATTTGATATAGAAAATTATATTTAGAACATAAAATGGTACCATTTATTCAATCATGGGTAGATAAAGCATAGTAAATCACACAGATGAAGCAAAAATATAAATACTTCTAGGCATAGTGGAAGCGGGTATTTCAGCATGAATCCACTGGTTGAAATATGTTCTTAAGAAAACATTTAAGAACATTCCAATAACTAACACATTTGTTAAAAATTAAAAGGCTAAATAATCAGTCAATCACTAAGAGTCATTTATTTACTTTTGGTTAAAATGTGTGAACTGAACTGTGTCTTGAGTTATCACCACCATTTTCTCAAAATCTTGACGTGCCACTCCTGCCTGTACGTCCTTTGTTAACTACCACATACTTCTATTTTTGGAATCTTTAATGAGGGCACACATTTAAATTAAAGTACATAATATCCCAAATGAACAGAGTGAGGTTTTCCGCTCAATATCTAATTTATCTCACCACAGGTTACCTGAGACCTCTGATTGTTTTTTTCTCCCTAATCACTAAAGGGATGCCAATTCCATACGATTATACCACTCTATCACTTGCTGCAAAATCTACCTGAAGACAGACATTGATACCAGTTTTTGTAGATTTCAAAACATGGAGTCTAGTATGCTAAAATAAAGATGATGAATCAGTAAATCATATTATTCCTGCAAAGGCTAGGAATTATCATGACTGGTAGCAAGTAATTGAAAAGTCAAATTGCATAATAAGTAACAGTCCAACAATCATCTCACAAAGACATGACTCTTTTAAAGAAAAGTAATTCATCTTATACAAGATTAGCATCACTGAAATATGTAACATATTTAGCATCTACAAATGAATACTGAATTAATTACAATAGCTACATAAAGAATAGAAGCCAAAAAAAGCTATTTCCTGTATTTACACAAATGTAATTGAGAATACAGTTTGTCCCTGACATCAGAATTCAATAATAAAGCAAGCAAAAAATGAAAAGATGGTGGCAGAGCTCCACTGACTCTAAGTGTATTTGAAATCAGAAACTATGATTCAAATCTTGCTTTGATGAAGCATAAAGCTGTGAGTTGGAGAAGTCCACTATTTGTCCATTCTCATTTAGATACAACAAACTGCGCAAGAATCTTTAAAGTGGCACATACAATGCAAGAAACATCCTTCCTCTTATTAAATCTGTTGGATTTGCCTGTGGTATTTTCAATAATGATTTATTATTTTAGTCATCTTTGCCAGCAGAAAAGAATGTTGTTGACATTCCTTTAAGTGTTTAGCCTAAATTATTATTAAACTGCTCAAGTCTGGTAATTCAAAAAACAAAGAATTTGTTCAATAGAAAAACTAATACTCTTTTACATGTTACCACTTTATTAAACTTCGCTGCCATAAAGATTATGCTCTGATCCTTTGAAGAAACATAATGAAATCATATTAATTTGCTTTTTCATTGAAAAAAGAAGAATCACATAACATTGATCCCATTAGTTGTAATAGAAGATCTGGGTGTTATTTCTTGGTGAAGATTACCATTTAGAAAAAGCCACAGCTGGTTGTTTTAGTATAATGTGTATGCACATGTATCTTATAAAACCAGGCTTTTCGCTGACCACAAAAATATTCCATGCCTTTTTATATTTAAGACATGATGCCAACCCTGGGTGCAGCTTCTTTCAGCTGGATTCAAAATCTATTCAAATCAATGGAAAATCTCCAATTATTTTCAATAATTTTAAATCAGGCCCTGAAAGGCTGAGGTTCAGGGAGAGCTGCCTTGTGTCCGGGAACTGTATGACGGGGGATGTAACATGTAATGTGTTTCTAATACAGATATTCTTAAACTTCATTAATCTGTGCTGTTACACAGAAACTGTGATTGTCTCCATCACCAGGATGACTATCACAGATTTTGGATTCAGATGTTTTAAGATGTCTGCCACACAATAGGAGTTTGGGGATTTGTGATTTGGTTTTGGGGGTTTTTTGGGGTTTTTTTTTTTTGTTTGTTTGTTTCAAAAAGGAGGACTGAACATGCTGAAAAGGAGACCAGATTGCTTTCAGGATCTTACGACACCAGCAGATCTCAGCAAGGACATTTGGAAACCCAAATAGAGCAACTGCACTGAGATTAATGCGTCCACACCTCAGATGATCTTTGTTCCTCCAAGGTCTCTTGGCTCTGAGAGTAAATGTAGGTGCTTCTTTAAAATCAGTTCAGCAGAAAATGTGTGTCATATGGGCAGGGTGCAAGCGCAATAAAAAAAAAGCCATCACCACAGGAAACTGCATTTGGTTTGTTTAGAATGGCAGCATAACGTCTCATACAAAAAGAAGTGCTTGACACTGTTTATAAACAGTGATATAGGTGTAAAAGTACTTTTCAAATCCATTTGACATCTCTCTTCCAAAGGACTGTATTTTTGGCTGAGTGCGTATTTTCAATTCTTTTCCTTAAGCTTGCACATGACTGTTCTGTTATTTATTTCTGTTATTTAGAAAGTGGTGACCTTTTTTACTAATATAAAGAACAGGCAATTTTAAATGTGAATGTACAAAACTACTGCCATTAAAGTATAATTTAATGCCATGCTCAATGCAGGAGCAGTCCTCCTCCTGGAAAAGCCTTCTTCCAAAAACATGGAAAAGAAACAGTCAGAGATGACAAGCCTATATCAAATCAAATGGTTCACTAACATAATTCTGGTACTAGCATAAAGTAGGTCTTCAGATTGCATGACTTAAATAAAAACGTGTAGTAAACAAAAAAAAAATATGAAGGTACTGCTCAAGAAAGAGAAGGAGCACGAGGTGAGGAATTTACAGCGAGGAGTGACTGCCAAGAGAAGAATAAGCACAGGGAGATAAGAATAGTATTTTCTAAAACAAGGTCATTGCAGAAAAGGTTTCAGATTCCAGTCTATGTTTATAGCCTTTGGTGTCAAGCTGTCCAAGAACAGATCCAGAAAGATTGACTTTGTAAAAGTAAATTTTCTCTGTCATCCTTTTTCTCACCCGAGGTGCTATCTGTCAAGGCCTATAAACCTCACTGTAGATAGATTATGTTAATAAGACATGAAATACAGTATATAGCTTCAGGGAAAATAGGGTGCTTGTATCAAATACATCTCCCTGTTCACTGATGCAAGATCTGAGGGGGCACATTCTACAGATAAATGGGTTTGGAATGACATTAATTTAAAACTGTATTCCCAGTCATAAATGGACCACACAGACAATGGACATGTAAGCAATCCAAACGTTACCATGAGTAACTATTTATAGTCACCCTTCTTCAAACTCTTTGATGCTGGACATTTAATCAATACAAAGGCAGCAACTTAACTCTCATCATCGCCATTTTGCACTTGAGGTAACTCAAACAAGCTTTTAAAGTCAGTTTTTCACAGGCACATAACTCATTTTCTGTAGCACTGCATGGGTATTGTGAGGGCTCCGTATCTCTCAATACTTCAGGTGGGAAAAACAATAGTTCAGAAGTGCTCACTAATTTTGAATGATTAATTTTAGATTTTCAAAGAGTCTAACTTCATGCTGCTGTCTCTGAGATGCAGCTGCTCAGCATCAGAAAGGGCAAATGTCCAGCAGTTAGAGCACTCAGAGATATCTAGGTGCCTATCTTGATTTTCAAATTCAGAGAGGTGCCTAATCCTCAGTGAAAATCACAGGAGATAATTGTAAAATTGCTTTGCAAAGCCAGCTGGAAAGCGCTCTCCATTTCTAGATCCTTCGACAACCTTACTGGCACAAGTATTTCCCCCTGTAATAGAAGTTTCTGTGTATCCATGTGTTTCTAAGACATTATATTCTGTTTGCAACTGTGAGAATTTTTGCTGGAAAGAAAATTAAGTTTGCCTTGAGGAGGTTCTCTTAAAACTGTGCCTTCCTACAAGTATTTGAAATTTCAAAGACTTGGAATGACTGGATGCATATGGTTATCACAAAGAAGGGAAGAAAATTGTACTTATATGTGAAATCTTCTTGTATGTTATGTATGAATGAGTTTTCCTTGGATACATACCATAATTTCCTCTCGATGCAGTACAGTTTTAGACAAAAATAAAATTTTAGATAAGTAATTACAATAACTCCTTTCAATTCACTTCTGAATCTTGTTGTAGACTCTTCTATTTGTAATGCTGCTGTATTTGGTTGGCCCTTCTCAACTGGCACAGTTGAGGTATGGACTGGTATCTTTCTAGGCCCTTCCAGGGAGGTTGTGGAGTCCCCTTCTCTGGAGATTTTCAAGACCCACCTGGATGCAATCCTGAGTAACATGCTCTAACATGCTCTGGGCAATCCTGCTTCAGCAGGGGAGTTGGACTAGATGATCTTTATGGTCCCTTCCAACTCTAAAAATTCAGTGAAATTCAGTGAAATTCAGTTGACCAGCTAGAGACCACTGCTTTCTCAAAGTCCTGCTGTAGCATATTTCTAAGCCTGTAGGTATCTGAGTTACTGCCAACCGGCAGATGCTGATAATCTTTCACAGCTAGTAAACTGACTGTAGTATCAGCTCCAGCTGATGCCTCAGGATCTGAAGCAGGATTTTTATTATGACTTTCTGTGTTTTCACTGCTAGTGCTTTCAAACAGGTGGTGTGGTGGTCAAGGAGACTTGAACTTGCACTCAAGATGGGGAGGTTCAGGATCTTTCCCAATCACAGTCAGGAGATACCAGCCAATCATAGTCAGGAGATACCAGCATTCTGCAGACATACGTACCACCTTTTTCATGCCTCTTGTTCACACGTTCATGGGGATGATTTAGACGTGCCTCTGACTCCAGAAGAAATTTCATGTTTAGGAATCCCAAAGGAAGTGCCTGCTTGCTTAAAGACCATCTTAGTCCCATCACAGTTCTTGATGGTTCTGTCTTGGTTAGTGAGATTTTCTCTCCACACAGCTAACATCTGCACGGCCACTCTGGGTTACTCAGCACTTCCTTGTAAATTGCTTGAGGGAATCCCAGAGCTGAGGACTCGATTTAGCTGCAAGGCTCATTGGAGACAGGCAGTGCCAGGCACTGAAGTGTTCAAATACCTTTAAAGGTCTAGGCCTGAGCCAGCTGGATTTCTCTTTTATCACAGCAAGAGGTCTTATAAATGCCTTCATGTGAGCAATATCATTTGTCACAAAAGAGCAAAACAATAAGCCTGGAAAGCATTTAAAATTTTAATTCTTTAAGGGAAAGATCTCCTTAATTCTCTCTAAAATACAAAATGCACTGAGAATCCAGAAAAGTTTGTTAGTGGCCATGTGAGACACCATCCTTGCATCTGGAGAGAGAGGGATACAATAGTATGAATCCATTAAGGCATGCATATCTGTCTAATGTCTTTGTTTTCAGGTAAACTGCTTGCCACGCTGTCTCCACTGCTCGGTTCTGCAGTGTAACATAATCTGAAATACATGGGACACTACTGCACAAATGCCAGATTTAATTTATTAATTAAATAGACCTATGATGCAAAGCTGAAGCCAAATGTGGATTTATGCTTAAAAGTAACCAAGGGGGACTTAAGGCATGTACTTCTGCAGTACAAGACAAAAAGGTTGACCACAACTTCATACTCGCTTGCCTGACAGCCATCCCCACAAACCAGCAGGCATGCCAGTCCCACAAGCCTACAAAACCCTGCTAAAAAGGCCAAAATCAAATTCTTTGCAAAATTTCCTCAGTAGAGGTTCCTCACTCAATCATTTCTGCAGGAAAATCTATGAGGACAGAAAAATACTACGCTCTAATTCAAAACCTCAAAAGCTGCAAAAGAGGCAAGTTAAACACATGCCCACCGGATCAAGGTTCCCTAACTCATTGTATCCAACTCCCTCAAGGTTTAAAGTAGGGAGGAGAGGAAGGGTGAGGCTCTAAGCCTGTACTCTTGCTATTACATCAACTTCTGCAGTTAGAAGTCATCCAGACAGATGACCTCAAAATCATGCTGGATTCAAACTGCTCAGGACATCGAACACTTGAAACATTCTCTTTAAATAAGGCAGCAACGACTTCCCACAGCAGCCAAAGTTTCCAATGATTGCAGTGCGTTACTCAAGATACCATGTGCTACACTAATCTACTCCAGAGGTGACGGTGGCACAGAAAACTGTGTAAGGCCAGCATCTGAAAGGAAAGGTTGCAGACTCTTGGGCAAACAGAGATGATAAAAGCATTCCTGGCCTTCGTCACTATCTAAGCATTCTGAAACAGCCAAGGACATCTTCAGACTGGCATAATATCATCTTCAGAAACTCCACTCTCATTATCTATTTTGTTTGTGCGGTGCTTGTTTTGTCCCTCAGCAGCCTTGCATGACCCTCTTTAAAGCCAATGGAAGCTAAACACACTCAGGCAAGAACAAAATGAAAATCAACTCCTTACAAAGCAACTGTACACAGGCTTTGAGTTGACAGACAAACCTGAACCCAGTAACATTTTGGGATAAATATCACTTTGATTTGCCCCTTCAGGCCCAACCAGACACCACAAATCCAATTAGGAACCAAAATCACAATTGCCAACATGTTGGTGATGAACTGGACACATCTTAAGAACAGAAACCCAAATGCAAGATCAACAAAAATGTAAAATAAAAGCTAAACCAACCAGAGAGAATATAAGTCTGTGATCCTGCCCCTACATTTCACAAAAGTAACAAAAGATGTCGCACTGCTCAGACAAACTGTTTGTCCCAAGGCCTGAATTTTAGAATAAATTTGTATCCTTGGCTTACCTTTTCTTCTTAGACATAAATAAAGTAGCCTGGAAGCTTCATTCGGTGCTCTCTAAAAAAGTTGTAAGCGCTCAGTTACTGACAAATTATTCATACCTTTTCAGCGTTGGTCTCACTGTACCTGCTTTTTGAGTATCCCCACACATGGCATACAACAAACAAAAAAAAGTTATGACAGGAGCTTTAGAAACACACAGCCAGTGCTTCCTGCATAGCTAATGACATGCCCCACCTGATTAATTTGTGCCCTTTGATGTAACCTTTTTCTACAGCCAAGTTAATATGCAAGCTTAACTCTGTGGAGGAAATCAATCAGGTTCTGCTTACAATTCCAATACTGTAAATCTGAAGCAAGCTTATTGTTCTATTCCCAGTGTCACAGAGAGAGAGTATTTTAGACCAACAGCACTGTGAAATGGGATGCATATCTAAAATCAGACACTAGTACTACAGAAAGATTACATTCTAGATTAACAACAACGTCCCAACATTGCACAAGGAAAACAAATGCAAGGCAGCTTCAGGAGGAATAATTTGAATATTCTGTAAACACCACTAAATTCTAAAGTAATCACAACAAAAAAACTTGCTCTCATTGGTGAACCACACACCATTCAGCAGCTATCAAGAAATAAGGAAAAGCTTAAGATGTACAGAGGAAGAGAATTAAAAAATTGTGTCTCAGATACAAAGCTATGTTAAACGTGATGCTCTCACCTGGAATACTGTGTTCAGTCATACTGTCATATAAGATGTGTAACAGCCAAGCAGGGTTCAAAGGACATCATAAGAGTGATTTAGAGACATTTTTCCATATAACAAGAAATTGTTATGATTGAGACCGGACACAGAAGACAGACAAAGGTCTCTTGACACACAACTCTGCCTGATTAGACTCACTGGGTAGTATTCAAGGGCAGGAGAACCTTAATTCTAACAACTACCACATGTCATATCTTTAACTGGAAAGAATAGTTATGAACAAGCCATGTAAGCCAAGAAACTAGAAGACATGCTGCAAGAACATCAAATGGTGAGACAGAACATTCTCCAAAAGATGACTAATAACTGCCAAAGTAATCACCTGCCCTACCTTGTCAGCATACAAACCAGAATCACACTTTGCAGCCACTAAAAAGTCACCACGAGAAGAGTCTCAGGTGTGTAAACAAAATCAATGATGATACTAGGAACTTCCACGTTTCTGGAGGAAGTCCTAGGTATTTCTGGAAGCACTTTTGTGCAGTCAAGAAACATCTTTACTTAGGCCCAAGCAAATAACACTGATTTCCCACACTCCAACTGACACGTCCATTGCAGCAGCTGAACAACTCTTGCAGAAAGCTTTGAGAACAAAAAGCAGCCAGGCACGTGAACCGAAAATGACTGGGATTCAGGGTAACAATCTCACAGACAGGCATCTGCCCTGACATCTTAATTTCTGGATTTTATTGACAAGCTTAAAATTTTAATTTTAAATTATTTAGCTTTTACTAGCATTTCTCTTCTTTTTTTTTGTTATTTTCAATGCTATAACGTACAACACCTATGTGTTGCAGCTGTATCAGGAGACTGGAATTAGCATTAGCAGCACAAACACATCAAAGAGAGATAGAAAACATGTCATAGAAGGCATAATATGGTTGAAGCTGAAGTGCTACCACAAAATATAGAATTGCTACCCTGTGAAAGACTTTTATTACAGTCAATATTTAATCTTGTATATTGTTTTTTGTGCTAAATCATGATTGTTTCCTTTGCTTCTGATAATAATCCAAATCTGATGCCCTAATTACGTACTCCAGTAGTTTCTAGGACATTGGTGAGTAAAAAAAAAAAAAAAAAAAGGACACAGCTGTATCATGTCACTGAAACTATTTGAAACTATTCACCTTCCCACTTGAAATATTAGTGTCAGCTCAGAAATGCACCAGAAAGGTGTCCACTGTTTTTGCCACCTGCAAACTCTTGCCAGTCAGGGAAAACGAGAAAGAGTTCTCAAATAATGGTAGGGAATGACTAGTCTCCAGCTCCACATCAGTGGGAAAAATCTGACCTTTCCTAAACCAACCTGGAAGATCCCCTGTGTCTAATATATAAATATGTGCATAAACAAACATCAGTTAAAACCTGCATCAACAGCTCCTTGTTGCCTTTCCATATATAAAAGATTTTCAAAAGCACAGGGACAGATGAGTCCCAAATTCTCACCTTCTTTTGGAAAATTTCTGTTGAAATATCATTGCTGGAATCCACAGTTACATATACCTTGCCCTTTTATCACATATATGTTTTGCATTTCTTATTAACTATCCCATAGATTTAGTTTGTTGAAAACTCTTAATGTCATTTGTTTGCTATGAAAGACATTAGCACTGGGGTTTTCTCTGGATGGCTCCTCTAATGGTTTCTTAGCTGCCGTTCTGGTTTAATTTTTTAAAAAAGTTTACAGCTTATTCAGAATGCTGCTGCTCTTGGAATCTCTTGCTGGACCCGCTGATCTCTTCATGTTACTGTGTCATGTCTTACGCTACATTAGGACAACTTGGAAACTGAGAAACAGGATTAAGTCCTTGTTATTAATCTTTATCGCTGTAACAAAGCCTAATGGGAAATTGGAGGGAATTCAGAGAAGAGTGGAAATGATTGGGGTGCTTGAGTAGTACATATTTAATTATGTTCAGAAGGCAGTAGCTAACTAATGTGGGTGTAACTGGTGCTACCTAACCTTTGACAAGAGCTGGAGGAATATGGGGTCAGACTCACAGTAGCAGGAGAGAATTTTTTACTGTTAAAAAAACTGAAACAATGAAAAGATGAAAAGGAACGTTTCTACTAAATACCACAAAGTATTTTACAATTGTAAATCTGAAATTCTGAATACACCAGATGGGAAAATTTAGGGCAAAAGAGCAAAAATATTCTGTAAAGGATTATATGATATTGGCAGAGGGAAGGAAATTACCTTATGATCTATTCCTCTTATGTGTTTTTCTAGAATTTTATCAGACTATTCTCTTTTTTTGTGTCAGTGTAAGTCATGAATCTGAGTCATTTGTATGAAAAGGAGAAAGCGATCAAGAAGATGAGCTCTTTAGATATAGCCCTAAATCTATTTATCCACAGGGTTCTGAATGAAATTCTATTTTTCAGAACACAAAAGAATCATAGTTTGATTTTTAAGGAAGTTTGTAAACATGTCCCATGTCCTAAGCTAGTTTTCACTGAGAAAACAGAAAACAGTGTCCCGTGGGTTCTACAGCTGGAACATTAATATTTTTACAAAATTTGGTCAGCGGTTGTGGTGTGCAGACAGGGACCTGAGTCCTTTGCAGAAGATGACCTTATGGGCACCACAAACATTGGAAATATGAAAAAAAAGTCCTTTGGGAGTGATATGAGGGAAGGCAGGAATTTAGTATTATTATTACTAGATGAAAGAAGGGCCCCAGCCTCATTGATACCAAATGCAATCACATTACAGTTTTTTGGTGCTTAACTCCACCAACCAAAACCACTTCTTGGCACGTATCTCCTAAAAGTTGAGGCCAAATGATAATGTTTGGAAAATCAAAGGAAATTTACTGTTAAATTTTAAGGATAAATCTCTGCTTGATATAATATGTTCATAAAAGATCCTAAAAAATGGGGAAGCATCAAGAGACATAACAGATAGGCAAGAAATAACTTTCTGGGCTTAGAGAAGAGCTTCACGGCAACCTCTTCTGCTGGCTTCAAGTGTCCACTCTTTCCAGCTGAATCTATCCCATACCTTCTGCCTGTATCACACAGCAGGAGGATGGCACCTGCTGTGACCTTTCTCCTGGCACATTGTAGCTAATCGATTCTAAAGCACCTCCATGCTTCTAGGAAGTTCTGGTTTCATTACTCCCGCACAGATCTATAATCCTCCATGGGAACTAAGCCTGTCTGAAGCTGCTCTAGGTACTTGCAGAGTTTGGGACAGGTGGCAAAAGGGCACTGATGACACTCCATGAGCACTTCATGCAACCCATTTCTCACTGTTAGGTTTCTTAAATATCCCTCAGGCTCCAGCACAGAATTACCTGAGGCACACAAGAAAAAAACCACAAAGCTGGGATTTTTTCTGTTGCTCCTAAAGAAAGTTTGGCTCCAAAACCCAACAGGGTGTAAAGCTCAAACATTTTACCTACCTTTGAAAATCTCAGCCAAAATCTCAGCTAAGACTGAGCTGGCCTTAAGCTAACAGCTCTCCTTTCAGAAGGGGGAAGGGAAGACAACCTAATTCTGGAATTTGTTTTGCCCCTAATCTCCCAGAACTCAACTGACTATCAAACCATACTGTGTCACTCCTTCCTTACATATTGGAAGAAACTTAAATTTCAACAAATGTGAGCTGGGAGGGATGGGCTCTCTCCCATTTAAAACCCTCTAACACTTTTTTGCTTACTTTGTTTTGCAGTTGTTTTAAAACCATGCTGTGGATTATCGATAGGAATATTTTAGAACAAATAAATAAATGGGAAAGAGTAGTTTTGCTGTATCATTCTCCCACCACCACCTTTCTTTCACTTTATAGGAACAGCCAGGACCAATGCAGAGGGTGCTTGACCCGGCAGATAATGGCCAAGGCAAAAGGTCACGTACAAAAACTTAGCTTCCAAGAAACACTCAGTTTTAGCAGTTATCACTAATTGACACTGAGGAAAAGATCAGACTCCAAGTACTCAGACACTCCCTTTCTCCTTATCTGTCTGTGAGTTAATTGCTGCCTCCTTCTCCGCCTCAAGAGAGGTGCTGGCCACTGATGAACCCAGAGCACCCAACTTTTGAAAGAGTCACATGCATTGACCCAGACTTTTCCAAGTGACCTTTCAAAGGCCATTCTGTGGTGCTTCTTACAAAACACATTAGAATTGTGATCTTTCTTTGCTGTCCCTAATTATAAGGCTAATACAATTCTCATTAAATACAACAAAGGTTTTAATATTGGCTTCAGAGGAGTGGAAACATGGAGTTATATTTGGCATCAAAGATAATCTACTGTTCACAAGGTCATGGAGTCTGGAATCGAGAAGCTCTAACTTCTTCAAGTTATGTCATGCTCTACAGTTTATTGCAAAGAAGCTTGTGTTGTTTTTCAAAGAGCTGCTTTGTGGGTATATTTAACCAAATCCTTGGGAAAACCCTTCTTGTGCTAAAATTAGGATTCGATGACCCTAAAAGACCAAAGCTTCTGTAAAACTAGGTAAAAGTATAATCCGTGTAGTTGGTTTTCAGACTAGTTCAGCAGACTCCTTGTCTTTATTCAACAATACACTGCCATCGTGTGGTTCACTATATCAACGACAATATTTTTAAGATACTCTAATGCAACACTCCTAGGATGTTTTCACAGATCTTGCAGAGCTTTAATTTCTATTACGTTAATAATGTACTAACTTTATGCTTTCAGGATATTTATCGAGAGTTTCCAAAAAAAACCCCAAATAATCTGATGCCCCTTTCAAATGAGAAGAATTTTAAAATTTTCAATAACATCATTCAAAATGGCCTGTATTTTGTTTGCTTTAATTTAATAGTGGACTGTTTCTAATGCAGAGCACTGACATCCTTCCATTTTATTTAATTAATCTGAAAGGAGTGAGTTCTTGGATTAACTATATTATTTTATTTTATATATGTGTGTTTATGCATGTAACTTTATTGATCTCATGTTCAGTTGCTTCTCTGGCTTGAGAAAGAGGAAATTACTTTCTAGTCATTCCCTCAATCTTTTATCTTCTGACAATACCTTGCTGTCTTAACCCTTAGTATTCAGCTATGGATCCCGATGGGCCAAACCACAGAAAGTCTTTCATGAACTTCTCTTGCTTTGCTGAGAGCTCTGGTCTTAGACACAGCTGCACTAGAAAAGGTAAGCTCTTCAGAATCTTAAATTTAGAGGAAAGTAGTGCTAAGGAAAACACTTCTTAGTGCATCTACTGGTTGATCTTTTAATATACAGAACAGTGAGACCTTGCCTTGTCTTCTCTACTCTACTACAGGAAAAAAAAGCATTATGATTACCATGAGCTTATCATTCACAGGGGCCAGTCATTTCCTCTCTTAGAAACACTCATGCAATGTCCTGGCTAATCCAACGATAAGCAGTTTGCAGAAGAAACTCAGTATTTCTATTTCTTCCCTGGAATTTTGTTTTTAATAGCTAATCCTGTTTTTTTAAAATATCCATCTGGCTTCATAATGCTAGGCAGCCAATGCTGGCCAGGAAGGTCAAGAGTTGTAGATGGCACTTTATCAAAGGTGGTTGAACGGAACAGAACAGACTATTTCAGTCGGAAGGGACCTGCAGTGATCATCTAGTCCAACTGCCTGACCACTTCAGGGGTGACCAAAAGCTAAAGCATGTTGTTAAGGGCTTTGTCCAAATGTCTCTTGAACACTGACAGGCTTGGGCCATCAACCACCTCTCTAGGAAGCCTATGCCAGTGTTTGACCACCCTCTCAGTAAAGAAATGCTTTCTAATGTCCAGTCGAAACCTCCCCCGGAGCAGCTTTGAACCATTCCCATGTGTCCTTCCACTAGATCCCAGGGAGAAGAGATCAGCACCTCCCTCTGCACTTCCCCTCCTCTGGAAGCTGTAGAGTGTAATGAGGTGGCCCCTCAGCCTCCTTTTTTCCAAACCAGACATGCTCGAAGTCCTTAGCCATTCCCCAGAGAACATTCTTTCCAGCTCTTTCACCTGCTTCGTTGCCCTCCTCTGGATGCATTCAAGGGCCTTCACATCCTTCTTAAATTATGTGGCCCAGAACTGCACACAGCATTCAAGGTGAGGCCGCACCAACGCTGAATACAGTGTGATAATCACCTCTCTTGACCAGCTGGTAATACTGTGTTTGATGCACCCCAGGTTTTGCCCTCTTGGCTGCCAGGGCTCATTGTTGGCTCACACTGAGCCTGCTGTTGACCAGCACCCCCAGATCCCCTTCTGCTGGGCTGCTTGCCAGCCACTCCTCTCCCAATTTATACTTGTGCCCAGTGCTACTCCGTCCCAGGTGCAGCATTTGGACTTGTTAAATTTCATCCTATTAATCATTGCCCAGTGCTCCAGTCTATCTATATCCCTCTGCAAGGCACCTTGTCCCTCAGGAGAGTCAACAGCACCTCCCAGTTTGGTATCATCAGCAAACTTCCTAATGGTGCATTTCAACTCCTGCATCCAGATTGTTAATAAATATATTGAACAGAACTGGTCCTAGAATTGAGCCCTGAGGAACACCACTGGTGTTCTATATCACACTGGTGGGGTACTTTCTAAGAATTTGATTTTGGTAGGCTGTCACAGGTACAGACTCATAGCTGTTACTGCACAGTGAATAAGCAACAGCTTGCTTTAATGGGCTGTCTCTATTTTTATTCACAAGGATTGCAGCACTCAGGGCCACTCAGTTCTTACTTCCAAGTATGCAACTTGCTTGCAGAAGAGAGCATTCAAAGCTCACACCAGGTATTTGTTATTACATGTCCATGGAAAAAGGTCTTCCTGACCCAATCATTAGTGCAGTTACATTATGTCCTGGAATGTAATAATAAATATTTTTCTGATCTAACGTTAATAAAAAATCAAATCTGCTTTCCTTCTGGCACTTATATATTTATCTATATCTAAATTTGTAAAATTCATTTATATGCATAAATTTATATATATGTATAAACATATAAATTTATATTACCTTTATATATTTCATTTCCTTTTTTTATAGTGTAGCTCTTAACTGTCATACCAGGAGGATAGATACACTGGAATATCCCACAGGTTGTTCAATATATTATGCCATATAGCGTATTACATCACTTTCTATTATGTTCCACAAAATACGATTTATAAAGAAGTCTTTCAAAGACCTTCATCCTTCCCATCTCCCTTATTTTGATGTTTCTCTTGCTTTTCCTTTGACGTTTCACTCTCTGTATCCCTTTCTGTACCAAGTCCGTGTAGCTGGACCCAGCAATCCAGAGGAGGGCGTCCTATTTCTTTGTATAATGCCCCGCTCTCCTGGAGCCGAGTCCAGACAGCCGTGGGGAGGGGGTGGCAAAGAACCAGGGCACTGTACAACAGCCCAAAATCAGCACTGCATCTACCGCATACACGTAAGAGGGGACAGGTGAGTACATTAAGCTAAGACACCCTGCATCCTCCTGGGTAAATCTCCCTTAACTCTGGGAGATGGCTCCTCCCTGGAATCTGGGTGCTCTCCAGCTCTGCCTGCAGCCTGCTCCGAAGCCCCCCAGCACCCCACAGACTCCACTCAGCCGTCACTCGCTCTCCCCCTGACTTCTCCAAGAAAATCACCCCACAGCTCTTCTAAGATTTCCAGAGGTTTGTGCAGCATGAAAGTTCCGGAGTGAAAGGTGAAGATTTTGCCGCGAGTCAATTGCCTGAGCTGTTAAACACCAATTGCTTCCAAGAATTTTAGGCCAAACTCACAAATCCATATTTGATATTGAACCTGAGCCAGTCCCTACCAGAAAAGAGCTCCCACATCCCTTGTGAAAAAGATTGTTCAAAATTGGACACCCATCAGCTCATGCCATCATTAAAAACAGTTCTTTTGTAAACAGATACCAAAATGAGCAAGAAGAGGCATCCTGAAATATTATGAAACTTTTGGGACAGCAACCAACATGAAAAGCTTATCAGAGAATTTGGATCTCTGAGTTCCAAAGGAAACGCCTGCAAACTCTGCCCCTTCTCAACAGTTTATGAGACTTACTTCACCGTTCCTGTGCCTGGCGAAACCCTTAATAAATCACGAATGAAAGAAATCCTGCCTCTGAATAAGAGTTCTCTTTTAATCAGCACCTTTATAACAAGAAATTGTTTTATTAAGTTAAATATTTTTTCTATAGTCAAAGAATATTTTTAAAAGGGAAAAGCTAGTAATGAAAAAAGTGCTTCACTAACTGCTGGGAGGAGCATCTTCACTTAAAATGGCAAAAATATTTCAAATATTTCAATATTTCAAATCGCTCAGTGATGAAAATAAAAAAACAGTATAGGAACTGCATATTTAAAGAAAATTATAATGTATATGAATTTTGGACTAAGTACAAACTATTTATAATGTTATTAACCACCACCATATAACTATTACACAGAAATAACTATTAAAAATAATATACTACATTAGCATACCATTAATAGTTATATTAATATACTATATTAGTATAATATTAAAGTATAGAATAGCATAATAGTTATATTAATATACTATTAATAGTTAATAGTATTAACTACTAATACTATTCTGCCTTTTTAACATTTAATTCTATTACATTCTATTATTATTCTATTACATTCTATTATTTTTAACATTTAATTCTATTACATTTCAGTGATTTCATTTGGTCAGGTTTTTTACTGAGTGGAAGCTGGGATAGCTTTCATGTCTTCTGCATTCCGCTGCTGTATTACTGAAGTCAATGGGCACTTTTTCATTGACTTGAGTAAGAATTGAACTTCACAGCTCTAGTCAAAGGAGGGATCTTGGAACACCTCGATGAAAGGTAGGCATTTGGAATTGCTAAACACAGTTTTTGACAACTTCTGGTCAAATGCATATCTCTAGGCAGTTATCAAAAATGTAGATGATATCATACTCTGCTGCCCTGAAAATACACACTTCTGTATTTTCAAGGTTTTTTTAAACCTGAATTTCCTGTCTTCATCTGTGAACTGTTACTATACATAGTTAAACAGTTCTGACGTTTCACTCCTGGGACGTTTCATTCCAGAAGACCTGCATTTCAACACCAGAGATGCTGGTGCTGTATCTGCAACATAGCTTGCAAAGTGCCTTGAGCTCCTTTCAAATGAATTATCACATAGATTTAAGATGATGAAGTTGACCTACGTAACACATGATAGAGCCGGCATAGTCAGTTATATTTGGCCAATGAAATTCCTCATTCTTTCCACAATATTCAGCAGGTTCTGCAATTTTTCTCTCAACAGGAGACAAAATGTTAGGTTACAGAACCCTTAAAATTCCCTGCTGGATCTCACAGAATCTGCAAGTCCCACCCTGCAGGGAATGCCACTTTCCAGCAGTCTCTACACATTCCCTGAAAGAGTTCAAATTCTTTACACCAATTGAACGCATTTCTCGTCTCGTTTGAATGGCAGACTGAATGGAGACACTTGAGAGTTCTTGGTCGCAGACATTCTAATTGATCTCTTGGCTGCAGTATACTGTAATTTGTATGGAAATATGCATTTCTCTGTGTAGGCTGTCCTGCAGTGGACTAAGCATAGTCATGTCACCTAACAAGAGCACTTTATGAACCATAATTTTCTCTGTTCAAATTATATCTCTCAACTTAGGAGTTACATGAAGAACCTTTCCATATACACACACACAGGAGAGAACCTGTCAAAACATGTAGCTTTGATAACATTGACTCAAAACCTGAATGCTTAACAAGAGCTCTCTATGAAATAAATGGGGAAGAGGCTAAAAATCATGTTTTCTTAGGCTGAAGTGCTTTCCACACTATCTGTAAGATTAATTTAGCTGGGGCATTTGCGGTGCAAATCTCATTAGGTAGGCTGGTAAGTTATGCACGCAGAAACAGACTTCTAAGGATTGTTCTGCAAAAAGGGGGAATTGGCAGCACACAGAGCACTTCCCTTCCCACTCCCTGTGCTGTGGGATCCGGTGAATCCCCAGCTGTGCTATAAAGCAGACCTGTCAAGTCTTATGCACTGACTCATTCTTTTGTATCACACTCTGTCACCGCCGGCATTGCACATTTTTATATGGCAGTACCACGGCTTCTCTCCCACTTTTGGATCCCACACATGAGATGCAGGTGGTCAGTCTGATCTGTGATTATCTGACCAGCTGCATCTGATGTGTGGGTCAAGGAGCAAAAGAAAGGTCATGGTACTTGCACTGCAGCTGGGGAATGTGCTGTTTAGCAGGACCCAGTGCCGATGGGAGCCCTGATAGAAAGCACTCTCCCCTCTAAAGGCTGTGTGCTGCGGGACTCAGGTCTTTAATGACTGGACATACTTATCGCCTAACCTTGCACAGAAATGTGTACCCCAGCACATGGAATCTCACATGCCTGAAGACCAAAGACTTAAGAGGCCTGTATTTATAGGCTTAGTTTTCTCATTAAATTTCTGCAAGAGAAAGAGATACAATGAGAACTTGGAGATCTGGCTGGAATTTCCCCAAGAAAGCTTTTGCTGACCCTACCTTTTCCCTTATGCTATTATTGGTCAGCTCTTGAAGACACAGAAACAACCACATGAGTTCTGATCTTTTTTTTTCCTCCTTGATTTTCAGAATATAAAGGCAATAAGGAAGTACTTACGGTGAAGGTAATACTTGTGAATTGATTTATGCCCACTTACAAGTCTTTCTTTGTGGCAATCAAAAATTACATTTCATAAATATATGTTTGTATGCAGTTACTTAAAATGAGAAAGGCGAGTATTTCATTGCTGAGGTTTTAAATGTCATCCACCCAAAAAAAGCACTGTAAACATTTCAGCCGCTCTCAGTGGAGAAGGCCAGTGACTGACATTAAAAGCCTTAAGGCTGCAGTTATTTACAAACTCTGATTTTCTAGATTCTTCCACATGTTTAATTCCGTTCTTCATCGTCAACCTTCCCACCGCATTTCACTGACAGGCATGTTAACAACAATTTTGGTTATTCCTAACATTTCTTTCTCTGGCTTGCTTTTTCATCACCTTTAGAACTATTCCAAGGAAGACCAAGAACTGAGAAATACCTCTATGCGGAGTGCTTCCACATGCTCTTGTGTACCATTTATTCCATGCTGATGGATGCAGCAGGCTTCTACCAATGCACATGATCCTCTGTGGGATTCCCATAAAACCAGGAACAGCACTGCATAAACAGAGGCATAATAAATTAGCATATTTTAACAATTTTCCTGACATATATAGCCAAAACAGTAAAACAAGGCCAAGGAAAAAATTAGATAGGCTGTACCTTCACAATAATTAGGATCTTACAGTTTATTTGAAATAATTCCCTTTGGCAGAATCTCCACTGACAACCACAATTTGCTTAGAGTATCACATTTATTGGAATACAGACATCTGTTCTTTAAGGCATTAAATCTTTCACTACACAGGAAAACCACAGTCTGTACATGTAAGGAGAACTTCTGATCTTAAAGACTGGTCATTCCCATTACATTGCTTGGCTCTCTGTTAGTAATGAGCAATTGCATTTACTCTTTATGTACTGAACCCTAAACATCTGCTAGGCTGGAAATTCTTCTTTGAGCATTTTTAAAATTTCATTACATCTAGAGGTGCAAACACAAAATACATAAGAAACAATATACAGTTCACCCTATCCCAAGAATCAAATACAATTAAAATAATAATGTTATTTTGTATGTGACAGTGTATAAATCTCAAGCACATATTCCATTTAAATCTCAAAGTACTAATTTATGCTAAAACCTTTTAAATGGAATGTGTAAGTTTCGCTATCCATCATATAAGGTAGTAACCAGTGGCAATGTGTCACAGAAAAGATATGAAAATGAAAAGAGTCAAATACTTTAAGAATTCAAGGTATGTTTCAAAGACAGGTAGGTATCAATACCCTCCCCCCACATTGTGTGAGAAAACTGTACAAGTATTCAGACAATTAACCCCATGCTTAAGCTTCTATGAAAGTCTCTCGGCAATACTGTTCTGCAAACAGAACATGTCTCTGCCTTCTCTAAGTATTTTCCTCTATAGTTACAGCATTTTCAACTACTGTTGTTGACGGCTATTTCTGATCGAAATGAAATAAAAATTATCCCCTGCAGGTATTGTTCACCTTTTCTTTTTCCCTATGGTCAAATGAACCCAGGCATTCATGACCAATAACAGGTGTCCAAATTCCACACACAATCTGAATCCCAGTTATCAGTTTCCATCCAAGAACTTGAGCTTTCCTGATCCCACAACTTCTTGATTTTATCTGCCACGTTTCACCCATATTTCACTCACAGCCTTTGGAACAATGCAAATACTTTCACATGTGCTACCACCAGATACAAGCAGCTTTTGCCACAGGTATTTCAGCAACCCTTAAGGAACTCAACTTAGTCTTCAAAGTGACTGTACCACTGGAGTCTCAGGCTGTACCTGCCTCCCAAAATGGGGCTTCACCAAACCAAAACAGACAGGAACCAGCTTGGCATTTTGGCTGTAACACTGTACCCTGCATGCAAGATGGGCCTAGAAAACATTAATGAGTTCTCCAGAACAAAACTCCCCTTCTAAAAACACTCCCACCAGTTCACTTCTCCTTTCTTAAGTTTTGCTCACAGCTCTACCAATAGTTGATCTCACACATCTACTCTAACAATCAGTGGAAAAAGGAATGGGATCTACATTTCCAGTCCACCTTTGAGTAATGCATCCATGTGCTTCCACTTAGAATGGAGAATATTATTGGAAATGTTTGGCAGATAAACCATCTTGTGCAAAAATAAATGTTTTATATATCGGGTTGCCTTTGTGTCCCCTGCTCTGCACATATTGGAACTAAAAACAAAGGCACACCGTCACTTCTCAGTCCTCAACAATCTTCTTCTTCCTCCCCTGTCCCCCCAGTATTTCAAGTTAGGTGAAGCAGTTCTCCCACACCAGCACAGAGAGCAGCCATAAGAAAATCTTGTGATTATACTGGGCAGTACATTATTACAGTGGTGATAAAAAGGGTAACTCTATGTAGCCTTAACTGGCTTCTAGATTTGCAGTCAAAAACCAGCTTAATTTTAAGGATCAGATTATGATTCTTATTACCTTCCCATCATAACAAAGGATTCAGATATTACATTTCTGTCTTTATTAACTGATAATTTATGTTATTTTGGGTGTCCACTGCTTTGTTTCCTTAGTTTCTCCAAGACAGAATGAAAAATTTCATTCCTGAAAGCTTTCTGATTTTTTCCTTCCCCCCAAATTTATTCGGTTTCATTCTGCTATTGAATGTAAAACAGCTGGACAAGAGCAAAAAAGGAGGGAGAGGGTGCTCCAATGGCCAGGATTAATTAATCAAAGAGGATATCCGTGCCTCCTACTGGCAGGTTTGCAACTCTGTATTTTGCTTCATGGATCCTTAGCAAAATCCAGAAATAGACACAGGACAGGGAAATGAAACAAGAATGCGGAGGCTGCTTTTTGTTTGGGTTTGATTCTAGCTTCCTCCTATTCTCTTCCTCCAGTCTTTCAAAATAAGGAAAGAAAAGATACACATCACACGACCCAAATTTATACTTATTTTCATTTTAAAAGAAGATTCACTCCTATTTTTTCTAATACTGTAAAGGCTGAACACTCAACTAACCCACTGCGTTTAGGTTTCCCTGAGTGCTTCACAGAGATTTGTTAAAGATATAAAATAGCACACCAAACAATGAAAGAGCTTGTTTCCCCCACCATTTCTTTGAAAGCTACTTTGTATATGTTCCTATGCAACAAAAATTAAGTTTATGTGTAGGTGTTCCATGTTTTTACAAACTCTACACTCCTTAGTTGTTATAAGATTAAAACAATTTTCTCCCTCAGTAAATGCTTCCCTTGAAAACCACTGGAAGCACATAATTCATCTGTCCATTTATAGCTTCTATTTTCTTCCAGGCACTGAGAAACTGCTGATTGTGATTGTTGTTTTCCCTTTTAAGAAGCCAACGTTGAACAAGTGACAGATAAGACAATTTAATGTTTCAGTGACCATACAGATCAATTTTTCATTTATTCTGAAGTTTAAAAGAAAAAAAAAAGATAGGCAACCAAGGTACAATTGCAGGGATTTTGTTTAGCAAATTATTCTTCTATACCCAGAAAATTTAACAGGCACTCTCATTAAACCTGCAGGGAGTTTTAAGGTAGCTTTAGTCCTAATATTTTTCAAAAAATGCATTCAAAGATTTTTCCCCTGAATCATTTTCTTCTCTATGGAATCTATCAGAAAGGTTTGGAGATACAGTACAAGTCTTTAACTGTGAATAATAGAAAAAGAAGAAAGAACAGAAATGTATTACCACAAGCTGCAGAAGATCTCAATAAAAAGATAGATAAGTGAAAAGGGAACATTGTGCAGTTTCTGTATTGGATAGAGAAATGGAAAAACCACACATATTTGGGAAAGTCTTTGTATGGAAAAGGTACAGGATTGGTATCACCTATTAGCACTTACCCATTCCACACAAGTCATTGTAGGGTGACGGGCACTTGATTTGCTCTTTCCACCCATTTCTTCCTGTTTTTTTCTCCCTGTGGACCTCTGCCTTCTGTCCCTGCAGGACCCAAGTGTGCCAGCTGATGTGCAACCCAATTAAACAAGCGAGCATTATAGCATCATGTGTGGGCTGGCAAAGTGTGTGTACTCAGCCCACTCACGATTGGGTCCCAGCAACACGATGGCCACACACTTCATACAGGTTCAAACGTGAAGACACTTAACACCAGTGCAATCTGTTGTTCTACAGCAGGAGACCCTTCTGGAGAGAGGAGGGGGCTTAGGTATCTGACCTGGCTGTCCTCAGAAAGATTAAGGAAGAAGGCCACCTAAGTCAGAATCTCCCTCTTTCCGTTTATTCATAAGGAGACTGAAATTGGATGCCAGGACTGTTTACCTGCACCCAACCCTGCTGCCAAATAAGATGGCACTCGCAGGAAGTTGTGCAGTCTTCATGCTGTCTTCCCACAAAAATAAAAACTGAAAGATAGCTAATCAACATTGAATAGTCAACAGAGACATCTAAATTGCTATCAGTAATATTCAGTGTTTTCAGCTTATTGAATACATGCAAGAAATGTAAAACTTATCTCAAGGATTTTCCAATGATATCCCAAGCAATCTTACAAAGGTCCTGGAGATTCTATGTTGGTTTATATTCACAAGTCTTTTTGCCTTTGCAACTGTAAACATCAGGGAACCACTAAAAACCCCAGAAGTTTAGATTCAGAAATGTAAGAAGCAATCCTAGAGATAAGCCTGTTCACTTTTTTTAATATTATTTTTATATATAACATGAAAGCTACTAAAATAGCAGAAAATTCCCATCTTTGTTCCTTATGAGGCAAAAGTTTTTTCTGCCTTTAGGCTAAGTCCTGCTCATTTTACTGATGGGAAGCAGCATTTTAAATCCCAGGGATGGATATCTGTGAGAGTAACTTAGAACATGAGTCTATAAATACTAATTCTGCCCAAGTATTGACTGCAATATTTTTCCATGGTCTTAACTGTTATTTTCATGTTTAAAAACGTTGCAAATCTTAAACAGTATTAATGAATGTTTCTGTGCAAGTTTTGCAGTATAAAAGAATTACACTACTATCAGTACCCTGTAAATAACCTTTGGCTCTGCTAAATGTTAGAAGCAGGCTTTATTGCCTCATATACTACTCTTGACCACTTAATTAAGTCCCACAAAAGCTAATTAATTAGACATCACAGTCTCTAATCATTCTGGAATTTGCTCTATTATGTTCAGCTGGAATATCCTCTTTCCTCAACAGACCCCCTAAAGTTTAGATGAACACAATAAAGCACTTCGGGTTTTTCATTCTCATCTTTCCAGATATTCAAGATCAGGGTGGGAATATTTCGATTTTATAATAGATTTCTCCTAATTAACTCTGTCTTTACTACAGTGGATGTTTCCATGAGCTTGGAAGGCTTCAGCCTATTTCAATGTTAGTGTTCTAATGTTTTAACATAACGTTGCCAAAAAATCATTCTTAAGAAGTCAAGAATTCCAGCAGCTTAACTCAAATGACTGCTACTGCTGATATAACATGCATGTCACACACATAGGTATTTTATGAAGCAACTTATCAATTAAGCTCAAAAGCTGTACCTCCAAAATTTTAAACTGTTTTGTCAACAAGATGCTGTAAAGTCAGCTTGTGCGTCGCAGTAGAATGAAAGTACCAATGAGAAACAAGCTGATAAATTGGTTTGACTAATCATTAAAACCCATCTAGTATAATCGTTTTAGTTGATCTCGTTTAAGTCATTCCGTGAAGCTGCCAAGAGAGTTCAGGGACAGGTCGATCTTCTATTCGCATCATGCAAGGATCAGGCAGATAAAATCCGATCAGTTACCTGAGCATTCTTGCATTTATATGTAATTATTCCCTGTTGTTTTAAAGCTTCCATCTGGAGGAAAGAAATCTGTTCTGCTCCCGACCTTTTCAGACCTCATGTCACTGTATTTAGCTTTAACAGATGGATTCTACTGATCTGATATGAAGATAGAAATAAAAGATTGAAAACATGAAAAGAGTGGAAAAATATAGAAACATTAAAGCCTTGAATTATTGCTAACTGCAGGTCAGTGGGTGAATCTTCACTGGATTCATGGGTCATTGATCAGGCCTCACAATTTGTTCCTGCTCCAAACTGCAAAAGAATTAAAAAGACTATTAAGAAGGTGACTGGCACTGCCTTCCTCTGATGCACAAGTCGGTGAGAGCAGGAAGAACTGCAACACGCACTGTATCTCCAAGGTCATGACTACTCCTAATGGACAGCTATAGTCTGAAGTAAGTACTAGTTCTGACCAACACTCAGATCTACCTTGTGGGAAACAAGAGCAATTGCTCTGAGCAGCGAGGACTCCTGCAGAAGAGCAGAATTCTTCCTATCTGTGCATTTTTTTTCTACCTGTTGTTGGCCAGCATGAGTAAATCAACCATAACTTTCTTGCAGACTCATATTACAAAACACTTCAGTAAAGGGGTTTATTCTTCCTTCATGAAAAAAAAACCAAAAACCAACAAAAATCCAACAAATCCACACCTGGAAAAATTACAACAATCAATAAGAAATAATGAAAGAACTTCTCAGAACAATGTACACATGAACTAGCTACTCACAAAGAAAGGAAGCAACTAAACTTTTGCAACAGGAATATTCAGCTTGGGCACGCATTTTACATTAAAGGAGTAAACTGGTGAAGAAACATTTCTGAATCTTATAAATGGCAAGGAAATTCAAAGCAAAACCTGATTCTCTTGGTTCAATTCACTTTGTCTGCTTTACGAAGATACACGGCAAGGCAGGATGCTTGGACTGATGGATGCTGCAGGTTAATATAACCCTAGATAGTTTGGGATAGGCTACAACAGCATAAGTTCCTGGGCATATTCCCAGAACAGTAGAGAGCAGAGGAAATGTGCTTGCAGAGAAGCCTTGTCCTCCTCACACACTCAACATTCGTGAATTATACATTTTAGGCTATCTGATGTGCTGCAATATGTGGATATAATAAAATAGGGAGACAAAGACAGATTTCACTAACTGTCTTTAAAAAAACCAGCATTACCTTCACAGTGTTCTGCATTTTTTAACTGTTTTCATCATTAGAATAGCTTCTCATCACAGCTTTACATTTCCAGGAACTGCATTTTAAGATGTTAAAAATGTATGTCTGATGTGTACATTTTTTCACTAACTGCTTTGTATGTTATCACATGAACAGCAAATTAAATTTTTCAGCGTATAACAAGAAGCAATTATCTACTTTTTCAGACATATGTGCATTTCTGAAACCTGCTGAGGATCTGCATATTTTACAATAGAAGACACCAAGTCAAACTACACCAGAAGACAGAGGACAGAACACAGAAAATCAGGATTTGATATTATCAAATTGGTAATTGGTATTACTAGTGCACATTTGCATAATCACAATGCTCCCATTGGAACTATTTGGCAAAAAGTCTCTGTGCTGTCATTGTCACCAACTTTCCAAAACCAGTCAATGTTCTTAAAAGAAAGCTAAAATTCTTTGAAGATGGCAGGAAATTAGTAATAAAGAAACAGCAAGCATTCTGCTTCATGCTCTTTGACTCCAAGTATTAATGTAGTAGCTCTATATTCATAATACAAGAAAAACTACATTTTCAAAAAATCCTATTAAAAGAAAAAAAGCATCCCCTCTGGAAATTACCTTGTGGGCTTCCCACCTAGGCAGCAACTGCCCTGCATGCCAACTCCTTTTTATGACAACGTAATGAAAATCAGACCTACAGTACAGAGCCAGAAAGTAGATCAGGCAAGATATTGACTAATGTGACTCATTATATTTTTCTAGTTAAATTTTCTCCTGAAAGAAATTAATGTCCCACCATTACCTTCCCATTTCAATATTAATTTCTTTTGAAAGATAGGAATATTGTCTAATAAACTATGTAACACAACTTTTAGGTCTCCCTATTCAGAATGTCTGGCTACTGTAATAGTTGTCCTCAATGAAAATTAATTTTTATTGAAGTATTGGAATGGAATTACACTTCAATTGTTCTTGCTCTCGTAAAGTATATCTCCCTCTCAGCTGTCAGTTCCAATTTTCTACTGTTTCATAGCTACAATTTTGCTGAATACAACAGAAAGGCACTTGTTTTCTCCAGAGCTGAATTTCTTTTGAGTTGTCTTTTGAATCAGAGATAAGGGCAAAGAAAAAAAAAAAAGTGTTTAACATTAATAAGAAGGGATGCAACTGTTTCCTATTATAGTCTTCCTGGTTAAAAAAGAAACAAAACACAAACCCACACCCTATCATCACAGTGTGACTACAGCTATCAAGTGATATAATTTCCTTTATTTTTTCCTGTCCTTAATATTATTGAGCATTATTAACCAGTTGTTTGTTATTATCTAACTGCTACCTTTTACTTCAGCAGTGGTTTCACTCCAGAGGCCAAAGCAATTCCTGCACATAGTGACTTTTATGTCAATAGGCAACAGTTAAATTCATCAGCTGAAACTGAGAAGTCTGAAACTAGTTGTAAGATCTGAAATCCAGAACATCTTCCGAAAATCCGATTCATCTTAAAGAAATCTAGTAAAGTTGTTCAATCTTGATCAGTCTAATGCTTTGTGCCATTTCTTGGTAAAGCATTTTGAAATCCTAAATTATTTATACAATGGTCAGCAATAGGTTTATGTTTTAAGGGCTATTTCTCAGTTAACATAAACTGGCATAACTTAAGTGAATTCAAAGCGCTATTGATTAACCAAGTGAAGACACCCATTTAAAAAAGCAAATTACCCATAACACCGATGATCTGATTTCAGTCATCAGCTGCCAAGACACCTAAAACTGGCCAACTGCCAAAAGCATGTGGCCACATACAAATATTGTCAGTGTGCTACTAGAAAATAGGTGAGGTCAAAGGAAAACTTTATTTATTTGTTTTTTCTTGTTATTTTTACAAAAATACTTTCACTACAGTAGTAATGAAATAAAATTTTAAACATGTTCTGGACATTTTTTTGTGATTGTGGAAGCATTTTATGTTTTGGAGGGTTACTCAGGATGTTTTGATGGAGATATTTAATATACATTAATGGTAAGGAACAGGTTCACAACAGAGAAGTAGAAAAGATTTTCTTTATGGAAGGATCTGCATTTATTCCTTCTTCTTTCATATCTGGACTGCCCAGTGCCTGGTTTCTGGAACCAGTGCTGTTTCTGCACCAGTGCCTAAGGTTTATTTGGGGAGGGGAGGGAGAAGGACTGCTAATGATCTCCCAGAGATAAATGAAATTGCTGATTTAGTCAAGCTCATTCTTGACCTTGACACAAGACGGGACAGGCAAAGGGAAGAGCTCAAAATAGAGCAAGTGAAAGAAAGGAAGATCAAACGAATGCTCAGGTCTGGCCAAGACCCCCCCTACATTCAGCTAACACCTGGCTGAGTTAGAAAACATGACCAGCCCAACCTTCCTGTTGGAGCCGATTGAAGCTGTCAGCTCCCGGCTTGTCACCCACTGCATCAGGAGGCCCCTGGGCTGCCACAAGAGCCCTAATTAGGCAGAAATGGCACTTCGGCAACTGACCCGCCAGGACCTTTGGCAAAGCATTTAACATCATTAGTTAACATTTTTATTAAAAAAAGTGTGAATGTAAATGAACAGCCAATGCATTTCAATAGGGTTTGTCGGTGGCATTGCACGCCCCCCCACTCTCCCAACCACACACACACTTTTTTGCATGAATAGTTCACTTGTTTTCTCTAAAGGGGGATGGGGATGTAGAGAATGTTTTTCCAAGGGAACTAGACGTGTTCAAAGCAGAAGCAAGGTCTTAAACAATCAGACACAAACTCTTGCCTTTTGGGGAGTGTGTTGGCGAGTGAACAAACAACTAAATGCAATCTTACCTGCAACATGCCTAAGGGGACATCTGAAAGGGAAAGTATGCATAACCCACGCTGGAGCAGAGAGATACACAATCACATATTCATCTGATTGTTCTAAGTGTATTCATTGTCTTTTTGTTCTTTTCTATTGCATCCGAGAATAGGTATCTAACCCACTAAACCTGCAACCCTTTGCAAGAGCTATCAAATGCTACAGCAATGTAAAAGGATGAATGTCTAAGAATATACAGCCCTTCTCTTATAATTTGTTTAATCTTTGCGCATTACCTTTGACAGAAGATAATCAAAAAATACCACTCAGGCATATTAACAAGCTACCTTAATTAAGTCTCCACTGGCAGAAATTTATGTGTTAAAAGTTATTTATTCATGCAAAAGAGCATGCAGCCATGAAACCATTTAGTAGTACTTGTTTTTTTCTGCAGTTTCTTTAATTGAGTTTTCATAATTTATCGATACTTGACCAAAACCCTGGCACAGTTCTTTTGCCAATAAGAGACACGAGAAAATGAAGTAATTGCAATCATTCTTTTTAATAAAGAACTGGATAGGACTTGGAAGGGTGTCCATCCTCAGATATTTTATGTCTGTTTCCCATGAACACGCTCCAATCCATGCTCATTTTATTTCCTTTGAACCCATTAGCTCCTTCTTCCTCTAAAGGATGCTACAAAATACAGCACTGGAGCTGTTTCCTTATGTGAGATAGAGACTACATTACCTTGTGTTTTGTAATTTGCTCCCCCAATCTGTAACAGCCATATGTTATCAGCAACATGTTGCTCCACCAAAGAAAAGATTTTTTTCATTTGTTAGGAAATCATTCCATTACATGGTAGCTGTACAGACTATCACTTATGCCATCTAAAATGAAGTACAAACGTAGTAAAAATTTATTTTAATCTTCCACATAAGGTACTTGGGACGAAGGTGCTTAAGATGTTGGTTCAAAACCCAACCCACCAGACTTGCTCTGCAGCCAATGGAAGGTTACCCTCTTTCTCAGATCCACGTATCAGAAGCTGAAATAACAGTATTGTCATTTTCTCACATGCTGGCATATCCAGACGTTCTGGGCTCTGACTGTTTCTGAACCACGTAAATGCCATATCAGGGGGAAAAAAAACAAAACAAAACAAAAACAAAAAACCAAAACCAACCAAACAAAAAAAACCCCAAAAAACAAAACAAAAAACCCACCTTGGCTACGCACCTTATCCCTGTGTGTTCAGTTTGTTAAATAAGCCGACCTTCCCCCTCAACCCTGGCCTCAGTACAAAGGGAGAAGCCATACACTTCTATACATCACCTGACAGGCAAAACCAGAAGACCATACCTTTGCACTGCATCAGATGACTCACAAACCTCCTGTTCTGTGACTGAGATGCGGCAAAGTTTGACTCCAAAAAGCCAGAACAAGCCTACACAGGACACATTTCTACCTCACAGTACAGACACAACCATTGTTACCCTGTTTAGTTTCTTTTCAGGAAACATCCACCTTGTGTTCGTGCTATGCCTAGTATAAAAAGGTCTGGTTGGGACTCCAGGACCTCTATGCTAATAATAATACACATACACAATAACAAGATGTGTATGTGCAGAGAAAACAAAGAATGTTACACACATGAACATGGTACACATGAATATGCTCACACACACGGTCTGTCCACAGGACGGGTAAAACCCTCTCCTTTGCAAATGCTCTGGGATCTACAGATTATGTCACATGAAAATTCTTAGTCTCTTTGTGTGTGTGTGCATGTACAGACAAACAAGTGCTTTCATTCTCTTTTTAAACAAGTATGCATAGCCTTCAAGGACACTCTAGAAACATTAAAACAACACAGACTTCTAAACATATATTTTTAAAGCACAATACCAAGTCTAGAAATCCACGTAGGAAGCCTGGCTTGATCTTTTGATTCACCTGTGAGAGCAAGAGAGTAGCTAATTTTGGTGGTATTAAATAATTGTTTAACAGTAAATTTAAAAAAAACCACAAAATCTGTATCTTTCTTTCTAGAGCAGAAATAAGAAGAGATAAACATTAAAAAAGTGTATTTCCTGACAACAATAATCTAGTGATTGCAGTTTTTTAGTGGTCGTTAGCTTAAAAGCAGTATTGGCAAAAAGAATAAATGCTCTGTAGGAATTGCCAAAAAAGCTGAATCATACGAGGCTCAGAAAGTTGGTAACAGTAAGGTGTCTGTATCTAACCCCTTTTCCCATCACATGACTATTTTCTAGCCTAGTGCTTCCGTATGGCTTTTCCTCTCCTGCTGGGAACCAGAGGGGTGGGTGAAGGGAGAGAGAGGGGACAGCTTTTTGAAAAGCTTGTGCTCCCTGCCTAGTTTTGGCACATTTTCTGCAGGTGCCTCGCACTATCGCCACAATAGGCTCTGGAAGAGAGGATTCAGACCTGTCAACAGCTACAGGAGGCAACTCCACAGCTTTGTCTTACAGCCCAACTTCATTGTCTGCTGTTCTGAACCCGGCAGCACAGGCACCCGTTAATGAGATGAGCCCCTTTTTCCTCTATTTGTTCTCTCTCTGTTTCTCTTGCTTTTCTGTAATGATTTAACTTGATCGTATTGGTTCCTTTCTAGTGGGGATTGCTCCAACGATCAGATAAGATAATTGCCTGTAGAATACTGCTCAGCAACAACTATTACTTCCTTGGCTGAAAATGTCAGAGCAATTGAAAGCTCTTAGTGAAGTTCAAGAACAAGGAGGCAAAAAAGAAGCAGCTCCTATATACAGATGTATCTCTGTATATATAGCAAGTTTGCAGTAGCCAGCTCTCCTCGATTACCTTGCTTTATAAGCACCACTTTCAGCATATTTTATATTTTCATGACTTTTTAAAGAAGCTAAACAACATAAACACAGGCACCAATTCACATTAGTTATTTCTCTCATTTACTTTGGATTTGCACGTCATTTACTTCAGCTTTGGATGACAGTATTACATAGTCGCCTCTTTTGCATTTTCCCCACTTTCTATTCTATTTCTTAGAAACCTAACTAATGCAATTCTTTTCCATCTTAAAGTATTGTCTATATACAGAAGATGCTGAGGGGAAGCCTGGAATGGTTTGAAGGAGTGGGTGGAGTTATTGACTAGCGCTGTGAATTTAATGCCCTTCTGATTTAGTCTCTTGCTAGCAACAGTGACTTGCCAAACATTCAACCAGACCATGTTTTGTGTAGCTCTGCTCTGTAGCTTTATGAAGTAAGAGCTGACAGAAAAATGCTATGCCATGAAAAGGTCATCACACTCTGAATCTAAATACAATTAAAACAACAAAAGTAGTTTGAGCCAGTATTTAGTTCATTTCTTCATTTGAAACACATGCTGTCACTTCAAACAGACGTGATGTTATGCACTGACAAACAATTCAAGAGCGCACCCAAAGACATGATGCTTTCTATCACTAAAGTATGTAGGCTGTAGAGATTTTGTATTAAATCAAGATCTCCATTTATTTAACTGACAGCACAAAGCAGCAGAAAAAATTCCACATGTAAAAATTTACTCAGAGCAAAATCAGAAAAACTGCACAACCCCCCCCTTATCATCTTCCAAATCGCATTTTTTCTATACTACATATGCACTGTCACCAATAATGCACCATCACAAAGTCATAACCATAAAATCTTTTTAGCATAAATTCTATAAAGAATGAATAGCTTTTGGAAGCTTCTTAGAGTATTGCGAAAAGGATGGAGAGCTGGATCAGCAGCCGGATCACTACAGGCTACTCACATGCTGAGTTGCTGAGGAACCACCATAGGGAAATTCCTTATTCTTTAGAAAGGAACTCCAACATAGACAACTATGTGATGGCTGGTTTATGCAGCATCACAAGATTACAAGCACCCAAATCGATGTGACTGATACCTGGAGGGATCCAGGCTGCAATCTTGCAATATAATTGAACCAGGCTTACACTAGTTTAACTACATGATGTAGAGAACGAGATGCACAACTTGTTTATACATTGAAAATTTCAGAAACTGAACTACCATTTTAGAACTAATTTCATGGTTATGTTTTGTTATGCAGAGCTATGTGCAGTAGGGCTTGCTCCCTGATAAGCTGAAAGAATTATAGTGTAGGCATCCAAAACTAAGAAGTGATTTCTAAAGTCCATTATATAACATGCAGAATTACTTTAAAGCTTTTGCTACATGATATAATGTTTTACAGCAGCGAAGTAAAGGATTCAGCAGACGTGTGAAATACCATTTCCTCTTACTCTTTTCACAAGTATAGTTAGAAAACTCAGTAATTGCAATAGGCTCAATTCTTTCAAATAGACAGTCCTACAACTTGTTTGTCAAAAACAGTGGAAATCCCATCTAAAACTTCAACATGAAGAACTGTGACACAGGAAACTGAGAATAACTGATCTCCCTTTGTGTCGGAAGCTTAGGCTAGCAGTCTGACTCTGGAGCCCTTGACAAAAACCTCACACTTCTAGAGAAAAGCTGGAAGTGGTAATTGCTACTGATGCTTGTCCTGAAACACATGGCCTTTGAATGAACTCCCGTTACAGGGCAGACTAGTGGAGTAGCTTCACAAACACTCCATGGCAGCCTGAAGAAATGACCATTTTTAAGCAGGAAACACAAAAGAAAAGCTCTACTTTCTTTTAACAAGTAGCCAAGAAATTTAAGATGATCCTGTGCTCTTTTTCTTGCTTGATATAGTCAATACTCACAGAACATGGGTAGAATTAAAATACAGAATTGCTAATTAAGAGCTATGCTGTTTATTAAGATATTTTGCTGCAAGCAATCAGCAATTAATCTCAAATTAAAGCCTAGAAACTTTTCAATTTGTAGATCATATGCAATAAAACAATGCAGGGCTTGGTATACACAGGAGGTCAAGAGCAGATGATCCAACAGTCCTTTGTGGATTTAAGCTTGTAAGTGCTAGGATACCATTTAACTTTAAAATAGAGCAATAGTAAGCACTTCTCAAAATAATTTGTGTTATTTACTTACACACAGCTACGTTATTGTTTTAGGTTGTGTGTGATGGACTGCTCCCCTCCTCGTGAATGAAGCAGGTAACTGAGAATTAAGAAACTGGCACAGTCAAAAATGTAAAGGTTTTACACTCTGACAAATACAGTTGTGCACATTTGGTACAACTCCCGGCTTGATCACTAGACATCAGCAGTTGACAATAAATACATCCTCCTTCCTTTGCTGAGGAAAGCGGTGATTTTTATGACGGATGTTTGGACACATTAGGTGTACTGATTGCTTTCTGGTTGAAGCCTGATGAGTTTTACACACTGTCCTTCCCATTGCTTTAAGTACGTTTCACAAAAGGTACAATTGCAGATGCACTGTCTTGCTCCAGTTCTAGAGGGTTTTCTGTCAAAAAATTCTTTCTATCAATTCTTCCCCTCATGTTGCTTTCAGTAGCTATTTGTAAGAAATGGAGACTAGAAAACAGCACTCCTGTATCACAGTTAAAGATACATTCCTATCAGTGCAATATACAGCGAGTGAGCTGTATTTTCAGTGGATAGCATGCTTTTTTTTTTAAATAAATATACAAATCCTCACAGAAATTCAGTCTGACACTGAATTCTTTTCTTAAGCACAATTCCAGTTATGCTCCATCAAATCATAATCTTTCTTATACTAATATCATCAAATAAATTATATCAATACACCATAACCAAACATGGTTATGCAATTTCTATCACTGCAATTAATGCAAGAAAGAGATGGACTGAGTGGAGTGAGTTCAGCACAGGGCACAAAGATGATTAAGGGACTGGAGCATGTTTCATAATAGGAGAAGCTGAGACAGCTGGAAGTCTTCAGCCTGGAGAGGGGAAAGCTGGAGGGGCTCTCATCAATGTATATGGATACCTGATGGGAGGGAATGAAGAGGAGGAAGCCAGACTCCTCTCAGTAGTGCCCACCAGCAAAACACGAGGCAATGGGCACAAATTAAAAAATAGCACATTCAATGTAAGACAAGAATTTGCTTTTTGCTGTGTGTGGTCAAACACTGCAGCAGGTGGCCCAGAGAGGTTATGGAGTCTCCCTCTGGGGAGATACTCAAAACCTGACTGGACATGGTCCTGGGCAACCTGCTCAAGCCTACCCTGCTTGAGGAGGGGAGAGGGAGTAGACGATCTCAGGAGGTCACTTCCAACATAAATGATTGTGATTCTGTAATTTACATCATAGTATAGTTTCAAGAAAGGAAGATCAAGTTAGGTGAAAACTTGTTTGAGAGGCATATCCTTGTGCTCTAGGAATCTGAAATATTGGGTTAATGTTAAACAGTATTTTTTTCTAAACATCATCATATGCATTACCTTACTTTTTGGTATAGTTCTCAATCATTATGTAGAACCAAAAGTATTTTCCAAAACCAAGTTACATTCAGAAGCACAATATTTCTACATTTGCCCACAGGTATTTGATTCCTAAAATCTGTTTATCAATGTTCAAAAAAAGAAAATGAAGGGAGGTTTTGTATTAGAGACAGTCACTGTCTCTATATATGAATCAGCCACTGCTTTATTTTAGAAAATAGGTATATTTGACACCTGAACTAATCCCTTCCGTGCAAATGCACCATGCCTGGCTAGTTTTCCAATAGTCACATCTTTTCCAAAACACAACAAACCCACCAGACTGACCTCACATTCATAGATGGCTTTAATTTTAAGCCACTCTGTAAGAAATGCTATGGATTTACAAGTCTCATCAACTTCCAGCAGAAGTCAAAGGTGTTCAAGCTCACTCAAAAATCTGGTGCTTTCAGACAAGCCACACAACTAGCTTTTAATAAAGTTCTAGCAGTATACAGAATTTATACAAACAGTATTTTGTGGACGAATATACTCAATATTCAACAGATTCAATAGAATCAATAGATTCTTTTCCTTCAAAATAAGGTATATTTCATTGCAGCAGCTGGATGTTATTCAAATAACATTCAAAATGGCTGAATATCTTAAATGGAACTGTGAATATTATGTATCTTTCAGAAGTCACACTGAAAAACTTCAGTTTGCAATCACATCTTGCTTCAAAAATGTGCAATCTTTTAATGCAGGAGCAATATATCCTTTTTTTTTTTTTTTAACTAAATGAATCTTGAACTGAAGAGAACTATTAAGGGCAACAACAGAAATCGGGGAAAATTGAGAATTTTATCTCCACAAATCACACAGCATTTCCCTACCTCAGGGGAACTATTGATATCTTGTTTATAGCAAAAAGTAGGATCAAAATAGTTAGAAATGTAATACGACTTTCATACAAGATCTGAAAATTTTGGGGGGGTTTGTGCAAAAAATGCCAGCAACAGGAGGCAAGTTTCTCAAAAAAATAAAATTTTTTTGAATTAAATAAACCCCATTTTTTTGAATTAAATAAACCCCATTTTTTTGAATTAAATAAACCCCATTTTTTTGAATTAAATAAACCCCATTTTTTTGAATTAAAGAAACCTAAATTAGTGAAAAATGAAGTCAGTTATAAATTTGTATGATCTTATGGGCTTATCCCAAAATGATAGTCAGGCTTTTGCTCCAGATGGTGCAATAGTGTTTGTGACATCCACTTTGAACTGCAATCTAGTTACGTGTCAAGCAGGAGAGTCCATTATTCACAGCATCAGTGCTGGGGAAAGAAGGTTAAAAGTTCAAGACATGCCCCAAGTGATTAAGGTTGTAAAAATCAAGAGATATACCATGGGGGAAAAAAATGCCATTCTTCCTTTTCTTCCATACTCAATTTGTCCCAAAAAATCACAGGATGCAGGAAAGCCCCAATTCTCAAGAGTAATGCAAAAATACCTTTTTATTTGAACTCCTTAAACCCCTTTGCCACCAGCTTCACTTTTCCTGGAAAGAAACAGAAAGACTTATCTAAAAATCTGTCAGCAAGTTACAGGACTTCAGAGTTAACACTTTCTCACTTGTTGTGATATTCACTTCAACTATTAAGTACTTGTAAGTCGTTATGATTTCAAACTTTATTTTTCATGTATCCCACAGATCACCAGTTCATCTGGACTAGTCAGGTTTCACTTCTGAGTCATGTAAACCTTTGATCCGCTAACCAGTAACGGACAACCAGATTGCTTCCAACCACCCCAAAAGTTTCCAGATTTGGAACTGCAAATTCAGGGGGTTTCTAATCCAACATAAAAGGAAAGAGGAAGACACAGAGCCTGAAGAGTGGAACTAAAAAAAATTAGATTAAAAAAAATTTCTGCAAAATTCTTTATAGAGAGAGTAATAAATGGAAAGCTTTACCAGGGGGAAAAAAAAAAAAAAAAAAAAAGGTGCTTTAGTGCTCAGAACCTTTAAAAAGATATCAAGTCATCCTTTTCAGAAAGGTATCTCATTTCAACAAACAAGTTAGAAAAGTAGAAAGGATTAATTCCCTTTAATACATTACTTTTTCTATCCGCTGTTTGAACTGCAAGTTGAAACTAGAACATCAAGAAAACCATTCTGACCATAAAAAAAGTTTATGAACAAGAATAAACTCTGATTTATGTAAAAGTAAGTTTTTCTTTAGCAGTAATTACCCAGCCTCAGAACTAGAAAACTTAAGTAAATGTTCCTGCTTTTCTAACTCTCTGTTCATCTCTAAGTTTGATTGCTGCTTTGTATAAATTGCAAATGTATTATGGCTACATCATCTTTGAAATTATATCAATACCTGATATGCAGTAACTTACATATGAGTACACAATTTTATTTTCATGTCATAAAAAATATTTAAATTAATTTCACAAAGCTTGACAACACGCAAACTCTGTATATATTTATAAGTGCATTAACATTTCAGAGTATGATATTGACAGTATACTGACAAAAATCCCTATAATCCATCATGTCAGCATCCCTCCACTAGGTAGGCTTCAATAATGCCTTAAAGCTTATAACAGTTACTTCAAAATGCATCCACAAAGAAATCATGTAGTAAACTCCTCACATCTGAGACAAAACCTAGCATTCACCAATAACCTGTGCTTTACATTAAAAAAACCTACATGCTACAAAACCAGCTATATCACAGAAATTAGAGGACAATCTTCTGTAAACTCAAAAATCAGCTCAAAAACTTGTCTTTAAACACTGTGTTCCGAATTATATTTAGAGTTGAATGATAAATCAAAGCCAATAAGCTCTCACATTTTGGTTTAGCAGGCTTCTTTGGAGAAGGCGAGGCTCACCCTCGCACAGCAGGAGCTGAACAGACCCACAGGAAGAATCCTCAAACTTTAGAAATAAATTAGTACTAAAACCCACTCAGCTTGAAGTAACCATTGGAGCGGAGAATGATTACTCAAGGCAAGTGAACTCTTATATGAGTACTCTGGAAATTAAATAATAATGCTAGAAGGAAAAAAACCCCAACCACTAAATACTTATTAAAAATTTCCAAATATCCAGTATATATATTACTCAAGTTCTTGGAAGTTTTTTATCTAGACTCAAAGCCCAATCTAAATTTTATGTTCAGCTGTGTCCCAGGACCAAAGCTTCTGTTTACTCTTGTACATAAAGTTATATTTAGCTTTGTTACTGGAGCTTATCCTTTACAGAATACTAAGAATTAAAAGAAACACTACAGAAGCATTTTAGGTGTAAAAAGGAAAAAAAAAAGTGCCTTTTTTCATTTAAGAAATTTAAAAAAACCTAAAACAGTAATGTACTTGTACAAGAGTATTTGTATCACTGAGCTAAAAAGGCAATCCTGATTTTATTGGAAATGTCATGCAGTTTTTATGTACTCAGACTTGACTTCAAAGAAGACCCCGTCAGCGGAATGAGCACACATTACTCTTCTGTGAAATCCTACAAGAACACAGATGGCAGTGAGACCATGATCTTAATTGATTTAAGGGGCAAGTTTGTATCTTTAAAGCAACATTTTAGAACAGCAAAAAGCAAATCCTTTACGTGGCACTTGAGCATGCTGTATTACACCTGGTTTTAGAGTGCCCCAGATTAGCACCACATACAAATACTCAAGTGAGATACAAAACATCTTGCAAAAAAAGGAATGCACACAATACAATATCATAAATGAGAAATAACTGATCATAATTTATTTCCTGGCACAACAGTTATAGTAAAGGCAAGAGGTGATAAAAAATTAGGTACAGCTGTTCTCAAAAGAAACACAAGACCCACTTCTCTATCCACCAAAAACACTATATGATCTAAAAGATTTTGAGAGAAAATCTGTTGAGAAGACATCAAAATATTGGCTTTTATGTTTCTGGACACTCCCAGGAAAGTGACGATTGCAAGCTTATACAGATGGCTTTGTCAATTTTAAATGTACATGTTGATGTAAGTGAGGCATCTCCACTGTTTAAAAACAAAAAAGAACGACTATAGGGTGTCCTTTGTACCTGGTCATTTCTCAAAGGCCAGAGTCACACCAATCACAGGCTTTTCCTCACTGGGTTTGTTCCTTGAGGCTTGCTACATATACTTTGATTAGAGAGTTTTTAATTACACTTTAGCCTGTTAGCGCCATGGGGCCAATAAAACTAAGAGAAATAGAACTAAATTCTTTTCATTCAACACAACTGTTAACTAAACACCAATTAATTACACCCACACAAGCCTAATGAAGATAATGGGGTTGCAGAGAGTTCACCAATGGTATGAAGTGGCTTGCAGTATCCTAACCTTAATCAGTTAACTACTTCATAATAGGTAGGATCATAGGATAAGCCAACCTCTTTCTACATGCTTACAATTACTGTTACTGTTAATGGAAATTACATGGCCATACAGATAATTCATCTAATGTTCACTCGATCATGAACCAAAAATGATAAATACTTGAAGGGAATCCTCACTAGTATTTCAAACAGTTTATTTAAAAAAAAAAAAAAAAAAAAGAGTGCAAGGTTATTAAATAAACAAGAGTATCAATCTGCTTCAGTTCATTGCTTTCCTAAAGGCAAAGCTGACAAGCTTCTTATCCCAGACGGTTGATCAATACCCGTAGAGCAATACATGAAGCTGTTTCTCCATGATGCAGTTTATTCAGAGCCCTTTAAAAGGCAGAAGGTGGGAAACTGATCTAGAGGCACTTGAAACATATCAGAAGGTACAGCTCTCGCATCGGGTTGTACTGTCTGGTGTGTCATGATGCTCTCAGAGCACCACACCAGCACCGTTACCTCCAGAAGCCTGTTCTTCCAGGGATATTTAATTAAACCAGAGCTTTCTGGGCCAAACGCGTGCATGAGACACAGATCTGGGACAACTCCACTACTGCCACCCAGCCAACCATCCACTCTGAATGAGGAAAGCCCAACGAGGGATTCACTGCCCGCTGTCCTCAAGGAACGAGTAATGCCAGTTTAGAGACTTCTTCTGAGGAAAGAGCTTAAAAAAAAAAAAAGTGTTTAACTCTCTGGAGAGGTACCATACTATTTCTGAAGGATGTGAAAGGAAAAGAAAATGATTCAGTGGGGATTTTTCTTCATTATCACCCAACCTAGAGAAGTGAACACACAATGAGCAAAGGTCTACACATATTGATTTTAGAGCTGAGGAAGTGTGCAGCTAACAGCTTTTTAAGTATCTCCATTTTCAGTTACTTCAACAAAATTACCAATGAACAGTGTAACAAAGTGAAAGTTTCTGTAGGAAATTGCAGACTAAAAATGATCATTTAGGTTGTGAAACGTTTCTTTTCATTGAAAGCAGAGGGCTTTTAAACGCAGAAGTAGAGTTACTGGGGCATTTTGCAGCGTTATCCTCACTAGACGTTTCACAAACCATAATCTGTCTCTCTTTCAGGACGATAATCTTAACACAATTTTGTTGTTCGGAGACTTTTAAAACTAAAGAGTACCTGCTCGAGGCATTCTGACTGGGAAGACCATAACCAGCCTCTGAGGGAAGCGCCAACACACGGCATTAAGAAAACCGAACCACGCCCCGGCTCTCCAACCGTGCCGGGCCCAGCAACGCAGCAGGGCCAAGATGTTCATTAGCGGCTCCGGGGAAGCGAAGCGCCGTTTACCGAGCGGCCCGGGGGACTGCGGCTCCCTGAGGGGCCGCCGGCTCCCTCTCCCGCCCCGCGGCACGGGGCGCGTGGCTCTCGCGAGAACACGTGCGGCCGTCGCCTAGCAGCCAGCCCGGCCGGCGGCCGCCGCAGCCCAGCTATGGAGACCGGCGGGCGGCGGCTGCAGCGGCGGCGGCAGCTCATGGGGCCGCGGCAGGAGGCAGCGGAGTATTACCGAGGCCACGGAGTGCCGCAGAGGATGGAGGAAGCGCTCAACGCCCTCTTCCCCCTGCGCCCCGCGGATCTCTACGGGGAGCTGGTAGCGCGGGGAGGGGAAGCAACGCGCAGGCGCCCGCCCCAGCTCCTCCTGAGGGGGGACCCCGCCGCGGCGGGCTGAGGCGTCCGACCCCCCCGCCGGGGTGAGCGGTACCGGAGGGGGATCTCCTCGGCGAGCAGGGGCCTTCCTGGCCCCGTGTGGAGCTCCCCGAGGCGCCTGCTATACCGGGCCTTCCCGTAGCCCCCTCCCAGCTACCTGGCGTGGACCCCGGGCTCCCTCCTTGTCCTCAGGGAAGGGGGGCGTTGCCCACCTCATGGGCTTTATAAACCCAACAGGTTGATGCGAGGAGCTCGATATCTCTGCGATGACAATTAAGCTGAAAATAATTTCCAGCTGACTCGGGTGGGGTCTGTGGTGGTTTTGTTTGTGACCAGTGACACTTTGACACTGGGCCAAATACATTTCCGCAGCAGCAGGACTTTCGTCCTATGCTGGTTGCTTGTCTCAGCACGAAAACAAAGTATGTTGCCTTGGGAGTGCACAGGTGGACATCCCTAATAAATCTGCTGCTCAGCATGGTGGTGTCTGGGGCCAGTGGCAACAAGAGTCTGGGTGCTGCTGGTCACACTGCAGCTGTGCCTGAAAAGCAAATGAGCCGCAGTGGAACTGCCAAGAATCAGACTAATTTTATCTGTGCCCAGTTGGAAAAATACTGTAGACAGTAGTCCTAATGTAACCTTTATTAGTGGTGATGCTGGAATTGCCAACGCTACAGTAGTGAGCAACTCTTGAAAAAAATAATTTCTAGTACATTCTTTCACGTGAAAGCACCTGTGGAAATGAAACATTTCATTACGTCTTATACCGTTTCCCATCTCCAAGTGTTTTGCCATCACCAGTGGAAGGGACTAGAACTGGAAACACCAGTTCTAGCCTTGCTTGGTGTTTGGCGTGTTCCTTCCTAGGAAACAGCTATAAGTGTTTCCTAGTTTTCCCATTTGGTAAATCATGGTTTGGTGACCGTCTCCAATACCAGACTAAAGAATGAAACTAGTAAGGGAGTATGTAGTAAACCTCAGGTAGCAACTTAATCCTTTTTTTAAAGCAACATTGGTGTTTATTAAATACGGACAGAGCCCCGAATATACTCTCACAGTTGGATGATGACAGTTCAACAGGCCCATTAAAGACCATGTTGGAAGAAGTAAGAGAACTGCCTGCCAGAAGCCCAGGTTTTCACTTTTCTCACAGGGCTCAAAGTTTGATAACACAAAATCCCAGATTTCCCATGGAATAGTGAGCCTTAGCTACATCAGTTGTCTTGTGTCCTGTGTGGAATACCCGTAACTCGTACAATTGTGCCAGCCTTGTTAGCTCAGTTCTGTCCAACCGAAAAAAACACTTCAGATTAGGAGAGTTTGGTCATCGTGATAAATAACCTGACAGCGAGTATGTTCTGTAAGAGAGGAGCCTAGAAAAGGAGTGGTTACCAGTGTTACTTAGAAGCTTGCTGGCAAGCTTCTCTTCCTTCCAGATTAAATCTTCTGCTATGAAGGTCTTTAATAATTGCAGCGGTTGAGTGTTGAAACACATGAGCCACTGTACATATGTATTTGATTAACCAACTTTGAAACATTATTAGATGTCTGGGACACTAAGTACTTTCTATAAGCAAGAAGTATGTTCTGAAAATACTTGTCATTTTTCCCTGGCTGCAGCCAATGCAAAATTTTATGGGTAGCATTTCACATGAGAATTTTTTCTGAGCAAGAGGATTTTGGTTAGAGATTGTTTCTAGTATTTTTATTAGGGAAAAAAATTAAAATATTATTTTAAAGCTTAATAACTACTTGTTAATAGGTAAATACATGAAAGCATGCTACAAAAAATTTAATATAACAGTAGGATTTAGTAGAGTTCTATATGGATTTCTAAGAGTTTTTCTTGACCAGGATCTTTCTTCTCTTCTAATGAGAGAAAAGAAACATGTATTTTTTTAAGATCTTATCCACAGACAAAATTGTTATTTGAAGCAGCTCACTGCACAGGGGAGGTGGATGCTATGTGAATTCTGATAGAAATGAGTTTCATGAGTAGCACGATGGCTATTTTTGTTATTCAGTGTAAAGCCAAATAGGCTTTGGAGAAATGCCTATTTTGTAGGAGAGTTAAGGAGGCCTTGATACTCATCACTAACTTTGCCAAATAAAACACATGTTCACCTAACCTGGATATGGTTTTGGATTTCCATGCTTAGATATGAGTTGGATCCATTCCTTGTAATCTCTTTCTTAAGCAGATAGTATCGAGCTATGTGTGCAGTGTCACAGAAGTATTTTGAATACTGGAACATATAAATGGATTTGCTCAATGGTGGATTTGATTGAAATACATTTAATGGAAATTAAAAACCTCTTTGCATAGAAATTGACTTTTAATGAAGTTCTTTCTCTTTCATTTAAGGCTAACTACTTTTCTAAATTCTCAAAAGCTCCAGTAATATGCAAATTAGTTGGAAGAAAAGTTCTTGATGGAGTTGGTCAGCCAACATTAGAAGTAGAAATATACTGTACAGTTAAAAACTATCAGAAGGTATGAGCTGCTTCTTATTTTATTTATTTTAACAAGACAATATCAGGGAGAGGTATTATTCTACTCATGTCCTAAGGAATATTTTATTTTCCATCTTTAATGAAAGGGTATGAATCTCTGGGACTCAACAGCTGAATGTTGTAACTTAGAACAAAACTGTCATGAGAAGTTAGACAGTGGCAGCAACTATAAAAGCTTTGTTTTCCATCAATTAGACAATACTTATCTGTATTATATGAGTGGGATGTTGACAGTGCATCTTTATACATTAAATTTTTGTCTGTCTTAATGATCATGTAGCTTTTCGTTACACCCCATATCTAGCCCTGCAAGTTCATTTTCCTTTTGATCCTCATATTTCTATTTCTATGATGGTGTTTCATGAAAAATATAGCACAGGTGAAAAACACAGAATAGGTGAAGGCACTTTTTTACACTGAGCTAATAGGCTGATGTGGGTGATCGTGAAGTCAAACATCCGTCTAGCACCTGCAATTCAAAATTGATGGTGCATTGCCATCTCTCCCCCAACCTGAAATATTCAAGATACTGTCTTTGCAACTCTAACTATTGTGGAATAATTGTTTATATTTTCCCTCAGTTAAACTATGTTTCACTTCATTCTTGAATTAAATATAATTTTGTAGATATTCACAGTATGTAAAGTTAATACTATTAATGCAGGCAACTGTGATATTTGTAAATTGTATCTTCATTAAGTGAATTTTCTTAAGTATCATTTATCCTTCAGCAGTACAGAACGGTAAGATTAAATTACCTAAGTAAGGCAAAATGTAACTGATCATGGGGGATGGCATAAGCATGAGTGCTGATGAATCCTGGTACAGCAGGCTACCACAGCTGCAATAAAAGATGTCCTAATGACCGTATGCTCTTTAAAATAACTCCATTCCATTCTGATAACAAAATATATGTGTAAAGCAGATCTGCAGGAGGTTTTTGCCTAAGTACTTATAATGTAGTTCAAGACATTTGAAAAACATCTGTGATTAACAAAGTATAAGAGACTAGGAAGAAGGTGCTGGATGAAAAAAGATAAATAGAGCAAACAGTAGATTTGGAGACAGGTACTTGTAGAGTTGTTAAGGACTTAAACTTACTAGTCTTTCAAATGACATTTGCAAGCTAGAAATTAGTGTTCTAAGCCTCTTTTCATTTTTTTTTTCAGAGGATTTGTTCCACTGTTATGTCTTCTCATTCTCAAATACCTGAAAATGCTTTACCTGAAACAACTGAAGCTGATGAGAAAGAAAGAAATGACTCTGTTAACACCGCTGTGGAATGGGTCAATGACTCACTGAACACAATGTTAAGAGACTTGGAGCCCACTGACCAGTGTAAAGTTGATAAGATCCTTGGGTAGGTTGCGCTTATTTTGCAAATTATTGCATTTGAAATATATACCATTAATTTATATTGTGAATTAAAAACATATCGAATATTCAGTGTGTTCTAGTATTGTTTTTTATACATTTTTAATATGTGATGTCTATCTCATACATTGCACTATATTATTTCCTGCTTTTTTCATAATTATGATATGAAAATCATGCTGTTTTTCACAAGGTTTCATACCTGTGATACAAAAATATCTAATGTCTAAGAAAAAAATCTCTAAACATGTTCATGAGTCAAAGGCTCTATTTAAGAAACTCATTAAGTGCCGGTTTAATTCAGCGGGGATGTTTTTTTCAGACTGCAGCTCCACTTCTTCTGTTCATTGCACTGCACAATGGAAGTGGTACCAAAGGCCCATGTGTGTCTTTTGCACTGAGCTTATCCACAGACAATGTATATACATATTAGTGTGTTCTTTAGCCTGTGTCCGGTGTCTACTTGTCATACATCTAACAATATTTTGAGCCAGTAATCTTTATGTCTCTTTCCTCAGTGAATATTTTACAAAACAGGCAGAAGAAAAAAAAGAAATTCAAAAGCAAGAAGAAGAAGAAGCAGAAGTCACTCTTGCCCTTACTTCATGCACTCCATCAGCAACAGCACTACCTGTGGGGAAAAAAGCAGCAAAACCAGGTTTTAGTTGATTTTATGTTAATACTTTCTGTAATACAGACATTGATAAGGGTGCTAAAATACTTTCTGAGGTATTCTGTGGACACTGAACACTTCCGAACACATGACACAGTGTCTCATGTTCAAAGGGTTTGATTGCAGTCTCCGCAACTTCATTCTGATCACAGCAGTTTCTACTGCAGAAAGGAGAGAGGGGAAAATGCAGAGTTTTCTCATCATTCACATGCATTGGTTGAACAGAGTTTCTGCCTTTGTTTTACAGTTGGATCAGACAGGAGGTTATTACTCTTCTGAGTGAGGAATAAGAATGGAGGAGGATGCAAATGAAGAATAAAAATGAAAATTATAAGGAAAGAAAAGGGAATCACAGAATTGAACAGGAAAATGAAAATAGAATTAAGATGGAAGTGGAAAAGAATGGAAAGAGGGAGGAAGGGAAGTTTCTTGCTAACACTGAGGAAAGGAGTAAATAAGGTGAAAAGCAAAAAAGAAGGAAGGAAGGGGATGAGATGTGAATGATGGGCAGTACAGAGTAAAAAGAAGTAAGCAAACAATGCTACTAAAGGAGAAAATTGCGTGAGAGTAGAGAAACAGGGTAAGTATACATGACAAAAAAAAAAAAAAATCCAAAGAAAAAAGCACCATGTTACCTCCATGTACACATTACCCTCAGGAAAAAAAAAAAAAAGGTTTGTTATCATTTATTGGAACGGCAGAAAATTTTGGTAAATTATTATTTGTTACCAGTTTCATTTCAGCTGTCATATACTATCAGTAAACCCTGCCAATTAATGTTAGATGTGTGCACAGTAAATTCACCTTTGACATGAAATGTAACATCTGCAATTGTCGGGCCCACCCAGATATCGTCATGTTGTATATTATACTTTCAGTCAAGCTTCTGCTGGTACATATATTAGTTGTTTTCATTAATTGTGTTTTCTTTATATTTGATTGGAACATTGACTGTAATAATGTTAGTGCTAGAATCAATACCTGCCTATTAGGAGCCAATGATTATAAAGCTACTTGTTGTTAGAGGAGGCCACTCACAGATGGTGACTTCCAGTAGCAGATGCTTTCAGAGGTAGCATCTATGTTGTAATTTCTGCAGGTTACAAAGCAGTGTAGTGGAAAGGATCTCTGCAAAACTCTGCAGTTCGTCAGAGTTGCTCAGTACTTGATTACTAGTATCTCTGTGTGTAGCTTTTAATCTTCAATGTAAGAGGTATAGAATTTGTGTATGGTACACAAATGATGTATAATCTAATCTACATATCCAATTAAGGTCCTATTAAGAACATTTTCTCATAAAATACCAGGTGTATCCTGTAAAACTTATGTTTTGTTGGAATCAAAATTTTTATGGCACTCTTATTAGGAACCAAAGTAGTTGGTAAGATTTACAAAAGAAGTACCCAATGCATGTGATTCTTGAGAACCAGAGGGCTTATTTGGGTTTCACGTAGGTGCTTACTGTATGTGTTCATATAAGCTCTGTAGGCAATAAATATGATGGCGGAAACTGCTGGGTTTCAAGCATTTTGACAAAAGATACTCTACTATATCTGAAAGAGAAATAAGTTCTTTTGAAAATTTAACAAGACTGCATGTGGAATATTTAAAAGACCTGTTTTCTCATTGGAAAATACAACTGTAATAGGCCTAAATTTTCTTCACAGTCATTTTTAGAAGAAATCAAATTTGTGCACTCCCAGGCAGGTTAGAATGTAATCTTCCAAGTTGTTTATGCAGAAGCTGAGGAGATTCGGAGGTAGGAGAAGGTATAAGGAGGATGGTAAAGAATATTGAAGTCATGAATATAAAAAGAACCTGAAAATTATATAACATTACTGGATATAAACATAGGTAAATAAAAATACAGATGTCAGTGGCTGCAAGATCTCCAAAGAAATGCATTTGAAATACATTTGACACCAGAGTGAGGACAGATGCTTTGCTTACTTGTAAAGTCATTTTGTATAAAACACCTGACAAGATTAAGTTTGAAAAAAGAATTGATTCTTTTGTAATAAACATTGAGTACATTCTGAAATGACTCATATAGCTGTGATACATCAGCACATGTTTTAAACCAAGAAAATATTTAGCTGATCCTCTCTGTCTTGTAGGAAAGAAGGTGTCAGTTGCAGAGAGAACGATCCCACCTGCAGAACCCATTGAATCGGTGCTTCGTGGCAGCTTGGCCATTGGGGGAACCTCACTTGCTATAGCTAAAGCTGGTGCCACCATTAGCCGTATCCCATTGTATTTACATATTGCACTGCTGAAACATGATCAGGTACATGTGACTTGTTTATTTTAGCCCAGTTATCCCAGTTATTCTAGGATTCTGAAGCCAGCAGTCCCTCGTAACAGTGGTATTAAATATACCTCATAGATTACACCCTTAAGACCATTCCCTGTAGCAATCTTTGAACCCTGTGCCATTATTAAAATATATAAGAAATTATTCTCATTTTTAACATTTTTATTTCCACATGGTACTCCCAACTACAGGATTTACCTAGAGAAATGACTCTACCACTCCCAATGGTTACTCTGTTGAACTGTGAAAAAATTCCACCTGCCAAACTGAAATTAGTGAAAGAAGTTATGCTTATACCGCCAGTTCAGTTGTCACTCAAACAGGTACTGTTTCATTTTCATTTTTATAAATTTATTCTATAGACTTCATATAAACTATGTATGTATATAAGTATATAGATCTTTTCAATATAGTCTTTACAAACTGTAATTTTCATTTTTTGTTTGCTTGCAAGCCCAAAGTTTTAACAAATGTTAGTACAGAGTTCCAAGACAAGCAACATTAAAAGAAGTAAATAGATGAAGATTTAAAAGAAGATATGTGAATATTTCAAGTTAAAAATGTATGTGTTAGTATAGAGGAAAAAATCAGTGCATTGAAGAAGATGTAGGGGAATTTTGTGTTACACAACAATAAGATATGTTAACGTTGTTTAGAACATGATTTTACTTTAGTAGATTATAAATAGTATCAGTTGATTGACAGAGCATACGAAACAACAAAACTCGTAACAAACTCACAGGAAAGCATAAAATCTTTGGGAATAAATTGCTTTAAAAATGAAATTGTGAAGATAGAAGGGAATACAAAGCAGAACAAAATCTATTCAAGGGGCAAGAAGGATGGATGAGACAGACTGGATCAACCCTCTCTTTTTGTTTAGCCATGTGTTGCGTTAAAGAATGTACCTGCACAAGATGCCTACATTAGGGTTGTGGTTTCTACTTTGTATGCTGGTGACCTAAACAAATAGCTGAGCTCAATTCTCTTTCTTTTTCCTTTTCCTTTAACTTTTTAGAATTGCCACTAAGAGCTCTTAATAAGGTTGCTGATTCTGTACCTTTCAGAGACATAATGCCTCCTAGTGCTCATGGGCGAGTAGCAAGCTGTTTGCTGCAGTGCGAAAAACGTAGCTGTTTGTCCTGTGTTGATGTGTTGTCAGCTGTGACTGGCTTCTGCCCCCTTCAGTACTCCTTTACTGGCACAGTTAAAGAAAATCTGAAATGTGATTTAGGAAGTTAGCATTAAACTTCTGCTAAGTCAGATAAAAAGGAAAGAGTCTTGTGTTAAAAGCAATGGATTCATTTAGTTGAAGTGTTTGTCCATTCCCCAATATTTAAAATGAAGATGGTGATGTTTTCCTGCTTCCCAGAAATGTTCTAAAGGTAGATACATTCAATTTTGTCAGAGTTTACAGCTAGGGAGTCTTAGATAGTGTCACAATTGAGAGCAGTGATTAACGTCTTCCCACTTCTCAGATACTACACAGACCCAAATATTGCTTACTTGTTAGATTTGGGAAGGGTTCCTTTTGGGGAAGAAGAGACTACTTTTATTGCCACCCCATTCAGCAGCATTATCAAATATTCCTGTTCATTCCACTGCTGCTAACCCTTTATCATTGGACACCTGACTGCCTTTTGTGGGTGGGGGTATTGCATTAAGGAAGTCTATAATAATTTTTTTTAAAAAGATGTTGTATTAAGATTTGCATTTAGAATAAGTGTTTTCTCTCTTCTGATTTAAGCTGCTGAAATGAAATAATTTATCTTTCTTTTGAAGATTACTGTTGTTTAATTTCAGGGCATAGAAAGAGTTCTGGATATTCAGAAAGAATTGATGAGACTGTTGGAATCCACAGGCAAAGTGGTACAGTAAAAATGTGTAATAATAATGGGATGTATTTCATTTGGTCTTTCTGCAACTATTGTTTTTTTAGGCTTAAACACGGAACATTTAGCCTATTGTCAGGCTTAGTATCATGGCACAGAATAGTTGTTTCTCTGACAGATGAATAAAACGTTGGCCATTTGGGGACATTAAATTAATGAAGATAGAATAACGCATTGTTCTAAGCACAGTAAGACTTTCTGTTTACCTGAAGAATTATACTGGGTGTGAATGGTGTCACAGCGATATACAATATATGGTTCTGATCTTGCTTAGTCTGTCACACACACAACATGTATTATTTAAAGTATTGTTACTGTAGTTGCATATCAATCTCAGTATGTGCATATGCTTTTGCGAAGTGAGGTTGTTGGGTGTCTCCAAGTACAGAATCTGGATTCTCATTTCTGAGATCCCCTGTTTTTTTGATGGGCTAGGTGGGAATCTTGAAAAACAAATGATGGTTGGGGTGATGCCCACATGAAAATAAAGATTGAAATGAGCTACCACCACAAAATAAAACTGGACAGTTACTGACAGTATTCAAGACAAAACAAAAGTTATTTCCTGACGAATATTTGCAGTCCCTTTAGACCAAAATTCAGTCAATTTTTTTATTATTATTATTATTATTTTTATTTTATTCTGAGGTTTCTGTGTCATTTTTTGACTTTTCCATGGCATTGATTTCTTTCTTCTTTCACTCCCAGCAGTCCAGCCCCCAACTAGCAGACAGTAAGAAAGGCAAAGCACAAAATGCAGGAAAGAAAGCCCCGGTAAGAAAAGAGATTTTCATTTTAAGCCTTCAGCAAGGTATTAACAACAGCAGGGAACAAAAAAATGTTCTTCAGAAATTAAACATTAATCTGCATTACCATTTTGGAAAGGTTGAGGCAAGAATTTTAAATATTCCAAATGCTCATATTTTACATAATAATTTGGATTCTTCTGACTATACCTTGTCTTCCTGTGAAACAATAACAGAAAGGGGAAATTCTTCTGGAATCTGGTCATTTTTCTCATATAGAAATCTCAGTTAATTGTCCAAAGGAGCATTTGCAGGCCTGTAACACCAGCAGAGAGCATGCCCTCTTGATTATGTAGGCCATAAAACTATTACCTGTACGACTTGCATATTGTTCTGTTTCCTAACTGAGAGCGTAACTCCCCTTTTAATCGTGCTGCATTAAGTTCCTGGTTCCTGTTTGAGGGTACAGATAATGGCAGATGTGAACCAGTAGCTAAAGGGCAGCACTCACCATAGCGCAGAGGACATTATTTTATATGACTCAAATGATATTTTTTTATCACTTCAAAACCTGTGGTTTATAGATGAGTTTTCTAAATGGGATGGAAAGGCCATGCCGGTTTTGCTCTTCATTCTGGTGATTAAAATATTGTCAGGTGAGAAATGTTGCTGTAGTGAAGGAACATTTATATATGCTCTGTAGCTAGGCCTCTGTTCTAACCACTGTTAGAGTGGTTAGAACAAGACAAGAGTTGACAAGACAAGTGGTTAGAACAAGACAAGAGTTGACAAGAGTTGTCTAACTCTTGTCAAAACCGATGCCTTCCAATGGACTTCTCCAGTCTAACCCAGGATTATATCCTGCTGCTTTCTGGGCAACTTTTAGTGTCATTCTTTATAATCCAAAATTCATAGACTCTAAAGCGAAAAACCAGTGTTTGAAAATCTACAAAAAATCCAACAACAGAAGGACACATGAAATACTTGCTCATTGGAACTCTGCTTGTGGCTTGTGTACAGGAGCACTGTTCCCGAGGCAGGCAACTCCATGCAGCTGTGCTAGGGGTATTCACCTCTATGAAATGTGTTCCTTCTAGAAGTCTTGGAAGATTCTAGTGTTTCCGGAACACTCCATAGAGGAAATATGAATGTTATAGTTGGGAATGAATGAGTAAAAGCTGTTTAAAAGGGGTTTTGTGACAAATGGATGGTCCACAGCACCGGAAACATTTACATAGCATCAATGACAACTCAGTGGTGGTTACCTTTTTGTAAACCAATACTGGCCATATAAGAGTGAGAACTGCATGACTAGACATACTTCCAAGGGACTAGACATATTTCCAAGGACTGTTACCTCTCTGCTCATTAGTACTGGGTTACCCCTCATTCATAGACAATTGTCCTTACAGTTGCCAGTGCGATTTCTGAGAACAGATTTATATTTTGTTGACAGAATGCAGACTGAAATGACAGTGAAAATATATATGTATTTTGTATATACAAGTGTGCAAATAAAGTGATTATTTTTGTTTTACTTTCAGCCACGAGCCTTAAAAAGAATATCACACTTAGGTTGCCTAATAACAGGATACGATAGTCTAGAACAACCGCTGCTCCTGATGCAAACAGCTTGCAGCAATCTAGGTCTGGAGCTAGGAACAGACATGTATTTAGGAATAAATTGTGCTGCTCATGAATTAATGGATTACGTAAGTTATTTTCAGTATCAGTTTTGTTGGTTTTTAAAAGGAATGTAGCAATTTGTTAACATTATTTATTATTACATTGCAAACTAACCTAGAAGCTTCTAACTCCATTTTTTAAGGTAGCAATCAAGCAAACCAAAATAACTGTCTCTGCATTTATAAATGATGGTTGAATCATTCCTACAAGTGTAGCGGATGTTATTGGGTTGTGAGTGCAAGGGGACAAGACACACAGACATCCTTCTGGTAGCTGGGTGGAGCAGTGAGAATGCATGTATTCCTCCTCCACAGCTGTACCAGCGTATTGGTGGGGCACCTGGCCTGGAATAAGGCTGACTGGCCCAAGGCAGACCTCCGTTACAGCTTGTGTCCTGCCTTGCAGGAATCTCTATTGCTTTCGTGATTTAACTTAAATCATTCAAATGGTATAGACCTGCCTGCATCATCCCTTTCTCTGTTTACTTACTAAATAAAGATTTTTCAGATCAGTCTGTGTCAAATATAGCAAACTTTTTTAATGGGCAAGCACCTACTACATGCTTTTTTTAATAAACCAGCTTCATGTCACATTACATCTCAGACAATTTTGAATTAAATTGTTAAATGGCAAATCCTGGTGGATTTTTTTTTTCATTTCATTTCATTTTCATGTCATAAATGTAATAATTGTCTTCTATCCACCTTGCTTCCAAGGATGCACAAGAAGAAACTATTTACACAAGTATACTTCTGTAATTCCTTCACACCACTAGATGCTTATTTCTCCATGTTATTACACTACATCTGTTGTTTTCTTCCAACTACCTTGACCTTTCTTTGTATTTTTGCTATGGTATGTGTGTATACCCACAAACGTTCATCTCATTGTGTATTGACACTCATTCTTTAACTCTTATTTTTCAAGATTTTTATTTGACGAAGTTTGTTTATTTCTAGCTGAAGTCTTAAAGTTCTTGTTGCTTGTTCCAAGACCAAACAGGTTTCTCTAAGCAGAAAAAGAAACCTCCTATTCCATTTAATAGCTAATAAGATTTTATGTATTTGGGTGTACTATAGTGAGAAACCTTCCATTATTAATGTCTTTTGTGAAAGCAGTTGCTTTCCTGACAATTCGTGATATCTGTATCCTGTACTAGAATGAGCAAGATCTTAGCCAATGAATTAATAGTAATTCTGTAGCTTTCTGTTATTGAACTGTTAAATTCACTAAAGTGATGGGTATTCTGGCACAATTTGACAGTGTGCCCTTAATAGTCTTTGTACGCTGCAGTTTATGCTTCCCATAATGACGAGACTAGTTTTAAACTAGGGGTTTTTTTGAAAGAGAAAAGATGGAAGGAAAGGCAGTATCTTGATTTTGAGGACTGAGGGTGCACTCCTTTCCCTTAGCAATATTGTCTTTATGAAAACAAGCACAAAAAATTAACTCTTTTTGGAACTGAAAGGTGAGATTTTTTGTGCAAGATTTAATAAAAATGTCAAATATTGCTAACTTTATAAGAAAGTGGGTTAAAACTAGCAGTGTTGCCTAGAAAGTGCTAAAGTACTATCTCCCTTCTTTTGGCAGTGCCATCTTTCAGAGACTTTGGCACGAGCCCACTGGAACCCACTGTTACTTAGGCAGGGTTTTCTCTAACAATGTGCTGATCACTCTGACACGGAGTAAAGTAGGGAAGTGAATGTGTGCTTAATGAAGAACACACAATCCACTGCCTGCACAGAGATACCAGTGTCACAAGATCTTTGTGCTTACATTAGTACTCTGGTTTTTCAATTGTTACCTTCCTTATCTTTTACGCTTTTTACTTTACTTTCTAGGGTAAAGGAAAATATGAAATACTCACTGGAACGTTCAAAAGTCCTGATGAAATGGTTGACATGTATGTGGAGCTGATTAATAAATTTCCTTTTATTATTGCATTAATAGATCCCTTAAGAAAAGAGGTAAGATACCACAGTGCAGTCCTTGAAAAATGGATAACACTGTTAAGTAGTATATCACTGAACTTTTCACATTTTTACAAAACATATACTATGCAAAGTTACTGTTTTCAGAGTCTGTAGGCACAAAAATATCATTATAAAGAAGTATTTAACAATTTATTTGCATATCTGTAATTGACAGCGACTCTAAATTTTTCTATACTTTTGACATAATTCCTGACAGAAAATAATCTTGGCATGAACAGAGTATGGACAGTACAAATATTTTAAAGAATTACAGGAAAATGCTTTTTTTTTTCTGATTCTACTTGCTAAACCACTGTCATTTTTATTACATTTTCCTTCTTATGTAAACAAATAATTCAAATTATAAAATTCAAGTAATATATAAATGATACTATGTTATGTGAGAGAAGCTGAAATTTGGAGATAGTTGTATATTCCTTAGAATCACTCAAAAAAATTATTGCTGCTATTCTTAGTGATTGAGATTTATACCCAAAGCGGGAACAAACCTGTCACTGGCAGCATTGCTCGGCAGAATTTTTAAAGTGGTAGTAAGGTACCATGTATTTACCACTGTGAGCAAAGTTAGAGTTAATTTAGTGTGACCAATAGATTACAACAATAAAGTAGAATACTATTAAGCAAGTTATAGATGAATGAAACAGATTGCATAATCTTAAATATTAGCATTTATACGTAAGATTAAGTTTCCATGTATTACAAAAAATATAAAATCTTCATTGTAGCAGAGCCTGCAATTGTTGACTTAGATTCTGTAGTTGCACAACTTAATAAAAATTAGCTCATGCTGTTGAATTGCACTCTTTATCTTCTTTAAAATAAAAACATGGAGTTTGTTTTCATGAACAAAACATGAAGACAGTGATTGAAGGGGGAAGCAAAGTGATGTCGTTGTGAATCAGCCCAGTGCCTGAATCAATAATTCTAAAACAGATGAACTGCAAAATCCATCTGATTCTGTTCTTAACTGGAACTTTTTAAGTTCATTTTTTTGAGCATCTGTTTATTGTTACCTCACTCCAGTTAACCTTGCCCCCCTGCGCTGTTTCAGTCTGACTCTCTGAATTGCCCATGTTCAAAACCACCAGATTATTCCCTACTCCTGCCAGGGCTGCAAACTTCCATGAGAATTCTTGTGAACAACCGTATTTGCAATATGAAAATCTGCAGGAGAATTACAAGAGATAGTGAAGTACAGTTTGACACAGAATACTGTTATGGGTCAGTCTTACAGCTCTGATCATCCTGTCTTGATATGTGTCATTGATTCTATGACTGCCTCCGCTGTCATTATTTTATATTCAAACAGATATTATGACACTTGAAATATTAACACAAGAATGAGTCCTCTGAATAAAACAATAGAAATTTATTCTATATTCCATTAAAATTAAATTCATTTCAGGAAAGAAATCAAAATAGGAAACTCCTACAGTTCATTTAATTTGAAATATTTTAAACTATACTTGTATGCAACCAGCTTTGATTAATTCCAGATTGGAATTTATGTTTTCTAGCAAAATCTTAAAATCCAAGCAAAATTCCAGTGGTATGTTTTTCTTAGGTAGTTAGCTTTAAAATACAATATAAAATGTAATATGTTTATATGAAGGGTATCTTTAGGATTAAATCCAAATTATTTTGTTTTTAATTTTTACCTCCTCAATGAGCATTTCATTCAGCTTAGGGTTTTTTTAACTCCGGTTATTTGCTTGATTGTTTTTGCAGGACAGACAGCAGTGGAATAATGTATGTTGTGCTCTTGGTTCCAAATGTTACCTGATTGCTGAAGATGCTGCTACATATATTTCCAAACTTAAAACTGACCAAAACGTAAACACACCAAGGTGCAGTGGTGTTGTCCTAAAATATATTAACCAAACCAAGGTATCAGACCTCATCGAACTTACTGGACTTCTCGACGGTGAGTAGAGGGGGGAAAGGGCTGACTTTCACACCCTACAAGTCAATAAATAGTGTTGCTACACCTGTAAATATCACATCTTTTTATTTAATTATTGCCACTTCTAATTTAGAAAGCGCTTGCCAGGAGAAACTAAAATTCATGTTTTGATTCACAAATCTCTGTTCAGGAGCTTAAAACAGCATTTAAAGCTTCATCTGTAGTAAATTAGTACATTGTGGATGTTTTGAAAGTGGGTGCCCTTTGACACCGCTGCTATGTGTCATACAGTTAGATACCAGAATTAAACAAAATAAAAAAAAAAAGATATAGTTGAGTAATCCAAATTTTGGCTAATTCTAGCGTGAATAATTAAGAAATCCAAACAAGTCCAAAACATTAAAATTGCAGTTTACATAGGTTATTGACTACATATTATTGAGCCTTTGTGCTAACAGTACTTGTGCAGTTTCATATGTAAGATTTCTCTTTGTATCAATTTTTCTTCATTCATTTTTATACCTGAGGAACAGATGGGCAGATTTAATATATAAGTTCCTTCTTTATTCCTTTTAAAAGCCCAGAATCACTATATCAAAGCGAGTAAATAGCAACTTAAAGATTTCATTCAGTCATGATGGTAAGCTGTTTTTTTATAGTGAAAAAAAATCATTACTATAGTAAGGAGCACATTTGAAATATACAGACCAGGCTCATAGCCTGTAGAATACATTACCAGGCACATCAGCTAGAGGCAGAAATTTGTGTAGAAGGTTAGATATTCCTTAACCACGCTGAAAATAAAACGTAATGTTAGTGGAACAAACTAATACACTTTACATCTTTCTGCCATGGGTTTCATTGGTTTTGCTCCTGTTTCTATTCGAGCTTAGATAGCCCAAAGGTAAAAAAAGAATGAAAAGGCCAAACAATTTGTGTGTCGAATATCTAAAATATACACTAATGAAGGTTTTACACCCCTGTTATATATAGGTCAAAGACATATTACCATATTAGGAAGTCCAGATGGAGAATCTTCTGATGACAGCCTTGTGGATCTGGTAAGTATTGAAAGCTGTTCAATTGCAGAATTGCCAGAATGCTGCTTTTAACGTGAACTATTTTTTTAAGGAGAAAGCTTGTTTCTGCTTGAGACAGAAACAGCGTTTTACAAAACGAGCCTTTTTCTAGAGTGTTGTTTTTTTCCCCACAGAGAGTTAATCTTTGAGCTTAAAGAGAACACACAGGAAATTTGCCAAAGCAGGGAGTATTTTCAAAAGTGTGTATGGTATATGAGGTTGCATTAGTTTATAAAAAAATGTGAGTTACTTAAAACATTTCTGAGTAGTAATAATATTTTAGGTGAAAATTCTTAACACTAATATACTTAGACTTTTTGCATTAAAGCTACATTTGCAAATAAAATTTCATTTCATACGCCAGGGAAAATTATTGTTTGCATCCGACAAATCTTTCACTGAGAGATTTTATTTCTATTTAAAGGAGGGGTTTTATCTGTAGAAAGATGAGAGTGTGAAATTAGAAGTAGGATGCCGTGTTTAATAATTAAGAAGGACTTCACTTCCCGAACCGTGTAGTTTTAAAAGCCGTACTTTCTCGTTTAAGGCTGTTGGACTGGGTGCCAGGTTTATCAAGTTGGGAGGTCTTTCCCGCGGAGAAAGGGTGACCAAATACAACCGCCTTCTCGCTATAGAGGAAGAACTGGCCAAGAATAGAACGCTACGTATGAGCTTCTTTCTTACTTTGTTTTCAGCTCGCAATGAATACGGGAACAAAGATTGGAGGGAGAATGATTGAAACTGCACCACAGGAGGGAAGCGAAATCAAAAGACTATAAATAAGTGCTGACAAAAAAAACCTAGGATAGCACTTGCCACAATGTATATTGTTGTCCTAATGGATTATCTGTTTACTGAATGTTAAAATAGACCCCTTCTTGAGGAGTAGCCTACATTAAGCTTTTTTCCAGAATTAATTGGTTGGAGTCTTGAAGCTCACAGTGCAAAAGGAACAAAACAAAAACCACGCATATAACATGCCGAAAAGCTGCCAAAACCGAATTTTAGGCCAAATACCCCACCTCCCTCAAGCCCCTAAACATATATTGCTAACAAAACTTCTTTTCACCACCCGCTTTTGTGTGTTACATTTCCAGCAAAATGTGTTTGGAAGGCTACAATTGCACGGGGAAGGACTAAATAAAACCCAAGAAAACCCGAAGTTGACGGATGCACATTCAGCCTTAGGCACTTGTGTGCATCTGCCCGCGGTGCAGGATCTGCACCTCCTTTTTCCACCCCGCTCTGCGCTGTGAAATGCAGACCAGTTCATTACAGCCACTTCTCACTTGCTCAGGTATCAATCAAAGACAGAATAAAGGCAGAGAGTCTGAAGGGGAGGCAGAGAGACAAGGAGAGGAAGAAAGGAAGGAAAGGGTTTGCAAGAATTTATTGTGCCTAAGAAAAAGAAAAAATGAAGGAGAATTAAGTCATTTTACCCTCTTTTTTCTAATCATTTTCAGTGTTCGGTGCACAGGATAGCAGCACTTGGCATGCACACCGTAGAACAAAGTTTTTATTTAAAAAATTTTCTTACTGAAAATATTCTGAGTTCTTGAAAGCTCCCCCTTGCTCATACGTAATCATTGCCAAAAATAGAATCATAGACAGAAATTATTTTTCACTAAGAAAGTAGCTTCACAACACACTTTTCAAAAACAAGACAGCTAATGACAGAACTGTGAGTTTGACCTGCCTCAGCAGCATTAACATAGTCCCTCTTCAAATGGTATAGTCTAAACAAAAGAGCTTGAGTTTGACAAATATTTAAACCTGCATCTCGTGAAATGAAATAGCAACAATTCCCGAAGCCGTTAATCGTTTGGCAGAAATAAAATCCAGTAACTAAATCATCAAGAGGGAAGTACTGCGATGGCGGGTCTGAGCTGCATACCAAGCTCCTCATTTGGCTGGGCTGGGGAATACACTGGAGAGCCGAGGAGGAGAGGACTCCGTGAGTAGATGATGGATGGGAGGTGACGCTGACCCATCAGGCGTCCCCCCAGGAGCGGCGGAGCGGGGCACGCAGCTGGGTCCCGGAGCAGCGTCACCCTCGGCGCTCCTGCTGCCCTGTCCCCTCTCACTGGGAGCCACTGGGGCTGCGGAGGAGGCTCGGCCCAAGCGCAGCCCCGATGCCGATGCCGCCTCCGGGTGCACCTGGAAGGTGCGTGTGAACCGTCTGCAGGCTGGATCCCCCACGGGCCATCCCTTTACCGAAAAGTAACATATTCAGTGTCATCACTGAGACATATTCCATGATGGGGTGGGTGTTGTGTATGTGGCAAAACAGGGAATTGGGTGGTGAGGACAGGGAGGAAGGAGCATCACGGAATTGGGAAAAATAGCAGTGGGAAGTGATGTGATAATTCGGAGAGCAACATCTGAACCTGGGCTCACACAGAGCTGTGAAAGGCTGGGGCAGGGAAGAGGCACAGGCAGCTGATGGGAACTTTGGCGAGAGAGAACCAGTGCAGAGGAGGAGGGTGTTCAAAAAAAGGGCACGGAGGTGAGATGATCGGTGCAGAAGGGAATGCAACAAACGTCCCAGCTCAAGCTGCACTGCACCATCCCCTGATTCTGTAACGTGCAGAACTGTCGCCCCTTTCTTTCTGAGGACCAGACTTTTAAAGATGTTTAGAGACTCTTGTAGCATAAAGTGGAACCTTAACGGTGGCCTACGGGAAAGGTGGGGAGGGACTCTTCATCAGGGAGTGGAGCCATAGGATGAGGGGGAATGCTTTTAAACTGAAAGAGGGGAGATTTAGATATTAGGAAGGAATTCTTTCCTGTGAGAATGGTTAGACCCTGGCCCAGGTTGCCCAGAGAAGCTGTGGCTGCCCCATCCCTGGAGGGGTTCAAGGCCAGGCTGGATGGGGCTTGGAGCAACCTGGTCTGGTGGGAGGTGTCCCTGCCCAGGACAGGGGAGTTGGGACAGATGATCTTTAAGGTCCCTTCCAACCCAAACCATTCTATGATTCTATGATCACATGGCATTAAAAAAAAAAAAAAAAAAAACAAAACCTGAGTGCACGAGAGAACATCACGAGAAACCAGATCACAGCAAACATGAGTTTCTCTTTTCTCTTCTATTTCAGGTGAAGCAAATCTTGAATTTGTTGCTTTTGCTGAAGAATCACAGCCAGAAAAAGAACCTTCTGACGTACTTCCTCCCCCAAAGCAGGATCCGTTGCCTCCAGAGCTCTCTTAGCTCCCAGGGAACAGCACACTGACTTAGGCTGTCAGCATTAACTTTTGGATAAATTTCTTAAAAAAAATATAATTTCTAGTAATAAACTCAAATATTAACTATTCCTGAATCCATTTATTTGCAAGCCCTTTAGCTAAGTGTTTTTAAAAGCATTCAAATACTACCTGCTCTTTTCCCAGGAGACCGTTGCTTTTGGCTGAAACCAAGTTAACCGAGCAGCGGCAATAGCTTGAAAAAGCCACAAAATTCTGTGCTGTATTTACAAACCGACAAAACAAATACCTCTGTGTTAAATCCAAAGCTAAATGTTTGTTTTGGGAATAGTGGAAGTCTCTCTCCATACAAAGAGCAAGCTATTGACAAACAGTGAAAAAAAAAAACAAACCACAAACAACCAACATTTTACAAAAAACAAAGGCCTTGACTGTTACGCTGCTCCATCCCCCCACGCCCCCTCAACGCTGCGCTTGGATCTGGCCTGGGAGGGAAATGTCGCTCCAGTTGGAGCCGTCAATGCAACCCCAAATGTAGGGCACGAGGCTGTAATTGGCATCAGTAGGAAGCTCGCTTCAGTCGCAGGCAGGGAATAACAAGGCAGTTCCACAAGGTCTGGGAAACTTGTCAGGAGTCTTTTTAATAAGCAACAGTGAGAAGATAAATAAATAATTGATGTCCTAGGTAACAAACAGTTTAAGTCAAAGAAATGCTTCTTAAAAAACTTGCGGGTTTTGTGTCATTGGAAAATTTGAACGTATAATACAGCAGCAATAATTCGAGGAAAAACACGTATATAAAATGTTGCATTTTGAATTCAGTGTAACAGATACTTAAGTGAAAAATTAATCACCAGAACCAACCGCCCCCAGAAACGAAGATACCAACGAGAGACAAATTTCCCCAAGTTTAGGAATTATACGCAGTTCAGTAATAAGATCAAGTCCAAGATTTTCTTAGCAAACATGCAAAAACGCCAAAAAAGATGTGAAACTACCACAGTCATTGCTATCGTTTTATTTTTAGGAAGAGCACCAGACAGTTGCATGCAGAGCCAAACCAACAAACTCCGAACATTCATCCTTCGATACTAGCACTGTTTCAAATCATTAAATAAAAGATAATCCAAGTGCATTCAAGTACTTGAGCAGCCAATTTCAGTTACGCTGATCTTTAGGTAAATTCCTGATGACGTTTGTTCGGTCATTACAGAAGAAGGAGATACCGTGTTGAATTTAAAAAGAAACGAGTGGAATGGGAACAGGAGAGTAGAGCACATCAAATACGTACCTATTGCTCTGTCTTCAGAGCAAATATTAAGGGCTGGGGGAAGCTGGGATTTGTGTTATCAAATGCAGATGGCTAAAGTGTTACCTAATAAAGAAATTAATGCCACCGTCGTGTGCCAGGTTCAAAGCAAAGGCTTATTTGTCAGTGCTGCAAGCTTTCAGCTGGGCGTTCTCAAAACGCTGCTCCCAAATACCTCACAATGCCAGAATGAGTGAATCCCGAATGTACTCCATACTCATGGGAACCCAGGATCAGTTATTTGTTTGCAGCAGTAAATGCAGACTCCGGTTAGGATCACCGAATTGTCCGGGTTGGAAGGGACCTTTCAGATGATCTACTCCAACCATCAACCTGACTCTGATAAACCATCACTAAACCATGTCACTAAGCACCATGTCAATCCGGCTTTTAAATACCTCCAGGGACGGTGCCTCAACCACTTCCCTGGGCAGCCCATTCCAATGCTTGATAACCCTTCCAGTGTAACAATTTGTCCTAATATCCAATCTGAACCTCTCCTGGCGCAACTTGAGGCCATTTCCTCTAGTCCTGTCGCCTGTGACTTGGGAGACCCCCACCTCTCTACACCCTCCCTTCAGGGAGTCGTAGAGAGCAAGTTCCAAACTTGCAGCAGTTCCAAACTTTGCTACATTAACACTAGAACAAAAACCAGGAGATAAGTCCTCCTTTGAAAAGCTTTTCATCCAAATGAGAGCATCAAAAGCCTCGGTACCAAAGGGACGCGCTGCGCTGCCCCTGGGCTCAGCCTCGGGGCTGGGGATCCACCTGGGAATCCACCGGGGAATCCCGAACTCAAGTGTTAGCTTTGTGCTTTTCATTTTCTCAAAAGAGCGTGTGCGGAGGCAGCAGGAAGGAAACCTACAGGATCTTGGCCGAAGCAGATATCAAAATAGTTTTAAAGCAATGTGTCTAAAACCTGAATTTTTAATTATCAGTAATAACCCCCCCCATGCTAAAGCTGATGTGTGCATAAGCACCTCCACAAGGTCTAACCCAAACCTCTCCAGTTCGAGGGACACAAGGGGCTTCTGGCAAGCTTCAGGATGGACCTTTTAGCAAGGCATCTTCTCAGAACGGAGTAATTAAACAAGCCTTTTCAAATACAGTTTTAAAGAAAAGGTAACTGACAGTATCTAAGAAAATCTTAACCATAATTGTAAAATAAAAACGGGAAAGGGATTTTGAGTGATACGTAGCTGTTTAACACTTTAACGCGTGTAACAACACCGCGTACAAAAGACCATTTCAGTCCGTATTACTGAAACCGGTTTGGAGAGCAGACCACAGCCCCTCGAACACACCCACGCAATGTACACCTCCAGACAACGATTCCCAAAAGTTACAGCCTCGCAGAATAACAATTAACAGCTAGAGCTGTCCGTTTCTTTGATTTTCTCAGCGTTAGTTTCTTTGTGCAGCAGCTTGCTTTTTCCTTCTTTCGTTTTGTTCTGAGTCAGCGCGTTTTCCGATGCCTGGTCCCCGCTGGTGGAAACGGGATCTAAAACCACAACGGATTCTGTCTCTTTTTCACTGCCAGAAGCTCTTCTCGTAAATTCTGTATGACTAGTTGATCTAAAGGAAAAAGAACAAATATATGAATACAGGTAACAGTTCACATATTTAGGAGAAAGAATATAAATCCAGAGAAAAGCATTTCTATTATTAGTAGCACGTATGACTGGGACAGGTCTACTTAACTACTAAATTTATAGATTTAACAGCTGTTATATACAGACAGTGGTGCACAAAATGCAACAGTCCCATGACCCCTCCTGATCCATGGAAGATATTTAACAGGAAAACCGAATTCACAAAGCACTGAAAAAAACTCCTGAGACTATGAAAGAATCAGTGTTAAGTTTTAAGAATTTGTTTTCTCTCTGCTGCTCTCGGAGGTGGATTTAGATTCCCCCATGTCCAAGGGAGCAGCTGCAGCCGGAAAACACGCTACCAGTCCCTGGTGTCTGTAGGCGACCTGCAGCCTGCGAGGAGGCCGTGGCTTCTCCACAGCTCCATCCCACCACAGGGCTTTCACCAGACCGTGCTCTCCCGTGTGACAAGGGAGGTCCAGGCACCACAACCAGATTTTCCACCGTGGCTCGGCACCAACAGGCTGCTCCTGGTCTCACCGGGAGCAACTGCAAATGATTCCTGAAAATTCACCTACTGGAGGGCGTTAGAGCTACATCCTGCACCCCAGAAACGGGGCTACATATCCATTGCTTGCGGCGCAGGGATTCTTGCAGATAAAAAGCCCCCTGAGCCGGGAGAGAGGAAGGTAAGGTCAGAGACACCGGGGTTATTGCTCGAGGCTGGCATCGTGCTATAAAAGCACTTGTCTGTATTCAAAAGCTTCGTACTAGTGTTGGAAACGTGCAGGCAAACCCTTAGATTAGCTGGAACGCACCAGCGGAGAGCGAGGCATACGCTGGGGAAGGACGACCCGAAGAGGTGGCAGACGGGGGTATTTCCCGTGCCGTGGTGGGCAGAGCGGCAGCTCCCACGCAGGGGCTCGTACCTCCCCCGGCGCGCTGGCCCGGGCGCTGGAGGGCACGTAACCGGGAGGGCAGTCACACAGGCACGATAGTGCTCGGCCCCTCTTTGGGCAGGGCTCTTCACAGTGGTGTGAACACCATATAGATGTCCACGCCGTACAGGCGTCCACACCTACAGCTATAACCACCGAACCCGGCAGCTGCAGAAACCCTCGGCGCAGCGAGGTCCCGCGGGCCCCGGTGGGTGTGTGGCCACACTCTCCCGGCTGAATGCAACCGCATTTGCTAGTCCAGAGCCTTTTTTCTTTTTTTTCCTCTTTTTTTCTTTTTTTAATTTTTTGTGCTTACTCATAAGGAACAGCCTTCCATACTGCTAAGGTGACACCCTTGGAAAGGAAAAAGCAGAATCAACCGGAGGCCAGAGAAAGAAATCCAGCTACTGGATCCATCTGCTACGAACTGCCCTTTATTGTGACGGTCTTTGTCCCAGAGAAAACGACAAAGGAAAAAAGAGGTCACCCCGCTCAACAATTAGAGCACGGGGCGGAGAACGTACAGGCTCCCACCTGAGCGGGAGAGGGTAAACGGACAGGTTAAAAACAGATAAATCATCACAGAAACTACAGTTGCTGCACTTTCCATCCCAGAACGACTTTACTCCGCTCGCTCCGGAAGCGCTGGATACAGCGAATGAAATTCCATGTTCAAGCTTTAATTACAAGAATTGTCTCCAACATTAGAACTTCGGTATAAGTTAATTAATGCAGAAATTGGCGCTAATAGATACAGTTTCAGCCTCATTTGATTATCATCAGAAGCTAGTGATTTCATACGGAAAATAATGCTTATTTTATGCAAAAGTTGCCAATCATTCCAGAAAATACAAGGTGGGGTATTTTGAATGTTACAGCAAATTAAACTTTTCAAAGCCGCGTAACCAGAAGACGGTTATTTTAAAAAGTGCTACCTCTGAAAAGCTGATTGCCCAACACTATAAAAACGGTCAAAGCCATAAATGCCAAGTTCATTTTTATTTCACTTTGGAGGTAACTATCTTTCAAATCCCAACAGCTGGACTATTTAATACAATCTGGTGAATCAAAGTCTAATTCTTCGCTGGGCTCACAGTGGGGAGTCTGCATTAGTGTATGGCAGCATTCCAACAACTGATGCACAGCCAAACGCTCGCAAGTCTGCTTCATTTATAACAAAAATGGATAAAACGGCAATCATATTTACCACCTTCAAAGGACAGAAAAATGAAAGATGTCGATATAAAGTAGTTTAATGGAGAAAACCCGTGATTAAATCAGCGTTTCAAGCATAAAAATAAGAATTACTATTCAGACTTGGTCGTACCAGCGTTCCCTTCTTCAAATCCTTTGCACTGTTGCAGCACCAGCCTGAGGGTGCTGCTGTTACAGCTGAGGTATTGCAAAGAATTATTAACCCTATTTATCAGGTATTCAGAGCCCATTGTCAATAGTGTGTCAAGAGCAGAATACAGGCATAATAAAGTTCCAGTGCAAGAATGAACATAATTTTTGGTGTTCCCTTTCAAAAACCAGTTTTTGCCACTACAAATAAAGCTGGGAAAAGCGATTAGTAGAGAGGGAGTTAGCCACAGTTTTGAACAATTACAAATTTGTCCAGCCAAGGTATTTGCATTTAGCTCTATGCAAAGCTCTTCCTTCATTAAGATCGTTAATGTCGTTATCAGTATTCTTGTTATTTGTCCAACTATATATTTGAGCCAGAAATTGAGAGCCTAGTTCTATTGTACGCATTCATACATAATCGTTCGGAAGTCTGCATGTATTTTTATGACTAAACACATAAAATCTGGCCTGTGAAATCCAGATTTAGGTGATAAGTGCATCTGAGATTAATTGTATGGGATATGCAAAGTCCCATGCAGTACTGAGGACTGCCTGTGATACAAGAGTCTCAAAAGCAATATATTCCATTTGTATGATTACAGAAGCTACAGAAGGGGTAAAACTAAAGGGCTGATGGGCCGTCTGAGAACTCGCACTGCTACGCCCGTCGTAAATAATTTACAGTCGGAGTACAAACGGACAAACTAAAGATTGGATTGTCAACTGAGGCTTGGATTTTCTTTGTTTCCCTCTGGTTAATATTATAACCTTGGTATTATTTAACCCTGCTCGGTGCTCTGTTCATGGAATCATTGTAGTGTGTTTCCATTAGAAACCAGAATTTTATGTAAATATCATGGAAAATTTTATTGGATGAAGTCCCATCCAATTTCCTAACAATACGTATAAAGCAGAAGGCAAAAGGAAACCATTCAAGGAAAACGCTGTAGGAAAATCCATGGCTTTGACAGCATATTTAGAAAATACTAGTAAAAATCTATTCCAGCAAAGGCTGGTTTTGCAAGTACACAGTATAAGCATGGGGACTCCACGTGGATACTCTGCCTGGAATCTGAGCTGGTAGGAATGGAATAATTTCTGCTACTGGAGCTGACACTAACATGGCATCAAATCAGCATCCTTTGTCTTTCAGCGAGCTCCCTAATCTGGGACGCCGAAATAGCTGTCATCTCTCTTCAAAGCAAAATCGCTTCGGAAACCAAAATAAACCTCAACCGTACTCCCCAAAAGATGAGATTTGAAGCATTAAAGCTAATTTGACAGTTGCTCACCACCAGTTGCTTCTTTATAACGCTCAAAAACCGTGCCTGCAGGTCACTCACAGCTTGCTATTTGCCCAACTACCACCCACCCTGACCCCAGCGTCCCCACTTTCCTACAGGATCCCCATAACTGAGGACAAACATCACTCCTGCCACAAAGCTCATGCTCCAATCACTACGTCCTTTCCAAACTGCTGTGCTAGGAGGGTTTGCCAAAGAACAGCAATTCTATCCTCAGTCAAAAACTTGTCTTGAGAATAAAAGTCACAGATGTGTTTATTAATTATTTCAGAATTTTCAGAATTTTTAACAAGGCAGTGGAACGTAAGAGACAGGACCAAAGGCCAATACTGTACAATAGTAAAAAATTCCAAGTCTTGAAAGCCTTCAATGGATAAAAAATTCCATCACATGACAGTATTTGTCAAAAGGAAATTATGGGGAATGCAAAGCAGTGAATTAGCCTGTTGGTGCCCTCCTCTGAGAGTACCAGCACTATCCTCAACAGCAGACATCTGTGAGGAAAGCACAAGAAACCTTCTCCATTTCAGGAATGCCTCTGCTAAGGAAGGTGGTCAACCCAGCAGCAAGCAGAATGGAATTGCAGACAATCCTTAGTGTGGAAACTGTTCCCATTTTTAGGTGCTTTTGTGAAAATGCTCAAAAAGATTGGCAAATTCATTTAAATGTGGAATCTTGGAGAGCTTCTACCTGCACTGAGAGACTGCATAATAAGTACAGTCTAAGAAAAATGTGTGACAGTAGCTTTTAAAACCATTAAAACTGAGGACACCTCAAGCTTCCAGAACATCCCATTGTTTTCTTCGTTCATTGTTCAAACTAAATTGCCCACGTGGGAGCTGCAGAGGAAAACCTTTGCCGTTGTATCCAGCTGAGGCTGAGCTGCTTCCCGCAGAGCTGGTGGATGATTCAGGGGTACTAAGATTACAGCCAGGAGAAGGAGGACAAATCCTTTAATTGTATAAAATCATCAGATTAAGACTAACCCTCTCTGCGGTTCCCTCTGTTAGCAGAGAACTCTGCTGCCCAGAAACAAAATGTTTACAAAGTGCTGGAAAAAACCCACAAATCCCCCCCAAACGCAGGGGCAGAGCCAGACACACCTTTCCCCTCTGTGTCCACACACCGCAGGGGGCCACGGGAACCCTCTCTGCTCCCAGGGGAACTCAATTGTCACCTATTCTCTTCGAAGCAATTGTCACAGAATTACGCTCACGCTGGGCTAAACATTTGGGAAGGGATTTGCAGGGGAAGTTACCTGAATACTGGGGTACGGCCTCAATTTCGCTATAGGACACACATCATCGATGTCTTTCTTCCCCCTCAGCACCACCTCAGGCAAACTCCACACATCCCAAATCATCTGCTTCATGGCTTCAGGCCCTTCTTCTACCAATCTCCTGCACTGAAGTGACACCTCACCTACTGGTTTGAAACCCAAATTTTTCTCTGAATTCATTTCTCTGAGCTACCATCACTGCATTTGGTGAGAGGGAAATTTCAGAATCAACCTGTATCTGCTGATGTTACAGCCCTTTTCCACAATCCCTCCCTTTGGCAACTCACCGGTTCAGCTGGAGGCCAGTGCTTTGGTAACACTTAACCACAGGAGAAACCATATTCTGAGTCTTACTTCAACCACAGACTGAGATTCCTTACCCTGTTACTGAGATTCCCTGCCCCTTTAAGTATTTGGGTTAGATTGTCATGGACTTGGGAGCGGGGAGGATCCGGGATTTTCCTCCATGAGCTGACTTCCATCAACGCATTGTTCACAGATACATTTTCAAAACCGGGTCTTTTTCAAAGGTTTGACCTTCTTTCTCCCCGAGAAGGGGTGTGCTCAACTGTTACTATCCATGAACAAAGAATGAGGAACAGGGCTGTTCCCATTTAAATGTCTGTAAGTATGGCCTCCTCCTTCAGATTACACGCCTTAGCAAATGGATGGTGCAGCAAAGACAAGCATCTCGCACACCGCTGTTGCTAAAGTTTAACGTACAGCTTCCTATAGAAAAATCCAGGTGAAGAAAAAAGAATAAACCCTGCACCACAAGAGCCACCTGGTAATTAGGAGACACACTACCCTCTCCTGTGCTCTGAAAGCTTTGCAGACATCTGAGGCGGGTCACACCTTTGTCAGATTTCAAGGAATTGCAAATGATGATGGGACAGCTGCGTCCTTTTACCTCAGGTATGAATAAGGAGACGAGGAGCCCCCAGTACAGCCTCTGTACCCCTTCGTCATTTAGAGCAGCCGGGCAAAGCAGCACAGTTTAGTTAACACGCTCTGCTTCAGGAAACTGTGGTGCAACGGGAGCAGGTGTGTAGAAGGAAACAGCCTGGGCTTCAGACCGACATCCTGGGAACACACGTTTCAGGGGGGTTACTCCCTGAACTAGCTCTCCCGCGGCCCCCAGGCCAGCCATCAAAGGCTGGGTCAGGTCTTCTGGGTTAGTTCCACCCATCCAGGGAATCCAGGGATCCAGTTTATGCACAAAGACCACTCCAGGGCTTTGCTTCAGAAGCGTTCTGCTGATCCAAACTCAACCGCCAGTACAGATGTACCCAGGGAAGCCCAGAAAACTGCCTAATTACAGAGCTGAGTAGTCAGACAAATGAACTTCTATCTCACATCTGCTTCAAAGGAGCCCTCTTTCAAAAGAGCGCTTACACGCCTTGGAGCCTGGAGGCCGCTTCTACTGACCTTTGCTGCAAACAGTGTCCAGGAGAAACAAGAAAAGTAACTGCACTTCGAGGTGGTACGAAGCATCAAGGTTATTCCTGCTCCTTACTGCCAGCCCAGCCACACAAGGGTATGAGAGCACCAGCACCTTCTCTCCTGCTGGAGAACCGTCCTCGACGACGAGCCTTTCCAATTAAGACCATTTACACCAGTGACTCGGTGCAAAGAAGCCCCGCAGCATTAAGGGATCTGGCCCACCACATTTGTTTTAATGCTTTAAACAGATAAATTAAAGTGAAATGTGTCTTTTAGGATGTCACTGAATAGGCAAGCTGAGAAATAAATTGAGCTTCACGTTCGCTTTTATAACACATAACAACTGTGACTGTCAACACAAGATCCTTTTCACTGTCAATTCACCGCGCATTCTGAGAGACCTTGGGGCCTGCAATTATTTCATTTCCTTTCTTGTAAATGCAATTTCCACTTAGTTCGGTGGAATAAAGGTAGACAAAAGGTGGTAGAAGTTGCCGTATTTTCTGATTAAGGTTATCTGTTCAAAATTACAGAAATCCACAAACTGCAAACACAGTATTTTTCAGGAACAACCTCACCTTTCTGTCAGGGTAGCAGTTCAAGAAAATGCAATGGCATCATTCACGTCAAATTAACCATTGAACAAATCTTCATCTTTCTGATTAAATTAAAATGAAGATCACTTTTCTTCTGAGGATACTTAAATGAAATAAAAGGGGAAAACACATATGATTGGAAAAGGCATTCTGCTTTTAAAACTTGATGTGAATTAAATAAAACTGTAGGGCACAAGAAGAAATTGGGCTCTTTATCCATTCAAAAATAAATGATAAAAGTACCTGCAGGAGACTGAAGTAAATATCAGTTCAGAAAAATAGACGTGAACTGAATTTCCAGCTCATTTGTCGTGACTTACTCCTTTGAACCAAGCAATGGAGACTTGCTGGAATTGATGCTGGTGGTATTTTTTAACTGATGGAGCAGGAAATCAGAGGGTTAATTAGCCATGATTACAATATTCTGCCAATCTGATTTGTCTCATCTATTTCCTATTCTTGAAGTGACAAACAACCTGGCGAGGGAACTGGAGCAAGCGCACAGCCTCATTTCCAAAGGAGCTTGGTTGTTGTTGTAAAACAAACCCATCCTCCACGGGATCTCTCTGAAATAAGTATTTCTCAGGCAGGTTTAACTCTTTGATGCTTAACGGGCACTTTGGGTCTTCAATCTCTTGTGACAAGAGGTTCTTCAGCCCGTCTGTGCAAATGCAGCACTAACTGTATTTTTTTAAAGACGACGACAACGACAACTCTTCATCTTGAGATTTCAAGGGAATGCAGAATTTTTACCAACAGGCATTTAAAAGTAATAGTCAGGATTTGTTTTGGTCCAACAGAAGCTGCCCTGCACACCTGCGCACAGATCAGTATGATTTACATGATTCTGTTTTTTAAAATATTGTGCCAGAACTACCTTTTTTTTAAAATCAAGAGTTAACTCATCCCTCTTCTCAAAAAAAGCCCCTCAACCTTGCTATTTCTTAAAAACTCTCAAGTTGTTTTTTTTTTGGCAGAGAAGATGAACTTTTTTTTGAAGAATGTTCACAGATTTTACAGGAAAAGAACTTTATTACAGAGAATTCGATTTCATTTCTACCTCTACGTGAGACTGCAAATTATTTGAGGAGTCAGTGTTAAACAGTTGCAGATTCTACATTTATCCTGTTAACCAAAATTGGTATTAAATCATTTTCAAAATGCATCAGCTAAACAGATCCGGCACTAAAATATATAAAAAAAATCCATCTTCTACTTACTGTAACGTAGGCTTGGAGCCTGTGACACCCTTAAGCTGGTCAGAGACAGCACCTGAGTCGGGTACTTTGGGAGTGAATTCTGTCTCCAGGTCTTTCTTGCTCAGCGCTGTTTGTGCGGCACTGGCTCCCGAACCTAGCACAGGCAGAGATTTTGATTCTGATGTGGCCAAGGTTCCCGTGGGACCTAAAACCCAAAGAAAGTTTAATGCTTCTGTTACCCGGACTGGCTGGTCCAGAACAGACACATAAGCACAGCAGAATTCAAGCTAATTGCAGAAATCAAAACGGAATTTTAAGGAACAGCGTCCAGCACATGGAGAGTATCAAAATACCATATTTGCAGGTTCTGCTCTCCCTGCCAAAATTAACCCTTTCTTGCCTGCTCTACTGACACAGTTGTGCTCTCCATCCCCTTCCCTTCTGGGACGGTAAGTCCTGCTGCCCGCACAGCGCTACCAACTCACAACTTGCCAGTGCCCTCCCAGCCCGAAGCGCAGCTGGGCGAGAGCCAGCCCAACCACAAAAACGCCTGTTCTCATACTAACGAGTAGTCAGTGAACTGTCTGTCTACAAAGTCCAAGCTAAAACCACACCGTGACATTAAAACCAGCCACATCAGCATCGACTACGGCATGGATTCACACTTCCACGGACTGTTCTTAACCAGGGAGAACATCAACAGTTTCTTACAGCTGATGACAGTAAAGCACAGCTTAAAAACTGCAGACCCTGGCTCCGCAGAAGAGGTTAATTCAAAACATTAGTCCTAAACCCTCATTTCTCTGGTTACCATTGCTTTCAAGAGTATTTTCCCAGTAGGCTCAGACCAATAACTCCAATAACAATGTCTGAGCCCCAGGCAGGACAGAGGAACCTGTGTATGTGCGGCTGCGTGCGCGGAAAATCCTGACAGAGGCATCTCTTGGAGAAAATGGGGATGAAAAGCGACAGGCGCGGCGGGGAAGTGAGTCACTGCAGAAGTAAGCAGAGTTCTCCGAAATGGCTGAAATGGCAATGGTCTGGAAGAGAAAGTAAAGCTTCAAGAGTTACTTAATGCAGGGGGAGGAAGAGGACTACGATGGAGTCCAGGCACTTACTGCCACTGTCCTGGTCTGTGGTCACTTTCCGGCGTCGCAGAACTCGTTCCAGCTCTGTTTCACCGCTGTCCGTTTCCAGGGACTTTAAGCTTCGGGAACTAGTGGATTTGTTCAATGTTTCCTATGGCAAGAAACAGGGATTAAAAGCTCTCCGAGGATGTATTATGCCATGCCAAACATCCCATATGCACAACATGAGAACCTTTTAAATTGCAGAGAAGCACCTGCAGTTCTAGAGCAGTGTGGGAAGGTCTCTCTCCAGTACAGCAGAGAGCACCTGGGGCCTGGCTCACCACCCTCCCCTTGCTTGGATTTCCCCAGGCAGGGATTAACCATTCTTACCTACACCTTAGAGGGTTGGTGTCAGGCTTAAGAAGATGCTCGGGATCACTAATGAACAAACTCTGACGTTTGCAGGGAACTGCCAACTTCCTCCATCTCAATATTTTAAAAGACCTTAAAAAACTGCTGGAGTGTTATCATGCCCATAATTAACCTCTATTAGGAAAAGCAGAAGATCTGTATTTTACCACTCCAGCATATTTTCTATTTTAGCATGGTCCTGTGTTGCTGCATCCCAGTGTGGACACACATCTGCAGAAGTCAGTATGTACTAACTGCAACTGCAGCGTGTTGTTATGTCCTTCAACCCAGCTGATCTGGCACAAACCTCAGCCTATAACCACATACTCCATGGTTTCTCTCATGCACAGGAATAGACCTCAAGTTGAAATGTTTTTGTTATACATACCAAATAGAAATCCACGCTCTTACTGCCTTAACCCAAGGTTAGTATTTGGCATCAGCTAAGCTGCAAATCCAGCAGCACTTTTCTTAAGGAAATGTAAAAAAAAAGGCTTTGATCAAAGCCTGAAGCCTCCCCAAATTGCCCATATTTAACATGCACAGAGTGCACACTCCATGCGTTTCCCAACTGACAAGAGTCAGTTACTGGATCGGCACCCACTTGACTGTAAAATTTCCACAAAATGTTTATGATGCAACTGAAAATTCGGGATCCGTGTGCTATTTCATTCTTTCTCTGAGTCTTGCCATCTTTAGGAATCCCCAGGAACCCCATTTATTCAGCCTCCCAAAACGTGTCACACAGCATCTATCCAGAGCATAAATAAGATATTCTCAACACCTTTTGCCAACAAGCATGTAACTTCTCAGCAGAAATAGTAAATGACTAAAAGAAATGGCATCTGAAGTTGCAAAAGCTGTACTACTTTCAGCTACTAATTCGTCACTCCCACCCAAAAGTTAAAATATCTTCTTTGGCAACTATTTGGAATATAAGTGAGCAGGTGTATTATTAATGAGTAGTGTGCTCCAGATCTGGACAAACACTCCCGTACGAAAGCAACTTGTGCAACAGAGTCACTCAAACTCTGCAATTTACAGAACATAAATGTGCTTTGTTTGTAACAATTATCCAGAGGTCTACATGAAATGCATAATTAGCATCGTAACAACAAATGTTTACGCCGTCACATCCCACCCCCATGTTTGTTGTCTGACTGTGCATAATGATTGGTCTCAAGAATCGACTGGAATTGGATTTTATATAGTTTGTCTTATACTGCAAATATCCTGAAGGGCTGGAAAGCAACAAGCTCGATGCAGACGCACAGCGACTGCAGGTTTCTTTCCGCTCCCTCTGAAGTACATAATCAAGCCTCCCCTGATGTCAGCGAGACAGCGTCAAAGAAATAAAACAGCTATTAGAAAACGAAAGGACCTTCGGCAGGATCGTTGAGCCCAACCCTCACAGGTCCAAGCAGCAAACCATATCAAACTATGCCTCTACTCACAGAGTTCCATTTAAAATATAATCTCCGTGTTGCACTTTATTTCTTTTCTATTTACTGCCACGTTTAATTATGTGTGCCTCTAATTTGAGCTCAGCATTAAGGCCGGGTGACTCTCTAAATCACCTCCTCCCTTCTTCCCCTGCTTTCACACGATTGGGGGAACAGTTAGTTTAATGTGTCACTGGTGCCACACTCGTGATTTTAAATCACAGCACAGCCTATTACCATCGCAGTGGCTGCACTCTTTGCTGTACTGTCTTGCATCACCCAAGACAATGCTGAAGTTATTTTTATAAGGGCTGTTTAGGTGCTATCACGGATGATTAGGAAAACAGCCTTACCTGCCGGGGAGTGGATGTGAAGCATTTTGCTTCAATATGGGCAGAATTTCACCGTATTTCACCTTACAAAGGCAAAATTTCACCTGATGTGCCGAAGTTGCACTTCAGCCTTAAAAGCTTCAGGGTCACGGAAGTCAGGGAGCAAGAACTATGGCTCCTCCTGACTGTTTGATACAATTTTAGCGCTTGTGCAAAAGCACCAACCAGTTAAATAAGAAACGCAACGTATGAGTAAAGGACAGAAGAGGAGCAAACGTAGCACATCGCTCCGAGCAGGACCGAACACACACCTAGTGTTTTTATTTAGTGATAAATGTGTATGTATACAGCTATTCAGAATCAATTTTTCTACACATAAATGCCTACAGACTAGAGAGCTCCTGCTCTATTTAGGCTCCATCTACGCTAACAAGAAATTTGGTACATCAAGAAGAGAGCAGGAGTTCAGAGGAGTTGATGAGGGGAACCCTACATCTACTATACATGCGCTTCAGGGGCTTTACCTTGGACTAAATTTATTCAGGTGCTTCTCTCTCCCTAAGCATCCCCCCTGCCAGTACTTGGGAGTTCCCAACAGCAGGTGCAGACCACAACATCCCCTCTAGTGGCAGGAACACACAAATCCACAGCAGAGTTAACAGGCTCGTTTTCTCCTATATAAATTCCATTACCAAGACCAAAACCCATCTTTCAGTCAGACCAAAGCCAAAACTGGAATTGGGGGATTCACTCCAAAACTGCTCTACAGCTTCAAACCCAAACCCTGATGCAGAACTTTCAAACACTCACCTACTTTGCACAGAAGGCCCTGTTAGTTCAATGAGAATTAAAAACTGAAATATAAATTACAAGTTTTCTTACCAGAATCCCTTTTAATTCTTTCATTGCACTTTCAGAGGGCTTTGGTGTTTCTGGCTGTAAACAAACACAACACAAGCAGGTTAAAAACCCTGCGAAATGGACCGTGACAGACTTTGTGCTTGAAGACAGACGTGGCACAAGGGTCTGAGGTTGTGTGATGTTTCTCTGCTCCCTCCTCTCATGGGCACACGGCTAATGTTCAGTCTGTTTCCTTCTATAGATGAAGGGAAGAGTCTTAGCTCACAACACTATAAATCACAGCCTATACTTAAAGAAAGATTATGCTTTTGTGAAGATGGCAAGCAATATTTTATAGTAGCCACATTCATGAATTTGTGCTAAGTGTTGCATGAAAGGAAGAAATGCTGCTAAACACAGCCTATTTCTCCATCGCCCCCTTTACCCAAGTCAGTTATTCCCTCTGTGCTTTTAGTTTCTCAGTAGCTGTTTGATTACAAGATGTTTGCTCTTGGTTCCTTTCTGTGTCAAAGCAACTGGGCTTCTATTTACTTACTGTTGGATTCACTTCTTTTTTCTCCTCTTCAGATATGTGCTGCTCTAATTAATTTTATTCAGAATCAAGCAAAGCAAATGAGGTGAGGCAAATGTCGTCTTTTGAATATTTTACAGAAAGCCTGATCTATTTTCAGCGTAAATTACTGTACTTAGCTAATATTATTGCTCTGCTTTTTATTCCAAACCTTTGTTTTAGGTCTGCTTGACTGGTTGACTGGTCTCAGATGAACTCCCTTTTTAATTCTGTCCATCATTTCCTCAACAGCTTGTCTCTTCAGATCTGTAACTTCTTCACCTGTTCCAAAAATCAAAGAGCATATCACCTTCCAGATATGAACTACAAAGAAATAGTACAAAGAAAAGGCCATGATCATAAATTAGTTTTAATGATGAAACAGCATTTACATACACAATGTACTTAGTTATACTCCCTGCAGTAGGTCTTCCTGCCTTTATCTGTGATGTGTGTACTATCCAAATCCATGCTGCTTCTCAGTTTTATTAAAAATGTAAATGATAAGCATAAATATATAGGCTTGTTGTTCTCCCCATAAGTGGGAGACCCTGTTCACAGGGTCTACTTACAGGACCACTGTTTCACCCTTAATTTTCCCTGCCACAAAGAGGCACTTTACTATACATTGCATACATCTATGCAGTTGCAGAAACCAGCGACCTCATCTCTAGTTATCAGGAATTCTAGTTTCTGGATGCAGCACCATTAGTGATCTTTGCTACCAGCTAAACTGTCACAAGCTCTTCAAGGATAAAATGCCAATCTACACACACTGAGGATCCAGCCGTGGACTTCACCAATGCCAAACCACAGAGTCTGCAGAAATTTGGACAGAAGTAGAGCCCAGACCCCGAAAAACACAAAGCTCCTATAACTGTTTAGGAATCGCAAAGCCTCAGTGCTATAGGCTGAAGCACCAAGGACTGAAGGATACAGCCCCGCTCCCACTCTATCTCTTCACTGTGGCTCAACAGAAATTTCCACAGCTTCAGTGACATAGGACCAGCTGATCACACCCCACGGCCAGGCCTAAATGCAGCCTGTTACAGGACTCCTAAACATGTCTCCTATTTCACATGGGTTTAAGAACTTCACTGGAGGACATACCAACACCTCAGACCAAACTAAAACCACACATTTAAAGAACACTGCATCAAGTCAAAGGGCAAAACTTCAAATACTATGAAAGGAAATGGTCGCCTTTTGAAAAGATTCAGTATCAGGACTGCAAAATATTCAGATGAAAGGGGAAGCTGTGTGATGAACCTAAACAATACCTGTTAACTTATCAGTGTTCTGGATAATGGAACAAAAGACACTTAACATGCCATACCAAAAAGGGAAAAAAGGAGTACTTAAAGCAAATAGATGGGAGAAATAAGGTCGATGCTATTCAAAGCTGCAACATTGTACCTTATATAACAGGAATTTTAAATAGACTTTCGCTCTCTCACTTGTCAGGGTACTATTGATGATTCATAGAAATGCAGTTTCTGTATTGTAAGCCGATTTAATGTCAGGCTTTAATTTCACAAACAGGCTGTTTCAAATATAAAAGCTTAATTGGTGGTATGGGATAGAAACCACTCATTCTAAGTCCTTAACAAGGGTCAAAACAAGCCTCAAGTTGGATATAATAACTTGATCAAGAAAGAACTTTCCCCCTTTTTTATTTTTATTTTAAGAACAGCTCAACTATTAAGAGAAGAAGGAATTTATATGTGATTGAAGAAAGGTCAGAACTGTTAAAGTTTGCTAATAAATAATGACAGAATGGGGTGTAGAGAACTTACAGTGAATTTCATAGTATTTCATGCAATCACTGTTTTTAACAGTCTCAACAAAAAGGTGTAATCAAAACATCTGGGACGTTTCAAGGTAAGGAAACTTGATAAATGAAGGCAACATAATTGAACTTCTACTGAAAGATAAGATTGATTCTTCATCAGAGATCTTGTTGCAAGGTCACTTCTCTAATTATTTTACCCAAACCAACAACCTTGTTTCTCTCAGACTGGTAACCAGTTCCCAAAGATTCCCCCAGGGACCTGCCCAAGTCACCCCATTCCTCAGTTCCTCACCTGAAAAACGGGAGGGGTAATACTTCCTTTCCCCCACTTCCTGCCTGTTGGCCCCATCCAACAATCCAGCCATGCTTACATACCATTACAGTCTGCTAACTGCCATTTTTTCTTTAACATTTATATCCTACATGTATAATTTCAGCCAAGTTCCCTTCTTCAGCCTCCTCCTTTGTTTAAGTGGCAGCAAATGAGTTAAGCAATTCATTACAAACAAACTCCTGCTGTTTCAGAAAGAAGAGAGAAACAGCGAGAAAAACCTTGGTTATTTAACTGGCAATGCTTGTCTAACTAGCTCTGACTCTTCAGGCACTCATGATCATTTGTAAATCTGTACTTAACTCCTGTTCTCAACCTACTAAGTTTCCAGCTTCCATTAACGACAATAAAATGCAATTTCAGCTGCTACTTTGCATGCAGAGCCACCTTAGTGCAAGATTCTGTTTTGTTTTAGGTTTTCAGTGTTATTAAAGGATTAGCATTACAGTCAACTCTGAGTGGTAATTTCATAAGATATGAATAGAGGGATGAAAACTGAAGCATTTAACAAACCAGCTCTGCAGAGAGGCTCTAGACGGAAGAAATCACAAACAAGAAGCCATTTGGAAATCGGAAACTTCCCTGTATTATCCTGTATATAACCTGCTCTCTGCTTAATGATTGCTGGGCTTGTTCTTCTGCCTTTTCCAGATACCCTGTGGAAGAGCAAAGCCTTGGCCATCCCCTGGCTGCAGCTACATGCTGCAGTGTCCCCAGTGCAGAGGCACAGGTTGAGCCTCTCAACGCTGCCATATCTTGTCAGGTCCTTCTGTGAGCCTACAATAAACACGACCACCCCTTCCCCAAGGCAAAAAAAAGAAAGATAAATTTTTCTGCCACATAAGTGAATGAAATCTGCTCAGTGATGCCTCTGATAAGCATGAGAGCCAGAAGTATGAAGATAAGTTTTTTTCAGTTCCAGGAAGTGCTAGGTCTTCCCTTAATGGTTTTGATCTGCAGCCTCAAAAATTATTCATATTAAAATCCATTTGGAAAAAAATTAATTGGATAAGGATCACCAGCTCAGTTGTAAGGGCACAGACTGCTACGAGGGCTACGCAAATTTGCTTGGGATCTCAAGGAAGCTCACAGTACCAAAGCTGCAATGCCAAAGACACCACTTTCTATCTCAGAGCACATATGACTGGGCTGCAATCACAGTTCTGGACTGCAAGGTAGATGAACATGCTGGGACATGGACAGCAGTTGTTAATGTTGACTATTATAAGAATTTGCATCCCTACCTGTACACACAGCTTGCTTTCACGAGCTTTATCTGCAGTACCTGCTTAATAATCTGCATGACTTGAGAAAGGATGAGCCATACCTGACTCCTGCTGAGGAGGTTTCTCCTTCTTGCTCACGTTGGTGTTGGCATGAGATCTCTTGCGAATCATAGACATGAGAGACCTTTGGGGAAAACGAAACTGCGGATTGTCATTCTGTGCTGTGTTACACACTGTCAGAATGAACTTGAACGTGACACACAAACAGCTTGCTTACACCTGATTATACAGCTACTTACAAAAGGCTCGTTTAACAGTTCTTGACTGCAGATGTATGTAACAGAATTACCCCCCACAATGCCTCCCATCAAAATGCACCAGAGAAATTTGTTTCTTTTTAACAGATATTAGGCACAAATCAAAACACTCCAAGATCTGAATATTAAAAGACAGTGTCTCACTGTGACACATGACAAATTGAAGCTGCTCCAGCATAATAAAAGGAAGGAAAAGCTGTGGATATTGAAGTGAAGTATTATTCTCCAGAGGACACTTAAATATGGTGATCAGTATCTCCTCACCAACACCAAGTTTGTAATCTTCTTACAGTGTCAAATAATTATCCTTTCACTATAGTCAAAACGTAAAAGTCCAGGCAAGGAAATGATTCATCTTAAAGCCCAAGTATAAGCTCCTACATGCACCTGATGTGTCTATGGGACCTGTCAATCCCTCCTGAATATTGCTCCTTACGGAGATATAAAGGGTCAAAATTCTGTCCCAGAAAAAAGCAGGATCCAGTGCCCACGCTCTGAAACCACCCCTACGCACGTAAAATTCACCGTGCCTGAAGGAAATGCTCCGATTTAGCTACTGTAGGACTTAAAATGAATACTGTTGTCTATTCCAAATAATAAAGGGCACAAACTTAAACAAAATAAAACGAACAAACAAACCCCCCCAACACCCCATACAGTTAATTCATGCTACACATTAGTGAGCAAGAAGCAAGCAAGCCCCATGGGTTAACAGACGTAAAAGCAGCAAAAGACCAAATGCAATTCTTTGGAACATGTTTAGTTTAAGTTGCTAAAAACAAAGCAAGATGTGTAAAGGGATGAATTCTCCCTACTAATCATCTCTATTCATATATTTAACACAGCAGTTAACACTAATCCTGTATATAATTTCTATTACAGCTGGTTAGAAAGTGTCATCAAAGTCCATTTATTTTTAAAACCAAGCAGTCAACATGAAGATTAGCTGAGTTCCTAAAATTAACTAAGCACACTTTAGGGCTTAGTTAATTACTTTGGGCCTAATGCCTGAAACATCATATATTGTTCAGCTTCTTTTATAGTCCTTCGCAAAAATCACATATAATCTTGATAATTTCACCCAAAACTGCTTGATGATAGGGTAGTGATTTTCTGGTTTTGTGTTTGTTTTTTTCTTTTTAACTTATGAAAGCAATTGTGGGAACTCAACAGAGTCTGCACTTTCATCACCAGTATCCGACAGGAAGGGGGACACAGTAATCCAACATATCCTTTGGTTCAAAGGAGGTTTCTCAGCAGTAGCTTCAGACAAGCACCTCACAAGTCTATAATTACAGCTATCAGGTGAATAGAAAAAAAATAGTCTCCTAAACTTAGAAAGACAGGTATCCCTCCTCCTCCAAAGTCACAGTCTAGACCATTTGTTAGGCTGGGCACGGCAGACACTGTTCGGAATTGGTGAGGGTGTGAGTCTGATGGCAGGTGGGGCACAGAGCGCGTCCTGCTGGTAAAGAGCCCGAGACAGATGGAGAAAGCCGTTTTTTGGTTGGTTTTTTTTTTTTTTTCTTTAAAGACACTCTTCCTGCTTGGATGCAAGCTCATGTAATGTATCCTGCTTCAGCAAAGCATTACTGCTGTGACCCTTGATTTAAGCACTTACCGTATAGGGTTTGGAGGAGGGGGAGGAGGAAGAGGAGGAGGCGGCGGCGGTGGAGGAGGTGGTGGAGGATTTTCAGACTGTTGTATTCGTTTCTGAAGCTCATCAACTGCCAAAGACCAATAAAACAAACTAGAGTGAGTTCCTGGTGTCTCACACCTGCTCTAAAAACCAAATCTGATGGTTTAAGCAAAAAAGCTACTAATTAACTAAAAAACAAACAACAAGACTAAACCACACAGCTGCTAGGAATTCCTATTTTTGGCAATATTTTCTAACGTGAACAATGTCTAGATGCACAGGATTCTCATTAAACCAGTTACCTCCAACCTGAGTTACTTTTGAAACTAAAATGACTCTCTCCCTCATACAGGATTCTTCATATAAAATGATGGAGCACGGAAAAGTTTATCACATCCCTGCGACAGTCTATTTGAGGTAGCATTTGAGAATAAACTAACAAGAGATAAAAGAAATGAATGGTTTCAGGTTCCAGACCTAATCTCTGTCTTGCTGATGCTGTGGGTTTTCCCCATAAAAATGGTCAAAATTGGGCAGTGGGCAGAATGGATTCTTCCTCTCCTGTTTTCGTGTCAGTACTAAAATGGGGAAATTACTTTTCTGTGCTTGAAATGTTGTCAAGTGTAATTAACTGGGGAAGGGCAGAAACAGAATAAAAAACATCTTAAATTTCTTTTAGTTACAAAAATTCTTAAAAATTGTTCTGAATACAATAGGAATTACAGCAGAAGTACAGAATATTACTTCCAAAGTGGATACAGTTCTTTGTTCTCGTAATGATGGATTCAAATTACAATTACAATCTTTAACATTTACTTTTAAAAGGAAAAAAAAAATATTCAACTGAGTGACTTTAAATTCCAGGTACATTCTTGATGCTGATAAATTCCTTCTGAAGCACATATCCAGGTTATGTGTCAGAAAAGCGTTGCTATACATGGAGTCATAACTCATGATAGGGATTTTGGCCTCCTCTGACGGGGCTCAAACGCTTCCCTGACCAGGCATCACGCTCACAACTGGCACCTGCTTCAGCCATGAGCTGAACAAGGACTGGAAGCAAAGGCACATGCAAATATTTCACCAGCAATAGCCCCACATGCCCTGTAGCGAGGCCACACACACCAGGGGCCCTTTTTAAAAGCAATTTTAAATAAAGAGCATTAGGTCAGAAATTTTCTCATTCAATAGACAGGATGCTGCAGAGAAGCCCGGCTCCATCCTGATGGCAATAACTGCAGGAACATCTGCACTGCAACAGTTGCCCCCTCCAAAGTATCCTGTGACCCTTTCCTGTCAGTATTCCTCAGGCGTTGGTTTAAATCTTTAGAGACAGACACCCACCAGCCAGCAAGAGTGTTTCCTTCCTCTCAGTCACTTGACGTGAAACAAAATATTTGACCAAAGTACAGAGATTTAGATGTGTAATTCTCATGGATCTGAGTCACAAAAGCCCACTGGATTTGTTTGGCTCCCTCCCTTTGGAGGGCTCTGAAGGTAGGACTTACCTTTCTAATACCTGTTTAAAAAAAAACAAACAACAAACCAAACAACCCTCAGATCCTCTCACATCAGCAGAAACTGTTTTCTCACATGTCAATATGAAGAGCTAAATCGTGCCTTTATTTCCACTGGTGTCTTCTACCGTCTATTAAGCGGTTAGGTAGCTCGATAATTATGGGATGTTTTTGTACGATTCATACAATGCAGACTCTACAGTCTGATAAATCACTGTGCACCTTTGCAAAAAAATAAAAACCCACCAAAAAAAAAAGAGCAGAGTCTTCCCATTTTAATTATTTTAATAACTAGGTAAGAGGATACATTTTGACTAACTACAAAGATTTGTGTCTGTCACACAGAAACCCATTCACATGTCTATACCCATCTGTAAGACTCAGGGCAATCTAACGACACTATTTTTATACCTTACAGAAGTTTTACAAGGTTATTCTTCCATACACATTCTGGACACAACAGTTCTGAGGTTGAAGGCAGCTGCTGTACTTTGTCTTGTGAAGCGCAGCTCTAGGTCTCAGCTACACAAAAACTTGCTTCTGAGGTCTCAAATGTAACATGTATAATTCTATTAGACATGCACCGCTCACCCCCCCATTGTACCTCTAAAATGAAAATTATTACATTATTTTACCTGAATGCTTTAGGTCTCTAGCTTTTTCTTCTGCATTCTGACACTTAAGCTCTAGTTCCTTTTTATCTTCTTCCAAAAGTTCTAGTTGCTGTTTAAGACGACTGATCTCCTTATGCAGCGTTTGATTCTCCAGCTGCTCTTCTAATTCTTTGATCTGCAGTTGGAAAACAATAGTATTCATTACAATAAAAGATATATTCTGTCCTTCCTTTTGACAAATAACCCATTAGGCACAGTTATTCCTGAAAACATGATGTTATAATATAGGAGCGAACTACAAGTCCCAGAAAGATGACACTTTTGACTGAGAGCTGGAGAGATTTTTTGAGAGATGTCAGAATTTTCTATTATGATCCTAATTTGTTTTATTTCTTCTTTAGAATACGTCTGTAGCTCTAAAGCACTTAAGCTATAAGATGTTCCCTTTTTGTTTTTACAGGGTTTTTATCACATAATTAGAATTTAATTTCAGAACATTTCTTCATTTGAAGCACGGGAGCATTGACATTTTTGTTCTCTTACCAACTGCTTGCACTGGCAGGTCAGTTATTTAAAATCCCTTGTCTCAACTCGTGCAGATGCCAGTGGGTGAATTATGGAGTATCGGGTTTGGAGGCAGCATTCAGGTGCAAAGTAGCAATCACTTCCCAACTCCCTAAATATATACATTTTGCTCTAGACTTAAGGAGCCAAAGCTGCAGAGGTTTTCTATGAACTGGAAATTATTCTTCCAAAATGCTCATTCAGAAGCACGTGAGATTACATATAGTCTTGGTGTTGCTGCAGTGATGAAAGCACAGGAACTGCCTACCTACTCCTACCATTATTCTCTCGCCGGAGCTTTAAGAACAGGCCTCACAGCTAAGGCAAACTCCCCCCAAAATACCATTTGTATTACTCAACATCCAAAATATTCTCCTGTCTTCTCTTCTTTATTTAATGGAACTTGACTTAATGCTTGTAATCGCACTTTATGGCATCCAGAATAAAATATGTAACTAAACCAGAGCCTTCAGGATGAAAAACCTTCAAGTTGTGTATTTCTGTCTTACCAGTGACCCAGAAGATGGGAATCACAATCTACAATCTTTAGATTGTGAACTTCTATGGGGGACAAGATCTCAAATAATTCTGAACATAACAAATACATGACATTCCTTAAATTCAGGAGGCTTTCAAAGACTTCTGCATGAGATGAAAAGTAATCCTGTTTTACCTTTTGTTGGTGTTGAAGCCTCTCTTCTTCTAACGTGTGGGTTAGCTTCGCATTGTCATCCAAAGCCTTCAAAAGCTGCTGATCAGGAGCAGAATTTTGCAGAAGCAACTGACTTTGCCTTTTCATCTTGTTTTGTTCAATAAACATCTGCCAAAACAAAACCCACCCCCAACAAAAACAATAGTTAAGCACAGTCAAGTCAAATGCTATCCTGGGAAACACGACAATTGGAAAGAAAATGAAAAAAACTGACATTGTGTTAATCTGGTAGAAGTAGAGGGGAAGAAGATGAGCAGGAAAGGGGAAAGGAAGTTTGAGAGCAAAATTTGCAAGAGCTGAACTCGCACTGAAAGGAACCAGGTGTTTGCTGAGAACCTCCCACTGCTACACCTCAATTACCCACAGGTTGGCAGCATTCAGAATTTAAACACATCTCTGAATTTTGTTTCCTGGAAATAGGAACAATCTGATCCCTATTCTCAGAGCTCTGGAGAGATTAAAAGAACTCAGTGCAGAAAAAAAGGTCTATGAATTCATAAGCTTTCTCCTCAAATGCATCTGCAAGCCTTGGTTGGCATAAAGCCCACTGATTTGAGGGTTACCTGGTTATGAATGATGGAGTGTCTTTGAGAAACGAATTTCAGTCCATGTTTGTGTAATCAGTCTATGCACTTGCACCAGAAAAAGGCATTTCAGGGCAATTTCAGCTTTTTACTTCTGATGCTTGCCTTTTTCCCTCTTCCCCAGTCATATTTTTGATGTGGGGAATGGATACATTCAGGAAGGTGCAGGGGGGAATCAAATGGGCTAGAGACATGACATTGATAAAAATATCACACATTTCTCTAGGTTTCACCTAAGAGGCGCAGAGGCTGTCACAGCACATGAAGTTTCCATACGAGAGATCTGCTCCTTCCAGACTGTTTAGGAACTCGCAAAAAAAATGACTGTTTCCTGCCAAAAAAAATTCCTAGTGAACTTGTTCTGCATCTTGACATCTCTTTCAGGTAGAAGGTTGCCCCCCCAGGCAACAAGGGTTTCCACTCTTGACAAACTCAGCTGTGCCTATTCTCAAGGCAGAAACAGGGACTGGGTCAGGCTGAGCTTTCAGATGAGTGTGCAGAGGTCAGCAGAGTGTGCCACTTATGGCAGAACAGAGAACAGCCTGAGAACACAGACACTCCCTCAGACTGTAAAAACACTGTTGTACAGCTCAGCAAAAGCAAGAAGATATTTTAAGAATAAAGTACTAGAAATACAAAAGTTCCAGGAGATCTTTTCAGGTTTCCATACTATTTGTTCACAAACCAAAATTAAAGATACAACATATGGTTTCTTCCCATCCAGTGCTACTGCAATGCTCCATGATTTATTTATTTACTTTTAATATAATTGAATTTTAAAGAACGAGCAGCTGATGCAGATTTGCCGCAGGCATTCCATCCCACTTCAACTGAGTCTTCTTAGCAAACAACTCTCTCTCTGGCTGGACATACAGACCTGCTGACCGGGCTGAACTTTTAACTCTCAGCGCAGCCTGCTTGACCTGGTGTGCCAAGAAGAGTCAATTGGTGTGGCCTTAATACTAATAAAACCTCCAATGAACACTTCACTGGGCAAAGCTGTGCCACGGGGGTAGGCAAGAAAGGACTGGAAGTATCCGATGAAGAGGGAACAATGAATACAGGCTCTAGTACTACATGTTGCTATAAAACAAACCAAAATAAATTTACCGCAATACACAGGCCACTGTGGCGTGGTGCAAATGTGCACTGGACATCAGCTCCCTGTCCCAAAATTCTGTCAGTCAAACCAATCATGCTGACGTCACCTTACACTAGTAGGGCTGTGGCAAAAACACAGGCATGAGGAGTTCAGAATCAAAGCTACCCACCCCAACCCATATAGGTTTGCCTTTGTATCACAACTCATCTACCTGATTAACATTTTATCTTCTTAAAAGAAACAGCATCTTTGAAACATCATACTTTATAATGGGCTCTAAATCACTGCTAAAGGACTCAATGCTGTCTCAAAGCCTCCTGCTTTCCTGCTAAGTCAGTCAAAAGTTACTTAACCCTGTCAGGAAACAACATCTTTATAGAAACAAACACCTTTAGCAAACATCGCCGTTTACCTACTGTGACCTTTCAAAGAAAAGTGAAAACTTGGGTTTCATTTTTCTGGAATCTGAAAAATAGATTGAGGTGGTAATTCCACATTTTTGTCTGCTAAGTTTCTGCCACTAAAACCAAGAGAACAGAGTTGTTCCAGCCTGAGGGAGCAGAAAGCTGCCAAAACAAGAAGAAATCAAGTAGAGTTACTTGATTTCTTCAACTTGAGCAGATACTTCACCAAATGTAGAAAATTCGTATTCACTTTGTTTCATGCTCCTCTGCAACAAAATGAAAGAAAATCCTCTTGAAGAACTGGGTGAAAACCTTTTCATTCAGAAGTTTTCAGATGAAGTCCTGCATTTTCAATTAGTTTTATAAATTCATTTCACGACATTGCAAATATGTTCCTGCTTATAGTGTAAGGAAAATGTACTTCTCCACCACAAAAAAACTTTGCTGCTTATAACTTAATGCTGCAATCAGATACATGGGAATCAATTTCTCATGGGGAGTCCCATCCGTTTCAGAAGTTACTTGCACACACGTCCTTGAAGTACAAGCACATTCTAAATGGAAGGGACTGAACTAGACAAGCTGGTCATGGCTGACAGAGCAGAAAGAGAGCTGGTGATGAACTGATGGCAAGTTTTTGAGAGGTTGCTCTGTGTGTTTGACGTGGGACAAAAAAGACCCTTAGAAATTAATTCTAATTTAAACTTAAATAATCAAGTCCTGCTTCAGCAGGGCAGAAACCCGACTGTCTGCACAAGCCTGAATATTAATTAAAGTGACTGCTGAAAGGGCAAAACAGCTACTAACAGGATTATTCAGACTAGGTGGAATTTAACCAATTGATGGATTAGTTCCGACTTTGCCACCTGCTAGACAATTATCTGCAGAGTATCCCAATCAATGCTAGAAACTTAAGGCGATGCTAGAGGAATCTACTGAGACCACAATTGCAACTAAAGGCAGATCACAAAGGACAACAGTTTGCTTACATCTACCATTTTCGTTTACAAAATCTCCAGGTGTTGTGCAAACCAGCTACCTGTATTTCCCTTGTGAGTTTACAAACAGAAGCTCCAAAGTGCAGGAAATCTGGGACTTGGCCACTTCCCATCAGCAGAGTTTGCACAGGAGCTGGGGAGCCGGAAAGAGATGGGAGTGAAATTCCGAAAATAACAGAAGTTTTTCCCTTGACGTTAATGGGGCCACACCTCATTCTCAGACCCCCCGCTCTAACCATTACCCTACAGAGCCTTCCCTGCAGCTGTTTTTTGTTTACACCAGAGCTGAAAAAGGAATTCTTCCTCATTAAAAAAGTTAGAAAGCAACTCTGTTAGTGTCAAGCCTCCGAGAACTTCTATCCTCGTTCACGTAGCATTCGGGGTATATAACTGGATGCTTTCCAACTAACTCCTCTCCCAGGAGCAAAACGAGGCCAAAGGAAATGCTTTAATATCCACATGTTGCTTCATTTCCATCTACACATCGTTTGAGTACTCACGTGGAATAACTTTTTTGTCTTGGCTACAGTTTGAAGGGAGGAGAATGTCTCAATACTCACTGTTATAATAAGGTAATCATTGGTTGCATAAAGTAAAATAAAAATCAGTGGTAAACGCTATGAATAGAATAACAAAAGGTACGTAGCAAGGCAGAGTCAACCTTTGGAAGTCTCAAACAGCAAAGAGAAGATCAGTCAACTGAGCAGTTGGCCCTTATTTCAGTCCTTGTCAGCACTGCTCCATCCCCTCCACATCTGGGGGAGAAATCAGTAAGTCATCCCCATGGAGTGGGAACGCACTCATTTACATCTGCCACAGTTTACAGGAGCTGATGTCTTCCGCATTATGTGCCCCCTGAAGCCTTATAGTCTCGTGTTCAGACCTGAAATAAGTTCCAGTAGAGGTAGGGTCAAGGTACTTGTACCTCCCCCAAGGAGCAGGCTGTTACAAGGGTGTTATGTGATGGAGAGTCAACAAAGTGGTTTTGTCTGATTATGCCTTGACAGGGCGTTAAGTGGCTCTGAAATCATCAGGTACTCAGTTTAAAATATAAATACAATAGTACAATAGTTAATCAGGGGAAAAAAAAATAAATATATATATATACACACTCTAACTTTGTAACTGCTTCACTGTACTGCATCATCAAGGACACCTGTGCATGTGAGCTTCACTGCATATAAATATTACAGCAGGAAACAACGGCTAGTGGGTTTTTTTGATAGAAGATTTGAGAAACAGATGTATCTTATTAAAATACATTAAGAAACACTCTCATAGTTTGGACATTGACCTAGAAATGCTCTCTCTATGCTCAGGCTCAATACTGTACATCAAGCAATAATATCAGCCTCGTATGGGTTACAAATCCTTTGTGGTTTAGTGGGTTCACAGCTGTCTGAAGTGCTATTCAGGAAAAAAGCTACAACAAATAAATGGGTTCTGCAGTTAGGACACAATCCGGAAAAAAATAAGTATGTATGTGCTGAAGCAAGTTAAGTGCATGTGGCTTTACTCTGATCGAAAAATTTTGTGTCCGCTGCATATATTCTTCCCGACCTGGGAACTGCTTCTGTGGAAAGAAACCGTCCCACAATGTCAGACAGAAAGAGAAGATTACCCAAAGGGCTAATATCAAGGGCATGGAAGGCACAGGACAGGATTCTAACAACAAAAGAAACCAAAACAAGTAGGAAGTATGGATATTATAGAAAACCACAGTGATGCATTTCTGGCAACGTGCTGTGACCTTCATAGAATTCCTCCTTCAGAGGAGCCAAAGACTAACTCCAGTTGGATTTTCAAACTGCCACAGAAAACTGAGCAACAGATGATGAAAAAGGACAGATGCATAGTGATGGGCAGACAACAGTCACTCCTCCCTCTCCAGATGACTCATAATATTTTTATGGTTAATAGTTTCTGTTAAGACCTGCATCAATTTTAGACTAATAAAGATGCAACACAGATGCTGTAGTTATTTGGCTAACTGCCAGACAGCTTCTGAAGGGACAATTTCTCAAGAGCATCAGTAAGTTTTGTGGCTCAAAAGAGGAGGTCTAATTTATCCAGAAGGTGAGAATGGGAGTAGATGAGTTAACCCTATTTCTTGTCCATCACCTGTTTCTCACCACAGAGGTGCTTGCAGCATGCATTTTGAGCGTGAGAAAACTGAATCCCCATCAGCATTCCGACTTCCTTAAAAACACAGTATTATTTATTTTACCAGCCTCTTCTGTACAAAAGGGTTTGTCAAAATACAGCACTCATTCTTCATTTACGAGGCATAACTGCCCAAGGCCCAAAATAAAGGGAAAAAAAATAAACTCTATTGTCATTTATTTCTTCATTTCTGGCAGTTTTGCCACGGTAGAAGTACAGTCATACATTCTATAATGCTCACAGTTTTACAGCATTTAGACACCATCTAATATATTCAGAAATAGATCATATACCACATGAAAAAGGAGGAAACCCCTTCACTTTTTTTTTTCCCCAGTAGATTAATTGCCTGAACAAAAAAGAGAAGGGAAAAAAAAAACAAACCAGAGATGGAGACCAAAGAGATGGTTTCCTAGAGCATACATCTGTTACCATTTCACAAGCCTGTTCTTGGGAAAAAGCTTGATGAAACATATTAGTGTTACATCATGCTTCAAAAGTGGTAACATTCAAGCTCAGGAGAATTCAAGTACTAACCACTTATCATGTCTCTTTAATTATTATTTCCAGTTCAGTCAGCTGGTCTGCAAATTAATTATCTTCAGATACCAGTTGCTGTTGGACTGTCCTCGGTAATGCACAGAGTGTGGTACTCGTGAGCACAGAGTTGCTCCATGAGTGCTGGTTTTGCAGAATCCACTCACAGATGTAGCACGTTAATGCCAAAGTCCTCACAAATTAACCCAAAAGGTCACAAATGCATCTCAGGAAGAGTTCTTTGGGAGCTCATGTCACCAAGATAACCAAATCCATTGCACGCAACCTCCTGAGTAGGGCAGACATCTGTTAAGAATGACAATAATTTTTCCTAAGTCTTATAAAATGATAGCCACCTTTTATCTTTCCACGAGGGAAGACTTGGTCCCAGACTAAGTGATGTCAGCTGTGCGCTGGCCCAGGTAAGGGATGGAGGCATCTTGAGGTTAACAAGTTAAATGCAAACATGTTGTTGTGTAATAGTTACTTAGAAACACAGACATATAGTATGCTGTTTTAATGCATCCATAAATACGGAGAATTGGAGGGAAAGTCAAGGAAAAGATGAACGATGCACATTACAGATTCGCTTTATTTCTTTAATCCATCTGGATCACAGCTCCTTTGAACGCAGCCTTTCAACCTCTCAATCCACAAACTATTTTACAGATAACCATAAACATTTGGGAAACCCTTCTTTTTTTTTTTTTTCCAGTTATGTGTTTTGAGAAAAAGCCTAGGGTAGCCTCAAAAGTGAGAGGAACCCCAACACACCTGCTTAGCAGTGTGACACCTCATTTCTACTTATCCAAGCTACAGAGGACAGAAAATGAGAGCTCAATGGTAACTCCGAGAGCACGCTGCCTCTCCTCCGGGAGGTTTCCAGAGTAACTTTAGGTGCAGGGGTTGTCCCCATGCCAGCACACACGACACTAATAAACCGTTCACTTTACAAAATATTGTTGCAAGGCAGGATGTATGCTTAATAAACCATTTATGCCAGATTATTTTGTTAAACTCCCGAGATTTTTACATTGCTAAGACTTTCAATTTACCTCTCTGACTGTGTTCCTCCCCTTTTGGCTTGCTTTGGCTGGATGTATTGTATTTTGCTCATCTTTGTGGAAGAGTGCTTTTCAGGGCTAGCCTCTATATTCTTGCGATGGCCTTCAAGATACTCTCTGCCTTCCTTTGTTGTCTTATAAACAGCTCCACAAAGAGCTGAGAGATCTTAAAGTGTCTCTTAAAACATGACACTAGAATTCTGGTTAAGCTTGCCAAGATTCCTGTGTTAACAACCCTGTTTTATTCAGGTAGGTACAGATTCTTCCATGCCCCCGCCCCTTACACACTCTATTTATTTAGTTCTTTTATGCAGATTCCTGTACCTTTCACAATGGATTGTGACTCATTTCAAACCCTCTTTCTTTTTCCTTCCCCCTCTCCACACCACGGCTGACAATATTTACTCAGTTTCTTTAGAATCTCTAAAGAGCATGAATTCTAATGTTTGAAGTTGGATCATTTTTGATTAATTAAATATAAATTATGGTGGTGCCAGCAGCATGACTATAATTAAAGCTGTATTGGATTTTTTTTTTTTTTTAATCAAAAGCTCTGATTTTCAAGTGTTCGCTCATTCCTATATGTGCTTGCTCCCCCCGGCTCTCGCTCCTCGCCTTTCCTTTCCCCCCCCAATCTGTGTTTGCTTCTGCACACACGCTCACCCGCCCCATTCTCCCTCACACCTGCACTCCCAATTCTTCACATTCTGTGGCAAATCCTCCTCGCTCGGCAGAAGGGCAGGACGCAAAGAGCATCACTTCGAACCACCGCTCGTTCCAGCCGCTCATCTGGCCTCCCCTCATGGCAGACACAAGGCAGCCCCAGGAGGGGAAAGCTAAAAGATGAAGCCAGGCCACGGAGACAGGAGTTCATGGGAACACATGGGCCAACTCACCCCCATCAAGGCAAGCTGCAGATGCCTCAGCCCCGTAGAAAGACACATGTCCACCACCAAACAAGCCCCTCCACAGGCAGTAAGTCCATATTTCAGTGAGCTGAAAGACACATCTAGGCTGAGATGTCACAAACAGTAACATGAAACAGGAAAACGTGCTGTTCGGAAGTCTACGCCGTGGTGACGCCCATGTTATTCAGAGCCTATCTCCTTTCTCAAAGTGCTCCTGAGGAGCCAAGCACAAAGCACTGAACGTGCGAGCGTGGCCTTTACTCAAAGCTATTCCTTCTCTCAATGCTGCACACCTTATCACAACCAAATGCTGTGGCTTCTGCAAAACTCAAGGAAAAATCCAGCAAGATTTCTTGGTTTTTTCAAGAAACATTATATAGGGACAGAGAAAACACGTGGCTGATGAAAGAAAGCAGAAAATCCCTGCGCATCCTTAGTGTAATCCAAGCAGCTCCTGTGAACACACCCCAGTGTCCCCCTGGTCACTCAAGGGACACCATCCGTATGAAACCAGGTCAATGACAACACAATTTTAAAGTCATTTGAAACACTACCAGTTTCCCAGAGCAATGCCTTTGCTGTCACCCGCTCCTGTATTTTAAAAAAAAAAAAAAACAAACAAACTTTCCAACAATCTTTCTGAATCCCACGATACCAAAGGAAGAGAAGTAGGAACACAAAGGGGAGTGTGACGCAGGCCTGAAGCTCGCTGTTGCAATGACTCCATTTTGGACGGGAGAATGTCATGGAACGAAAAGCCTCAACTGAAGAGCGACGCTGTCAATCTGTAACAACGGAGGCCCATATATTCGGAAGAGACAATAACGAAATAATGCCAAAACCCAAGAAGCACTTGTTTGCAAATAATCAGCATTTCTTTGGCATTGTACTTAACAGCTTGCCTGTCAGTTTGTTCTTCAAATACAAAAAGTACTGTAAATACCATCTTTCAAAGTGCACAGGTGTCTGAATAGTAGTTACAAATCTAAACTGGGCCCAGAGTATCAAATTATATTCTTTTATGATCCGAAAACCACCTTAACTATGCATTTATAAATTACTCATTTCTGAGAGATGTAAGACCTTTACGTACAATCTTCTGTTGTCAGTTAATGAACAGAAACACATAACTGTTCTGTACTTCAGAAGATAAAGCAAAGCAACAGTAGGAGATGCAAGACAGACACTGTAATAACGCATGGTAAATGAACATGCTTAACATTCTTAGAAATTTTTCTTAAAATAACAGTTCTGCAGATATTACAGTCAACAAACACCCCTAACAAAACCATAATGCCTGCACAATCTCAGGAGGTTTAAAGAAATTGCATTACAAAAATAGTTATCATAAAAGCATAGGTAATGAGCAAATCCAGGTTTCCTAAAACTTAAAAATAGTTGCAAGAAGGTTATATTTTATAGCACAGGCTGGTAACAGTCTTGCAAAAAAATTCAAATGAATACTTAATAAACATAAAGAATATTTTGTGTAACAACTTGTGGTCACTGTTGTTATAAATGCCTCTCCCTTGAATAAATTTGAATGGAATTTGCAGATCTCATTTTTATTTCTGAAAAACCACAGTGAGCCTTTGATCAAAATGTAAATGGCCCAATGGCACATGGCAGAGGGAGGTGTCCAGTTCTGCTCAGCACCCACAAAGCTCCATAGAAGCAGAGTTTGGAAGAGGCTGCATGTGCAGTCTCTTTGATTTCAGAAATCAATTCTCTTGAGTGACTTCTCTCCCACATGTCTTGACTCCAGTAGCATCCTGAACTGTCCCATCTCTATACCTAAAATTTGGCAGTTAACAGTATGTTTTAATAATTAGTAAATAATTTTTATTTCTATTGTTTCTTATTCCCTTGGGGGGGGAAATGTGTCAGCCGCTTTAACTTTGCCTGAAGTACATTTACATTTTCAACATGTGGTAAGAGATACTGACAATAGGCAGGAGACTGCAATATGTGTATATATATGTTACACAAATTTAAATTTACTTCATTTACAAGTTGACTCATCAAATGACTGAAGGTTCAGTAGTGGAACTGATAAAGCAGTAGTTTATCTAAAGCAAGGCTATACTATATACTTGTTTGAATGAAAAAGAATCTGCCACAGCTTAATACACTTGGATTTGCAAATATTTTCTCCTTTAGCATAAGCACCTGTTACCCAAATGCAAATTTTCCTATTAACAGAAAGATAAATTGATCTGTACATAGAAGTTATTAGGTTTCTGCCAAATTAGTTCCTTCAGTAGGTTTCCCAAAGGGTCAACAGGGTGACCTTGCAAAGGAAAGAACAGGAGAGAGTGGCAGAAGGTGGAATGAGGAGAAAGAGGAGCAGTTCCCTTGGCCCAGGTGGCCTGAAGTTCTCCAGCCTTTGTGCAGGGCATAGAGAGAGCGAGACCAAGCAACATCGAGGTCAACTTCCTCACCCCTAGATTTTCAAATCTGTTTACAGTTTAATCTCAAACCTCACAAAATTCAGGTCATTTAAAATGTTGCTGTATGATTCTGTTCGTATCCAAAACACTCAAATACCCAGAAAAACACCACAAGATCAACAGAACACAGTAAGCCTACTCACTGCTTTCTGTACAGGTTCAAAATGCATATATGCCCTTGCTCACAGTCACTGACGGAACGCAGTTAGATGTACAGGAGTTATCAAATATATTTTTTAATTTTTCGAGAGAGGAAAACAACAGCAGCAAAGACAAAAAGCAAGAGAGCCCTCTACTCTGACAAAGCTGACTTCCTGAAGGCTAAATACCTGCTTGCTGGCAGCCACGGTTTCAAAATCTAAAATCCATTTAATATCAGATGTCAGATGTTTCCCTTATTTATGATATTTCATTACTGTTGACTCATGTAATTTTGATATATAATGGCTTTCTTTAAACCCTGAAAAATGATTACTTCGGAACCCAACTTTTATTAAATAAAATATTGATGCCTGGCTTGGGATAGAAAAGCTTGAAAATATAACCCAAGTGCAGAGCTCTCACAAAACCAAATGATTTTGTAGGGTTGCAGTCTATCAACAGAATGAAAGAATTTGTCAGCATTTTCTAAGGCAAACATTGCTGGTCACAAGGCCACCACAGTAATGACCAGCCATTCCATAACGCTACCCAGTAACTCATTTTCCTCTTTGGGAGTTTATACCTATTCTAGGACACAGAAACATTTTTTTTCAGCTTGAATGCTCTCTGCACTAGGTTATTCAAAAGGCATAAGTTAAATAGCAGCTAAACTTGCACAAACCTCAATATTGTATCTTCCAACACTTGTTTTTTTGTGAGTTCACATGTTTTTCAGGAAAAACACAGTGCTTCAAATTATATCACTAGAAAGGCAGCTAATCCTTCCCAGACCCAACCACTGCCTATACCACACTGAAATGCTGTGGCTGACTAAGCCCATTACAAATTTAAAGCCTTGCTTTACAAGGGGAAAGAGGTAAGACTCCATGGATAATTCTGAAGTGCTTTATAAATGCTGTTGAAATAGTAAACCTATTTTACAGACAAAGTGCAGCAGTCAACTAAGTAGTATGTGGACATTTGAAGACATCTTTCTTTTATGTGAGAGCTGGGAACTGAAATAAAGTCATGGAAGCTGGTAGGTTTTTGCCCAGTTGCAACATCTTCATTTTACAAGATCCCTTTTTCTTGACTACTCACCTCTTGTGCAAACGACTCTGCTTTCTTCCGCAGGTTCTTTTCCAGTTCAAAGTTTTCATGAAGCTCTTCATATTCCTCTACTGCCAGCACAGACACTGTTTATAAGAATAAAACAAGATCAGAAGTGAAAGTGGAATGGATCAAAATAAGATGAAAGTACTGCTTGATTTACCCAGATAAGTTGTTATTCCCCAGCACCACAAATCCTTGAACGAAGGTATAACTTAGTTTTACACTTCTGTATATAGTTTCCTTTGCAATACTTGTCCTGTTTGCTCTAAACTTCACCATATATAGATGCACAATTACTGATATTCTGAATAGAGTAATAGTGCTCCTGCCTGGACTCAAAACTCCAGTAACACATGTAGCATGGAGCATATTTTACCTGTTTGGGTGCGAGCAATCAAAGCCTCGAGAGCTTTGCTGGACCTATCACATATTACTACATTATTTTGGAGGGACCTGTATTTGCCTGCCTGGTTTGAGTGAGGTTTGATGGGTCCGTTAACAAAAAAAAAAAAAAAAAAAAACCCAAAACCAAAACAACCCAATCCACATACTTTGAAAGAATCAAGATAAATTCCCCAACTCTGACTGAAATGTATTGATTACAAAGCTCCAAGACAGTGCTGCACACACAGAGAATACAGTAGGTATTGAGTAGATACTTTGGTAGCTCATTTCAAACATGCAAAAAAAATCTTGCTTTATTTGCCTGTGCATTAGGACCTAACCTGGCATAACTCCTCCTTCGTGGGAAATATAAAACAAGGGGTTGTTCTTTTTTTGATTATGCTTAGAAAAAAGAAAACATTTCAGAAACATTTGATCTGCCACACTATCCCATCAAAAGCTTCTTCAAGCTGGTGTGTTTAATCAACCTACCCAATATTTGGTGTTTTAAGAGTCTTCAAGTACTGCCTGTCATAGACTCAAGCAATGCAGACGTGTGAAAGAGGTAAGAGATGAACATTCGATGGAAGCTTACAGAATACACTCTACTATGCAAACCTCCTCTCCCCATGCTGAGAGACAGCTGCAGCATTCATAGAAGACACTGTCCCACTGGACAGTAAAGGAAAAAGAGAGAAAATTTCCCACTGAGTTCATACATTTCTCTGTAATTCAAAACTCAGCTGTTTCCTTGAAAACATGAACTATTCTAATTTTGTACACTTTTTCCAAAGAAAAAGAGAATATTACTGGCAGAAGGCCATGGCTTGACTGGAGTATTCACTACTCCAAAGACTGCACTTATCTTCTGTATTTTCAATATTTAGCTGTGACTATTTCCACAGGCCCTTCCGTGTGAAGGGGCAGCCCTGGCCATTCTCTTCACTGCCTGACAAACATTTCAGAATTCCTGGGAGACATCTTAAGAGCTTTTTACTTATTCTCCCCAGGTAAGGAAGTAAAATACAGCTGCAGAGGAACAACATGAAGATAAATCAGAATAACTGGGAATGTGGCTGAAGACCTCCAGGACATATTGTTAAGGTGATATTGAACAAATAACAAAGTGCCTTTGGAAGGCAGAACAAGTAATGTATCAAGACAGGCAGGCATTAGAGGCCAGATCCATCATCTGCTGCTTCAGGAAAATGTGAAACAGTCAGTAAAATTGTTAACCAAACAATTTTTAATTTTACAAGGCTAAACTGGCAACAAGAGAAAAGGGCACAGTGATCTGAGGCACTGAAATCTTTCCCTCCCTTCTGAACTAATTTTGGGTCCACTATTTCTTATGTGGAAGCACTCACCTTCATTAAGCAAAAGCTTTCCTTTTTTGAGCCCTATGTCTTTGTAGGCTTTCCTGGCTCTGGTTTTACCTCTCGTCTCTTTCCAGGAAAGGAAAGTCCCCGCTTTCCTTCCATAACTTGAAAATTCTATTTATCTCATTTCCCAGCACTTTTGCCTTTTTCTCATCATCCTCTGAACATACAATTTGCTCCCAAGTCTTTCCATGTTCAAAATGATTAGCTGTGCCCCAACTAAAAGGAAGGCAATGTAATGATGTAGGAAAACCGGAGATTAAGGTTTGAACTACATCTCTGAAGGACTGCCTTCTCCTAGCTTGCCACTTGTGCCACAGAGCAAAACGTTTTCCTATTCTCACATTCAACCCGCTATTTACACTGTCACATTTTCCTGGGCAGAGACAGTCTAGAATAGTCCATGTGTTTACGCAGTGCCTGCAGCAATAAGGCCAAGTGTCAGAACCGGACCACAGTCACTGTTCTGTAACCTGCTCTTTGTACTACAACATAAAAGCTCTGAAGCTTCTGCAAAGGATGTAGCAAACTGTTAGTGAACCTGCTGAGATCACACACCTCTGTTACACTTCTCCAACAGTTTTTGCTGCTTATTAACTTCTGTTGTCAAAAGAGCCTTTTCTTCTTTCACTTTGTTCACCTAGAAAAGTGTAAAGATCAAAAATAAGAGTATTTTAGTTAGTGATGTAAGGCATATAGCAACACATAATGCAAGCAATATTTTGCTTTCAGTAATTCTGTTTCTTGGGTTTGGCTTGATCTTAGCATTTGCAGTGGGATGGAAAGCACTTTTACCCCAAATTACAGACCCCATAACAGATGGCATTAAAGGGTTATGAACTAACCCTTCACATGGGGCTCTCATGGCCCAGTCTCATGGCACGTACCAGTCACAGCTGCAAATATAACATCTTTGGAACCTTTCAGGACGAGGCGCCATAGCACCTGGTTGAAAAGTTACTCACTTGCCCTTGACTGTTTGCATTTTAATATAGTCAGGCTGCTGTTTTAGTTTTTTTCCTGGGCTCTGTTTATTGTCCAAGAGCTGTCAGCTGTGTCTTTCTGAATGAGAGTGTTGCGTAGACAGGAAGAGCTACTAAGTCCTGATTTGCATCAGTACATGGCTTATCCAGTTTTCAAGCAGGAACGAAACTGTGCTGGCTCAAAAAGCTAATTTGCTGGTCTAATTACCATGACAGGGCACTGGCAATGGCTAAACTCAAGAATATGCTCAATGAAGTAGCACCAGTGATTAAACTGAACATTCTCCAGAATTATTTCTTGCACATCCACAGGTTTAAGGAAATAAATAAAAAAAAAACCAACCCCCAGGCTGTGATGGGTGAGGGGCTGCCAGGAAGTGGAGATGAGAGTTATAATATGCGCATTAGAACGGATCATGAAAAGTCATGTGCCAGCAGCAGACTGGACTCTGACATAGAAGGCCCCTTCTAGGTGTATGCTCTAAGTGGTTCCATCATATGGGCTGGCTGGAAAGACTTGCGATTAGATAGTATTCAATTAACTTCACAACTGAGTGTTTTTAGCAAAATTAGATACAAAAAGTACTGACTACACACTAACGTGGTCTCGCCTTCCATGGTACAATACATACTTCTTCAATTACTTCTACAAGTTTGCACCTCAGGTTTTCCAGTTCAATGGCTAAGGTCTTCTTTTCCTCATGAACAGATATGATTTGATCTCGCAGCTCTACAGTTTGAGGAAGGAAATGAAAAATGTATTTTATTCTTGGAAGAAAACAACAAAGGGAACGTCATAGCCAATGCAAGTACAACCGAGTACGAAACACCTTAACTGCATACAAAGCATCAGCTGTATTCAAGGTAGGTCCTCAATAATTTAGGAATTTGGCATAAGTGTCAAGTAACAGATCTACAACTGGGCCACAGTTTCAGATTTAATCTATTGAGGTAAGCTGCCTTGTTCAGCTCTGCCGTCTCTATTTGTGTTCTGAATGATTCATTCCCTGCTATAATGGGGCCAATCCTGCCACCACGGAGTATCCTCAGTCCTACTCAGGAGACTGTCACATCACAGACTCTGGTACGGACGGAGCAGAACGCAATTTTTAATAGGCATCCTTTAAAACAAATTAATGCACTTCAATTCTTTTTGGATCATGAGTTCTTGTCACAAGAGAAATAAACAAAACAACAGGCAGTTAATACTTGGGAGGTTTTCACTGAAGAAATTGTCCTGAACAGCTGCCAATTTATAGTCTTTGTAACATTATGTGAAGAGAGTCAGAATATAACCTTTACTGATGGAAGAGCTAATGCTTGCAATTTTCCCCTCAGAATTTTTGTTCCTTAATTATCAAAATATGAAATAAATTAAATTCACAATGGAATAAAACATTTGATTATAATCACTTCTCAACAGGAGATCAGTTTGCATACATAATGCATCAAGGTTTAGGTTAACATAAAAACACCACAAAAATATAAATTTACTGATATATATTAGCTTTCAGTAAGTGCTCTCATTCCCCACCTGCTTCCAGTATTTCATAGCACTGCTGTTCATTGAATACTGGCCACAAGTTGAGAAAATTGTTGCTAATCAATTGCAGATGATGACGACACACTGGATGTCATTCTGTCTGGTCTCACAACTTGAAAATGTTGATTCTACCCCAGTACCCCCCCAACCCCAATTCAGGAGCCTCACATTTATTTTCTTCTCAATTAAAGGCACACACATTCTAAAGTAAATAGAAAGACTTGTTTTCCTGGAAGATTCTTGAACCAAATCGTCTGCTTTATGGATTTGTGCTTTCTGGTGAAATTAAGGGAAAAAAGGTTTCACTGAAATTTATGGTAACTGGTCTAAGTCAGGTCTTACAATACATATATCAACCTTAGGCAGAGAAAAAAGCATATCCATGTCACTAAATCTTTATAAATGTGTACAAGAAATGTTTCTTTTCAGATACAGGGTATGCACTAAACTGTCTGACCAACACAGTTCAGTTGTCAGTTCTCGTTATATCCAAAAGGTCAGCTAAAAAGAAAAAGAAAACCCAAAACCTTTAAATGAATTTCAGGTACTGCTCTAAGACGCCTCTACACTTCCATTAGGAATTACAGCTTTACTATCACCTTACCCTAATGTATGAGATAGCAAAAACAGAGGGAGGTATCTGAGGGACAAAATTTTATCCCTTTAATAAATAAGAGGGTTTTAATCAAAGAACCTCCAATTGTACTACCTTATTTGTATATCCTTACAGAAAAGCGGTGAGAGGGATGGAATCATTCCAGGAAACAAGCAATACGTTGTTGAATGGTAAGAAGGCTAAAAGACTTCCAAGGTTTCCAACACAAAACACAACTCCTTGGAATCATAAACATGCATATAAGAGCAGATTTCACCTTGGGCAACACCAGAAAGCATTAAGGGGAGTTTTGAAAACACATTTTTCATAGCATATGGTCTTTCACTTAGCAGGTAAGCTAAGATGTAACTTCAGTTTTTCCCTGCAGATGAACGCCACTGCAGCTTGGCTTTGGCAGGGGACACAGCCCTAACACTGCCTCTTGGTACATGTCATCACATCACTCTGCTACCAAACACACACATGCTTCTCTCCAGGCACAGCGATGGAATATCTTCTCCTACAGCAAATGGGATGTCAATGCTTTTAAAAATACTCATTGCTTGTAAAAGTAAGGTCATTAACATTTAATAATAACGCCAAAGAGAGGAGCAGAAGCCAGGAATTCTAAATCCTTTACAACATGCCACATTTTGCTCTTTAATGAACTCTTCATCAAGACAGAAAGCATACACGTCAGAGCTCTTCTTCAAATGTTTCTCTCGTTTGACCCTGCTACCCTCCTAACCACCTTCTCTGATCTGCAGTCAGAGTCTCTGCTCTCTTTAAATGTATCCTTGACGTCTTTCTTTAATAAAAGGCAGGAGGAACTCCAGAGCTTTATTTCCCATTCAGATGGGTTGCATGGTGTGGATCACACTGCTCTCTGCCTCTCTTCCTACATCTATAGGATGGAAAACTACTTATTATAGATGGGTACTATCACATCCTGTTTCTTGGGTGGGATTTTTTTAAAGCATTTTCACAACACACGTTCTTTCTGCTCAGTGATACTTTGTACCACTTCATTGCGGCTGCTACATTCCAACAGAAAACAATTAACAAGGTCAGGCTGAAAGTTCAGGAAAGCTGTACTTAGACATCATTTGCTATGGTAACTTGCTATCAGAAAAAAAGTGAACCACTTAATCTACCTCTGTTACCAAGTGCAGAACATGGCCATTCCCCTTTTTTTGGATACTACGATATAACAACATATAGAATCATGGTGTCTTCACAGTTAGACGAGAAAGGAAGGCAGATTTTGGGTGACAGAAACACAAATTGCCTTTCAAAAAATAACCCTCAATTTCTTAATAAAGCACAGATTTCTCTTATCAATGTACTTCCATGTTCCCAAGCTTTGCTGTTTTACCCAGCACAACAGTCCCTTTTGAAATGGGTTGTTTGGTAACAGCTCTGGAACATGAATGAAGTTGTGCATACAAAGGTACATAATGGAAATAGAAATGGAGAGTCCTGTCTCACAAGCTTTGAAATAGTGCCACTGCAGTTGAAGCTATACCAAGGTGACCTTGTCCTTCTGCTTAACTTTTACTTTGTTAAGGATCTGAAGATATAATTCTTTTACTGACTCAGTAACATTGAACTCTTCTAGCTGGGTAGATCTCATTTTCCTATTGCATTGTAACTTCCTTTACAGGCTGTATATCCACCATATAGATTACACAGCGTCACTACAAGCCTGCCATGTTCTTACAGTTCTTCCAGGGAATCCTTTGATGACCCCTTTCAGAAGCGTGACTGGGAGCCAGACGGACGTCTGGTCCAAACCAACACTGCCATTCTTTAGGCAACTTTTCCCTTGTACGGAGGTGTAGGCTCAGCAGCAGCACTCACCTTTCATTTGCTGCTGACAATGCACAGAAGTGCACGATCCAGAGTTAGCTTCTGCTTCTGCGGGTGAATCGTCCCCATCAATGTTAATCTCCTCAGTGATAATTTCTGGGCCCAGTTTTGCCATATAAAGCATACTAATTCTTTTCAAGGTCTTATTTTCCTTGTTCAGCTGGAAGTCGAGAAGCACAAACAGTAAGAATCTAGTTTGTCTTTAAGCTGCTGTTCAAGAAAAAAAAAGAGTCAACTAAAAAAGTAAACTGTATTTTTCTTCTCCCTTATCTTTAAAAGATCTGTTAAACACAGAAGACAAAGTGACATTAGATTAAATGCTCCATTCAACATTAAAATAGTCTGAAGATGAGAAGCTTGTCCTCCTTCTCCTCTGAGGAGGCCTGAATTCAACATGATGCTTCATCCATGCCCTCCTTTCCTTTCTGGCAATTCTGACTAATAAATACCCAGTGTAGGTTCAAATCAAATCAAATCAAATCAACTATCAAGCCTACTCAACGCTATGCATCCTTTGTGACAGGTGCTTCAGCTCCTTACCCTTAAGCATGTACCAGCATCAACAGCAGCCCCAACTGAATGACCTGAAGAAGGGCCTGTGCTCCTGAAAGCTCATCTGGTTTTGCCAGCTGTATCAATTGGTCAAATAAAAACTCTTACCTCCTCCTATGCCCTAATTTGGCTTATAAACTACAAACACCACAACTACTATACTCCCAGTCATGGCAGAATTACCTCAAAATTCTTTTGAATTATTTTCAATTCTCAGCAATTATTACTGTAGAGTCGATACACGTAAGATGAAAACTGTATCGTAAACCAGCTCTTCACTGGTCAAACCACAAGTCAGACGCCACTCTGAGCTGGATGCTTAAACACATGCCTGGTTGGTGGGTGATACGAAAGAGGTTCTGTAAGGCATCTCGTCTTGACCAAGGTGCCAGGAAAAACTGAACAACAGAGATTACTGCAAATGTTTCATTCTCATCATTACTTTCAGGGTTCTGCATCTGGACACCCCATGCCAGCAGCTCTCAGCAAGCTCAGCGCAGTCTCAGGGGTGTTCAGGCATGTATTGGGGTGTCCGCCCACCCACCAGCCAAGCATTCCCTGCATTCAGGTCTAAGAATAAGGCTCAATTTTCTACTAGGGATATACAACATGTTGAAGTCAACACGCACTTCAGATGTCCAATATTTACCTTGAAAAAAAACATATACTGAACAGTTAGGCTGACCCTGAAGTTTTAGCTAAGCAATCACCTTTGATCCCCTCTTTCCTCAGCCCACCAACTACAGCAGATTTATTTAAGGACTACTTCATCTCATTCCCAAAGAATGAAACTGAGCGAGCGGGAAGGGTGGTGTAAGGAACCTCATTTCATCAGCTCACAGCAAAAAACAAATCAGCTTTGGCAAAGCAGGCCCATGGGGTAAAGCTAGTCTTTGAACTGCCCCTGTACGTGCATTACAGGAAAAGTAAAGAAAAGAAGAAAAGTTGCATAAATATGTTCATTTTCTTACTTATATGCTGATTGTCTCTCTTATGAATTCTAATATAGTGTCATTATGCAAACAATTAAGTAAATACCTCCAGAAAGTACATTGCTAATGCATCTAAATTAAAGTGATTTCTTGCTGGTGTGATTTTTACCGTATCTCAGAATGTACTTTGGGCAGGGGATGGGGAGGGGAAAAAAAAAAAAAAAGAGAGAGGAAAAAAAAGGCAGTCAGCATTGCTAATGAAATTTGGTTCAAAATTGCTGTAATCCATTTTCTGATGAAGTGGCTCAGATGCATTTTACACAACCAAAAATATATAACAGAGAGATAAAAACATTCTTTAATAATAATGCACTTCTGATGAGATGGAATATAGAAAATTACACACTTGCTAAATTCATCAGACTAGACGCAATCAACAGAGCAGCGGAGGTCACCTTTCCCCTGCCCTCGCTTTGCTTTCATAAACAATCACCTGAAATGTAATGCAGTGGTTGACTTTTTCCATTTGATTTAGACACTGAAATGCTCATTATTGTTTTATATCTCACACAGGACAGTTCTAAAACTTGTTTTCCATTTAACCTAAATGCATATAAAAACTAGGTATCAAGATGCTGGTCCACGACTTACTGTTCTGAAACAGAACTAAATCAAAATGAGTATTTTTTTCTTTAAAGGGAGGAATTATATTTTGCGTCTCACAGACAGCTTACAGTTTTTGCCACTTCAAAACAATTTCACAGATCCGCAAGATTATATGAAAACATATAAGGTATCTGCATACAATCTCAAGTTAAAAAAAAAAATAAAAAAGAAATCTGATGAAACAGAATCACCATAATTCTTCTCACCTTAGAAGCCAAAGCCTCAGCACTTTCACGGCATGTCTTCTCAATTTCAAGATTGTTCTGAATACAGTTTACTTCCTCAATAACCATGTGAGAAACTAGGGGAAGAGTTTAAAAATTAGTCAGTATTTTCCTGCATTAGACACATGCATCCCATGATCAGAAAGATTACATCTTTTTCTGTTAACGTTCTATGTAAGCATTTCAAATACAGGGAAGTACCTACTTAGACAATCTCCATGGATAGGAACTGTTTAGAACACTGAATATCTGGTTCATTGCTTTAAGCAACTCTCTCAACCCGTGTCTGCAGCATTAGAGGGGGAAACTGGAAAACTGAACATAAACTTATGCAAGTAGAAGGCCAGCAGGAGCCTCCCTGACCACCATCATTCACCGTCCTTATTTCATTAACACTTGAGGAATCAGTCAAACAACTAGGGTTGCCCCTTCAGATTGCCATCATAAATCTCATTGAAAATCTGGTATGGACACAGTTTTCAGAAGATTGGAACCTCACTGTTTTTAAACAGCAAGATTAACTCAGGTGTCTTACAAAGACTATTTTCACCTTCCGATCTTCAGGTTTATATGGTATTTTAAGTATCATCACACTTGCTAAACACACTGTACAAGAAGAGCTGCCGCATGGGCACACAGCGCAGGCCTGGGGCAAGTTTACTAGGAAATGGAGAAAGGAGTTACATGACCAAAGCTTCCATATTTGTAGTGCCTCCAAAAACACATGCTCCACTGAAGTCAAATCATTAGCACAGCACAGTTCTTTCTTCTGGTTCTGCCCCATCAGCTTTGACACTAGCTGCAGCAGCTGGGATGCACCCTGATGGACGCAATCCTGATAGAAACTCAACTCTGCTTGCACTGTCTGGTTTTTGACAACCTCAGCTGAACAAACCAATTTCTGTATTATCATACGGCTGTAATGTCCAAACTGTTCCTTATTTGAAGTCTCTCTGTGCTTGAGCACGCCCTAAAATAAGCACTGTGGTCTCACACCCTGTCTTCACAGTCCTACACAGACTCTGACACCAGCACGCACACCGGGACACACACAGTCCTCCACGAGACCAGAGCCGAGAGCGAGCTGCCTGACTGCACCTGAAACACACGACTGTGCCACTGTATTTCATGTCACAGCTGGAAGAGCAAGAGACACATCTGTCCTTTGCCCTTACAGGATCCTATTACTGCAGTGGGTACACGTCACTATATCGAAGATACGCAATATTCCTGGAGTGACCAAAAAGTTATAGAATAAATCTTATTTCTTAACCTAGGACAACAATGCGAGTTAGAGGACATTTAAAAGCACAAACACATTTTGGCTTCCAACTCCTCTCAACTTCCAGCAGTACATAGGTACTTAACTAGTGTTGAAAGTCATCTTCTAAGTGACAAGCTTCAGGTTGCACAGGGGATCTAGAGCCAAGCAGGAAACCCAACAACAGTTTCCCATTTCTCAGACTACCGCCTTGCTCCTCCTTGGCTCCTGACATCCTTATTCATCCTAAGCAGCAGCCTGGACCCTAATTCTGCAAGTCATCTCATGACCCAGATTCCTTTTCAGCCCAGTGTCAGGATTTTGACATGCAGAAAGGACTATTCGCAGCTGAACAGTACTTTGCAGCAGGAACAAGGCTGGAAGAATCTAGTGTAAATAGGGAGGACTTTTTCTAGTATCTTCTTTCATTTTCATGAAGATAAGCTTTAAAAACTAGTGATTTCATACCGTTGGGTAGAAAGTCCTGCTTGCCCTCTTCCAAGACTTTTGCTTAAATACTGAAGAGAGATATCTAAGTCCTCTTTGATATCCAGACTACAATTAATGACTACAAAACAGGAATTTAGGATAAGAAAAATCAGGCCGTTAACAAGTGTTATTTATGCAGCTATACTGACACTTAGTCAATATTAACTAATTTTTCCCTTAATAACACAGGAAACCAGCAACACACTGGAGTTTGCTGTCAAATCAGTAGCTGTGTGCAAGAAACAAGTTCTACAAAGTACGAGCAGCAAAAAAAAAAAAAACAGAGCAGGGCAGAGTATTGGGAAATCTTGGTCCAAAAACTATATTCCCATGAAGTCTTTAACAGCAAAGCAACCACATCTCTTTCTTTGGTTGTCTTTTTATTTCCATTTTTTCTGACTTTGAAGAAATTATCTGCTCAAAGCATGCCATACCAGCTGCTATATTTAATTCGAGAGAGGAAAAGCTTCAGGTACTACGTTTTTATTCTACCTCACTCTGGCAATTTGGAGCAACGAAATGCTTTGGGCAGGATGAGGGAGCAGTGGAGATACAGAGCTGCTCCCATTCTACAGACAGGAATCTAATGGCCTCAAGCAAAGCTAAAGTTAGGAAACAAGGATTGGGCCCCCATGGCAGAACTAGGGATTACTCTTGGTTCATTTAAACTTAATTAACCTGCAATTATGATTAACTCAGGGGAAAAAAATCTTTCCAAATCAAATACAAAAATATATTATTTCCTAAGTCTGTCCAAAGTTCTTATTATGTCAATATTAAAATTCATAAAGCAGCACTAAGTGGCCTGAAACATCTCTAACCTTGACAGTTTTTTTCAGGGGTAATAATAATCCGCAGCAAATGCAGGCCAACCAAAAACCACTTAACTAATTAGTAGTTGCAGTCACCGAGAAAACATGAATCAACACTGTTATTACAAGTGGCACATTTGAGTGGCATCTAATTATGACTTGATGAGCACGATACTTGCATTATCAACATTACTACTGCATCCCATCAGGGACTAAAAGCCGCTGATGGCATTGACTGCGAGAAACTCCCACTCAATGGTACTGCAGCACCCAACAATCTCCTTGGCAGGGGCACCCTCACTAAATGACATGTTAAGCGTAATTACTGGTAGACATTGTAAATAAACAGGATTGGAAGTGAAAATTGTACCAAGTGCATAAGACACAATCTGACACATTGGAAGTGGCAGCCTTAATTGAGAGTTTCTTTGACTGCTCAAGATCATTTCAACTGCATTTCTCGGAGGACAGTGATTATAACTGTGGAGACAGACGGCATAATGGTATCAGCACTGCTGACAGAGCAGTGAATTAAATTGTATCTGCTGTTGTGTGAAAGCCTTGATGAGAGGTACAGATCCTTAGTGGTCTTATCATTATAACACAATGGTCATGTTGTCATCAACCTTGCTGGCTCCAATTGAAAAGAAATGATTGTGTGTTGAAGCTTTCCCCCCCACCACCACCTTCTATCTCTTGTGCTCAATAGAACCAATTTTCAGAGAGCTATGAAATCACGCAATAGGGCCTAAAATGCAGCTGCTTGGCATACAAACGGGGCCCCATTAAACTGGAATCACACACAATATGTGTTTATGCCAGGAGAACAAATAGAAGCTGAGTACAGGCCAAGTTTATTCACAGACACAAAGCCGATGTAGCTCTTCATCAATATAATTGCCTTTTATATTGTCGTTTAAATAATGGGCTCTATTATTGCCTTAAAATCCTAATATTCCTGGCATTTTATCACTATGTTTACAAGGTATGTCCTTTAAAAATGTGAAAGGAAGATAAAAGAAACCTATAAAATTTTACAACATCAAATATTACTTCAAATTTTAAGTCTTAACTACTTGACATTTTCTGCCACGCTCCGGTATTCCTCATATCGTAACAAAACCAAAACAGGCTGCAGTTTTTTCCAGAGGAATTAGACTTCTTTGAGAACATTCTTGCTTCGCAGAACAGTTATCTAGGATCATTTAGGGCAGCAGACCATTCCTGTTGATTTTAGATTATTTTCCATAATTGTATCATATGAACAATTATAAAATAGAAGTGAGCAAATTCCTCTATTAACAGAGTCACACAAAAGTACAGACCATGTGATTTCCTTCTCCTGCATTAACTCCATCCACATTTCTGATGCTTCATCGTGCAGTTCACCGTACTGGCACAAACCAGACATAACAGACCACAATCCTATTGTAATTGTCTCTTCTAAGGAGCTATTCCACCAGGATACTTCCACTCCCATTAGATGTGCTTTGTTGCCTCCAGACACCGTACAGTTTCAATAGAATCATTACCATAAAAGTGTAAAACTGAATATTGACATTCTCACAGCCCAGACAAGGCAGAACTTGCTCTAGAAATTATCAAGAGCAGCAGTTCATTCTAAAAATCTTTATTGGTGCATTTACGCTTAAGGTAGTTTTACTCCTTCTTCATGAAAAAATGACCATTATTATTATAATTAGCAATCTCAGCAATAGGATCAAATCCCACTCAATCCAAGCATACATCATTCCAAAAGCCACTTGCAGAATCCAGGTGAGATAGAGATGCCTTGGTACCACTGCATTTTCAACACTTTGCACCTTAAGAATGGCTAACTGTGTCAGAGCGTATAAATGCTGTGACAGCAGTTAGCCTGACAACGGTCAAAGTCTTACCAGATTAGCTCCTTAAAACAAGGCTTTGAAAGAGAAACAGCAAGTGAACCTGAATCTCAGCATTCTTAATGCTGCAGAGTATTGCAGAGCGATGTTCATAACTCTCTATACAAAAAAAATCCCACCATCAACTTACTTTTCTGAAACTCCTCCAGTTTTTTGACAGCCTCATCTCGTTCTTGCTTGATTTTGTCACACTGTAGGAGAAGAGAAAAATAGAACTGAACCACTGATCCCGGTTATTTAATTAGCAGTCAGTCACAACATGCAAAATCAACAAAGATCAATTGCCGGCATAATAACGTACAGAAGCCCATCAAAACATTGTTCCTTTTTGCTCTCAGTCATGTAAGATCGATGAAAACTATGCATAAAAAATTCATTACCCAGAATATTTCCTAACCAAACTGGCAAGTTGTACTTGATTTTAGGTTCCAATCCAGAGCTACTCTGAAAATATTTTAGAAGAGCCAATTATCCAAAACTGATATAAACAGTCATATCCATGTTCCACACAACAGTATAAGCAGTACTTTGCATGTCAACAATATGCTTTAAGTCTAGTTTCTTTAACACAAATAGACTTGGAAAAAAGGCCTACATTTATATACCTACCATGTGCAAGGAAAACCTCAAAGCCAATAAACAGGGACATGCTGTTCAGTTTTGCAATACCATGAGGAAAGCTTTGGCCTTGAAGAGGGAGGATATTCATTTTCACACTTTGAGGATTCCTTATCACCTCAGTTTTATTAATTTTGGGGTTAATGCTAATACTACACAGGGCTGCAATCACTGATCTTATGACGGAAAGGTTTTTTCAAAGAGAAAGAATAAAACGGACGTTAAAAAGACTTCTCTAAGAAAACCTCCTCTATAAGAAAATGAAATAATTCAAAGAAACGAGCAAAAGAGACACAGAGACAAGAGACACAGTCAGTGATTAACCACACTGAAGAACACATGACCCAGGGGGAAGTATGACTGGCACACAACGTGTCTCACACACACAGCGTACCAGACATCCTTCCTCACACGCGGCTGGGTACGTTCACAGTAATAAATCAACCTAAGACCATGAGTTAACTTCGGGAAGAGATCTGTGTGACTGAGCTCCTTACAGCGTAACTGCAATTGCAAAGATACTGGTCACTGGAACAGAACTGGGAAAAAAAAAAACCTGAAATGATTTTGCTCGATTTTCAGTTTTTCCACATGAGGACCCACTTTGAGTTAGCTGGGAAATGAGCCTGCTGTTAAGTAACAAGAAGGGGGAGAGCCCAAATCAAAGGCAGCCAAATTCAAGAGAGCCCTTCTATCAGCTCCAGAGGACCCTGGATGAAGCCCAAAGAAGCATCTGCTCTTGGGCAAAGAGAGGATGCCATTGGCATTCCCTCAGCCTTTGGAAGCCGCTGCTGATGGCTCTCCGTGGGAGCAAAAGGAGCTGCACTCACCTAACAATCTCCCTTATAGTGGCACTGGAGTGATGAGGCAAGGGACAGCAGCTGAGCCGGGGGGACAGGTCAGTCACCAGCTGCTGTGAAGGTCTGTGAAACAAGGGAGGAGCTGCAGAAGGAGCAAGACGTGCTGAGTAAGGAGCACTGGACACGGACTCACCATTTTATCTGGCCCTGTTAATGAAGAAGCTGTTTAGAGAATCTCGCACAGGAGAGGTGGGGAAGGGAAATCCGTTCATGGATCTTGCTGCCCTCCCTCTCAGTTTCCTCAGCAAAAATTTGCCTTACCTTACTTGGTAGAAGTGCAGTCTAAGAACAGAAGGCAGAAAAGACGCAGAAAGGAAGTATTTCTGACTGTGCAGAGCACAGCCCCACTGCAAAAAGAGGATCAGTGTGAGCTACTGCCTCTTCATATTTTACAAGAGAGCCACTGTAACCACACTGGCATAGCTCACCCACGGACCCGTCTGCATGCTGCAGGCTTTCAGCCCACTGCACATTAAGTGAGCAGGCACTTTTAATGCTCAGCTTAGAAACCAGGACAATCCGCGTCTTAAGAACCTGATCTGTGGCCCGTGGAAGTCAAAAAGGCACTTTCCTACTGATGGAAAGCTTGATGTAGAGAATGCGGTACGCTCCCTGTCCCAATGGTAGGACAAACTCCTTTTGAAACCCTCCGGCAGCGTGCTGTAAGGTGTGACAGCTTTCCCTCCGCAGCCGAAGGGGAAGTTAAATGACCTGTTCCACTTCACCTTGAGTGCTATTTGCGGAGAGCGCTCCATTTGGGCCCTGGCAAACTGACTATTCTCCTGATAGCGACGCCTGTTTCTCTGCACAATCAGAGGCTGTAGGTTTGGGTCTCTGCAGAGCAATTCCTGCTCCCAGTTGCAGCTTTCTGAGCTTTTTCCTTTCGCTGCTACTGTGCTACAGAATGAAAGAGCAGGAAGAAAAGGAGAGCGGGAGATTGTTGCCCTTGCTGAAATGATCAATGGAAAGCACTTTGCCTTTTGTCTTGCAATCAAACCTGTGCAAGCAGAGCTGTTACAAGTCCTGCCTGTCCCTAAAAAAAATATCTAGTTTATCTCCAATTTAGCTAAGAATTAGAAAAAGTTGAGATTGTCTTTAACTACCTGTACTGTTTCAAACTGGAAAGCTACGCAAACAAAATATTCATACAAAGCAATTAAGTTTCATAATAAAACACACTGGCACCCCTTAAAATAAATTGACCTTCCCTTTACAAGAGGAAAGTTTAAAAATATCAAAATTTAGAATTGTTAGCTTCTCTCAGAAAGCTGCACAGAAGCCTTCAAAATTCACAACCACCTCCCTTTTCAAAAAAGCAATTTGAGGCATATACAATAGAATTGTTAATTGGCAAGAATATCAATAATCCTAAATGTTACAAGGCAAATAGCATAACTTTATTACAAAAATCTACTATTCACTTTTCACATTGAAGCGCACGCAACTGTTGAGGAGAAACAGCTTTCAAGTATTTACTAAGTCTCCCCTTGTCAGTAATAAGAGATAGCTCCATACTCAAGAGTACTCTCAAATGAAAAAAAAAAAATAAATAAACCACAAACGTCGATAACTCCTGGATTGTCAGTCAATTTTCTGCTTTTAGCTTTATTTTGTTAAGAGTTTTAGCTTCTCTGCAGAGGAAAATAAGCAATTACACTATTTTATTTACTATATTTTCAATCTAATACTTATAGCACCATTATTCCTATATAAAAACAAAGGTAATGGACAATATTCCCATTCCAGTCCTGAACTAGCTACAGAACTCAACGATAATTTCTTGGCAATAAAGAGAGATTGCATCTGTATTTTTAGAAACAAATTAACAGCTCTGTTTCCATTTTTCTGAATTTTCTGAAATTCCAATTTTCTGAATAAATTCCCTACAATCCTTCATCTTTGCAGGAGCAAGTTCAGGAGCTTTGCTGATTCCACTCAATTTCAGATTTTTGCCTGCTAGGTGCACAAGATATGAAGCAACACTTGCATTTCTAGCACAGAGAACTGATATGCTGACTACATACAAGTAAATCACATACATGTCAAAGACTGGGGTTCACACCAAATACTGCATAGATAGTGAGGTACGTGAACTTGGCCTGTACGTGGAGCCAGCACAACACCAGGACAGCACCATGCCAGCATGGGAACCTGACGCTACAACGTGATGTTGGGAAGTGGATGCACACAACCACCTGGAAGCCTGTGGATACACAGTCTCCGCACAGCCGCTCCCACCAGCCTAATGACTCTTTGCCACTAATTCCAGGAAGGCCTGGGTTTCTTGTCTATTCTCTTCTAACAGGCTTCTTTTTTTGCCAACTATTTTGCACATAAGCTCCTACTGACTTCAGTAAAGGGCCTTCAAAGGGCAAAAACAAGAAGGAGATTGTTCAGTCCAGATATTAAGATGCAAGGAGTTCTTGTAGTAGCCATATAGTCAATTAAGCCATTGCTAAGCAACACAAGATACATTCTTCCCCATTTACACAGATTGTGAAATTGATGCAGATTTAATGCTTGTTCTAAAATTATGAGTTTGGTACAGTGCTCAAAAGTATCCTATGACATTTGCTATACTCAAAGAAAGAACGAGCACGTCATCAAGGCAGAATCCCTTCTCCATTCCCATTTGGTGACAAAACATATAATCCACTCTATACATGTGCTTTAACAGAGCAAACACCATGAATGATGTATCAGAGATACAGTATTACACCTACTGTTTTGGAAAGCTGTCTTGCCTTTTTTTTTCTTCCCCCTACTGGCAGCATGACAAAACACTGTCAAAACCAGTGTTCAGAGTCATTTCTGTCTGATTAGCAAGTAGTCAAATATTTATTCATGGTCTGACTCTGAATATGTCAGAACTGCACATTAAGTTATCTGCATTTGTGTGCAGCTGAATGTTAGTTATCTATTTTTTGGGGACTGGTATGCGTGTTTAAGTCGCCTACTTCAATTAAAAGGATAACCTAAGAGAAGTAATCTGCCAATGTATTTTTGCTCCAGTTTTGGAAAGTATTTAAAAATACTAATGAAAAACATGCCTGCACCAATTTTGTCAGAGACCCTGCCAGAGGTCTCCAAATTGGCAGTTTAGCAAGGCAACGAGGAAGAGATGCTGCGGATCAAAGATCTTATATTTTGCTCCTGAATTTTCATGGTTATTAGCATCCTTTTACATAGCAGTGCTTTGAACAAAGTGACCTATGTAAAAGTCAATTTACTTTCTAATCTTAAGAAAAAATATAGAACAAAGCACAAATTTTCAAAAATTAAAATTACATCTTATTTTAAGTTAGCTGCCTGTTATGCACCAAGATCCGTGTTTCTAATATAAACTAGGATCATTTCTCCATGACACAGGTCATCTTTCAGAGCCATACAAGACTACTGGTGACTTAGAAAAAAATTCCACTGAGTGCATCAAAAGCACGTAGATACAGACTCCTGTGTGGTACTTTCCACAAATAATCTGCAAATCTTTTTCTAAAGAAATTAATTCTCTTTTCTCTTCCTCCTATTGAGGCAATTATGTGACCACAATTGATACAGAGAAAGCCATGTGCTTACACTCATACTGACAGACAGTGGCAGAAAACAGAACAGAAGTCACCCGCAACTTCCCAGAACCACAGGCAGAGATTGCCTGTGCTTCCTCCAGTACCAGGTTTGACCCTGCAAAGCATAAACTAAGATACAAAGTTAGAGAGACACTAACGAGTTTTCAGGATTATCCGGCCCTGCAATAAAACGAGGAATAGCTTCTTCCAGTATTGGCACTGTAAACAAACATAACCATGAACTCTGTATCAGTAGATTCTTTTTTTTTTTGTAGAAGAAATGCACTTAGGGCCTTACACTTAACCACTTGAGACCAAGCACTTAAACAATTAAGCAGGGCTACTTACACAAGCACACCAATCTACAGGATGGAAGTTCTTGGATGGAGAATACTTGTGTAACAACTGAAAATCCTCCAACCCTGAGCACGTGCTTAACTAATTTGGCCAGCTGGGGATTTAATCCCCATGTACTCAGGGCTGGAGGATTTTCAGTTGTTATGCAAGTATTCTGAAAAATACCATACCAGCCTTCAGGAGAAACACACAGGAATGGTTAGAGATACGCAGTTATTGGAAAGAAGTCTTATAAGAGAGGGAGGAGCAAGGAAGAAAGAAGAGCAGAATGCAAGAGAGAACCTCAGAACAAATTTTTCTCAATAAAAATGCAGCTCAAGAAAAGCCCCCTCATTCCTGCCCCCCTCTCCAACCTAACCAAAGCTTTGTTGAAGAAACACCAAAGCCAGCAGGACCTGGGTTCAGGGCAAAGCTGGGGAGCTCGTTTTCCATGCAGTGGACAGTCCTGGTATGGAACTCCTCACACACGGTTGAAGCCAACAATCAGCACAGACCTGGGGGGAACGGGACAAATTCAAAGAAGAAAGCTATGGAGGGCAGAACACACTGAAACCATATGCAGCTGAGGAAGCCCCCAGGCTTCAAGTGGTTTGGAGATGAGAAGAGGACTCCGTGGAAGAGCCCCTACGGTCCTCCTTCTCTGTTGCTGTCAGAGACAGGATACTGGGCTAAATGGACTCTTGGTCCAATTCAATTTCATTCTCATTTTCTTCTGAGCACTAGGAGATGAACTGCCACACACTTCCAAACAGTAAAAACAGAGGACAGATTTCCCAGGATATCTGAGGCTCTGATGTAGGACAGCAGAACAGGAACGCAGCAACAAGCACACAAAAAAAGACAAGAAGTCAGTGGGTAGGAAAGAGTGAAAGACAGTATGCTGGGCTCAGACGAAATACACATAAACACTCCTGAAGCATAATATAAAGATAAACCTCAAGTTTTCTTTAATAATGAGAAAGTAGTTAAGGACAAGGTCTTCCCAATACAGCCTTGAATTGCAACATTTATAACAATTGGACTAAAAAACGATCCCTCCCTCAGAAATGACTTCATGAAAAGCTAAATTAACCCTACATGCCTTGGCAGCTAACAGGGATTTAAAAACTAATATGTTTATTTGCATCTTCAGCTCACTAATACTGGAGAAAGGAGAATTTTCTGTTTACAATACAGCATAGCACTGACTCCTCTGCCTTCCTCACTATCTAGAATTGATAAGAGGCTTTTTCTGGCCACAGTTTCTTTTGGCAGATATCTGCTAAACACCTTTTGCACATTCTCTGTGCAAAAGTTCTCTTTTCCTGTCAGCTTCCTCACAGAAAGCAAGTGTGTTGAATGAGAAAAAGTCCTGGGTGGGAAAAGATATCTTACTGAATGTGCTTAATTTTTACTGCTAGAAAGACAGTTCATCATAATTACAATGAACAATCTAGAAAGCGGTCATTATTTCTTACTCCAGTATCTCTGAACATTGAAAACTGAAGCCTGCAGGAATGTATGAAGTTCAGTCCATACATTCAAAGCTTCTTTTCACATTGGACAGGCACACAGATTCCACAGAAGAATGTGTGATCCTTCAGAAATCATTTTCCTACATTCAGAATTTTCAGAAGAGCTGGGTGAGGGGAATTGTTCTATTTTCTTTTCAGTAAGTCCTACTGTGCAAATCAAGTTTAATAAAACAAGGTTTAGATACAAGAGAAACAAGTTTTCCTAAGACTATCTAAACACTTGAGTTGGTCTATGCTCACATTGTAATCCTATGCAAACTGGCTATAGCAACAATCATTAAATACATATATATACATATAGCAACTTTTCTGGAGTGGGTCAGCTAGAATAGCTGCTGGGAATTGCTTTCATTACTCCTTAATACATACAGGTACAAGTAATACTTATTACTTGTAAGTAATAATAGCAATTAATAAGAGTAATAATAGTAAGTAATAAGCTGAGCTCACTAAAGCAGACAACAACCTACCATAGCCAATAAGGTATTCTGATATTTAGCATTTAAGTATTAAAGAAATAACCAATAGATACAAACCTCTTCTTTCGTTTTCTTATTTTCTGCTCTAAGCTCTTCATATTCGCCAATAGCTAAGAGAAAAAAAAAAAGAAAAAAAGTTAGTATTGCAGCACCTCATTTCCCCAAATTAGCACTCCATTTCATTCATTTTAAAGCTCTTCTGGCTATCTACACAGACTTCTTAAATAACATGGGTCATAAACTTCATTAATAGCCTATGGATGAACTGGATATCCTTTTAGAATTGAAGTAATTGGAAAGTGTCTGAAAAAGATGGTGGCTCCCAAAACAATCAATTTTTGATCAATGGAGAGTTAAACAATCTTATTGATTGAGTTCAAAAATTACAAGGTGAATGTACTGGCTTGCAGTCACCATTTTAAACCCACAGTGGCTCAGGTTACAGATCAATGCCAGAAAGCACGGTTAACGCAATACTGTAACCCGTATGTACCTCCAGAGTAGCTCAGCACCTTCCTTTATTTATTTATTATTTATGTAGTAACATTTTCTTCCAACAAGAGTCCTACCAGAGATTTTTTCTTTAAACCCCACAGTGGAGACATGAGAAGACTGCATGATTTACCCAAGATCACACAGGAACTCAGCTGTAGGGATCAGCAGGGAAGGGATCAACCTCCAGGATGCCGGAGGTCTGTTGTTTCAAACCAGTAAATAATATGCAGAAACAATCAATCAGCTACCAATTAAGCTTCCAGTTTACTGTGTATTTTTGTGTGCCCTTCTTAAACTTTTTATTTTACTACCTTAGGGACGTGCCATCGTTACCCCGAATCTCCCAATTCTATTGTTCTTTCAGTGTGTCCCACACGGGCTTTTTGGCCTTTGAGACCATAGAAGTTTTATTGTCGCTGGAAAGAAGCCAAATACACCTCCAAACATTAGAGAAACAAACCTTGCTAGAAAGGAACATTTAAGATGCATACTGCAAGAATAAAATGAGAGGGCTGTTGACATCTGTATCTTATTCCAGCTCCTCAGATCTCCTCCATTTTTTTGTTGTACCTAACAGAAGCTACACTAGCATACAGGTGTTACTTCAAGCCCACTTAATTAAAATTGTATAAAGGGTATGAATATATAGTTTTCAGCTGATGAGAGCAGTATTTTGGAGTTTCCTCTTAAGCTTAACATGTCTTACCCTACACCTGAAGATATGAACGTGTAGAGTCTGTAGATTAGCCACCTGAAAAACCTACTAGCCCTTTCTAGCTTTAGATAGTTAAAACTTTTTCAAACAAGAAGCTCTTATAAAGTTACACTTTATGCTGTTTTGACATCCCTCTTCTCCCCTCTCCCCAGTTTGAAGACCTGTTGAAATAAAAGTAATTCAACTCACTCCTGAACACCAGGTCCATGGCATCACCGTTCTGCTTGCCTTCAGCATGAATACTACTCTCAGCAGCAGCACAGAAGTATCTCATATGTAAAAAACTCGAATTATCCTAATTCCTCTTTTCTCCACGATCACTCCATTTCAGAAATGTGGGACTGACATACGTTAAGTCTGGATACAGACAGCAGTGTTAGCCCCTGGGCTAATAACTCAAAACACAGGACTCTGCTCCTCACATGCCCAGACCAGGCCCAGGGAAATGGCAAGACCCTGTAGACTACATTAGCTAGAAAGGGAAACTGAGGAACAGTACAAATCTCTTAGCCAGAATCTCAGCTCTGCTCTTACCAGCAAGCGTTGAAAAATTTCCAGGGCTCTCAAAGAAAAAAAGTTAAATTGAACCACTGAAAGCAAAGTCACAGGCCACATGCAAACTCACAGGAATAATAATGTAATAATTAATTACTATAATAATAATATAATAATAATAACAACAGATGGGAAAAATCCTCCCTCCTGCTCATCCAAGTAAAAAGGTTTATCTAAAGAGTGGAATGAACACAACCAGATTTCTTAAAAATGCGACCTGCATCCCAGCACCAGTAAAACCCAGGTCTCTCATCCACCCCTTTACTTTGTCTCCACTTCTCCTTATCTACCCGAGACCCCTACCCACCTCCCATAATCAAGAAGCAGAAAAAAACAACAGGTAGGTGAGCAGGGAAGACACCACACTGACGCAGTTGCTCTAAGAAAGGGCAGCTAAAGTGAAACAACGTATTTCCTACACAGGAACAGAGAAGCCATTAATCACTGTTCCACTTCTAAGCCATTTCCCTGTTCTCTTCAGGCTAATGGGAAGAGATTTCTAGCATCCAGATGCAAGAAAAGGAATGAAAACTGTATCAACGGATACAGTTCAAGCTTCTTCATACTTGAAAACTGCTAGTGTTTGCTCGCCTTTAAGTCAAACTTATACTTGCTATTCAATAAATGAATGGAAAATGTAAATACATATTTGCCCCACCCTTGACAGTTCTCCTCTCCATGAACCAAGAACTCTGAATCATCAGCCCTTAAGGCATGAATACAAGAACAAGTTACCCAAACCTGAGGATACGAACTTGCACAACGCTCCAGCAATCCCCAGTAAAGGCTCACCTGTGAGACTGGAAATTAAACTGTCTCTTTGGGGGGTAGCCCTTCCTTCCTTTACTGCAAATGGTAAACTATGGCACATTCGTTGTGGAACACAAACTCAAAATCATCAGGTACTCCATGCTGAACTCACACGGCAACTTCAGTGCCTTTTTACCATGCCCACCCCCTTACTGTCCTTGCAAAACCATTAGCTCTTCCTTCAATACAGCTAATACATAGTAAGGGTCTGGTATCTTAAAATAAGATTGTTCTTCATGGATGGCAACCTTTAGGTGATGCTCCCATACACATCCCATCATACAGATTTTCGGGTATGGCTTTATAAAACACTAAGTCTAATGAAGAAACTGCTGCTTCTATCAGGCCTGGAAACAGAAATAATAATTTTTAAATGACTACACACACTTTATGCTGTATATCAGATTCTCTGCAAAGGCAGAAGATGACTTAGAAGTTACAAAGTGTGACTGGGAAGTTGGTGGATTTTTTTTTTCTTTTTTTGAACATTAGATGGGGGCATTATTGGGAAGTTTTTATATGAAGTTTTTCAACTGTTTTATGCACAATGAAGTTTTGAGGCCATCTCAAAAAAAGCCAAGAGTCTACATAACCTCCACTGAAGCACTAAATGGCATAAATGTGACAATGATCTCTTTGCTCTAAAACTACCCTACAACAATTAATACCAGCAGCGCCAGGCAACACTTCACACGTTCCAAATCTCATATAGATTATCGAGCCTTAAAACCTCTTTGGAAGATTAAGAGGCACCATTACTGCTCATTTATAGATTGACAAGCCAAAAATCCTGTTGTATGAGGAATTCCCTAAACCTTTTCTGAGAGACAGGACTATTTTTTCTCCTTAACCTACGAAGGCTCTCACACAATATACATGATGGTACCTGAGCATCTCAATACATCTTACACCTCACCTCGACTCAATCAGATGATGCTATATATAAATTACCCTAAAATAAAGATCTCTCTTTCCAATAAATTAGTGGTGAATGAAGCAAACAAGTGAAGATGCTTTACTAAAGGTGCTACTAAAATTCCAGAATTATACATCATTTTCTCAAAGAATCAATATTGTAGCATGTATTGATAGTAAAATGCCTACTGATCAGCCTCCAGTGAATCCTGACGAAGTGTCATAAACATGTATCAGAGACCTCTTGAAATACTGTCACTGTCTGATGCTAACTTAAGTTCATCCTTGACAGAATTATTCCTGATATACAACAGTACTACATAAAATACTTATCAGGATCCACATTTCTTTGCTTCAGGCTACCTTCATACAGCCTGAGAGTGACACTACAACTTAATTTCAAGACTAAGGAAAGAAAAAAGCTGGAAAAAGGAGAAAACAACAGAATATTTTGGGCTATAGCTCCTAACATACCCAAAATGTATTCCCAGCCCACCCTTCTCTTATTGTAAAAGTCAAACCACAAAATAGCCAACACAAGTGAACACAGCATGTTCCTTCATAACATGAACATGCTCATGCCCCAACTATTCACCCCTCAGCTCAGTTGGGCGGAAGAGACTGTCCTGTCAACGTGTATCAATGCACTTTATCTGTATTAAATTAAGCAGGTAATTTTGTATACAGAAGCTCCTTTAATTATATCTTAGTCTTGATTTTTAGTTGTGAACCTGTGTCTCCTGAACCTGGATTTGCTAACAGAAGATATGTATTATCTAAATTAGATGTTTTATATATTAGATACTTATTATGGCTAAAAAGCACTTATTAGTAAAACAAGGTCATAAGGGTAAAAGTATGTAATGACTATAATCCATAGTGAACAACAGAAAAGACACCTTAATTTACACAGAGCGAGATGGTGAGAATCTTCCTACTCTCTTTATTAAAAAATTCATCAACCTCTTTTCTAAAGCTATGTATTAAAAAAATACAAATTAAAAAAACCAACCTTTAAAATGCTACATGCATATACTCTAGCATTGATATTGTAAACCAGGGTAGCCTTCAAGTAGATTGAGAGCCCAAATCAACAAGAAATGCCACCTCAGCATTTCAACCGTACTTATTTAATCAAAAAGTAAGCAGAGCTGTCAAGGAAAGCAAGTGTCATTCCACTATTTATTCTTCCAGACTACAGACCAGGCATGTCTGTACTGGTACAGGCAAGAGAAAGAGCTTACAGCGCAGGAAGTCCTTCACTCTGGATGAAACAAGCTAACCTAATGAAGTCATTTTTTTGTCGGTAGAAGTAAATTAACACCTGGCTTTTTGCAGGTTCAGATAGATGATCATAGATAGAGAATTACCCCTGACAGCAACACGCCACCAGAAGCTTTAACGGAACTGCTGCCACCACCCTCCTCATCCCAGCACACCTGGAACAGGAACAATCAGGTCAAGTCTGTTGTACAAACCATCTCTCAAACACCAATGGTCTCTCTACAGGCAAAGCATGCACAAGACCTGTGAATTGCTGTCAAGAGTATCAACAAAAGTTAAAAGGGCTCAATTTTGCTCTTGTTCCCCAGTTTAGGCTCAAAGGTCCCTTCTGCTAAACCCAGGTGATCTCTGTTTCAACGGGACGCAGGAGCACCAGCCACGTGCAAACTTCAAACTGATGCTGGGTGGCATTTTTAACATCTCCTGGGCCTCCACGAAAGAGAGATGGAGCTGAGGAACAAGCCCTTATGGGCTTGTGTAAAGGTGAATGTATGTGATGGTATTATACCTGCTACTTTATGACTCCAAATCTTGAGTCAGTCAGAATATATAAACTTATTACGAGGCTTAAAGCCTGTATGGCCAGACCAAGCCCTTGGTCACGTATCAGTTGCACTACTTCATACCTACAAGATTCAATTACCAAACAGTTCTTTAAAAAAAATAAACAAATAAAAATCATGTGTGTAAATATATAAAGGTAAGCATTAAGCACAAATACTGTAAGTCAGATCCTGCACCTGTGTTCCCGCATGCTTTGATTTGATACAAATCTGTAAAAGTGTATACAAAGAATTTTTTTAATGAGACCCCAAATTTGCATCCTGCAGCCTCACAGCTTCCTGGAAACCGGACAGGGAAATTAAACACATCACAGCCTAATAAAGCCTAAGCATTAAGCTCACACCAAAAGATTTCCCTTTACAAGTTTCTGAGAAACGGATACAGTTCAACACAAGAAACTTAAGTGGGAAACACTTTTAAGCTCTAATAAACGAAGAAAGCATTCAAGCAGGATGGGTTCTGCTGGGGAATGATGATGACCGTGTATGACCACCAACATACACAGGTACATGGGGGAAAAGAATAATCTACAGAGCAGATGGTTACAGAGGGGAATGCAGCAGCCAACAAGATATCCTACCCTAAACAAAGAAATTCCTCTGGCCATAAAAATTACCCCTCTGCCACAAAGAAGAATAAATTTGTCAAACCACATTAAGAGCTTGTCAATAGCATATACTTTAAAACTACTGCTCTGAGATATTGCTGTCAGATTGGCAGTCTGTTCCTTTGAAAGATATATGGTATTCCCTTATTGAAAGTTTCCGGCATTTTTAATTTTATTTTTTTTTTTAAAAGATCAAATAGAACTTGAAAAAAAGAAGAAAAAAAAAAAAGTCATACAGAGCCACAGTGCTTGGGTTAGAGCCCGGAGCTGATCACACTTCATCAAATCCAGCCAACAAACACAGAGCAAGACAAGACCTTTAAAATTAGCAAAGAAAGTCCAGGCAATATAAACATGTTTAGTAGATGTGCAGTTACCAGTACTTGTTAAGCAGAGTAATTTTGCGAAGTGAGGAGAAATGTGACTTTGACAGTGGCAGCTGAAGTGTAATTTTACTAGTTTATAACTCCGGATGTTTTGGTTGCTGACTCCTGTTTTCGACTGAACAAAGAAGTGACCACAGCAGAAGATGACTCTGTCTTTAAGGGCAAAGTTCCAGCAGTGCCAATAAAACCAAAGACAAACAAGGCAACCTTCCAGGCAGGTAACCGACTGCTGCTACCATGCAGCTGTTAGTCACTTTGCTACGGTTCCTCAGCTTCTACAACCAACCATAAGGTTTTGCCCACCTGATTTTCACTTTTAAGTTTCACTTTTAAGTCTTACCCATAGGAATTATAAGGGCCAGCTGAACACAAATGTGCACTGGTGGAAACGTCACTAGGTAATACTAATATTTATAGCGGATCTGCTTTATCTAACCAAGCCATCTCAGAAAGCTATTCACAGGATTAAAGCTCAAACAATACTTTTAAGTCCTAAATATCATCAAAACAGAGATCGTGTTTCTTCATGATGCTCACCTTAAACTTGGTAATGGAGCAAGCCGAAGAATGATCAGTATCAGGTATCTGAGTGTAACACACAGGACTTGGAAAATTCAGTATGGATGAAAGATAAGCATATCTTGCACACAGACAGCTTCGGTGTCCTTGTCAGCATTCAGAGCTCTACCGAACAGCCAAGTGAATTTGCCCAGACACCAGTCAGTGTCAGAGCTGCCACTGAGAATCGAGCGGGCAGCTACGAAACACCTGCCTCAGTTTCAATCTACTGACCTTGTTCAGGGAAGGTATTAGCAGCAGTTGAAACCTGACAGCAATCAGCCACGTACGCTGAGGTTTGCCTTCCCCTCTACCTTTCACATCGCTTCTCGGCCAGTTTAGTTACCTGCTGTCAGGCAAATTTCTCAAGACAAGAAAAAACACATGCTGAAAGAGACACCAAACAAGGGCTAGTGCACGAATGTTTTCTGGAACCCCTTCAAATCAAAAACCTTAAATTCAAAAATCTGACTACAGACCATGATGTTACAGTAATCTGAAGCCAGATGCCACTTCGAATACAATAGAGATAGGACTCCTGACCCGTATGTACACTCATTACCCCAAGTATTCAGAGACAGCAGATCCTTCCATCACTGCATTTACTTCCAAAGTTAATACTGTTTATCTACACCTGGAAGCAGTAAAGAGGAAACATAAGAGAAATTTTTTCCTCCTCTTTTCAGGTTGCTTCTGTTTAACAGAGCATCCTAAAACTGCTTGAGAAAAGTTGTCAGTATCTCAAATAGTTTTGTTGTCAATAAGAATGGAGAGCAAACTATATACTCCAACTTACAGTATGTAAAGAGGAAGCAAATTTACTTACTTACAGTAATATTATTTAGGTTGTTATTGTTAGGATAATTTTATGCATCTAATTACCTTTATTCATCACTTGGACTCTTTACTTTGTCTTGTCCGTTAACATAATTTAACTACCATAATCTTGTTATAGATGTACAACAGCATTTAGAAGAGTATTTTCAAAAGTTCCCCACGGGGTAACTTTTCACCCACAAAAACCAACTTTCTTACCAGCCGTAAAATGACAAAAACATTTGTGAGCCTCCAACAACATACTAAAACTCCCACATTTGGGGACAAACATCCATCAAGAACAGTGCCTTACGGGACAGAGTCTGCCAAGTACAGTTTCTATTTCAACAGCTTAAGTGGATCTGGGGCAGCCAGTCCTCAAGTTACAGTATCTTTCCCTTAAACTAATTCCTGCAGTGCTGCAAACTTTCATCAGACGTTAAGAGACAGCCAGCCTACTGGAGCAGAAGGCTTTCAGGCATCAGAACTGAAGCCCCAACCTAACCAATTTCAAAAGGCTACGATTTCTCTAAAGAATAACCCAAACTTGCCTTTTTTGCAACTGATTATTGCCATTTTCACAACTGTATTTTTGGCACAGCTCCTCTAGAGCCAATGGTATTGGAGGGAGCGGTGTCAGTCAGCAAAAAACAGCTTTTCAGCCTTATTTTTTGGTCCTGTATTATGAAAATGTACAGCTGTTAAGATTATTGTGAATTTTACACCCATTGAAATCCTTGTAAGTCAGAATCTACCCACTGCAGCCGGTAATCATGAATTTACAATGCTGGGTGTACAGGAACAATCAAAAAAGAAGTGCCAAAGCAGGTCATAAATAGTTCATAAATATCCAGCTGAAATTTGGCTAAGAAAAGCTTCTGCTATACAGCCAAGGTGACTGAGCACATTTGTGGTCAGAATGAATGACAGAAAAAGGGGCGCTGATCACAGCCCCGTAAATTTCACTCTTTTACACAACTTTGTCCAACAGGTCCTTTCCCGACAGCTCCTCCCAGGCTCCCAGGAGACCAGGAGAATGCAACTGCGAATTACAGCATTGGTACTTGCACCTACTGCCCACGAAGCTGCGAGACAGGAGGCACGCCAGCCACTTGATGCATGCTCACAAGCAGATGTCCACAATTCAAACAGATGGTAACGCTGGTTCTTCAAATGTTGCCTACCTGCTTAACCAAGCTTTCCTCGACCAGCCTGATTGGGGGATAGACTGACCAGGGGAATTAAAAAACAGGCCTCCTTTTGAGCATCCAAGCTCTTTTCCATGGCCCCTCTTGCAGAAGATGAAATATTACAATGTTTTAGTTTCTGACCCACTATGCACTCACAAAGCTGAACACAGAATCACAGAATCATCTAGGTTGGAAAGGACCTTTAAGATCATCGAGTCAGACCATTAACCTAACACTGCCCAAAAGCACCGGACTTTTCTACAAAAGCCCCGAGAGTGACTCACGCGAGGAACCAAACCAGCCCGGGACAAGCGCTTCCTTTCATTTACACTGGAACTGTTACACAGGCTCTACAGAAACTTCGGCCATATCAGGGCAAGCCTCGAGCTATCAGCGGGAAGTTTGGATGGTGAGGGACAGAGGATAACAGAGGGTGACAGAAGGACTGGGATCCCACCACGCAGAGAGGGAGTGGGGACACAATGGCAGGTTAGGAGCTCCACACGAAGCTCGGCTCCACAGAGAGACAGGGAGGAAAATGGACTTTCACCCCTGGAGCCGGCCGGGCACCCGGGCTCATCGGATCCACGCTGGCTGTTAGCTGGGCACCCGTTACCAGCATAGGGGCCAGGCTGCAGGGAAGGTCGGGGCTGACAGCAGCGACAGCCCACGTGTGCCGGCACCTCGGCCTCCTGCCCTCGCCCCTGCCCGCCATGGCCCACCGCGACGCCCACCCTGCTTCAGCCCAGAGCACCTGTGGGGAGGCGAGGCGGGTGGGACTGGGCGGGTGGGGACAGCCAAAACGTTTCACTTCCCTTTTATCTTTTTTAAGGCTTTTTTTTTTTTTTTTTTTTTTTTTCAGAGAAAGGGGCCTGGGGACGAGAGGGCACCCCACCACCGGGCCGGGGGACCCCACCACCGGGCCGGGGGACGCCCAGGCCGCAGCCGCCCGCTCCCCCCCGCCCCGGCGCAGGCCGCGCCCGCCCCGTCCCCCCGCGCGCCGCCTCACGGCCCCCGCCGCCTCACGGCGCCCCGCGGCGGCCGCGCTGCCACCCGCCCAGCCCGGGCCCGCGGCGGCGGAGCTGGGGGAGCCGCTTCCCTCCCGGCGCCGGCGGCGCCGCCCGCCCCTACCTCGGTCCTTCAGGCTGGCGAGCAGCTCCAGCTGCTTCTCCTCGTCGGAGCTGTTCATCCTATCCTGCCCCGCCGCCGCCGGCCAGCGGCTGCCCCGCTCCGCCTCACCTAGCGCGGCTTCACCTGGCGGAGGGGGAGGGCGGCGGCGGCCGGAGCCCCGGGGCGCGGCGGGCGCGGCGAGCGGCCCGGCCCGCTCTGCACATGCCCAGACTCCCGCGGCGCCCCAGTGAGCATGTGCGAGGGTGCGGGCACGGCGGCACCTCGGCCCGCGGGCGGGCGGGCCGGGACGGCTCGCACACTGGCGGGCGCAGGGCGCCTGGATCCCCCCCTTCATGGCCTCAGGGGACAGCTCTGTGTGTGAGCGAAGGGGTGCGAGGGGAAGGAGCCCCACCAACAGCCCACCGGTCTGAGGAGTCGTGTCCTCCTCGCCTCGTCGGCGTGGTCGGCGCGACAGCTGCCCTCACACGGGCACCGACCGTGGAGGCCCTTCCCCTCGGCCCCGGGCAGGGGTCCCCCACGAGCCCCCCCACTCTGCTCCCCACACAGCTGAGGGTACCTGGGTTTTTAATTAGCCCTTTTGCCCAATTTTCCTAGGGCAGCTTTCCACTTGGGATCCTGGAGCAGGATCCACTTGAGACACTGGCACAGGTTGCCCAGAGAAGCTGTGGCTGCCCCATCCCTGGAGGGGTTCAAGGGCAGGCTGGATGGGGCTTGGAGCAACCTGGTCTGGTGGGAGGTGTCCCTGCCCAGGGCAGGGGGGTTAGGGATAGATGGTCTTTAAGGTCCCTTCCGATTCAAACGATCCAGATTCTATGATTCTGCGATCCCTGTGCTGGCCAGAGGGGTGGTGGGAGGACATAAAACTGCTATTTGAGTACCGTGGAGAATTGGAGGGTTGCACTGCTGTTTGTGAGGATCCAAGGGAAACAACTGCATGCCAGCTCCAGTGTCCAGCACTTAATCGCAACTTCAGAACGACATGAGGGCAGAGGGCTTTGAGAGGGACCCTGCTGTGTTCCTCTCAGAAGAACACGTTTCTTCTCTCTGCTGTTCTCGGGTGATCCCTTTGTGAAAAAGGAGGGGATCCAGCGATGATCTCTATTAAAATGGTTACCTTATCCCACGGCTGACACTGAGTGCACTGCAGGATTTGTTTCTGCCTCTGTCTTTCGCTAAGCCTTGGTAGCGGTCGGCTGAGTGGCAACTATCTTCAGCTTTGCATGGGCAAAGGTACAATTCATACACTTCCCTCCCTTCCTCCCTCCTTCTTTGGCAAACATCCATTGTCCACTGTGGCAGGCAGGTCAGAAAACACAGCATTGCCACAGACGTGGCAACATTACTTAGAAATATCTGGGAAGAAAAGGAAAAAGACCTCACTACGAAGAGTTGCTGAGTCCTCCTGCCTCCTTCATCCTAGACTGCATCCTCTAGTCTTCTCATCTTGACCTAGTCAACCTTTAAAACGTGAAGAGGCTCCATATTGATGCTTTACAGCATTATCTGTCCTAGAGGTAGTTAATAACACGTGTAGCATCCTGGAAAGAAGCCAGGAGATCCATGTGAGCCGTACTCGTGTCTCATAAGCGTGATATGCTCACGTAAGGCAAAGGAGGCCACGCAGGGAAGTTCATAAGCTAGTCAGCTTCTTCTGAACCAGTCAGCACAAAACATTTAACTGTACCAACTGCAAAGTTATAAATTCATGCTCCTAGAGATGGAGTCATATGCAAAGAATGGGAAATTATCTTGGAAAACGAAGGCTGTGTAGGGGAAGTGGGAGGCAAAGTGCAACTAATTACATACGTGCTGCCAGTAAGGTACTGCAGCAAAAGAATGGGATGTACACTGACAGCAGGGAAAAAAATTCCTCTATGACATTGACAAGACTAAAATAAAGTTACTGTATCCAGTTCTTCAAAAGATGGCACAGAGACATTTACGGAGAAAGCACAAGAGAAAGAAAATGACCTCAGTTTTGAGGAGAGCACTTTCCAATGAGACCTCAAACCCTTGATCTTTTTAATTGAGCAAAAAGGAAACAAATTATTTGATAATGTTAATTTCGCAGGAGAAAATCCTCAATACTTGAGGGCTTTTCAGCCCACTGGAAAAGAGTTAACCAGAATCTGTGTCTGTAACCAGAACGTAAAAACTACAAATAAAAGTCGCACACCAATAAAAGCCTCCATTTGAAGGAACACAAAGGTCCCATTTAGGTCCTTAGAGTTCGGGGCTGACCTCAGTTTCCAATAGCCCCCACTTTGGCTCAGAGCAGTTTTGCCAATGTTTTACGTTTTATCGTCCTTCCTTGGGCTCCCTGTTGGCTTCCCTTCAGCCACAGGTTTCCTTCCAAGCCCCTCTTCCCATTGCTGATATCACCACACACACACCCCCCGCCATTTCCAAACCAATTTCTTTCATGCAGCGCAATAGCGGGATTTGCAAAAGAGTCATTGTAGGGTTGCTTGTCCCTGCACCGTGCCAAGACACCGGACATCTTCGTCTTGCAACAATGTTCTGTCTGTTGTACGCAGCCAGAACAGGGCATAAAATCTCTTTGATATCCGCAGAGACAGTGAGCCGATTCTTCCATTATTTTATTTATATATTTATTCAAATTAAAGTATTATGGCTCTGTCAAAAGAATTCCCTTCCATAATTTCTATATTGCAGCTTCATCATTGTTCTCATTGTTATTATTCATTTCGATGAATGTACACCAAGTTACAACACCTTGAAAAGTAGGCATTTAAAACAAGGATGTCCTTGTAGCAGACCCTTTTGGTTGCAATAATAAGATGGGTGCCTCTACAACATTATTGCTGAAAGATATTAATTGATTGTTAATCAAGTGTTGCTTTTCTTTTTCTAAGTTAGCAGACAACAGAAAAATTAACTCCATTACTAAATTTGCTAATGGATCCCCCAGTGCTCTAAGGCTTTAGCATCCCCAGAAATGTTTCCCTGGATCACGAATTCAGTTCATTGTTTCAGGGTTATTTTAAATAAAAGTTAGTCTGTAATACCTATTTCTACATAATACCATGTCTACATTGTGATTTGATAACCAATGCCGTAAACCACCAAGACCATAAAAGGCCTGACCAGGCAATTCAAGCATCCGACATAGGATTTCACAATGTTTCAATAGGGATTGGGTAGCAAGAGCTTCCTCTATCAAAGAAAATCAACATTATACTTTTAACATACATAACCGGTTTCAAGAACGCTGTTTTGTATTTGTTAAATGGGAAAGCTAAAGACTAAAGGTGCCTGAAAACTTGTCCAGCACACAGTTGGTACGAGTGTTGGGGAAAAAAGTCAAGGACTGAGTCACTTTCTACATGGATAATCCACGTAAGTGGCTGGTATGTCATGGATAATCCCTGTCCTTTTTGAGAGGAAAATTCAGATGGATTCACCATATCTTTAGGTTTCACCCATATGTGCCTGTTCTTCCCAAACCTGGGACAGCTTTGTCACAGACTGTGCAAAGTTTTGAGAATCACAAATGATGCTTGGTAGTAAAATTGAAGACAGAGATGGGGAAGGCCAGAAGCACTGTAGAAAGCGGGACTGGAATTCAGCTCTTGCCCAAGTGGAGCAGTGATTTCAGCTGGGTATCATTCTACACACTGCTCTGTTGTGCCACACGTAAAAAATCATAATCAAATGCATCAGTACAATAAGTGCATCATTTCTGGAAATTTGAGTAACTGTAGTATATGGATATATGGCTGTGAAAAAAGACAAAATTTGGAATCTAAATAAGTATATAAGACACACTGTGGTTTCTTCCTGCTGTGCTTGGCTCTGGTGAGACATCAGACATAGTAGGATGCCAGCTCCTATTGCCACGTGTTGAATAGAAACACAGACCTGTCAGGGAGAGTCTGCAGAGAGCCTCTGACAAGAGCAGTCAGTCCTAAATGTAACCTGGGCCTGCGAGAGGAAAAAAGAATGTGCTTGGGGGGGATCGTTTCCTGTAGGGAAACCCCAGGGAAAGAATAATGATGTCAGTTAAGGACTATCACAAAGTTGTTAATAAGCTGACCTCAGTGACCGTTGGGTTGGAAAGTCAGTGCAGGGTTTAAACTGTAAGAGGGGAGACAGGTTAGGTATTAAAAAGGTTTTATTAGTGGAAGCACTGGAATAGGCTACAAAGCAGAGGGAAGGTGAAATCATCAGAAGTTTCTGACAGGTCTAGGTGACCTGTGAGAGCCTGCCCTTCTGATAATCCGTGTAGGTGACAGGACAGAGAGCAAATATACCAATCCTGCTCCTCTCTGCCTGTAGTTCCCATCGTCCACACCAAGGCTAACTTCACAAGAGGTCTCCCCTGCCACGTCTCCAGCACTTGGCAGGCAATTTCGTGTCTCCAGGCATGTCCACATATAGCCAGGAGCCAGTGATGGACTCTGACTAAGCTCTAAGAAGGATGTGAGAGAAAACTAGAGCTGAATGGCAATATCTCTTCTCTGCTGAATCTCTCAACATAGTAATGCAAACCAGATATTTGGAAGGGTTTGCAGAGCCTGTGTTTTGAGGGATGATTCAGTCTTCCCATATCTCCACTCCCACCCCCTGTTGTTCACAGATGATAATGTTTATAAGCTTTATTGGAAATAACACTCTGACACATTGGTTCAAACCCCTTTGTTGTTGTTATTCTCCTTGCTGCCGGACAGATTTATTCTTCGCATCTGCTGCTCACTGAGCCTTGTACAGGTCTGTGTAGGCTCACCCGTGGAAGCGGGGTATGGCCACGGCTCCACACCTCCTGGAGCTGAGCGGGCAGCGTCCCTGAGGAACAGCAGTGGAGAGCAGCAGCTCCAGGTGTTATCTTCAAAACAAGACGTGGCTGCTGTCTGTCCATTTGTCTGTGCACCACCTCTCATCACCTCACTGTGCAGCTGGCCATTTCTCCTGTAGGACTTCCAGAAGGAGAGTTAGTGCTGATATGCAAGTGAAAGAGCGGGTGATAAGCGAGAGACCCTCAAACTCTTGCAAACAGGTGAGTCACAAGCCTGTCCCCGAGCCTGCTGATTTCAGAACAGCGCAGGTCTTATGTTCATACCCAGATAAAACAGGAGGGCAGTGCCAAAGCGCTGGGTACTTGTGAAATGATGAAACCATTCCCAGAAGGTCGATTTCTTTTGTGGCCGTACGTGAACTCTCCTAATCACAAGATTGTTTGGGACCTTCATTGCTTATCATTTCTTCCTGCTACCATTAGCTTTTGATAATATTTCAGGAGGCATTTCCTCACCATCTTTTGGAATTTTTTCAAATTTTCATTTTGCCAACTACAACTTTTTACTGACTTGTTCCTACTCATGACGTATTTAATATATTTACATGTATGTTAATGTATTTACATGTATGTCTTTTCACCGGTGCTGCCCCTCATCTGTTTAAGCTGTGTGCAGACAAACAATACAAATATTTGTTTACTTGGTAAAATTTAATTGCTTGTATTTCTTGCTAAAGCTTATATATATTATATATTCCTGCACTTTTTATGACCAAAGATTTCCAGTATCCTCACAAACAAACATAATAGAGATGAACAAGAGCTAAAGGGGAAAAAAGCATATAAAGCATTCAGAATTTGCCTAAGATCAATATTCAGTATTGGAGTGGCTTCAGTCTTGTGAGACATCATTATAAAAATCACATCCATCTGCATCAAATCGTATCTGCAGTCAAATAACCAGCGCACAATTTGGAACAAGAATAATGTTCATAGTTTTAAGAGCTACTAAGGTAGCCAAAAATTAAAGAAATCACTGTTTTCCCTGTATCCTCTGCTCTGTAGACATTCCTTTTTAATATCTACAGAAATAGATGCTGAGGTGAGTAAGAAAAGATATTCATAGCAGACAGCGTGAAGGAACCGTGCAGTTGGGGCCATATCAAAAAGTAAGAGAAAAATAAGTAGCAAAGAACTCAGAGTTGCAATGGATGAGAATCTGGCTGATATTCTCAATTTCACAGTAGCCAACAACCGTATAAAATAGGATAATTATATAGAAAATGGAAGATAAAGAAAAATACTGAGAGGTTTGACTTTCTTTGTCTTCCTTTGGGATAGATCTTAGTGAGATGTTGGACACCTCCTGTTGTTTTCACTAATGCTTGAAGCTGATGAAAATGAACAGTTCCCAACACGTGTGTGTAACTCAGACTGTTGCAGCTGTGCAGAATCTTACTAATAATTAGCTTACATATCATTTTTGTGGTTTTTTTTTTTTTTTTTTCATGGTTAAGAACATGTGTTATGCCTGTTCTCCTCCTGGATGGGACTTTGATGAGTATTTACACAGACGGACTCTGCAAGTTGAAAATATCACAGAAGGACAAAGTGAAGCAAGTGCTAGTGATTATTCACGTAACTCCTAAATTTGTAGAATTTAGAGTGAAGAGCTAGGAATTGGAAACAATTGTCTTGTGAATGAGTGATTTTGGCCTGGAATCATCTAGAGACAGTAGATTGTGAACCTTATCTATTCATCCTTATAGAATGCAATATTTTTTTTCTCATAAATTAGCTATTTAACCAAACACCGCACATAATTGTACAGGTAGAAGTGAAGAGTGTGGTATCTTATCAAATAGATACTACAATCAGAAACTTGATGTAGTTGTTATCCATGCTGGAATGTGGATATTCCTATTCCTTATTCGGGCTAAACATTACTTGGACCTTTTAATGGATACAGAAACAATCTTACCTTGCACATGTAAATAAACCCCCAACACCTCCAACAACGAATGGCAAAGAAGGGAGCAGTAGACCTCCTCTGGCTGGGAGAAAAAGATGTTCTCTTCTGAAGCAGTGGCACCCATCAGTCCCTGCAAAGCCTAAATTATCTCTTGCGGAGTCATCGTCCTGTTGAGGAGAGCTACTGTGTGGAAACTGCGACTCCAGGCTGAAGTCACCCTCAGCCAGACATTTACCACTTTCAGAGCAGACATATTTTGAGGGAGGGGAAGAGGGGGACAAGGAAGAATAAACTACATAATCACTGCACAGATAAACAACTGTTAATAAACTCCATAAAAAAATGAAATGGCAATAGCTATTTGAGAATATAATTAACACGATGAATAAGACTAAGCAGCTTATCTGCTGAGGTAATGTATGTTTTTTCATCAAACCAATCAGTGCTGAATAATGACTAGCATAATATATCTGGATAAATATAAGCACTTCTTGTTTCCCTAAGATGACAACTAACTAATCAACACACATTCAAACTGGAGTATAAGTATGATTAAACATAAAAAACTCAGATAATATGGATTCATTTGAAAAACGTAACCATTTGATTAGAGACACTGGCATGATCTTTGTGAGTTGTCCCCATCTAGGATGGCAAACATGTCTATCTGCACAAAAAAAGGCACAAACTGATTGGAGGATAAATCAGAAGAAGATTAAGTATTTAGCATGGCATTTTAAAATGCTCCAATTATACCATAATTAACAACCCTGCATATTAAATTTGCAACTATAAAATATAACTAGGCAAATTATATCTTCGCGCCCTTCATAGCAGTACATTGTACTTTATGGATGCTCACCTCAGATAATTTGGTTGAAAGAGGTGGTTCCTCTGTCTGCAAGCACAGGCAGGTGGTGGGTTTCACCCGCTGAGATACGAACACCTGCCAACACATGCAAGGACACCTTTAGAGATAATAAATAGCTCAGAAGTGACTCACTGTGTTCCTACCAGCAAAATATGAGATCTCCTTTGCTTCCAGCCTGGCAGGGACAAATATCGTGCTCTTGGAAAGCTAGTAACTGAGTTGCTCTTTCTGAGGTGGGGGACCCCATTTCACCAGTATCACACTGGGAAGGCTGCTTTTCATCAGTTGTTGAAGTTCATGCTCCTCTGAGGTTCTGCTCTGGTTTATTCTGTAGCTCTTTGAATAAAATGGGCTGCCAGAGCAGAGAGGAGGAGGGTTTGTACAGGGGTGTCCTTGCAAGAAACATTCTTGTGTGTCCTGTTTCTTCTTGGAAACTACATTACTGTGTTCACTCAGAGTATCTGAGGGTTGTTTTATCCAGTTTGAGGGAAGGAATAGGCCACTAATTGAGGCACCAGATCACTTCTTTAAAGCAGTTGTAGCATGGGGTTTTTTTCTGTAGATGTTACTCCAGTGACCTGAGTCGTTAAAACCACAAACCCGCTTACAGTTCCCAAATTAATTCTCTTGGTTTCAGCTGGAAAATGTTGCATAATTTAACAATCAATTATTGATTCTTAAGTGTTAAAGTTTGGGGGTTTTTTTGCGTGTAAAAGAGAGAGGTAGCAAAGAGCCTAGAGGTGATAAAGCAACTGGAGCACCTCACACGTGAGGGAAGGCTGGGAGAGCTGGGACTGTTCAGCCTGGAGAAGAGGAGGCTTGGGGAGGTGTCTCATCAACGTATACAGGTATCTGATGGGAGGGTGCAAAGAGGATGAAGCCAGGCTCCTTCCAGTGGTGTCCAGTGACAGGACAAGAGGCAAAAGGCACAAACTGGAACACAGGAGGTTCCATCTGAACATCAGGAAACACTTGTTCACTGTGAGGGTGACCAAGCACGGGCACAGGTTGCCTAGAGAGGTCGTGGACTCTCCATCCTTGGAGATACTCAAAAGCTATCTGGACATGGTCATGGGCAACTGGCTCTAGGTGACCCTGCTTGAGCAGGGAGGTTGGAGAAGATGACACTCAGATGTTCCTTCCAACCTCAACCAGTCTGTGAAAGACACTCTCCCTCCACTGATACCTCTGGTTGGATGCTCTCTCTTCTATGGTATTCTGCAAAGAGGAGAGATGAGCTGGTAAGACTGTGAACATGTCTGCTTGAAAGAGAATCCGATGTTCCCCACTACAAAAGAAGTTACTCCACACAGTCTTATCAGCACTCTGGAAATTTCATAAATTGCCTGTTAACAGGTATCTGGTCTGCGTATTGCTCGTCTACAAATACTTTAATAGCATTTACTCCCAATAGTCCCTATTCTGATATCTTTATACAGTTACAATATGTTACCTGATGATAAATGACAATAGCAAAGAAGCCTTTTTTTTCTTTGTTCCTAGGAAGAAGGGATGATCTATCAGATTGGGTGAAAAAAATAAATCTTAGCCATATAGGATCAAGTATTATGAAACATGGACATAATCAGATTTTGCTATGGACAGATGTTTATCATGGGGGAAATCTTAGTGAAAGAACACACTGAAATCTAATAAAGTGTCACCAAATACAAAAAGTTATTCCTCCTTCCTGGAGCTCATGCTGCTATTTTAGAGCTTGTTCTTTGATAAACAACTAACATTATGTCAAACTAAATAATAAAATCAGTTAGAAACTTAAGTGTTACTATACAACAGTCAAGGTCTCTTGGTACAGATCATAGGCAAGTTAATAGACCATTCATTATGCATAGCTTTTGAATTCAATGCCACTCTTATTTTGCCTACATCTTTATTACAGTGCTCTGTAAAGTTGCCTTCATAATTAATTTCTACAGGAAGGGCAATTCATTTCACTTATATTTAGCAATTTTGCAGCTTATGAGAAATAACCCATTGCCCTGCTTCCTCAACACTTTCCATCAAGTATTTATGTGCAACTGGAGCCACTTTGTCTGCCTGTCTCTCTCTCTCTCTCTCAGTTGAACTTTGCATACAGCTCAACAGCAATTGACGCTTTTGTTCCTGTTGCAGACTTGTCCATTTTCTGGTGCTTGCACTACCTCCGTTTTCACTACACAATTAGGCTCAGATGCTAGTCCCTAGAATTAAAGGGCATTTGGGCTCTCCTGCCAGCAAGCCCTTCTACTCCTTGCAAAAACAAAGCTGTCACATGCATTCTTCAGATGGTGTTGGATTACTTTACACCACTTGACCACACTTGTGATGCTAAGATAATTATGCCAGGTATTTTGCTGATAAAAATCACCATGACATTATTGTATGCTGTGGGGCTCTATCAATTCATGCCAGCAGAAAATTGGGCTCTTTGTTGAGAATTTAGGGACAGAGACAAAACTCGGAGTTGCCATAAGGATTCTTACTAGGCTAACCAGCATTTCTGGAAGTCCTTCAACAAGGCAGAAGTAAAGGGACCCAGAAGTAAGTAAATTTACTTCCATAAAAATATCAGACAAACTTTCACCCACTTGCCCAACTGTTCATCATCAGGTACCAAAGAAATATATCCTTTGCAACACTCTTCATTTTGCTGATCTGCCTTACCACGGAGCAGCTCCTACAGCTCACTCAAGCGCCATTGCTGGCCATACTATGAACAGAGATAAAGAAATTATGTAATGAATCTTGCACTAAACATTCCAAGAAGCTCATAAAGGGCTGTTCAGAAGCAAGAAAAAACGGCTCCCAGTGGAGTTTTACTGGAACTAAATTTAGCCCAAAGTGTTTGCTAACGTTTGAGAGGACTCCCTGCGCTTGGAGCCTACGCAGAGCAACTCATTTCTGTAAGTCCTCAGCCACCTGAAAGAGCTCGCTGCAAAGGTCAGCTGGAGCCAGGGTTCACCCTGTAGCTTCTCAGTGTTGTGGCCTTTTAAAATGTTGCAAGTTCCCACTGGAGTCTGAAACTGAGACTCACAGACAGTGAAAATGGAGAAGAACCTTGCAGGGCAGTGCACCCGCCAGTGATAGCCCCCATGGAGTGTTCTGGCCAGCAGGACACTCCACTGTGTCTTTCCTATTAAAACAGGTCATACAAGAACTCCTTAGAGTGGACATTGAGGGTAAAAATCCTGTGTGCCACACTAAAATTAGTTTTCAGTAACCACTTTGACTTTAAAATTATTCTTGGTTCATCCCATTTTAACAAAATGAAGTTTGCTCTATTCCTTGTATGAGAATATATACTCCTTCTATTGCCAGAAGTAGTATTTATCATCTTCTCACTCTGACAGTGCTTTTTATTTGTATGCTGATTCTACATTAAGGCTCATTAATTAAAATAGATGGCAAATCATGCATTAACTACATCTCTGAGTCTGATCAGAAGATTATTTTGCAGATGAATTGCATTTCTTTTTAACTCACTTCTTTCACGTTCCAAATATCAAGCATATGTTTACTCTTATATAATAAAACAGCACAAAACTATGTGAAAATGCTGGTTTAATGCAAAAAATGGGGGAAGTCTCCGACAAAAAAATTATTCCCTACATTGTACAAAACTAGTGCAATGCAACAATCTAATAAATCAGAGTGTTCTCACAAGGTGAGTTGTTTTGTCAGTTGAGTGCTTGAAATGCTATCTAATGTCTCTGTGGAAATGCCTGAAAGAAACAACAGATGTCTCAGATTTTTGCCTTTCACGTCTTATTAAAATCAAGAGAAGATGAAAAGGGAAACAAAGGGTTACTCATCATTTTTCTCTCCCTGGAAGAAGTTCCTATGAACACCGCCTACAAGAAGAGGCAGCGATAACAGAGAGACAAAAAGCAATTTAGATAATGATGAGCGTTAATAAACCAAAAGGTTCATCAAGAACACTGTTCCCGAGGATTAAAGGTAGAAAGGAGCCGAGAAATTCTGCAAGCCCCTCAGCTGAATAATGTAGCAGTGCCACCGCTGCCTTTGGCATGGCCGACTCGTCTCATTCCCCCCCAAAATGCATCAAGCCCAGAAACTCCGAATGAGATGCGTGTGATCTGATTTGTGCTGGATACTTTTGACTTCACCCTCTCATTCAGACTCACAGCTGTGGCCTCTGAGCCACATCCCTGCTCTGCAGGGACTGAAAAGCTGTTACCTAAGTTGGGCTCAAGCTACTTCGAGCGTCTCGATGTTTACAGCAGGGCTTTCCACTGCCATTGTCTAAGATGTCTCCACCTCCTACTTTCATCATCTCCCCATACTGCCTTGTACATGAAACAGCAACGTTTGCCATTGTTGATTATCTGCTAAACAGCAGGAAATATCAAAATCTGCTTCACATTGCTATGGTAGCCACTTACACTTTGCTCTAGAAGCCAAAGCAAACACACCCAATCCCTTATTCTATTATTCTTTCTCCTTCTGTTCCTGGAGGAAGATGGCTATGTAATTTGCATTGGCTATACCAAGCGTCTCCTGATGAAAACACTTAGAGAAAATACATATGCAAAGCGTGACCCAAGCGGCATTTCTGAGCCCGTGTTTCAGCTCTGGGAAGAAGGAATGAGCACACTCTGGGGATCAGACGTTCAACCAACGCCCCTTGTGCCTGTCTCCGTGCGTTTGCCATCACACAGCCCGCCGCAATGGCTGCGATGCTGCCTGGACTGCCCAACGCACCCCTCACACCACGGCTCCCTGGGGATTCTTCTTCCACCGCACCTCCGTAGGCAAAGGGCCAGATATTAAACTCTGAGTCATCCCAGGCTGCGTACTGCAGCGCTCAACAAAACGTTGGAGAGAAGGTGCCAGAGCAGATCAGACTGTTCTGCAGGGTAAGCCACTTAAAAATGTGCAGAAATCCGGCTGATACATTAAAAAAAAATAAAATAAAATCCCACTTTTGCATTCCTGAGCCAAAATCCTGTAGAGGAGTTCACACAGAATAGGTTAGCTTTGATCTTAAAAATATTATGCTGCAAATAAAGAAAGTGAAAAGACAGCGTTTCTATCCTTGGTTGTTTTTATTTAAGGCCTCAATCCCAAGGTGTTGACACCGATGGGCTGCGCTGATGCCAAGTGCCACTGAAAATTGTCAAAACCAGTCTTTAAACCATTCAGTGAATGATCTCCTATGTAATGCCAAAGGCTATAGGCGTTGAAAAGGGTTCGGTTGGTGGGTAGTGTGTGTGAATAGGTTTTAAAAGAGGGCTGTCAGGGATTGTCAGTTAGGGGACCATAGAATAAATAAAAAAAATTAACCCTATAATTATAATTGACTAATTTTTGGATACTCCCTACAAAGATACAGCACTATGTATTTATATACAAATGCATGGGAATCAAAGAACTTCTGTACCTACTGCAAAAGGTTTCAGAGTAATGTAAAGCAGGTCTAGTGTCAGGTACATGTCATTATAAGGAGTAGTTTGCTTTTCTCCATAGCATTGCCAAAAATACAATGATATGGGCTGAAGAATTCAGTGGCAAGTTTCCAGCTAAAGCCAAATTTTGGGATTGTTTCAGTGGTTACACCACAACGGATTTTGGGTACCTTAAGGAGAAAAACCCAAAAGAATTTATTGCCATTTGGCTGGGAAACTGTAGCACTTCACCACCTTGTGGCAGCTATAAAAACCCAACCAGGGATCCCTGCGGTGGCCAGGAGACCTCTTGACCACACAGTTTGGTTTTGCCAAAGCAGCAGGCCAGGAGAAATGGGGCAGGGGCATCCTGGAGAGAGTGGCCTCTGCACCACCTGAGCTGAGCAACCTGGAGATGGGCAGCGACAGCCTTTTTGCCTCAGGATGATGAGGGGGGACACAACGAGAGGAGATGGCCTACACTGAGGCTGTGGTAAGAAGGAGGAGAGGGAGCGCATGGGAGCGAGTCACTAACGGAGGAGGGGAGAGCAGCTGGGAAAACAGGTGACCTGGGCGTCAAAGAGGGTCAGTGGGGTCCATAATAGCAGGACCCATTGCCCAACTGGAGTGGATCCCATTATTTCTGAGCGTCAGATTCCTCCCTGACCCCACAGCTGATGATGGAGCCCCCTGTCAAAGGGTTGCCATCACCTCCGGTGAGGTGTCCACACTGCAGTGAGCCCCCTCCTCTGGCAACCAACCCCTCCAGACGGCAGCTCAAAAAAATTCATCCTTGGTGATCATTCATGTCGGGGCGAAGCTCCAGACTATTCCTACCTGTCCCCTGTCCCTCCTCCCCCTAGGTTTTAATGTGCTAAAACTTAGGAAATAGCATCCAGAAATATAACATGAAGCATTACCCAACTGTGGAGCACTTGCAAGTCTGTTCCCATTGCAAGCCTGGCTTCTCTTATCTTCTCTGCACTTGAGGATGCAGTTTTTGGTATGTTTGGCATCTTATTCCTTACACTGCTATTATTAATAGTAGCTCCGCTCATCTTATTGCAGGAGCTGGAAGATGGACAACTAAATGCTGGAGCCTATTAGACGTAGTTAAGGAAACATTCTGTTAAAGACAGTATTTATGTTTTTTAAAGTATTATCTAAGTGCTTTTATAATTTTTGTTAAGAATTTAATTCTATTTTCTATACTGAATTTAGATTATTACTTTTTTCTGGAATATGGGGAGTTAAGGTATAATTTTAAGCCTGGTTTTACAGCACAGGTAAAAACTTCTTTCTGTTTGGTGGTAAACAGTTGTGTGTGGGGGTTAAAAACAAGACCTTTTGAGTAAATCAGGTGTCACAGTTATTCTCACACTTTTCAAAACAAAGCATTCCAGCTCGAGAAATCACAGGTAGAGTAAGAGAGCACCATTCCTCGCTGCTTACAGGAAAAACTGTCCTGTTTCCTCACACATTAAGAAGAAATACCAGAAGGAAACTCATTTCTACAAGAGGTGCTTCAGTCTGAGTGTGGCATCATGATGCCCTGATGGGAAAGAGCTACATTTAAGCACTGCAACCACAGCATCAGCTTAGCAGGAAACTCCCCTGGGGTAGGGTAGGAAATGGTCCCACTGCCTGCTGCTGGCTATCCTGCAAGAGTACTACCTAGAAGAGTGCTCCAAACTCTTCTGTACATCTTGATCCACTGCTTCACCACATTTTCATTCTCCATTTAGGTTTTCCAATACGTACATGAGATACCCTCAAACTTAATACTCAGGTAGATTGCCTTCCCAAAGCCTTGGACTCTGAGCCATACAGAAAGGGTAGCCAGAGCAGTGCAATGGCCATATTCCCTCTCATTTTTGAAGTAACTTGCATCTGGACCAGAACATTTTCAAAGTTGCCACTGCAGAAAAAACAATCCCTGCAGAAAAAAATAATCCCTCTTCTGAGAAGTTTGCACAGCTGAGTAATACTGGTGAAACTGCTTTGATGTCTGCCAGGAAGAAAACATCACAACTCCTGTGTGACTCGTCTTCCTGGGGCTCTCACTTCTGGGGCATCCGGATAAAGAAGAGCCTTGAAGACTGTGATTTTCAGAAAAAGCTGAGCGTTTGTCAACCCAAAGTCAGCTAAGGCCTCTAGGTGGTATTATAAGACAAACACAAAATAACTACCCTTTTAAGGATGCTAAGTTAGGCACTCAACTTTGCAAAGAAAAGATTTGGGTCTGAGTGCTCTAAACAAAGGCTCTAATCTTGACAATTCTTCACTGGAGCAGGAATTCACAGCAGCAGGTGCGGGAGGAAGGAATGGAAAAGGGAACACCGCGAAGGGGGGCATTAACCCTGCTATTAGCCCAGGCTGCTGTAACACGCATTCCTGTCTCACAACGGGATTATAGCTACAAGTCCGAGCAGCTCCATCCTGGAGGGGAAGATATGGAGCTGCTTCATTCTCTGCTGTCACCGAAATCAGGTCGCCCATGCCTATGACACTGCTAATGTGAGACTATCGAGGCAGGAGAGTCATCCCTATGGTTTGTGCAACACCACCAGCTCCCAAAATGTTCACAGACTAGCTGTTGAAATAGGTACAGCATGGCCTTGTAGTAAAGACATCACACCAACACTTTCATAGAATCATAGAATGGTTTGGGCTGGAAGGGACATTTAAGATCATCTAGTTTCAACCCCTGTGCCATGGGCAGGAACACCTTCCACTAGACCAGGTTGCTCAAGCCCTGGCTCAAACCCAGGTTGCTTCACCCTGGCTCTGGGTCTCCACACCAAATGAACTGACCTGTGGCCACACCAGCTTTTGCAGGAACTACTCTCCCCTCCACCAAACACATACACACGCCTCTGAGCCGGTCTGGAGGCAGCAGAAGAGCCAAGAACAGACAGTCTTTATCGAGCAGCAGATTTCTTTGGAACAAATGCTTGGCAAAAAGATACTTTTACATGTTTACTTCCTACAGTGCCTCAAGAATTATGTCTGTTTAACTAGCATGTGCTATTAAACTGGTAAAGAATGCATTCTGGTGTGGTTAGTAAAAAACACAGGCAATTGTGTATTGCATGGGACCTGGTCCAGCTTGCCTAGCTCATCTGAACAGCCTGTTCTGCCCTGCCATAAATGGCATTTGACTTTTATAAAGGAAGTAGCCATATTTTATGGAAGTAAAGGCAGTTCCTCCAACCAAATCTGTTGGCAGGAAGAGTCTGGAAACAAAGGCAGCTTGCAGAGGTAAGAATCGCTGCCTGTCTGAGGAGAGCTGGCACTGCAGGTCTATGGGATCTCCTCCAGTTCTGGCTCTGGCATAAGCGTCAGAGTTAGTAATGAGTCTCAAACCCATCCGGGTCTGATAAAATCCTTAGCATGCACTGATGGTGATTTAGTCTCTATTTCTACTCTTTCTGCTGAAGAACAATAGACTGCAGTCAAAACCCACTATAAGTTGTTCCACCCACTACTCATTTATACAGTTTACCAGTGCTGACAGATGCCAATACCTTTCCGTCTCTTTTTAGAAGCTATTTACAGCAGCAAATAAATCTTGACCCAGTATGAGCTGGCAAACTAAAGATGCACAATTTGAACTTCAATCTCCTCTCTTATACTGTCTCACCAGAACACATTCCACACATCCAGAGCTACTAAAAGCCAGCCACATTTCCAATAAATTTAAATGTATGGACCAGATGATACTTGAGGTCCCTTCCAACCTGGTATTCCATTGTATGAAATTTTCTAGCTTTACTGCTTCTAATGCTTTATTGTCTTTGTCTCTGTTCTGGACAGTTAGTATCTCTGTAATGGTTTTGAAACATGTCTTAGGGTTGAGTTTCAGGTTGAGAACCAACTGGCTTTTGTCAAACATCAGAAAATCATCCTCCCATCAGGAACACAGTAGGAAAATATCTTCAAAATACCCAGCACTTTCCAGTTCTCTGATGTGTAGGATGAAGCCAACTGCCTCAGTGGGACTACATCAAGTTCAAGGTGTCTACAAATGGTCAAGGAGTTGGACAGAAGTGTATAAAGAAGCAAAGGGGTGGGGAACATCAAAAAAACAGATCAGATCACAGTAGGAAAGAGTTCAACTAGATAGGCAACATTTAGCATTGGAAGAATCAGCCTTCTAGTCTAGTGTGTACTTTGTCTCCCCCTGCCTTTCTGCCCTCTTTCTTTCACCTGCTCAGCAGATTGAAAACATTGCACTGATCAGGTATTTTCCAGGCTCCTTTAGGTTCCATGTTCATTCTGCTCATGATGCCCACTGCCCACCCTTTGGAGCTGGGACAGGGATTCCCCACCTGGAATTGCTGGGAGTTGTATTCAGTTTATTTGCTTTGCAATGGCACCCAACCAGCTCTAGCTGAACCCTATACTCATCATCCGAGCTGCCATAAAGAACTCCTAGAGATGGTATACCAGTTAAATCTCTCCACCCCCTTTCCCCCCGCCCCCCCCCCCCCAAAAGAAAAGAATCAGCTTCAACAGACCATGCAAACAGAGGCTTGTAGCCTCTGTTGCTGTTTTTCCATCTCCTTTTGCCTATCAGCAGCCCTTGGGCTCAAGGCTCTGGACCTTTTGTCCTTGCTTTGGCACATCCAACATGTGGGATTCATCACCCTCATAAAGGTAGCATCTGCTTTTAACTATGCAGGAATTCTATAAAGCATCGTTATCATTGCTCCAAGAGAGAAGAGCTATCAGCACAAATCATCCAGATGAACTGAAAGAAGATTTTCAGGATTAATAGGTCTGAAATATTTCTGACAGATCAGTTAAAAGATGCATTAAGGCAGAATATAACACTCATCAAGCTCAAGAATTGCTTTTCTTTCCTTCACTTCTACCCATTGGAGCAAATCCTGAGCCACTAAGGCAGCTTGTTGACATACTAAGGCAGGAATAACTGAACACCACTAATGAAAATACACCACAAAAAGTCTGTAATAATATTCTGTATCTTAACATTACTAATATTTACAACAGTCATTCTTCAGAGGGTTGCTCAGTATTCTGGGCAGCCAGAAACCACATTCATTTTATATTATTTTTACTTAAGGTACAAGTGCATCTCCATTGATGTAAACTTGGAGAGCTATATCTAGGGAACAAAAGTCAGCTCTACCTTCCATGAAATTAAATCAAGAAAGATGACTGCAATAGACGATGGTGACAGAGGGCCTGCTGTTGAAATATTAGTGTTATAACCAGAACTATTGGCTTCCCACTTTGTTTTAATATAGAGAATCTAATGCCTTATTTTCAAGTGAAGAAAGTGGTAGTGAACACCTTGGAGGAGCCACGAAGAATTCAAACATCTCCTTGCCAAGTTGCCAGCAGTGGTGGAGGAGTTGTTCACACCTCCTGGCCATGGTGTGGCTCAGGGAGGTCTGGGCTCTCAGCCCCCATCCCACGAGCTGCAGGGCTGCCTAAGGAGACTGGAGCAAAGCCCCAGGAAAGACTTTTGGGCTGGTGGAGTCTTGCTGAACTGGAGTCAGGCCTACAGTCTGATTCATTAAATAAAGGGTAGTTTCTATACCAACGCCTCCAGAGCAGCAGGGAGGTTGGAGTGGGAGACCTTCCCACCTGGGGACAGCAAGTGACCCAGAACTGCCTTAACTAAGACAACTGCATCTTAGCAGCTGCTTAGCCATCAGCAGCAGCTCCAGACAGGAGCCATCTCTTAGCAGGTGTCTCTACGTGGGCAGGGATACTGCAGCACTTCATCCTCCCATTGCTCAGACTACACAGTCACGCTTGAAATGGTCAAGCTGTCGATACTTCGTCTCCTCTAAATAACACCACTTATCCTATGCAGCCGAGTTTACTTTTATGGCATTATGGAATCCCTGGACACTTACAAATATAACAACTGCATTGACTAATGCTTCAGCCAATATTACGTGTATATAGTTCAAAGTTAACTGCATGACTGATTCGTACTGAAGGAGGATGGACTATTATCCATCCTGGGAATAAATGTAGGCACTGCATAAACGCACTTAGCTGCCAAATACAAACTGGATTATGGCTTTATTCTTATATAAATAAAACACCAACTTGCTCCCATAATGGTAAACAGGAACAATATTTGAAGGACCTAAAGTACATGATGAGCAGTCTCAACCATTTTATAAAAGGAAATGTAATAACAGAGAAAGAGAGGGGTCTTATAAAAATATTATAATGAAAATGGCATTCAGAAATCCATTAGCAAGTGACTGTGCTTCATCACAGCACTGGGAAAGTATTTTAAATGTAAGCAAAGATCTTTGCTTTTAAAATCCTTAATGAAGATGTCAAGTACTAAAAGCCACCGGGAAGTCTTAAAAAATGAAAACAAGACCATGCAACAAAGCTAACACCTTGGTTCATAATGGATTACAAGTCGATACTGTTGTTCTTGCCTACATTACTGCAGACTACCATTATCTGAGTGAATGATACTGCAAAACTCACGTACTTTTTTTTTTTTCCCCTTGGCCTCCCTATTTCTAGTAATATTTGCTTCATTTATTGATCTTCCTGGTGGGTACCGTAGCAATGGATGAAACAGGAACATTTATTTAAACTGCCTTTTATTAAGGTAAACAAAATGCATTCAGCTGAAAACTCAGAACACTAAGAAAAGATAAAATAGGCACTGAGAAATGGTAAGGAGAATACTTGCAGAGGATTGGCTTTTGAAACCTAGCTTAAAGTCTGTACTTTTGGCAGGAAATGCAGTATGATCTGTACATTGCAAAACTCCCAACTCATTTTAAGGAGAAAGTTAGGATTTACTAGGTGCAGAAGCTCCTAGTTGGGCAAAAGGATCCTGTAGCAACATCTGGACTTCAGAACCTCCCAATGCAGATGGTGAAGACACTGCTACTTAAAGACCTCTTTAAAACACCTTGCACCACAAGGGAACTTTTTCCCAGAGATGGATACTTCTTGCTATGACCACTTTTTTTTTTTTTTTTTTTTGGGACAAGTGCTCACTCACCCTCTGTCATTTCATTGCCAAGTGTGGCTCTAACACAGTGTGTTGTGCAGCCCCTGAATGTCTTTGAGGAATGCAAGGGCAGTTTATAAAGGCAGAACTTCACTTCAAACAACTCATTCAGTAGCACATAGCTTACTCTGCCACATCAAGGAAGAGAAAATGCCTAGGAGTTGCAGAGCCCAGTAGTTTACCCTTTGCCAAGAAATGAAGTGAGGAAAACCAAGCTGATACCTCATATTTGTTAATGCAAGCCACGATTAAAGGAATCACAGAATGATATGGGGTTGGAAGGGACCTCTGGAGATCATCTAGTCCAACCCCTCTGCTAGAGCAGGTCCACCCAGAGCAGGATGCACAGGAAACCTGTGCAAAAGGAAGAATAGCTTCCAAGTGAAGTGGTGTCTAGGAAAACCGTATTTTTAAGACTGCATCCTTTGCTTTCACATTTGGGGTTTCTTCTGCAACGAGAACACATGTCCTGCCTAAGCTAGCAACGCTGTGGAGCTCTCCTTAACAAGCCATCTCCCACCGCTGCACTTGAACCAGTGCATTTGTGTGGCAGGTCCTGCTTAATTCATATTTCATGTGCAGGGAGGTGTGCTGACAAGCACTGGGGAGGAGGGGGCTGTCCCGTGGCTGGACAGCGAGGCATATCCCTCCACGTGGGCAAGTATTTCTGCCATATGGCAAGTTCCATTTCTCATCACTGCCCCGTACAAGAAACTTACCTATTTACTGGCAGTCTTGTATCATCATTTACTGGTGCGAGGGCACTGTCTCAGCTCCTTTTGTTTGCAGGCATGCTCAGCCTGCAATGCATTACGCTGTTGGACATGTAGAGAAAAGCAGACATACAACCAATAACTGAAGATTAACTGCTTGGCAAGGACTGAACTCCAGCACCTTTATAGTGGGAAATGAAATCCCTGAAAGTAATCAGTTGTAAACAGTCCCCAAGGTCTCCCCTTTGGCCATCATTCCATCAGAAGTCCGACGTACCCCTGGACTCCTGGGTCGCTTTCTGCCACATGCAGCATCTGCTCCCGTTTTGCACTTTCTGAGTAGGTATGCGAGTAGCACAGCCTCCTTGCACCTGCTTTGCAGTGCAGAAAAGGTTAATGTTCAACCCCACATTGAATCAACCTGGCTTTGAGCTCTCAGTTATCCTAGATACAACCAAGTACGCTTTTCTAAGGTGAGAGAAGCTGATGTAAGGGCACACAGCTACATAACGGATGAGTAATTCATTTCCTTATGCCTGATGGAAAAGAAAAGTCAACATCTTAAGTGTAACAAAGTTGATGAATTATGGGATTAGAAAGGTGGATCTTGCATTTGAATAAAAGATAATGCAGCAGGCATCCAGGGTTGTGAGACTACTGTTTATGCACTCCACAGCTTAACAAAGAGCATAACAATATACAGACATTGATTTTATAAGTTCACATAATGATTTCTTGCACAGTAGCTATTATAAAGCAATGTATTGTTTGGTTTTTCGGTCAATGACCAGCAGTAACTGGTTATTTGCTGTTTCCCTGCAGAAGAGGGGAGTTGGCAGCAGTCTTACCTTGAAGCCAGTCATAAGACTCGTTTTTAAATGGTTGGTAAAAAGCCCTCAAATGACTACTTCACTTAAGCATTGTGAATGTCAGTACGCATTTCTTTAGAGATCTGAATTAGTGCAGTTAGTTTTTATCTCTCTAAGCCTCAGTTTACCTTTACAATCCAGATTCTGCAGTCAGGGTGGGAAGAAGACTCCTTTTTCCTCAAGCACCAAAGCTCTTTGCACCCAGCCACCCCTGGTGTGATCTCTTGCTGCTCAGGGAATTTGAGCCATCCAGGATGTGCTGTTCAGCCCCATGCATCATTTCACACAATACCTCTCATACCCTGATCCAGCTCCCTTTTTAGGACCGGGTAGACACTACTCACACTTACTCTGGTCGCAAGGGTACTCATATGCTAAACTAGAGGTTAGACAATATCTAACCACCTATTCATAGCATCAACCTTACCTTCTAACTTTTGTCCCTCAGAGCTCTTCTCCCTACATACTTGTAAAGTATGATAATTTCCCCTTTTTCATGCTCATTTTGATAGGATGAGCAAACAAAGCTCCGTTACCTTCTCTGAATCAAAGGCTCTCCATTTCCCAAAGTTCCAGCCCTTTGCTCACTTGCCCCACTCCCTTCCTCCTTCACACTACATAATTAGCTGCTTTCTTATCAGTCAAACATAAGTACAACTTGTTCCATTAACTCTACACAGGCACTGTGACTGCTATGGCTAGTAAGTTTTGATCAGGACCTGCTCAAAGATTGACTTAAATGCTCAAGCTTAAATACCTGTGTTTCATCAGGATCACTATGGCATGAAGTACAGGCTCCATCTTTCACCTTTATGCTTGGTTTTCAGAAAAGCACTGCCTGCTCAGGACCTCTGCTTTGATGAGAGAGTCCATCCAACTCTCTATAGTCAGGACTAAGGGAAAGCTCATGATTTGAGCAGTCCTTTCAAGCACTTACTGTCCAGATACCCCACAGTTTACTTTCACAAGCACTCCCAGCAGTCAATAGTGGGAATCTCCTAAAGGTTTTTTAGACAAAGCCTGCTTATTTGAGATAACATAGAGTATAGAAGAATAAGGTGCAACAAGCCAGCCCAATAGTTAAGAATAAAACTTAAATCAAGGTAACACACCAGTGATGCAGGGTTAGACAGAAAGCAGCCTATCAGCCAAGCACACAGGATACAAACTCTCTCAGAGACTCACTCAAGCCAAGCCAAGATGAACTGCACAAAAGCACTCCCCCTCTGTGGGGCTGCTTTAAATAGAGCTATAGCTCTCAGCAGGGTGACCACAGGTGTAGTTAGGAGCCAGTAATTGCTTGGTGGCCTCAGCTGGGACAGCTCATGTCCTAGCCCAAGAGCCTGATGCTCATCAGCTGAGGAACACAACCATATGAGAACAGTGTGGCTCTGCCCCGCTTCCTGATCTCCTTTGTCTTTTCCCTCAGCTTCTCTGTCTTCACTTCTTTTCTTTTTTCATTTTTTCAGGACTTTCCCATCCTTTTCACAAAGTGGACAGGGATGAGATTATTTGAGATACACGGATGGACTTCCTTTCTAAGACAAGTTAGTCACTTGTTGATAGTTTCTGATGGTTGCCTATTCAGAAGGTGTTACAAAAGCTATATCTGTGTTGATAAACACAGGAAGTCTAGGGAGAATTCACTGTCCCCAAGGTCAACAAGCTCAGCCTGGCTTGTATCCTTGCTGCTCAGGGCTAGTTCCACTGGATGGGCTATGTTCACACTACACTGGAGGTGGCTTTCGATATTTCCTAGGCACACTGTGGCCTTAGACAGAAATAATTGTATTTTGGGAGTTTCTTTTTAACTTTCAAAATACCTGAAATAACACAGGGGCTGTGTCACAGCCCACTAGATTATTTTTTTTTTAATATTTTTCACTGAATTTCACTGAATTTTTTTAGAGTTGGAAGGGACCATATAGATCATCTAGTCCAACTCCCCTGCTGAAGCAGGATTGCTTAGAGAATGCTACTCAGGACTGCATCCAGGCGGGTCTTGAAAATCTCCAAAGAAGGGGACTCCACAACCTCCCTGGGCAGCCTGTTCCAGGGCTCTGTCACCCTCACCGTGAAGAAATTCTTTCTCATATTCGAGTGGAACCTCCTATGTTCCAACTTGTGCCCGTTGCCCCTCGTCCTGTCACTGGCAACCACTGAAAAGAGTCTGGCTCCCTCCTCCTTCAACCCACCCTTGAGATACTTATAGGCATTAATAAGGTCTCCCCTCAGCCTTCTCTTCTCCAGACTAAAGAGTCCCAGCTCTCTTAGCCTTTCTTCATAAGGGAGATGCTCCAATCCCTTAATCATCTTTGTTGCCCTTCGCTGGACTCTTTCCAGTAGTTCCCTGTCCCTCTTGAATTGGGGAGCCCAGAACTGGATGCAATACTCCAGTTGTGGCCTCACCAGTGCAGAGTAGAGGGGGAGAATGACTTCCCTCGACCTACTAGCCACACTCTTCCCTATGCAGCCCAGGACTCCGTTGGCCTTCCTGGCCACAAGAGCACATTGCTTGCTCATTGTCATTTTGCTGTCTACCAGGACTCCCAGATCTTTCTCTTCAGAGCTTGGCTCCAGCAGGTCCACACCTAACCTGTATCGGTGCCTGACATAATTTCTTTAATTACCATAAACCAAGACTATATGTTGTGCACTGGGGTTGAGACATGGGGGGCTGTGAGAATGTTTGGGACTGCAAAGCCTGTTGGGATAACACCAGAGGAGCCAAACTGCGTGATATCACAGGACGTGCTACCTTCTGGGAGCAATCCCTGCGACAACCTGTCCTTAATGTTACCTTAGAGACTTAACTATAGCCTTGAGAGCAAGTTGGGAAGTGATCTAAGCAATATGGTCAATGGAAGGCCCAGGTGTCCAGCCTGCTCCTTCCCTTCTTTTATTTAACCACGTAGATGGAAACAAGGAGCACCTCCCCTGCTTTCTGCTGCTGGTCACCTTGTGAGGCTGTCCAAGTCCACTCAGCAAATTCAGCTGGAAGGTCACTAGCTCCTTTTCCATACCTCTTTCACCTGGGGTAGCCATCCTGGGTCATTAGACACCATAACCTCCCAGTGACTGGGACAAACACACACAGAATGGAGAGTCTGGCATGGTGTTTTTATCACAGGCAATTTTTAATGGTTCTACTGCTATATGGTTAGAAGAGCGGAGAAACTCTTCCTTATTAGAAATAGGAGGGAAGGAGCTACATAGCCCTACTGCTTTTCCTTTTTAATCAGTATTTTAGGAGACCTCTCCATTTAGGAAATTCCCACAATGAGCCATGCAATGGGGTAGGTGAGACACCTTTCATAGAATCATAGAATGGTTAGAGTTGGAAGGGACCTTAAAGATCATCGAGTTCCAACGCCCCTGCCATGGCCAGGAACACCTCCACTAGAGCAGGTTGCTCAAAGCCCCATCCAGCCTGGCCTTAAAGACTTCCAGGGATGGGGCATCCACAACTTCCCTGGGCAACCTAGGCCAGTGCTTCACCACCCTCACAGTAAAGAATTTCCTCCTAATATCTTTGAATATATAGAGAAGAAAGATGGCCCTGTTCCCCCAGTTATCACCCAGCCCCCCTGCCCCTCTCCTGCACTGAGATTTTAGGTGTCACTTTGCTGACATAGGTTTTCTACTGATGATTAGGGGCCAGGAGTGAGAGAGAAAGAACCATTGCCCTGCAAAGCCAAGAAGGGCGTTGGGAAGGGAAAGCAAAGCTGATGCTGAGCATGCGAGTCTGGACATGTGTGTTTTGAGTCCTGGCTTCATGGGGACTTCCCAAGTTGCCATGTGTTCAGGTCTAATGAGATAGTTGGTCGTTTCTCATAGGTCACACGCATACCAGACCCAGTTCTTTCCTCAACTGGGTTATGCGAAGTCCCATTATTTAGTGGAAGTTGTGCATCTCTCTGAGGACAGTGGCTGTGTGGTGGGACAAAGACTCGCCCTCCTCAGAATGGGAGAGATGTTAAGAAAATAAACATTCAAAGAGTGAAATGACTTGTGCAGACTGAAACAGTGAGTGTCTGTGTGCAGATGTATGTGGCATCTGTGGGCACACGCACCAGCTGGTTCTCTCTGATGCATTTGATGGTGTAAGTTATACCTGCCAAACCCCAGGCCTGATCCTTCTTCCTTCTTTGAACAGCCCGTGTCCTTTTTCTTTTAATTTGCAGCAACCCTACAGCCCTTGGGTGGTGGCAGAGAGGATTCACCATTCCAAAGCATCTTTATTTGTATGATTTACTGCATTTCACATCAAGCTGCCTGCTCCAGTGGGCACTGGTAGAATCAGAGCCGTGTCTGTTCTCCCTCCATAGTACCAGGGAATTAGGATTTCTACATAAGATCTTGGGGCCAAAAGACTTTTAGCCATTCTGGTGTCAGTGGAGATATTCTGGCATGTCGCTGCTGAAGTTCTGGTCTGGTATTACTGGGTCAGCAAGGAGTTTGATGTTGCAGCCTCAATGGACCCTTTTTACTCTTATTATTTTTTCTGGGAGAAAATAAAGCTTTGAAACTGCTCAAATATTGTCGGACTTGTCTTATCATGTGTAATTTTGAAGCATTTGTTCCAGGCACGCTACAATTTTTGCCATTTAGTGATTATGTTTAAATTCTGCGAAGCCTTTTCTCATGTGCCCTTGTGCAGCGCTTTGGGAGATTGTCTGATGTGAAAGGCACTATTACACATTGAACTGATTATTGTTGTTTGTTGCTGTTAACACAGACAAGAAACCCTCCTGGCAGGGAAACAACTTCTTTGCTAATAAGTATTCATAATTTGTATTTCAGCAAAAGATGTAAACATATATTATCATTAAATAGGCTGTAATTTTAATTGCCTATAAATGTTATTAATTCTGATTGTGATTATTCAATAGGTAATAAAGATAAAGGCTGTCAAAATTAATTAAGTACATATTCATTAAATTCAAGGTAGCTTCAGTTTCTTTATTGCACAAATACAATTAACACTTAATCTGAATCTCAGTAAGTTACATAATCATGTGACTCAAAATAAAGGGAGGATACAACCTTGGCCTTTTACTTTTTACATGGGAAAACATTAATGATGCTGACATTGGAGACAATTAGACAGTGTCGGCCAATTGTTTTTAGTCAGCTTTCTCTCACATCTGTGGTGTCTACAAGCAAGAAGGGCCATTGTTTCTGCAGGCCTCCGTCGCGCTTTGGCTCTTTGTGCGAACCGTCAATCTCTTGCTGAATATCAAAGCTGTGAGGAAATTAGAACAGACCAGCTCTACTGCACCACACTAAAGCTTAGCAGGGTGCATCCACTATGCTACTAATTAGGCAGTGGCCAACAAAATAACCTGTCAATGTGTGCTTGCCATTTCCCACACACCTGCATTTCATACACTAATAAGCGTACAGCCAGGGAGAGAAAGGGATAACTGCTGAAGTGTGAAAAATGAACAAAATATAACAATGTTTCTCTCCCCACCTATACTACTGCCAATTACCATTTAACATTAGGTAGAATCAACATGTCGGAAGAAATACAATACAGTATCTGAAACTAAAGAGGGGGTAGGAAGGGGCAAAGCCACACATAGCGAGTGTATTAATGTTTGCTGCAGAACGTTGCACTAAGTGGAATCTCTCCTTGTTTGTATAAACCAGGAGGTTGAAAATGATCATGATTAGGGTTTTTCTATTCACGTCAACCCGGAGAGAAATCCATATTTTTGTTGCTTACCAACAATACATGAATAAATGCCATAGTAAATGACATCCAGTGCTCTTCTAGCAGACCACATCCTTCACGTGTACGGGTGCAGCTAAGCCAACGCAGACTGACCAAACTTCTGATCTCCCTCTACTTTTAGCCTGTTGGTTGCAAGCCTCTTGGAAACTTTTGTGCACCCTCCTTCCACTTACAATTCCTTCATTTAAAATCATATCAATCAGGATGTCAGTACCAGCTTGCCTGGTGGACTTATTACATTCACGCTATTATTTCCTATCATGAGTCTTTTCCCTATCAAACACATGGTTAGAAAACTTGCAGAAATGGCTTTTCGGTCCGAGTGATAAAAATATACAAAACTGCCCAGTTATTACTATTATGAAAGGGGGAGGAATAATGCTTATGCGGTGATTACAAATATTGTGTTTGAAAACGGCTCATCCTCCAAATGCAGAAATCAGTTTCATTACAATCGTTATAGCATAGCATTGCTGCAAATTCACACAACTCCCACTTACAAGCCTTTGTAAATTGCTAGGTTGCCTACAATAGTAATTCGCACACCATATATTTCTTTCCCTTTCCCTTTGCTTTAATGCCTGATCAGATTGCAAGAGTGATGATTTAGAAGTGATATGCGCTGAAAACAAAGCAGAGCAGAAGTAAAGATATTAAGTCAGGTGCAAAATACCTGGGGCCAAGCTGCTAAGGCCATTACCTCTGCTGAGGATCTGGCTCGGCTGAATTCAACACTTCAAACTTGGAGCTCTTTAGTTTTTTCCCTCTTTGCACAAACCCGAGGGGTATAAATGCAAATTTACTCATATGAAACACAGCAATTCCCTTGCAGGACTCCCTCCCCCTCCAGCCTGATGCATATACTTAAATTCTCTCTTATGTTTTTTTTCCATGCGCTTTGGTGGATCTGGTAGATGAATGGCACGATTCCTTTCAAAAAGAGATTTATGGACATATATCACTCCTGAGCAGCCATCCTACCAGGCGTCTTTAATGTATAGCTGAATTTAAAACAAGAAATGAAAACCAGAAGGGCCGATGCAATGTGTGGATGAAGCTGTTTTCCTCCACAAGAAAAATCACTTCATCTCAATATGTAGGAGAAATGTCTATATTGTTATGCTATCCTTGATGGAAATCATACAATAAAGGCCAATATTCAAATGGTATTTGTTAGATACTTTTGAACACCACTCTGCCTTTCATTAGACTTTATCCAGGAGCAGCATTTTCAATTATAAATAAAAACTTTCTCCGCCTCTTCCCACTTGAGCTCAAGTACAGAAGGCCCCTATTTAAAATGCAGCTCCCGAGCAGGCCACCAGGCCGCCTGTTCAGCTGCCAGTGGCTTTTGTGTACAAAGATGTTAATTGGTCCTAATCCCCTCCTAGAAGCTGTTTTGGTAGCCTGACCTGGCACCCCAAAGGACACCTTGGTGTGAAAAACTAAAGGGCCCATTGAAAAGAGAGTGAAAAGCAGCACTGAGCATTCCAACACATTTTAATTTCAGGAATTAAAAAAAAAAAAAAAAAAGAAGGGAGGGAGGGTGTAGCCAGAGGGGTTACGGCAGAGGGGGGGATGGCACACACCATCTTGCTGATTCTGAATCAGTCGTACAAAGCGTTAGTAACCGTGAAGTAAGCTCTACAAACTCCCTTTCCTCTCATACACTAAAAAATAAAGCCAAGGGCTGCTTATATTTCAGCTTCAGGTTTGGATCCTTCTTCCATTTTGTTATTTCTAACGCACAAAGTGTGTTTCGGAGGGCTGGCGAAACCCAAACGCAACCCAAGGGTCCGACATCCCTTCTCCCCGTCCTTCTCGGGAGGAGGTGGGTAAGCCCAGGCCGAAGTCCCTTTCCCTGCGTATTCTGCTGGTCCATTATGTGGCACAAATAAACATCCAGGATCTGAAGTAGAGAAGACATTTTGATTAGGCACTACCAGAGCAGCTGGGGGCAAAAAAAAAAGGACGGAAAAAGGAAAAAAAGGCTGCTATTATGGCAAACTTATAATCAAATGTGCACAAGAAATGTTAGATATAAACACTCCCCCTTAGGAAGTTGTAAAATGCTATCTGTTCAGCATGCCATTGTACAAAGTGTACATTTACAGCTTGGGTGGTAAATTATGCTAATAGAATGCACAAACCTCAACCGTGAGGTTTTGAATTTTTTGACACAGTTCACAGATCAACTTCATAGGTCAAAGGAGTTTGCCTCCCACAGCCTGATAAAGTAGGAAGATAAAAAGTGCGTGTGTATTATTATAATCTTGCTGAATGCAAGTTTTTAGGGAGAATACATTTGGCATACTTTCATCCCTGCGTTTGCTCATAATGAATATTTTTCGTTAGACACTGCGCTAAGCAAGGGCAAAACACTTAGGAGACTCTTTTCGTGGAAGTGTTTCAAGATGTTGAATGTGAAAAAAACAGTAATAAAAGCTTCCACGTACACAGAAAGAAAACTACAGTAGCAATTCTTTCACCAAAGAACAACTACTCAGATGTACTTTTTCATGACAGTTTACAATACAAGATAAATAAAAAAATAAAAAAAAAAAAAGAGGCATATAAAATGATAGATTCCTTAACCAGCAGAGACTTGCTGCTCAAAGAACAAGGACCCATCCTTAGAGGTGGAAGGTAACACAGATACACAACACTTACCATAAGACAAACAAACCAACCCTCCCAATACGAAGTGCCGAGGAAATGTGGAGTATCCCTCTGGAGAGAACAGCAAAAAGTGGTGCGTTCTCCTACCGATCTCTAAAGCACTTTTGGTGATGGAAGGGTTGCAGATGAGACTCAGCATTTTCCAGACTCATATTTTAAAAGATGAGTATTTTTTTTAATGTCAAATAAAGAAAGGATAGCTACCAGAAGTTAATCTTCTTCAGTTATCTCAAGGTGCATTTTCGATGTGAATGACTGATTCACTGCTCTCATCATGATTAAAGTAACTTTCTCTGGCTTGGCACTTTCTGGGTCAGCTGCTTAAAAATGTTAATGCAAGGTATAGCTCAGAAACAAGGCAGGATCACAAAAGCACCTTAAGAGATGGATGGAAAAGCAGATGATCAAGCTGAAAAAAAAATTCCCTCGGAAGCTGAAAAATTAAATAAGTGGAAATGTCAAAACTTCAATGCATGGATGAAAAAGCTGATAACATTCCTTTTCCTACAATGTATTTTTCATTTTAAAGCATAGAGATGGATTTTAATGATTTTTTGATGTTTCACAGGTTTATTTCTCTTTCAGTTTACTTCTTAGCAATAAAAGCAAAAGCAAGAAGAAGGAATTCAAGGTGATTCGAGGAGCCAGGGTTGGGTAAGTCGCTTCGTGCTTTCATGTGCCTCCCCTGTGATGCACTGGAGGAGCTGCTCAGAAGAGCAGAGCATCTGCTGGTGGAAAAGGTGACATAATTGACAAGTTTTGACCAAAAAAAAAAAAAAATAGAATCACTTCTGCAGACCTAGACTTCAATCTCTGAGTCGTCTGGAGGTGAATTGTGCTCTGTCTCCTGAACTGAACTGATTATTCACATGAGGAAGGTGAGCAGGGCTTGTTCCAGGGTCATCCACGTACAGTGCTCATTATAAAACAGGCCTGAAGTCGCAGGAGGTGAGGCAGCAGAAGAGACTGAATGAACTAACCCAAGAAATCCTGCTGCAAACCCCTCCGTGTCTCCCCCAAACTCTGCAAGCTTCTCTGGAGCTGCACAGGATCAGAGCAGGAGACAGTTTACCTCAAAGAAAGGGCTTTCCCTGAAAACCACAGCAGATCATTAGGAACAGAAAAAAAAAATGGTATTTATTTTCAAAGTGAGTAAAAACTAACTGCTCTGGAGCACCAAATGTCTCTTGTTTTTCACTGACCTGCTCAGAGAGAGAGCTTCCAGGTGAAGCCATGCTTATGAACTGCTGCTGGTGTGTGCGAATCTGTGCTTTTCACTAGTATTACTGCACTAAAAAAAAAAAAAAAAAGCAGGGAGAGAAGTAGCCTCTGAAAACAACTCCAGCCTCTCTGGGGAGGTGAGTGTATAGTGAATATGTCCAACTTTTTTTTTCTCCCCATTCCAATCATTTCCCTCCACTCCCCCTTACATTTACAGCTCTAGTGGTATTTCAATCCAGTTAATGTATGTGTGTTGTAAATGTCACAGGGGTTAATCTCTACCAAGCTTTTAAGAAAATAAATCAGCATTTTGACTGATTTGATACTTTAAAAAGTTTCCACCCAGTCTTCCTTTCTTCTCTTGACGTGGCAGGAGGGGTATTAAACTCTGGGTGAGCCCATAAGAAACTGTTGGGTATTTTCTGTTATCCCTGCCAGGTGGCAAAGAACCACAAGAATATACAACTCCTTTTTGCAGGAGATTAGTAAAATAGAAGGAATCCTAAATGAGGGCCTGATCCTACTGGATACTGTCTGTTCCCCTCGATTTCTGTAGCAACTTAAAAAAAAAAAAAAAAAAAAAGAAGAATTTAAATGAAAGAGGGGAAAAAAAGGAGGCAGAGCATGTAGTGGGATTCCTCGCCCCTGTTGTTGCACCCACAAAACTTTGAGCTGTGTAGCCTCTGGGAATTTCTAAAGTTGTATTTTTTGCCTTTGAATTTACATTTGTGGCTTTTCAGGGACACTGGTGAAAACTGCAACCACACTCACACCTGCTTAAATCAGCTCTCGAAGGGTGCTACTTGCTCTAAATGCACGTACAGCAGCGGGGCTGGCTGAAGGCAGGGACGGAAGAGAGCTGTAGAAGGCAACACATTTCCAGGATGCAAAAAATGTCCTTATTACCATTTTTGTGTATGTCAGCAAGCGGCAAAACCAGGTGGCTGGAAAGGAGAGGTCGTGGTGTGTACAATGCTGGCTGTTGTGGAGGAAGGAAGACAGACACACTGTGACCAGCAGCCCCAGAAGCAGCAAGTTCAGCCCTTCCAGGGTCCTCCTCCATCCTGAGCCAGGGACGCAGGGACCCCACTGCTCCCCATCGCTCGTGAGGGGCCTGGGGTCAGCTCTGGAGAACAAGGGTGGGGATCGAAATGGAATCAGCAGAACTGCAAAACTGACCCAATCTCTTCAGAAGGATGAAAAATGTGACTCCTGTGATTTTATTGACAGAAATTCCTAGAGTGATTAAAGAGGTAAACAATACAAGTGTTCTCTTCACACCCCATCTACATCAATGAGATAGACTTCCCATCATCCTACTCTAAAAGGAGAATATTAATAGCCATGTTTTAGTAGTGGGGTGGTTTAATAAAAGACCTGGCACATGACTTTCAGAGATAATCTGTCACAAAACCAGGGAAATAACATAAATATAATATTTAGAACTTGGGTATTTGACAGTATGCACAGCATGCCCTCCAAAATCTGCTGGTGTTGAACCCAGGCTGAACCCTCCCTATTAAAGGAGGTCTTATGAAACTCCAAAGTGTTTAACCTCTCACATGGGAGACACTAACCCCCAGCTCAGAGTTAGATGATAACAGTGGTTTCTGTGAATCAATTAATTCTTTCTCCAAAATCTCCATTCACTTTACTCTCTACCTTTTTTTGCAAAAGTCTAGCAGTATCAAAATGTGTAGTTTTTCTAAAATGGACTAAGAATAAGGTGCCAAAAAGCCTCTCTTGTTCTCCCTAAATAACCTACATGCCCAGAAAACAGAGAATACTCAATGAATACACAATTTAAGGAAAATTAATCTACATCTGTCCCCAAAAGCACAGCAAAGGTAGCGGATGTAGATTGGCTTCCTGTATTTGCATTTCCTTCACACAATGAGTGGATCTAGTTACATTTGTTTCACCTTTCAGCTATTTCTCCAATTTTCCTTTCTGAATGGAGGAATTTATCCCTTTTTTCCCTCCCAGAGTCAATGCTGGGGAGGGGAGCAAAGAAGTTATCAAAGGGGGGAGGGTGGGGAGAACAGCCTCGCCAGAGCTAAGGCTGTAATTACTTTAGAAACATAAAGGTCTATTCTCTCATTGCTGAAAAAGGGGAATTACACACATAACTTCCATTAGCATTAATGGGACTCACCTACATAAATCCCTGGCACATCAATGGGAGAATAGATCCTGTATAACTATAGGTACTGTTTACTCAAAGGAAGTGTGTACCAAAGCATACTGCCTAAATCAGGATAGAGTGGGTGAAAGCTCTACCTTACTCATTTCATTGTCATTTGCTCTTGAAGGGCAATTATCAAGAAATTATTAGGTAGTGGCATCTTAATATCATGCTCTCCTGCCTTTTTACTTCTTGTCTGACAAAGGCAAAAGCTGACAGAATGTAAAATATTTTCATAATGGATTTTTTCCTAGTTGTTTTTCTGGTACTCCCCCAAGTTAGTTTTCTGCAGAGACATATATCATTTGGGTTTATTCCCCTCTTCTCTGTCTCTCTGTGTGATCATGAAGGCTGGGCCAATTTATAGCCAGTAATGTATTTGAGGACTTTATCTCTCTTTCTTTTCATGGATATATGGATATATGAGAGAAAGAATTTGCCCTTTCTTTTTTTTTCCCCAAATTGGTCTGCTATTCAGAATGGTTAGGTGAATGTCTTGCATGAATGTCACTGCAGAGACTGCACGTAGCAACGGATTTAGTACTCACTATTAGTGTTCCACGCGATGCAGGAGCATCTCATTGGGTCAGTGCAGTCACAAGGAAGAAAACTGGGAGCAGCAGCTCCCCGCAATGCTATGGATTGCTCCAGATTTTTGAGTGTTACGACAAGAGTAAAGAATATTTAGAGCAATTCTGAAACTACTAATCGCTGTCTCAAACTTTATGGCTATAAAAGTTAAGCTCCAGTAATTTTACAGGTTTACCCTGGCAGGCTGTCTCAGTGCACTGCCAACACAGGGGCTGAAACACAGAGTCCAGGCAACTATAATGTCCCATTTCTTATATTCCTAAAATATGAGTCCCAAAGTACTGAGTGGTTAGTCCTGGTGGTTATTTAAATCTCATGTAACTTAGGGTTGGTTTTTTCTTTCAGGGACTGTAAAATTGATCCACAGAAGAGCATTCATCTTTGGTGGAGGCAGGCATCACCCTCACCCAGGAATTCAGTGAAGGAGAAATACTGCTCAGGACATGCAGAGCAGGACCCCAGACATGTCCTACCAGTGAGCTGCCTGGTCTGCTCCACACCTTTGCTCCCTCGCTTGCTCTTTCCTAGTTTGTAGGGGGCTCTCTGGCTGCTCAGATGGTTGTATGGGTTTCGGAGGGAATGCCTTTACCTCCTATTCCAAGGAGACTATCTGAAAGGGACTTTTATCCAGCTTGTGGTGCGATGCATCCCATCCATTGCCAACACAAAATCTAAAATTAAAGCAAAATGTTATAGGGGAGAACTTAGCCCAGAAAAATGTAGATGATGCTTCATCAGAGCCACCAACTTTAAGTCTGGAAGCACTGCAGCAAACTCATCCTTTGCTCTAGGATTTATCAGTGTCCACAGTGTCTATTGCTAAGTGGAAGGATAAAAGGAGGAGGAACAGAAAATAAAAACCAGACCCATTCAGGTCTGATACACATGCCAGGGACTAGACTGGATGGAAAGACTGGATTTATAAAGCAACACAGCTAATGTGAGTGGCATGAGTCAGCTCAATATATCATATTCAGAGAGGGAAATCATTTGTGATTGTCTTGCAGCTCTTCCAGGCATCTGCAGAGATCGTATCAAATCTGTTTAAAATGTGAAATTTATGGTTCTGTAAGTCAAAGTCAATTAGTGTCCCTGACTTTGATGAGGGCAGGGTTTCACTCACTGTAAAGACAGAGGGTGCAGGGATGGAAGTTCTCACCGTTGGCTTGTTTTATTCTTTGGAGCTGCTCCTCGATGATTCCCCTTTTAATCAGACGTATTGTTCTGGCTGTGAGGCAAGGCCGTGTTCTGCAGTCCTTATTTCTGTAAAAGTGTGGCTGAGTCAATATGAGTTTTGCTTGAGCAGGGGCTGCAGATGTGACCCTGCATTTCAGTAAGAGGCAATTCATTTTGTAAGAAGCAAAGGTGGGGAGAGTGGGGCCAGACGGCTACAAGAAGGGGGTATAACTTCAGAAAACTGGTGAAAACGGGAAAGATTTTAAAACCAAAATGCTATTTTAGTTAAAAACAAGTGTCCTGCAAAGCTCTTACAATTTACCTGCTCAGCACAGTATGCAGCCAGTTGAAGCATAATGTATTGACTTTTCTTGGAAAGATTAACTTCCCTTTTGTACTTAACTGCCTATTTTTATGCTGAACTTCTGCCTCTCCTGGAAGCTCCTCATATGAACACTTGTAGCCAGATTTTATATATGTATGTAGTGATCAGGCAGGAAGAACACACTAGGTATGCTATTTTCTTCTTTTCATTTCATAAGCATAGAAGATTTCTGTGTAAGTCAAGCCTAATAAGAGGCCTTGGATATAAAGTAAACTAAGATTAATAGAAAGCAGTGATTTTGATAGTTCAGCATCAAATAAATGTATTTCCTCATAGAAAGCAGCTAACCAATGTCCTCTCTTCCTCAAAAAAAAAAAAAAAAAAAATCTTGGCATTCACAATTTGGTCCACAAATGATGTAATCCTTTCAGAGTGTGTCATATCTGGGAAACCTCCCAGGACCAGGTAATTCAGTTTGGTTTCGTTGGTGAGTACACATCCAATATCTGGCACAAATGTAGTAGATGCTTATCAAACATGTAATCCTTATCTCAAAGAGGTTATATAAATGTGTGTGTGTATATATATGTATAACTAGACAAGACTGGGCTGCTACATGAACCCATCTATGGAAAAGCCTGTCTGTGAGAAGGAATAGACTATCAGCTAGATGATGCTCACAGAGCAGCTCTAAGGGGATAGAGGATCTTACTCTTGTCACACTGTCCGACAGCTGTAGAGCTTGAATTAATTACCTGATGTCCAGGTCCAGCATTGTAGCCACAAATCCATCTCTGCAATTTTCGATATGCCTGATGTAATTCGTGAAAGGCAGTTAAGAGACTGAGGGATTCTTTCCTGCATTGCTATTTACTCTTTGCAATTTCCTGTTGATGTGACTCTCTGCTATAAATCATTTCCTGGCATAAAGGTTAAGGATAGCAGGACTGTGAAGAAGAAGGGAATCCTTGGGTCAGTGCTCCATGGGGCTCCCCACAGATACGACACCCTCAAACAGGAGAGAGGGACCAAGAGCCTGGCAGCACCTCTGGTGCTTCAAACCCTGGGTTGCTGAGGCTTCTGTACCTCGAGTTTTGAGACTGAGTAATTAATTACATTCCCCTTCCATGATTAATTTTGGCATGGAGTTGCCTCATCTTAGAGCTAAGTTCTGCAGAAAGTGGTGTGTCAAGCTATGAGACATAGCTACAGCCTAAAGCAAATATATGCACTTAGAAGACCTCTTAAAAATACATGTAATTAGTTGAGTTCTGCAAAAGCAAAAAATATAGCCATTTAATTTCTCATTTATACAGTCATTTCAAAAAAGGATTTGGACCACGTGACATATTTTCCCATAGCACAAATCCTATTGATAGAAATAAGCCGCGAATGTAACTACTAATAAATCTCTTCTCCTCTGAGAACAGCTCCTGCCACGAGACTTCTCACTGTTGCCAGCTTGGGGCTTTTGATTCCTCCTCAAAATGCATGTTTGTGCCCTGTGCACGCTACTAACACTTCTTAACATTTCTTCCAAGAGAGCAGAACCACCTCAATTTGAGGGTTTAACTTGTACAGGCAAAGAAAATCTGCCCCACTTTAGCAATATTCCTCAGTCAACAGACTGTGATGCCAGTTTCTGGTCTCAGCCATAATTATTGAACCATTTTTCCTTTAGAAACACGCAATTATCGAATTCATTGTAGACATACTGTATGTACTAACTTAATTTTAGCCGTATAATCTCATAATGGACATCAATGAATAGAGGATTAGTCAAAACCTATTAATAAAGAGATATAACAGGCCCTCCGATATTTTCTTTCAAAAGGCACAGTAAGCTTCAAGTTCTGCTTCTAGAGCCAAGCCTAAGTACCAAGCCTGCGTAGTGGGCATCACAGTAGGGGCAAAAGGGAGAAATCACTCCATTTAAATTGTGGATTAGAAGCAATCTTCCTTGCAGGTCTGACTGTAGTTTTAATTTTGCAGCAACTGCCTTGTCTTAACATCTCCCTCCTTTGAGATTCCTGAGATCCCCTTAGGGGACAGTGTCTGAATCATGTCCCAAGCCCACAAGAGTGCCTGTTTGGTTTTGCAGGGAAGGTTGTGAGGACTGTGATGGTGTGGGGCTGAGCTGGAGCTCGTACGGCGTGCCACCAGCAAGGGAGCGGCAGGGCAGCCTCCAGCCTGCCCATCAGCTGTGTATTGGCATTGCTAGATGCAGCAGAGCAAGGATACCTAAGTGTATCTTGATCTGTTCTAGGTGGAGCAGGCAGAGAAAAGGATACGTCTTTTATATATGTGTGAACATGCATTTATGTGTTTAACCTCAGGAGGAATAAAAGCTTTAAGAAGTTCACGTGGCAGCTTCTTCCTGATGGCCTGATTCAGTGCACTTGGAATTGATAGAAACTTTCTCCTGCCAACAGTGGAGGCTGGATTGGAGTTTAGGTAGCTGTCTTTAAAAATGTATTTCAACACACATTGGAAAATTGTTTGGAAAATGTAGACTAAGCGCAGAGAAGTAGCTAGAAGTAGAGGTTAACTAAACATTGTGCCACCAGGAGTAATGTAGCTGCCTGGCTTTTAAAAATTAGCTAAGAAGAGAGTAACACATCCTGAAAACTATCCAGCAGCTTTTTCTAAATATATTGCTATCAAAAAAAACCCCAAAACAATTTTATACAGTTTTCATTCATCTTCCTTCCCAACATTGGAAGAATGACTTCTGACATCCTCAGGATCCCTCATAGCCCCCACACCTATAAAGTCATTCCAAATGCAGACCAGGGAATTCTTTGGAAGGTCACATAACACTGCTGAAGAACCAGTCTACCCCATCCAGCCAGTACTGAAAGTATCCAGCAGGTTCCTTCCAGCCTCAAAGAGATGGATGGGACATAGGACTACCACGGTAGTCCTATGCCATATATTGTCTATGGGTTTCTTAGCTGAAAAATTTCAAGGCCATTTTCCGGGATACCCAAATCCAATTTTTAGCACCATTTTCAATTCCAAAGTTATGATGAAGAATCGCTGTCCTGAAAAAGGCACAAGCACACTACGATTATACTATTGGCATTATCATTATTATTATTATTATTATTATTGCTTTCATGTTACAGTAGGTCAAAGCAAGACTCGAAGTACCAACTTTAAAAACAGCGTCCCTAAGGTCAGAGCAGAAGGAGTGTCCTGTTTCCTGGGGTCCGGTTACAGCTTTTGCATTGTGCTAGAGGCAGCTCTGTGTAGCCTGGAGAAGTGCTGGCTGGACCACAGCAGTACTTAAGAACTGCTGGCAGAGCTGAGGGGCGATAGCTGTCACTTTATTCTGCGCACTTAACTCCTATTAGTATTAATAGAGCTGCACACAAACAGTGAGAGCAGATCATGGCCTGCAGCTATTTATATATTTCTGCCTCATGTCTTGTATTTTATGGCATTGTTCAGTGGTGTCACCCGTAAGCTTGCAGTCAGTGTGTTTCTATTTTGACATACATAGGAGTTCATGTGAAATTTATAAAGGCAAAAAGGAGGCATACATTTTGAATTGAAGCGTATTCTTCAATAAGGGAAGCGAATTTCCTTAAGTAAACGCTCCTGCTGCACAACCCCCCACTCCAAGCCTTCGTGTGGCCCCAAGAGCTGTTTTTTGTGGGCTGCTGGTGCCCTCACCATCTTGTGGAGAACTTGTTTATTTGTATTGCAGTGGTACTTAGAGCTTCCTGAGGAGTGAGGTCCATTGTGTTATGTGCTGGGCACACAGCTGAATTGGAACGAGCACGGCTTTCTGTGTGAGTGCTCTAGAGAGAGAATAGATCATTAAGGTCACTTGTTTTCCTTGCACAGGCCAAGGCAGAATTGATTCCTACATTATATTCTATCTGTGTATGTATTTTTCCTTCCCAGTTTCAAATAGCCAAGGTGCCAAGATATTACTCACTTCCCTTAGGAGAGTCTTCTGTTACCCAGATATCTCATTCAGACAAAATTATGCCTGAATTTTTTAAGCCCACATTTTTAAAAATTTCATTCTATTATTTCCAGATGGGGAATATTCATGCAGAGAAGGAAGCTTGTCATGGAGGGAAAGGGGAAGGAAACCTCAGCCCCTGCCACAGCAAAGAAAAGATTGGAGGAGGCAGCCTGAGTCAACCATAAGAAGGGTCCCACCAGTTCTTTCTACCTCCACCCACTTCTAGACACTCCTGGTCATGTTTGAGTCAGCACCATTGAATCCATTCAGCACTACAGCATTGTATCTATTCAGAGAAATGCACTTCAACAGGGCAACCACCCTTAAAAACAGCCCCATTGTTTCTCCAAGAAGCCTCATTGAAATCTGTGTATATAACTGCCTGCTGTTTTGTGAGTTAGCTATACTTGCACGTTACTGATTTGAAAGTGAATGCTCCTTGGAGGGTTATTTTACTTGAAATACAGCTTCTCGACAAAATGTTCCTCCCTTCTTCAACAATATCATCGTGGAGATTCCTCCCTTTAGAAAGATGATCAATATTGCTTTGTGAGCTGGGATCTGATAGGAATTTGCGTTGTTAAGGGCATCAGTGGTTTAACAAATCACTCAGTTCTGTGTCTCTCTGTTTGCACATTTACTGGGAAGGAGTTTTACCTGGCTTGCCCACCAGAGAGAGACACAATGACTCACACAAGCACATGTACACACTCTCACCTTCGTGTGCTGTCGATAAAACAGTAAAGGTGGCTGGACTAGAAAGAGTAGCTTCTCAGGAACAAGAAGGAGGTATTCTACATACTGCATTTTTTGCTACCAAAGTATCTGGCAGTAGCGAATTTGAAGTCTTAACAAAGCAAGCGCAGATGGAGTGACGGCAGAGCCAGCAATCAGACCCAGTGACACCTGTTCCTCCAGGTGACGGTGCAAAACAGGGCAGGATGGGAAGGCATGGTAGATCTGTGAAACATAGTTCATGTCTGGGTTTGCCAAAGTTGTAGTTTGTTTTATTAATTTTACCTAGAAATCCCCCAAACTATAAACAGGTAGTATTGGATGCTGTAAACGGAACCCAGCAAACACATTTGATGTCTAAATATCTAATACAATGTGCCAGCATTCACCCCTTTTGTGAGCCCCACATTGATAGTCAGCAACTTATAATTAGCTTGTTTGGACCTTTGTCAAAGTAGGTGCTTCTTTCAAGATACAGCTGTAGTCCAGGTGTTTACCCGTCACCTGCACCCACCACCCAGTGAACATAGAATTATAGAATAGTTTGGGTTGGAAGGGACGTTTAAAGGTCACTCTAGTCCACCCCCCCTGCCATGAGCAGGGACATCTTCAGCTAGATCAAGTTACTCAAAGTCCCATCCAACCTGACCTTGAATGTTTCCAGGGATGGGGCATCTACCACTTCTCTGGGCAACCTGTGCCAGGGTTTCACCACCCTCACCATAAAAAATTTCTTCCTTATATCTAGTCTGAATCTACCTTCTTCTAGTTTAAAGCCATTACCCCTTGTCCTATAGCTACAGGCCCTGCTAAAAAGCCTGTCCCCATCTTTCTTATAAGCCCATTTAAGATCAGGTGCATCTGCATCCCTGCTCCATATGGCTCCTGGCTGTAGGAGCTTTTTCTGCAGAGTTATTTGCGTGCAGCACTGAGGTGTGTGCTAAGACTGGCTGTGTTAGGTGTGTTAGGAAAGGCACATTCAGCCCTCAGTGAGGGAAAAAATTTCCATCTCCACTTTCAAATGAGGGGTTAAACAAACCTGTGGCAAATTTGACTGCTTCACAGAATGTGGTAATGGAGTTGATGCCATGTGGATGGCGGAAAGTGTACACGATATTGGCCAGTTGTTTGATACTGCCACTCTAAAGGCCCCAAGAATTAGACCAATTTCACACTAGAAGAGGTGCCTGTTTCTCACATTTTCTTTCACAGTTGGAGTCCTGGTCACTTGTTGATCTTCTGTCCTCATAAAATCTTTCCAGTTCATTTAAAAGTTGGCTCTCCTGTGCATTTCTTAAATTCTTTTTGAAGCTCAAGGTTTGAAATGCTTCCTTACTTCTGAGACTGAAAGGGCAAAACTGGGAAACTGAGCACCTTGACCCCAAAGGCCTTATGCTGCCAAATACAGTCAGCAAGAATTTGTGGTAAATGGGGCTGTGGGATCATGCTCCAATATTAAGTACTAGTTAAATGGTAATTGGTACTCGAAGGCTTCGAAATCTTATGCTTTCCCTTCAGCTTTCTCCAATGCATCTCTATGGTACAGGCTAGAAGTTCTCCACTGAGATATTTCCAAACTTCTCTTTATAAAATTTTACTCTCCCCATAAAAAATGTCTGGTAGGTTATTTCCTTCCATTTAAGGATATCTCTTCTTTCTACATCATTTTAGAAAACACTACTGTTGGCTCTCTTTAATTCGTTTGCAGGATAACCCATGAAAAAACGGTGCAGCCGTGATATTCCCTCTTTCCCTCTCTCAAAGCACGCAGTGTACAGACATGCATGGAGCTGAATATTTATTACATAGCAACGTAGACCAGGTTGTATTATATTAACTAGTAATCAGCTTGTGAGCATTCTGGTTTAGACAGCATCTAATGTTTCAGCTGACCTTTAATTAGTCAGTTATTGAATATGTTGTTCTAGAAGTGAAGTTCCTGCTACGTCTTTTAAAATTATTGTTCATGTGTGAACTGAAGCACAACACTTCAACTGACTCCTGATGAGTTAGGAGTTAATAAAAAAATCATTTTACATAAGCTGAATTGTATTTTCTCTTTCTTCTGGTACTTGTGACCTTTTGATCTTTACACATCAAGAATTTAGGATGGAACATATAATACTTCTTTATGAAAATGTCAAAAAAATCCTAGCCGAAGGTTTTGTTTACTCTCTGCTTTTAAATCTTAAGCAATAAGGTTCAGAGTAACCAAGTAAAAAAGATCCTACTTTCCACCAAAATTTACTGCACAAGAGCCATCTCAGGATCCTGATCTGAAAGAACCAGTATTTCCCATCTTCCCATCTTCCACTTTATGAAGCCATGTAATTAGGCAGAAATATTTCCTCAGGGACCCCTCTGTGCTGATGCAGCTTTCAGGAGAGAGGTCACTTTATGCATTTGTTCCCTCTTATCGAAATGTCTGCCTCAGATTTGCTCTGCTGTTGGAATTCCCACTGCTTTGACCAGCACAAATGGACATTGCAAAATCTTCTTTGTCACTGCAATTTTTTCTGTGTTACCTGCATATCCACGCCAATTAGCTGTGGAGTACAGGCTATTTCAAAGATTCTTCTTAAGGGAAGCATGCGTATGTATAAATATAGCCAGATATTAAACTTCTTGGAAGCTCTCAAATAGGTGGACTCTGTAAATCTTTTTTTCATTAGTATATTCCCATAGGAGTCAGCAAGGGTGTTTTATAGTGGTGGTGTATCCGCATGCAACTAGAAAGGGGTGTGTCTGCTCTCTACACTGTGAGACCAAATGAACAGGTAGAAAATTATCATTTATCTTGGCTTTAATAAAAACTACCATTACAGTTTCATTAAAGGGCTTGAACTTCTGACTGTAGAGGTTTCAGCGTTTACTATATGCCCACAGATGGAAAAGCTGTTTATTATTGTTAGTCATATTAAAGAAATGTTTACTGACTGGCCTAATTATGCAAACACATAGCAGGAGAGAGTTGCTACCTGCAAATCTTACCGTACAAACTAAATAAGAGTGGGAGCAGGAAGGAAAAGGAAAGCTAATGGACAAAGTGCTAGAACCGGAGCTCTCTGATTACCAACCAAGGTCTGCATGTTCTGACCCCACTGATTCTGTTATAATGCGATACTTTCTAGTAGAAGTTTCCCAGACACACAACTGTAGGTGTGGAAAGAGCAGCAAATGCTTCCAAATAAGGATCCTGATCACTTAGAAGTCCTCGAAGTCTCTTTTAAGTGATGTCAAGGGGATGAGCTTGCTCCTGTTGACCGTGATGGAGCAAAACTGTGTTTCATGTACAGTTGGATTACCTGGAGGTTAGGAAACATGGTAATATGGTTAGAGTATAGGGCTGAATTAAGCTGGCTAACCTGCCTGATGAAGACATGCAGGGTGGTAACAGACGGGTGTTGCAGCAACAGAGCCTTTCAGCTGAAATAACTTTGCCTTTGCTAAATTCTCTTCCCCGATTCAAGACATCCATGACATGATACCTCATCCCCTACCTCTTATTTGGGTTTTATCAAGACCTCCTTTACCATTACAGATGCATTGTTGGGAAGGGTGGAACCCCGGGGAGGTTGGAGCCCTCCACCCCGCGGAGGGGCCGCCGCTGTCCGCGGTGCTGAGCGGCCCTGGGCGCATCCCCTGCCGCCCCGGTCCCGCATCTTCTGTGGCTCCAAACCTTGGGCTTCACACTAATTATAGACAGATGGATGAGGGTTTTGGGTCATGAGGAAGTTTTGAGGCAGTAACACCATCACAGAAACAGCACTCGCTGTCCCCCCAAGCCCACAACAGGCAAATACATACTCAAAACTCCTATTACAGAATCACAGAATCATATGGGGTTGGAAGGGACCTCTGGAGATCATCTAGTCCAACGCTCCTGCCAAAGCAGGTCCACCTAGAGCAGGTTGCACAGGAACTTTCCTATTCACAGGTAGAGATTTCTAGAGACATATCCTGAGTAGCAGGATTTGGGCAGCTTCCATTAGAATGAAAATGTTTCTCCTTTACTTGTTTGGGGTTTGGGGTTTTTTTTTGTTTTGTTTTGGGTTTTGGGGTTTTTTTTTGTTGTTGTTTTGTTTTGTTTTGAAACAGATTTATAGTAAATTCTATATTCATTGAGTTTCATCTTTTCCCCACTAATCCAGTCTCCTCAAATAACTTTGGTATATTTGTTCTCAGCACTGAACATACTTCTTAGAAATTCAGGATGTACCATTGAAAAGTTTCTACTGCCTGATTAGATGGCCATTTCTTCTTTTATGTGTACATCTTAGACCTTGCTTTTGTGAAGGTCCGTGCATACAGTACAAGGCATTTTCCTAGAGGAGCTTTGACACTAAGTCTGACTACCACAGTCCTGGATAGAAACATCAGGAGCTCAAACTAAACTGGACATACAGCTTATATGACTGGTGCTTTCGCTTTGCAATCGATAAATTCCACACCTAAAAGTTTAAATCAATTCCACTGGATTTTCCCCCACTTGGCTTTTCTAATGAAAAAGAAAAGTTATTCTGAACACAAATGGCCTATAATAAGACTAAAGGCAGGAAGTATCAATATCATCTATGGAGATCATTTTCTCACAAAACACCATTTAAACTCTACATGACAAGGGATCTGATTTTATCAAGTAAAGACAATAGAAGAATTAGCAAGTGGGAGAGAAGCAAAAACACCAAGTTTCTTACGATCTTAGACTTAATAAAGGGCAACTAATTCATGTATCTCACACTATTTTCCCTAAGACCATATTAGAACTATGACAATGGAAGAAAGTGTTAAATATGCATGTGAACACATTTAAGTGGGAGTAAATATCAGTTCTCTTGGTAAATAATAGTAATGACAGTAAGAATAGCTAAGAAGACACAATGCACTAAGAAATAATAAGCATAATCCCTTTCATTAAAAATGTTTCACTCCATGGGGCCAGTAATCCAAGTCTGTTTCCATAAGGCTCTGTTGTTTTAACAGCTGTGGCCATGGTATAAAGTTTCACATTTGGAGCTTGGGCACAATTAAATTCCCCCTCAACACCTGATGAAACGGGTTCTTATTTACTAATTCATCTCAGTAATCAACTGATCTTAAGGATGTTCGCAGTGCTGTGTCCAGAGGAGTATAGAGATTATCTTGGAGTGTGCACTCAGGATGCCTTGGATTGCCTATTTATCCCTCGTTAGCTCTTCATGGCAACAGAGACTTTATTCTCCTGCCTACTTCTGATTTCCATTTAGGATTTGGTTTATGAAGTTGTTTAAAGATTTCAAAGAGATTACAACCATCTAGTGGTAGGCACAGTTTAGACGTTTAAATTAAAGAGACTAGGCAAGAAAAAATGGAAAGGAAGAAAGATCAGGGCTAATGTGAGGGAATGACTGCAAATAGTGAACTGAAGTTGTCTGTGGTGGATGTTAAATTTTTGGTCACAATTTTTCCTCACTTCATTAAATCAAGCATATATACTAGTACCTCCTTCTATGTAGGTTTAGATGGGTATCAGTATTCCCATTTCAGAGGAAGAACATCAAGAAACTTGGTGACCAATGACTGACAATGATCTTAGGATCAGACAGAAATTGTGATGGAAGTAAGGACTGATGTCCTGTTCTTCATTTCAGGCTAGGGGCTAAGCCAGGAGGTCATCCTTCCACACTTCTGTACACACACTATGATGTCCTTCACTTGCTTCTCTCTCTGACAGCATTTTTACGGCCAGGGTGAGGATTTCTTTCATTTGACCTTTCATATGGTTATCTTCAACCAACTTTTTCCCAGGTGTGGTCTCAGGAACCTTCCTCATCTCTCTCTGTGCTCTGGCTGGCTTCCTTCTCAATGTCCAGTCTGAATCCCTCAAGCCACAGCTCCTGACTTGTCCACTTGATGCTTCCCAACATGAGTTTATTTATACACTTCTGTCTTTTCTGTGCACTAAAATAAGACAAACAAAATTGTAGAAAGGTATTTAAAAGGATGAGAACTCCATGAGATTTCCCTTGCAAAATTATCTCTGAATTAATCCCTGTGCAGCCAGGCTAATAGAAGAAGAAAGAGAATCATGGAATATGTAAGGGATACCCACCTTAGAAACAATTCAAATTCATGTTGCCGTTTGTATTGTTTTATTTTGGGGACAGAATTGAAAAATCTGTTTCCCTTTAGTTTTCCATCAATCCCACAGTGCATGTTTTTCATACACCTTTGGTGATGTGCTGCTGGGTTGTAAGCAGAGGTTTCTACCAGGCGGATTTACCCTGTTATGTGACAAACTTTGTGGACCAGCCTGGTGTGGATTGGGCTGTGGCATTTGTTCTCTGCTACAACTGATTCCTTGGCTGGATGTTTTAGCCAAAAGGTAGAAAACTCATTTCATTCATGTGATGAAGGCCTGTGATCCAGTCTTCTTGCATTGGCCATAACACCGCGTGTGAGGTAAAGGTTTGTATTCTGGGCGAATCCTTACCAGTGTGATGTTTTCATCGTTGCTGTCAGCAGGGGGATCAAACAGAAGAATGGGCTGCAGATAGCTGAAGAGAAAAAGGCTCTGGGAATTTATTACTTTGTTTTTTCACAGGGAGAATAAGAAAGAAAAGGCAGCACCTCTTGACAAACATTTATATTAAGTGCAGTTTGCAAGAACTGTGCATGAAAAGAAGTCGAAGGGATTTTGATTGTTCGTGTAAAAAGGAGACGAAGAAGAGGTAGCGTGGTAAAAGAGAATTAAAAAGGATGTGGTTGCAGAAGGTAGCTTGGGAACATCTGTTGCTTCTGATGACAGAACTCGGGACTATTCATGTTAATAAAAAGTAGAAAGTGAATATGCAAAATGTAATAATTTTTATTCTATGTATGACTGACTGTGGAACTCATTCCATCAGAAATGTTTAAGACAACATTCAAATTAGAATCAGTTGAAGACATGAAGAATAGCATTAACAGTAAAAACTACATATAGAAAGATAATAAACACTGTGCTTAAATTTCTCAGCAATTATTAGAAGCAGCAAGGAGTGAACTGCTTATTAGAGTGTTCTTACATCTGAGTCAGAAACATTTCATGTTGGCTTCTGCCAGCCGGCACTCTGGACCACGGCTATGGTCCGGGGTCACAGTTTATATTACGGCTGCTACACAGACAGCATCACATCGATGGATTTCACTTTAGCTCCCCTGGTAATTTTGTTAAACACTTGCCAGTGACTGTGACTTGGTTCTCTTCTAGAGTTATTCTTTTCAAGTGTTTTTCTATTCTCCAAAGAAATAAAATACTCTGAAGTTAATCAGGGACCTCGTGTGCTTTTTTACATGTCACAGGGTCATGTATCTTGGGCTGATGACAGGGTTGCAAATGGAGACAAAGTGGTCAGAGGCTGCACTAATCCCTGGCATGAGGGATATGGAGGAGCAGCAAATAAAGCAGGGCCTATGTTAAGTGGGTGGGCAAATGCTTTTGAAAAAATCCTCTAAATAGACTAATTCCTCTTTTCCCTACATGGACCTGGCTAACATTGTTTTGTGTTCACCCTGGGTTCTCTGGAGCTGATCCTGGGAGTTCTGCCTTCCTGAGAGCCACAGGACCAGACGCTCTGTCCGTCTACCTGTGAAAATATTCCTTGGGTTCAGCTGAATAGACTGAAATAACCCACGCTGCCCTCAGTCTTTGTTACTGCTCTCTCACCCTAATTCCTACGTGTAGCTGCTGCTAAAGGAAAGTTTAAGGAAGTCTGCCTGCCACAGAAATACTTTCATGATGTCCTTCAAAAAATCATGCTGGAAATATGATTTATATTTTGTTTATTTGCTTTTCTACTAAATATTCTCGCCCCTCACACTCACACATGCTGCCTCTGCATAAACCAAATATTCCTCAATTTTAGCTCAGATGCCGTAATGAAAGACCCAAATAACGATGCCGCAGGAAATGCAACAAAACCTTTCAGCAGCCTGTAGTTTCAGGAAGGTGGTTTGTGTTCATTGCCCCAGTAGAATGAAATCCAGCATTTCAATAAGAACAAGCGAGCAGCGTCTCTGAGCAGCCCACAGCTTTGGAACAGCTTTGGTATAGTTGGGGAAAAAAAAAAAAAAAAAAGAAGGAAAAAAATAAGCCACAGTTCTGTTATTTATAAGCAGTTTTTTAAATTCAGGCTCACTGTATATATGGATGTGTGTATGTGTGATTTTTAACTTAACACAGCTACAGGTGGTGTTCCCTCCCCGCTTTTACAGGAATCAGATGAACATGTTTTAGTTTTTTCTGCTGCAGAAAGGAGGGGGTTTAGGCACCCAGGAACCCCATGCACTTGAAATGCTGGAAGTTTCAAAGGAAACAACAAATTGCCTCCCTCCTTGTTGGGGTCCAAGGTTTTGACCTGAGCCAGAAGCAGAGCCTGAAATAGGACTGTGATAACCCCGCATGGGAGTGGAGAGCCTCCAGCTTTTGCTCTTACCCCAGCCCAGAACCAGCCTCTGGTGCAGAAGTGGGACAGGTGGAATTTGAAGGAGACAGGAAAAAAAAAAAAAAAAAAAAAGTCCTGAAGTACTTATTTTACTTGAATAAACAGACAAGACCCCTTCACACCTCAGGGCACATCGTTATTTGGAAATATTCATAAATAATTAATAATAATAGTAATATGAATAAAAATGTCTAGCTCTTCACATGTATACTGAGGAAGGCTGCAAAGCCATAAAATAAGGATTTCTGCTTTAGTGGGGGCAATTTATCTTGACACTAGCTTAAATTGCCTTAGGTGAGGAGCAAAGAGCTTACATTGACCATAGCTCCAGCCCTGGGACTGCAGGTCAGGCCAGCTACCAGGGAAAAAGGGCCCCACAAAGCCTGTGTGAGGGGGCAGGAACCCCCCTACTGTCTCCAGTTAAATAAATAGAATAGCAGAGAAATCTTCTTTTAAGATGCAGGCACCCGAGGCAGCTCCGGCAGGACACATTCGAGCTGGTGGTCCCTGTGGATCATGATGCAGCAGCAGATTTGGGCAATGAAGTGGCCCCATCTCAACAGCAGAGAGGTCCCTGTGGGACAGAGCAAATTCATCCCGCAGGACAGCCCCACGCAGGGCAGGGGAGCCCGGGGAAGGTTTGAGCAGTGGCGATTGCCTCCTTGGCAAAGACAAGCCAAGCCAAGGCTCCTCTCTTTGTCCAGGGCTGCGGGTGATGCTGTGCAGTCCGTGCAGGGAAGGCAGAAACCAAAAATCATCCTCTCCCCCAGGGTCTCCGTGGCAGATCTGTTTTGCCACACTCAGCTCTTTTCTCTTTAATGCTGCTTCCCCTCCCCTCGCCTTGAAGTTTTTCAGTCACCTCTTCAAATGTCACCTGCGATCCCCTTCCTTTACTCGCGTTGCCCTTCCCCACATCATTTCCACACATTTAAAAAAAAAAAAAAAAATTAAAAAAATTACCATCGCCACCACATCCTTCCCTCTTAACCTGGAGCAGCGCATCTGCCCTGGCTGGGACGGGCTCACAGCAAAGCCCAGCAAAGGCCGCAGTGGGGACCCGTAGCTGGGGGGAAGCCACGGAGTGGGCAGGTGTCCCGGTGCCGCAGGCAGCTTGGGCTGGGGAGCCCCAGTTTGGCACCTCGCTGTGGCCCTGGAGGAGGCAGAGCCCCAGGGGTGGTGTCCTGAAAAACAGGGGTTCTGCCCCACTCCGGCTTCCCAGCAAAGGACTCTCAGGGCTGAGCTGCCAAAACGGATGGGAGCGAGAACTGTTTAGAAAATACTTATAAATAACCATATTTATCCATGCAAGCACAGATATATATATATTCATATATATGTGTATATATTTGTATACGCTTTTATATATATAGATACGCACGTATATATGTGCATCCCTAAGAGCCTGCCAGGCCCAGCACCGGCCGCAGACCGGAGGAGCGGCGTGGAGGCGAGCGGCAGAGCCCGGCCGTGGCACCCGGGCAGGCCGGGCACCCGGCTCGCCTCCCCGCGGGGTTCCGCGCCGCTCCGCGCCGCCCCGGCCACAGCCACGGGCGGGGGATCGGGCCCGCGGGACCCGGGAGCGCTGCGAGGGCTGGGTCGGAGCCGGGGAGGAGACCGAGAATGCCCCGAAGTGCCCCAGGAAGAAGAGATCCCGCTCCACGGAATGGACTTCACAACCCCCCGCTTCAAAATTAAAAATATAACTAAAAAAAAAAAAAAAATTAAAACCGGGAGGGTTCCGAAGGGATAGGATTATTATTATTTTTTTTGGCAGCGCACATATTAGATGAAGGTAGTTTGGGTGCTACGAATATAAGACGAAAATACACCTAATTCCGTCATCATATAGATATAATATATTTCACTCTCACCACATAAATACAAAACATCCAAATATCCAAAACATTCAGAACAAAAGTTAGTAGCAAGGGCTCAGCGCTCGATTCATTCATTATTTTCTCCAACTAGTTGCCTAGAAACTTCAGACGTAAATAATTTACAATAAAATTACTATTTTCTTTCTGTCCAGCTCCTTCTGTCCAGTTCTGGTCTATAATTAATTCTATATACTACAGCAACCATTCCACTTTTTGTAAATTTTTTTTTTTTTTTGGTTACAGTTTGGTGGCACGTATTTATACAGTTTGTAAACGCCATGTGTTAAAGTTTAAAGAAAGAAAAGAAACTTAAAACCAAAGGAAAGATTTTTTTTTTTTTTTTCCAAAGAACTAGCTAAGTACAGCATCCCTTTTCTGGCAAATTCAAGTACCGAAATTGAACAGGAAATATTCGATCCGGAATACTAGAAGGTGAAATACATATGGTTGTGAAGAAAATAGCAGTAAGAAATATGAAGGAAAAAGAAAAAAGATTATTACATAGATGTATTTTTAAAGTACAAAAATAACAATAAAAGATACGCTTTTTATATTTTACGTTCGTTTTAAATGAAGTGTGAGCGATATACGAGAGGGTTATTTTAGGAGGAAGGAAGGCTAAAGATTTTTTTTTTTTATTTAGATGCGCATTGAAATTATTTGGAAAAATCAAATAGGAAAAAAAAAAAAAAAAAAAGGAAAAATTACCATCGCAACAGATCTGGATGCAAATCGAGTCGCGACTTCCATTATTTATCTGCAGATTTGCTTTTGCAGATAAGGTCTGCAGGACTGGCCCGTGGGAATGCGAGGGAAAAAAAAAAAAAAAAGGAAAGAAAAGAAAAAAAAAAAAGGGGCGTTGTGTTATCTCGAAGGGAGACAGTTTTATTCAAAGTCTCTGCAGCCACTGGTTTCTGTCTCCCCGCTTCGTGCGTGTATTTTCGAGGCAGTCCGTTCCGGCCCTTCCCACATTCAAGATTTATCGTAAAAAAAAAAAAAAAAGAAAAGAAAAAAAAAAAAAAGAAAAAAAAAAAAAAGAAAAGACAAGTTGCTGGACGTTTTCCTGGCTGGCGTTAAGGGCAAACGGCGAGGACGGTACCCGGGGGGCTGTAGTGCGGTGCGTGTGGGTGAAACGGGGGCCGCAGGTGGAGCCCCCAAACCTTTGTGCTTTGGAGTCACTGAAGTCTGGGGGGGGGGGGGGGAGGGGGGGGGGTGGAAATAAAAAAAAAAATAAACCAAACCCGGGCATCATCTGGCAGCTCCATCCTCCTCTCTCCGAAATCCTTCTCCCTCGCTTGGCATTGGCTACGGCCCGTCCGAGCCAAACCGCGCCCCGGCCGCTCTCCCTTTCCTAACGGTGTCAAAGCAAACGAACAGACGGACAAACACCCCCTCCCTCCCCCCGGAACGGACAGACGGACCCCCGGGCCGGCGGGGCAGGGAGAGCCGGGCTCCCGGGGAGGTGCCCGCAGCCCCCTCGCCGCCCCGGGCCCCCGCTCCGCCCCGGCCCCCGCTCCGCCCCGGCCCCGCGGAGGGAACCGCGCCCGCGGGGCTGGGAGGAGGAGGCGGCGGCGAGGGAGGGGAGGGAGGGGGGGCTGCCGGCAGGCCGCCGCCGCGCCGCCCGTCCCATAAATACCGCCACAAATAGAGACTATAAATATAAATACGGGGAAGTTACTTAGAGTCAGTCCAGTGCTTTTTTCTCAGCGCTCTCTTTATTGTTGGTCCGGGAGTAGGGCTCGAAGGCGGACGAGCTCAGGTAGCGGGCCGACAGTTCCTGCAAGTTGCCCGCCAGCGAGCCGGCCACCGCCAAGGGCGCGGAGGACAGTCGCCCGGCCACCGAGCCCAGCAGGGCGGGCACCGGCAGCCCGAACAGCCCGTGCCCGGCGGCGGCCGCTCCGTGCAGCGCTGCCGGCGGGGGGGGTCCCGCCGCGCTGCTGGCGGCCGGAGGGTGCGGGGACCCGCCGGTGGGACCCGCCGCCGCCGCCGCCGAGCTGCCGGGTCCCCGCAGGGCCGAGCCCAGGGCTCCGGTGGCGCAGGGCGGCAGGAGGGCGGGCAGCCCCGGCGGGGAGAGCAGCCGGCCTTGCTCCAGCAGCCGCAGGACGCTGCAGGTGGCGGCGGTCTCCGACACCACCGACCGCAGCTCGGAGTCCTTGCCCTGGTCCTTTTTCTGCTTGGTGCGACGGTTCTGGAACCAGACCTTGACCTGCAGGCCGGGGAGAGAGGCAGGGTCAGCGGGGTGGGGAGGGACGGGCCACCCCCCTTACCTCCCCGTCCTCCGCCGGTGTACCGGGACCCCGGCACGGCTCCGCGGGGCAGAAGGGGGGACGGCGGCGGGGGTGGGCTCCAGCCAGGCACTTATCAACGGGGAGCGTTTTACCAACGCACATAGTGACACCACCCCCCCCGCCCGACCTGGCTGCTCCCCGCTTCGGGGTGCGCCGGGGGTGGGGGGGCAGAGGGGAATCCGGGAGCCCTCAGCTCTGTTTATCGCGCTGTTATCTTCAACCTGATCCCTCTCACTTTATCCTATTTTCCCGCACGCCGGCAGTTCCCTGGGAGCCGGATCCAGCCCTTTCCACACCGCTTTATTCTAAGCCCCCTCAGCCGGAGCCCCGGCGGGACGGACCCCGGCCCCCAGCACCGCACACGGCGGCGGCCGCCCCCCCTCCCCGCCCCGCCCGCGGGGACCCAGCACGCTGCCACCACCGCCGCCCCCCGCTCGGGTCCAGCTGCCTTTCCTGGGTGTAACAACAGCTTCTTTCCCAATTTCCCGGCCCGGAGAGTCTCGCTCCCTTCCCCACCCATTTTAAGCAATATTTAACTTTAAAAAGGGATCCTGGAAGCCCCTCCGAAAACAAACCCCAAAACAAAACAGAAAGCACCCGTGGCGGTTTCTGTAACCTGCGAGCTATTGAACTTGTCATTCCTATCCGGCAGGGGAAAGAAAAAAGCTAATTAGCTTGTCAGGGGAATTTATTGTTGTATGATATTTTGCAGAAATACGAAACCGGCTTTCAGAAGTTTGGTTTTTTTAGACGCCTCCCCCCGCTCTCGCAGAGTTTCCAGCCGCCTGCCGGCCCCCGGCCGCGCTGCTCTGCAGGACGGAGGGGGCGCTTCGCCCCCTCCAAAATACACGGGCTCGAAATACGGCCCAAACTTCAGTCCCGTCCCCGGATCTCCTGGGGGATCTCTTCCGCTCCCAGAACAGACCGCTCAGACCAAACGTCTCCAACCCAGCAGCCCCCAGGGAAAGGTGCCAACCTTCCCTCCCGATTTTTGTTTTTGGTTTTGGGGTTTTTTTATATTTTTTTCCAACTGTTTTCTGCTTGCTGGGGGCGGCTCGGCCTCTCCTCGCGTCTCCCCGGCCGCAGCGGCGCATCTCATCTCCGCGCCCGGGGGACACCGAGCCCCGGCCCGGGGAGGGCTTGGGCTTCGTGGCCAAGCTCCCGCTGACCCCTCGGGCCGGGCCGACTCGCCGTGCGCCGACCCACGCGGCCGCGGGAAAGCCCGTGGGGGCTGCGTGAGGGGACACGCAGGGCCGCGGGACGTCCCCCCCTTCGCCAGCAGCCGCCCCCGTTCCAACCCCCGCCCCGGGGCTCCCCCTTCCCTGGCCGCACATAGTTATAGGTCCCTCGCCGGGCAGCGGGCCTCCCCCCGACCGGACACGCGTGGGCACCTCGGGGGAGGCCTCAGCCCCTCCAGCGGGCCTGCGCCCGACATCTCCCAGGGCCTGCGCGGTGGCGCGCAAAAGGCGCGCAGGGCCGCGGGGCCGGCCCACCCGTGGGGCCCGGCGCACAGGGGAGATGCGGGGGCCGGGGGAGGAAGGGTGTCCCACGGAGGGGCAGGGCAGGGCAGGGCAGGGCAGCCGGGGCTCCCCGTCCCGCTGGGGCTACCTGAGTCTCGGAGAGATTGAGCTGGCGGGCGAGCTCGGTGCGCTCCCGCCCCACGACGTACTGGCAGCGCTGGAACTCCATCTCCAGGCGGTAGAGCTGCTCGGCCGTGAAGGAGGTGCGGGTCCGCTTGGGACGGTCCAGATCAAGCCCCTTAGGCAGAATAATCTCTCTGATTGAACCTTTGGCATCTGGCAAAGAAAGGCGCAGTCAGCTTTACACCCAGGCAACCCTCCTCTTCTTCCACCCCAACCTTCCCCCCCCCCCCCTTTTTTTTTTTTAAATTTTTCCGCCAGCGCCTTCGAGACCGAGACCCGAGTCGGGATGGAGCAGGGTCCCTGAGATTGCGGCACTGCACCCGGGGAAGGGGAAAAAAAACCGAAAACAAACAACAGAATAGGAAAGAGGGGGCGATGGGGGCCCAGGGCGCTGGAAATAATCCCCTCAGCCCATGAAAAATTGGTTTCGAATATATCGCACTGGCAGTACGAGACTGCAGCATCACCCACGGCCCCTCTGGGAGGCTGTGGAGAGATCCTCCAGGCCGGGCTTTGTGCTTGGGATGCAGGGCTACTCTTTGTTCCCCCTGGGCTCCGGATTAGGGCTTGCTGGAAGCCACCGCACACACCCAGACGCCCCCCAAAATATAAAACCTCTTTATTATTTTCTTTAAAACAAGTTTCCCATGCGGAAGAAAAAAAAAAAAAAAAAAAAAGGCAGGCAGGAGCTTCAGGGCATAGGCAGCGCTGCCCTTAGCTGGCTGACTGCCCACCGTGAACCCGGGGACACCTCCAGCCCACCCAGCATCCCGGGGAAAGCATCGCCGCCGCCGGAGCTTCGGGATTTTGGCAAAGAGGAGAAGGAGGAGGTTAAAAAAAAAAAAAAAAAAACCCAAACCAAAAAACAAACAAAACACACAACCCAAACCAAGGCACCAAACAGCCCGCAGAAACCTCACTTTTGTGGTAGCCCCGACCGAAAGAAAGCGGGACAAATCTTATTAACACGACTGTCAAGCTAGAGCCAGATTCATGTTACATTAAAGCCTTCCCAACTTTGCTTTCCGTAATTTTACCTCCTCGGTACGTTTTAAATCGGAGACAACCACATCCTTTTAATCTGACCCCTCTCTGGGTCAATCGGTCGCGCAAGGATTAATTATTGTTTACAAGGCCTGCCTCGCACTAGTTTCGTTCCGATTCTGTTCTCTCCCTCCTCCCCCAAACGCACCTTAATAAAACCGAAATTTCTCCAGGTAATTTTTTTCTCTTTTTTTTTTTTTTTTTTCTTAGGGGGTAGGAATAGAGTGATTTAATTAGTTTAGCCTGGGAGGGAAATGAGGGTTGAGGAAATAAAACGTACAACTATTTAAAAAATAATTATAAACCCCTTCGTCATTCTTCCCTTGATTTTAAGGCTGATGGTTATTTAAAAATAACCCTTTCTGCTGGGATGCCGGGGCGCGGGGAAAAGGGGGAAAAGGGGAACCCCTGCCCTGCAGAGAGAACCCTCCGGCCCGCTCCCACCGCCGGGCGGGAACCGCAGCCCCGCGCCATTGTACGCGGCAGCGGCCGGGCTACGCGGGCGCGGAAGGAGCGCGCCCGACCGGCGGGGCAAAACCGCGGCCCCACCGAGGAGGGAGCGCTGGCCTCGGCTGGTTCCCCGCCGGCGCGGGCACCCCGGGAAAGCTGAAAAGCAGGGAAAAAATTAAAAATAAATTTAACAAAGCGATGCGGGGCAAAGGCGGGGAGGAACCACCGCGGCTGAACTTTCCTCCGAGCCGCTGGGGGGAATTCACCGAAATAAAGCCGGGCTGGAGCGGGGCTGCAGGGCACAGCCCGGCCGGGATGGGGGGGGATCTCTCCCCCGGAGCCGTAGGAAGGTTTTTTAATCCAGGAATGGACCAAAGGCAAAGCAACAAAATAAACAAATCTCCCGGGCGTGAACACAGCTCACCTTCCCCCACCCTCGCCAAATACCTCAAACTCATACCTCTAACTAGGATCCTCCTGCAATAGTCCGGATCAGCCGAACTAGATTTACTTTTATTACAATCTTCCGTAGCTGCAGAGGCAGAAAAAGTCCCTTGCTGATCCTTCAAAAAAGAAGTAGAAATATTTCCTTCAGACCCTTTGCTTTCCTTGCCCTCTTTATGTCCGTTCTTCGAGACCCGGTTAGCTTCAGTCTCTGAACTGCATCTAACGTCCATTTTGTCTTGTTTCCCAAACATGTAGTGCAATAAAAACAAAAACAAAAACAAAAAATAGCCAACAAAAAATATAGAAGAGGAGTAGAAGAAGAAGAAGACGAAGTCTATGCTGGATATTGCACGGCTTAGGGTCAGATCGGTGGGGATCTGTAAAGCACCTTGAGTAAGGAAGGTCGGGTTTTATCCCACTGGAAAAGCAGCGGCTTCCTCAGTCCCAGCGTCCTAATGTGACTGTCCAGCTTCCCAGAGCGCCCAGTGATCAGGTACTCAACAGTACAACTCTAAAATGATTTAATGTCTGCCTTATTACAGAGACATGTAGTTGTTAGACACACAGAGGGACGCGCACTCGCTGTTTCAATTGATTACGGGTAATTTTGCAGCCTCCACATTTAGGTTACCTCATGAATACACTAAATTGTTTGGATAATATATCAGATCGTAATGGATGGTTTGTGTGCTTGTCCCCAATCAAGTAGAGTTTAGCCAGTGAATAAACTGAAATGATTGGTCTTGCTTTCAGGAAACACACAATCAAAAGACTGAGACTTCCAGAAAAAAAAAAAAAAAAAAAAAAAAAAAAAGGGGGGGGGGAGAGGGGAAAAAAAAAAAAAAAAAACTTTTGACAAGATTCACCCTGAATTGTTAGCACCATTAGCAGCCATTATTAACTTTCTTCAGTATGCCTTTGACCTCCCGATTATATAGTGGCTTTCTCCAAAGCACGCCAAATAAATCTGAATAAAGCTGCTAGGAAGGGCTGGAAAAATGCAGTTGTAGGGGGTGAAGAAAAAAAAAAAAAAGCCCCCTGGATTCTAAACAAACAAACAGATCCCCGGCACGCACATACACAAAAAAGTTCTTCCTTCAAGCAGATCTCTCCGAGGAAGCAGGTTATCTTGGCCAGCAGAAATCCTCCTTAACACATCTCCCCACAGACAGCCATCTTAAACTCCTACCTCTCCTTATTTCAGTCCCGATACTTGCTTTTTGTGCTTCTCCCTCTGTGTGTGTGTGTATGTGTGCGTGCATGTGTGTGTGTGCTAATTCTGCACCTTCGCAAACACTGAACCTATTCGCAGAGCCTGCTCATTGAAAAAAAAAAAAAAAAAGAGAGAGAAAAAAAAAAAGCCAGCTTTGTGTGCAGTGGATCCCGGAGGGGGGAGAAAGGGAGAGGGGGAGAAAGAGGGAGGGAAAGAGGGAGGGAGAGAGAGAGAGATAGCCCGTGAAAAATCTCAACTGCGTGATCCACTAAAGGAGAAAAAAAGTTTTACTCTAGCTATTTCATTGTCTCCGCTACAATATCTTTGAGAACCGCAACAGCCAGTAATCCAATAAGACCATTGATTAGGCTACAATGATTCAATTCAAGCAAATGGCCTTGTGCAAAGAGCATGCTCCAGTCCTTCTTGTCACCTTGCAGGGCAGAAGCCCTCTTCATGCTGCTCTCCTTATTCATTCCTTTATGGGAAATGTAGAGCAAAAGGAGTGAAAGATGGCAATTATCTAATTGGACTATTAACAAACAATTCTCTGAGTGTGGCTGTCTGGCAGTGGTTCTTGGGCGAGGTGAAAGGCCACATGTTGCACTGGCCCCATTCACAAAGAGTTTAGGGGCCTGAGAGAGAGAGAAAGAATTTTCCCTGAGAATTTTTCACACAAACGCCGGAGTATCCATCAGGCGTGCTCCTCTCCGCCTCGTCCTCCGCCTGCCTGGGCCGCTGCCTGGGAATTTTACCCACCTGAAGCAGGCTGGGGGAGCCCTGCGTTTTGCTGCTGAGGATATCGGCGGGCCACAGCAGAATGCAGCGCCTCTGCCCGGGACTGCTCAGCCCCACGGATCCCATCCTGCTCCCACCATAGGAACAACAGCTCTCGCCCCACGGGACCCAGTCTTTGTCCAAGGCGGTGTAACGGAGTGAAGGATCTGGCACTGGGGCCTGATCATCATAAATAGGAAATTCAGGGGAGGCAAGAACAGAAGAGGAAAAAAGGAAGATGAAGGAAGGGAAAAGAAAAGAAGGGAAAGGAAGGAAAGGGAAAGGAGGGGAAAATAAGAGAAAGAAAAAAAGAAAAAGAAAAAAGAAAAGAAAAGAAAAGAAAAGAAAAGAAAAGAAAAGAAAAGAAAAGAAAAGAAAAGAAAAGAAAAGAAAAGAAAAGAAAGAAAAGAAAAGAAAAGAAAAGAAAAGAAAAGAAAAGAAAAGAAAAGAAAAGAAAAGAAAAGAAAAGAAAAGAAAAGAAAAGAAAAGAAAAGAAAAGAAAAGAAAAGAAAAGAAAAGAAAAGAAAAGAAAAGAAAAAAGAAAAGAAAAGAAAAAAGAAAAGAAAAGAAAGGAAATCAGTTCATGGATACATTTCAATGACTTGTCTTTTGTGGAAATCTTAGATCTTGGTCATTTGTCTACAAATCACAGGATAATTTATTTGTATTACCGTTGTCTGAAAAGTCAGATTGAGATTGAAGAGGTGCCCCTAAGATTTCCATCAAGCCCTATACTTTCAACTATACTTGTACATACAACTGGACACAGAATGTCCTTATTATGGACCAGGTTTTATTTTTCCCTACAGCCAATGCTTCTCAGTAATCTCTGGTGGTCTGTTGTTATTAGTTACTGCTTGTAAGGCAGTCATACCCAGGGGCCCCAAATAAATCACAGCCCCATTGTGCAAGGCTTCGTGCAGATATAGAGAGAGGATGGAACGAGTTAATTTCCTCCATGAATTCGCAATGCTGTGCAAAGGCCTGTTGTGTGAAGGGATGCTCGTCAAACAGGACATTTAAGAGAGATTTGGTTCTTTCAGGGGAGGTGCAACAAGTGGATGCTGATTAGTAAGAACATTTTTCATGTAGCTGAAGTATAGGTTTGTGTTTAGCAGGTAAGCTTTGTTGGGTGATATACATAAACATATACATGTGTATGTATGCATAGGCAAGGTAGTATCAAGAGTCCTGGCTGGACGTTTAATGCTAAATGCTAAATAAAACAAAGTTCTATTTCAAACATTTTTTACATTAGAGAGATTTTTTAGACAGAATAGGTGTAATGATTCCCATAAAAGGTCTCCTGTGAAATACAGAGAGCAATTATAATTATATTTGCATAGGTGTGTGGGAGTATGTATGACATTTCCCCCCATGTTTTTCCTCATGCTAATGTCTGGGCATAGGCCATAATAATAAACATGGAGCTACTGAACTCAATTACACTGTTTGAAGCAGAGTATCTGGAGATTAAATACTATATTTGTGTGTTAGTCTAGCTTTTTGCCCTTTTTTTTTTTTTTTGTTGCAATGAGGACCTGATCCAAAGCTCAGTAAAGCCGGGGGAATTTTGTTCTACATGTGTAATATCTTAACAAATGCATTGTAAATCAGTGCTATAAAAAGGCTTTCCCCTATTAAATCAGTTAAATTTGCTTTCACACATTATGAACACACTGTTGAAGATTTGGAAATCCAAATAATGAGTCTAATCCTGCAGCAAACTTGTAGTGAGCAGACAAGTCTATCCACACACAGCTCAGTTACTTTAATTGAGGTCTGCTCATCTGCAATAAATAGCAAGGTCCAGAACAGCATTGGGAAATTCAAATTTTTACCGTCAATAAAGCCAACACTTTCATTAGTTTAGCAGTCACTAAACTTCCTTTCACCTTTCTCATTTATTTTTATCCCCAATAGTCTTAAAATAAAATATTCTTGTATATTATGTTCTTTCAGGACATAATATGCCCCCCTTCTTACTCTCGTAACTCCAAGGATCTCCATAGCTTTAGCACACTTACATCCACACCTGTGTGCCACTGGTTAAGCAGATTAGGCATTACCTCTTTTCCCTTCAAATAGTGCTTAAAAATGACTTATCACACTACACAGGTACTCCCCGGCTGTACTTTGCTATACAGACTGTCTTGTTCTAAATACAACAAATACAGGTAAAACACAGTGTTATTAGGTTGTATCAGCATGTAGAAGACAAATTTGCTTCTCATCGACTGTCACTATTTATATTGCTTTTATTTCTATTTGATGATCCATTGCTCAATGGTAGGGAAGATACCCATTATTGCTACTACTTCCTAAACTCTTCTTTGTCAAAGAAATATTTCCGTCCTAAATTCTCCTTAGGCTTGCATGCCCAGCTGGTTATTGCAGTCTGAGCGTGTTGCTGTTGGGCTTCAGTCCATAAAAGATTCATCAAAAGGGTCCTGTATTTAACTCACTTAATTTACTATATAACATGGATTCTTATCCAAATAATATTCCTTATCAGTCTAAGCTTTTGCCCACTTGGAGAGTTGGCTTGTGCCCTCCTTCGCTATCTTTGCATTGCAGAGTCATCCCAGTAGAATTTGTCTTTGGTGGGTGTTCACAGGTCTCAGCTGAAGAGGAAAGAAGTTTCAGCTAAAAAGGCATGGCTTGGAAATCTTCTGAATCAAAAGACTTCTCTCTGCATTTAATAGCCCTAAGTAGATTTTTCTTCCATTAATTTGCCTAATTATTTTGATTCAGATTATTTGCTTTTGAATTTACAGATGCATTTAGCGAACAGCTGCTAGGCACACTTTTTGGATACATGTTTAGCACAGAGGATATGAACTGGTACCTTCCTGGTATCTTCCTGGATATTTCCAATTAACAGATAATACGGTAGTTACTCATAACGATGCATTATGTGTAGAAACGTCAAGGAGTTGCTACCAAGAGGTCTTAGCACACACCCAGCACCCTTGATCACTGTTAAAGGCAAATAAAGGAGGAACAGAAAACCTCACTATTAGTTGAGCAGAGCTGCTATGTTTCTCTTGGACAGGAGGTTTCTGTCCAGTGTGAGTGACACTCTGTGAGCAGAGAAGATGATCTTAATGAATACAGGAGGTCCATCAGAAGGTTCTTCTTTCATACAGGTGCTAATCACCAGGAACTTTGAGCCCCTTCTTGAAACAAAGTTCACAGCATAATTAACAGCTCTGTTGCTCTTGCAATTATTCACTGCTAGGGAGGAAACTGCCATACAATTTAAGATGAACTCTGGAAATTTCAGCACATACATACTACTGTGTATTCAGGGGACATTTAAGAGGCATACATTAAGCCCTCAGTTGAAGGTGGTGATTTGTTCTAGTGGGTATTGGCTCCTGCAAGTGAGCCTAAAAACGATCCTCTTCCCAGACAGGTGAGCAGTATCCTTGAAGAACAGGCCCACGTCTTTATCTGGAAGCTTTACACTGTCTTTGAAGAAAAGGACTGAAGTCTTTGACTCAGTTAGCTTCCCCTGGGAAGTGGAAGAGAAGGCTGTCATGTTTGTGGTACTCTGCATGGCTAGAAACAGTACTAATTCCACAAGGACTGATGCCCAGGTACATTTGTGTTGTTCAGTGGCATGTGAGTCCCTATATCATGGTGTAATAGATATCACATGGTGTGTTTTATGTGAAATTAAATGTCACAGGCTCACAAGAACTCTAACGGGTAAAACAGCAAGAGAAAGACAATTTCTCTCTGTCTCATAAGTGGGCAACATCATCATACATGAAACAGGTATGTAGCGCTCTTTCCAAATAGGCCTCATCAGCTCTTACACAGGTGTTGTGTCCCTCATGCCAGTGCCCTTTTTTTCCCTCTTTGAGCAAGCATTCTTCAAGACAACTGTTTAAAATAAATAAGCATATCCAGACGACATCTATTTAAAATATCAGATCAAGATAATACATGTTATTCCTTGTAGCTGTTACATTCCCATGGTTTTCTCTGCCCCTGCTTACTAGCCTGATGCAGAATACAGAACTAGCTGCTCCTTAATTTTCCTGCATACTTTGCCAGTAATTGCAGTATTGTCTCTTCCAGATACTAAACTGAGCGTATTGGCAGGACTCAGCAGTGCTGTTCTGGAGGCCAGTAATAATGAGCATGGGTATCTCACATGTATCATGATTAATCACGTTGTGGTCATTATGAGCTGCCCCTTACAGTTATCAATCTGGACAGTAGATTAATGCAAAGCTTCATTGCCTGTATCATGCCCGTGGCATATGCGAGCCATCTGAACAATGGTGACACATGATTCTTTTCATGAGGAAAAACTGTGAATTAAGAGGAAATGCTGTTTGTTCTCTGACAGCCTTTGGTTTCAGCCTCGGCTGTGTCACCGGCTCCCTCCGTAACCACCAGCACCCGAACACTCAAACTCCCACCGCTTTCATTTCACCCTCTCCTGACAGGGGTATTAGCTTTACCAACTTTGCTTGAGCGCTCACGAGTACTTGCCATCCCCAAAGCCGTTTGCCCATGAGCCTTTACTGCTGGGGCTAAAGCTCTTGCAATCCTATTCATTCCCATAGTCAATACAAGTGAGCTTGAAGGTGTAAACAGCGCAAGAGAAGTTTGCAAAGCTAATGTGTTCAGGCTAGTAGATGTGATTTGTACTCTTTTCAATACTTGGAGTTTTAATACTGAAGACTTATGCATCAAAAGCAAAAAAAAAAAAAAGGCGGGGAAAAAAAAGGCCATACTTTGGGTTAAAACAGTTCAGTTCTCTCATTTTGAAACTTGAGTTGGATCAGACTGAACACAAAACATGTCTCAAACACTTGTAACCATGATTTCAAGGAGCCAGGACAAGGCTGCACAGGATACTCTTGCTGAGCTGAGTCTGTTCCTTGTTTCTTCGGTGCCTCCTGCTAACTAGAATGACATGGGAACAGAAGCTGACCCTTTGCTCTGGAGGGAGATAAACTCTACCATCATCCCAAGGCCAGTGTGGTATGGTGACCAGTAGACTCGGTGAAAATCTTCTTGAAATGACATATTTTGATTTTTTTATTGCTAGTTTTACCTTGTTGTCAAGTATTGCTCCCATGTGAAAATGGGAAATGTCAATGGAAGCCACAAGTACAAACCATCAACAAAATCAAATCTGTTTTGGAAAAGTTTGTCTACTTGGGTGCTTTGGTTATATCCAACAAACATGAGGCTGATCTTCAGGCTGAACAGGGAATTCTCATACCATAACGAGAAATGTAGCCACATTTGCAGTACTTTTTGGATTGAATGTGTAGCTTGAATACTGGAGGGATTTTGTTATCTGAAATATAGCAGTATTTCGGATGAACACCTGAAGTAATGGTTCAATTTGCTTCCTAAAACTTTGTCAGGGAAAATGATGGAAAAAGTAGGCAAAAAATCAGTGCAGTCTGATTTGTTAAAACCTGTCGGAGGTTGTGGGTTGGTTTAGGATGACTTCACTTTATGGTGAATACTTTACCTGATGGATTTAAACACCCTGGGAGGCTGAGCATCACGATGGGAGACAACTGTGAACATGGCTAAATGCAAGGTAATGCAAATCATCAGTGATTAGCTGTATAGCTCAAATATCTGAAAAGCCCTGAATTTCCAGGAATCTCTGAGCGAAAAGAACCTGCACCAAGAGTCATCATTGTCTGATTTACCTCAATCCATAGCAGCAGCTTAAAAAGAAAATAAATGTTTATTTGGATTTATTAAATACAGATAAAGCAAAATGCCAAAAAAAATCAGGATAACACAGGATTATGCCATAAATCCACATTAACTCTGCGTTCATTCTTTTTATCCTCTTCTCTCATAAGGTATATAGCAGAGTCCAAAAATATTCAAGAAATGAGAATGAAAATAATTACAGATCTGCCAGGATTAATACATGAGAGACGGCAAAGTCCAGAATTATTTTGCTGGGAAGGAGAAGATGAAAGTGGAGCTGATTGTGGAAGTCAAAAATCTCAAGAACATCACATCAGACTTTGCTTTTATTTTATCACATAACATGAGAACAAATATCAGGTTAAATTAAAAAGCAGCAAATTTAGAATGAAAAGCAAATGCCCAGACACATGCCTCATCACCTATGGGAGTTGCTGTTGCAGGAGGTTACTGAGGCAAATACCTTGGCTTGATTTTAAAGTGAATTGGACGTTGTTAGGATTACCTCATTACACAGGGCTGAAAACAGCAATCAGCATGATTGAATCTTACACCCCAGGTTGGACACTGATCACACGAAGGAGCGATGCAGAAGCACATCCATTTGGGGTTTAGTTTGTTCTTCTTTGAAGTGTCAGGAGTAGGATATTCTATAATATAACAGAAAGACTGATGGTCCTGTGTAGGAAAGGACTGAACAACTATGTTTCAGATAGCATTTAATATTAATACTTATTACTACATAACTTGTGCCTCTGGTAAGAAAAAAAGTAAGAGTGTGCTCAGTGGAAAAGACAAGCCATTTGTCATAGCCATGTCGCAGGGGAGGTGAGAAAGCATTTAGTGAAACCATTTTGTCCTGGGTGTCCCTAAAAACATGTATCATAGGTGTCTGTGGGAAATCACATTTTAGCTCGAGCTTCAGCATTGTTAGGAAAGGCAAAGGTCTAAGGATTATTGGCTCCAAAATGTGATCCTACCAAGCAAATGGACACTTCTCCACTAGTTTTATGCAAGGCTGCGGCTTTGGAGGTACAAAAGTACAAGACATGTCTGGTATACTGTGAGGTTAAGGGAACAAGCCATCTTCTGCTGGTACATTACCACAAACGTGGAGGACAGCTCAGCAAGGGATGCTCAGTAAAGCCAAGTCTGTTTAAGTTTGGAGCACTGGCAAACGCTTCAGGATGCTGCTTTGTGTTTCCACAGAGCACAGGCCAGGACAAGAAGGAGAAGAGAAAGAAGAAGAGATCTTCTGTACTGGTGGACTCCAGCAGATTCCTTTGACAAAGGGATCTACAAAATTTGGAAACCAAACTCCTTGGGCGCCTTTATGGCAGAAGGCCCATTCCACCTCCAGGCTTAAAAGAAGGATGGCTTATTATGTTTTCAAGCTCCTAGAGGAAATAATCCATGTAAGAGAATAAAACATCCCGGAGTCCAGATCCATGTTGGCTGAATACTGACACTCGCTTTTGCATGAAGAGCACAGCACTGTGCCCATGGTAGTTGCACTGTCAAGAAGAAATAATTTGGATAGAAATATGGCAATAGTAGTCTTTTTACCGTATCACTCAGTTTTCTATTAATGGATATAAAGGATTTTATATATTGTTATTGTTTTACTTATTTCATTGAAATAACATAGAGGTACAAATATCAAATAATAGCACATTTCTAAAGACTGGGATATTCCTAGGGTATTGTTTGGCTATTTCTTTCGTCAGGATGTTTCTACTACCCAATAACACAAGAAAAATGAAGTCATGCTAATATTATCTAGAACCCCCACATCTGTTTATGCTTCTGATGGATTTGGTGCTGTGCATAATGACTGAGTGTGCTTTAAGGTATTTACAACCTGAACAAGAGTAATTGGATGAGAGAATAAATATAGTTTATTTTATTTTTATAGATGGAAGAAATATTTTTTTTATTATTTTATTTTATAGATGGAAAAAAAAAGAAGCACAGAGAATGCTGTGTTTTCCTACTGGGGCCAGAGGGACTGAAGGAGATCCTCAGGGCAGTGCTCTAACTCTAAGACCATCCACCAAGAAAAGAAAAAAAATATTCAGGAAACAGAGGGGTTATTTGGCAAGGAAGCTGAATAACTGCCAACCCCCTCATTGTTGAGTTCTAAAGTGTAGAAATGATGCTACCCACTCCCTGCCTTTTAATATGGCACGTACAACATCCACATGATGTCTGGCTGTGAGGGACAAACATTACTTGGCATGTTTTCAAAGGTCATGTTCTTGAACTACTTACCCAGATCCCTGCATACCAGGTGAGAGAAGAAGAAGTCCAGTCATAACAACCTTTTCCAGTTCAGGAGGATGCCCGGCTCTGAGGACCAATTCTAAGGTCTTCTGCAGAGACACGGTGCTAGGGATGTTATTAGAACTGCTTTTGATTTAGACTCTGGAAGATTAAAGTCAACTCCAATGACTACTCAGTTAGCAACCTACTGCCTGCCTAGCTTGAAGCTGTTCCGTGCAATTTTTGTCTTAGTTTTGTCTTTTGGTGTCCGTGACACCTACATTTCATCCTAATGAAGAGCAGAATGAGACCTTTTGGTGTCTGTCTCCTTTTATCATGGGGACTAATTCACCATTGTGTTGGCAGAGCTCCTACTACTGTCAATGGGAATTATGTACTTTGAACGAAGAAGAATGAGGCCATAACTGTTTAAGAATTGTGCTATTAAGGCAGCACAATGTGTTTTACTTTTATATAGTGCATTACATATGAAGAGTCAAAACCGCTTTGCAGAGAAAAGGGATAATAGACTGTGCTTCACAGAGGTGTTTGGAGTGGTGCTCTGATTCAGAAGGAAAAGAACAAATAACTGTACAGATGTGAAGAGAGTAGCAAAAAAGCTGGACCTTCAAGGCAATTAAGCAGCCAGCAAGTTTCCTGACAGAACAGACATGGCAAAGGGGAAATGGAAAGATGAGCTACTGAAGAGAGTTAAATGTCAGCTGAGCAAACACATAAAGATGTTGTAGAACTTCAGGCCAGAGTAACCCCTCTGTCCTCCTACTGCCAAACACAGGCCAGTGCTCAGCCTTGAATTAAGCACCAGGGGCTGGTGGCCATTTACATGGAACATATTTTCTCCCTGGTACCATATGGGTCCATATGCTTCTGTCATCTCAAAACACGAGATGCGCTGGGGAGACACTGCGTGGCACGTGAGGCTGTGTTGTCCCATTTGTTCCTGTAGAGTGCTTCCAGTTAGGGAAAAGAGCATCACCCACTTGCCCAAATTTGTTGATGTCTCATAGTCAGGTTGCTGTTGAGTTAGGCTGAGTGCAATGAGGAGCCACACTATGTCGTGGGAAGGCTGCTCGATGCAAATAGCTGCTTCCTTATCAGACAGAGTGTCAGTTGTTGCCTGTGTGGGAAGGCACAGGCAATGGTCCTTTCAGGCAAATGAATGCCACATCTGGATTTCTTTTCATTTCATTGTATTCCTAATCTTTGTGTACCTCCCTCCCATCCTCTTCCTTTTTTAACGGGAGCCATCCAGCGGCCTGCAATCTGACAGGAATAAAAGGGATGTGTGCTTGTGTTGCAGCCATTTCCATGCCCACGGCTCATGCAGAGGGATGTGAGCCTACTTCCAGGTAGCTCTGGTCCTGCCAGCAGCGTGGCAGACCCAGCACCCTGCTCAGTCTGGCGCCAGAAGCCTCAGGGGGTACAGGGAAAAACCACAGCGGTGCTGAGTTTGCTGTATCTGACTGCTTGACATAGGTCTATGTAAGCTGCAGCCAATGAAGTAACTAAAATATAGATGAGCTCAAAGGCTGTCTCTTCCTCTAGGAGGAGGTCTCTGGAGGACCTGGGAACACGGCATGTGCTGCATCTCCCAGCTTGCCTTCCACCCCGCTGCCTCCCAGGGACATCCCAAATCCCTGCCCAAGCATTGACTAAGCAACTGCAGTGAGATAAAGAGAATGTTTATGGTTTTCGTTTTTGCAGAGGTGAGATGGAGCATGAGTAGGTGAACTTCTAGCAGTGCTGGGTGGAGCCTTCCAGTGCTTTGCTGCTCAGTTCCATGTTTGCAGCACTTCTGTCCTGAAGCCCCAAGTAAAACAAGTCAATGTAGACTAGCAACATTTGATATAGCTGATGTGAATCATTAAAAAATACTTCTTTGGTGCTGGGATTTCCCTTTCCACCCTCTTTTAAAATAATATTTTAATATAACATCCAGCAAGAATCCTCTTCGGCTATATACAAAATTTAAAGTCTACTATTGAAACGAAATGCAAATAAAACATTCAAAGAGTTCCAATACAGCAAAGCACTTAAGTACATGTTTATCTTTAAACACATCTGGAGCCCCATTGACTTTGACAGGACTACTCATATGCTTAAAGATAAGCCTGCTTTTGTTGGATTATGGCCCTGAGGATGTAAGTGCTGGGGGAATCATTTTCATGCTCTCCAGAAAGGGCTTTAAATCACTTTTGTTTAAGGAGAGCTAACTGGTTGGACGTAAACATACCTAACAAACCAATAGATCAAGATTAACTTTTATGCTGAGCCACTTGACACTTCTCTAGAAATTACTTACTGTTGAAGTTTGGTTCTTAAAGAAAATAATGATCCAATTATTTTTTAAATGAAATAGAGCTGCAGGAAAACCTTGATACCTCCGCGTGGGAATTTTGTTTGAAAAAAATAAAAAAAGGAGAAGAGAGACACAGCCACGTTAACGGGAATGCAGTGTGCACGGCTGAAGGGCAGGAGAGTTAGGTGGATTATTAGATTTCAGCACTTGAAAGGAGAAGCACTGTGGTACATAATAGGACTTTGACAGATCATCTACTGTTGGTTTTGCTGTTTTGCTGGTGATGCTCTGAGACTGACAAAACAGATGGGCAGCAGGGAAACGTGGCCCTAAAAAATAACAGTTGGCTCTAATACAGTATCTTTCATTTGTGGATGTTTAAGAGTCTAATCCAAAGTCCTTGAAATCAATGGAAATGCTCTCATTGACTTCAAGGAGCTCTGCAGGCACTCAGGTCTCTTCAGAGGTGCGGATCTGGCAAGGTCAGCACTGCGCATCCCGTTGGAAGGTGCGCAGGCACTGGGACCGGGATCCTACCCCTGCCCTTGACATACACACCCCTGCACTCGAGAAAAAACAATGGAAACAGCACTTCTGTCCCGGAGTCCCTGCATGTTTTCACTTCTTCCCGGTCTACTGCAGGTCGTGGGGACTCTGTCGCACCAGTGCGGTCCCCACAAGCAAGGCAGTGGTTCTGCCTCCAGCCTCTACACCACCTCCCACAGTCCCCATGTGCCACTGCTGCCTGGGACACCGCAGGGTCTCAGGACTGCATTGCAGGTGCAGCCCATGCACTTCAACTAAAATACCTTCCCAATGGTTCTTGAAATCATAAAAATAAAGAGCGATTGTTGGTGTGGGTTTTTTTCTAAAGTAAACCCCCAAATTGCTAATGCTTCACGAAAGCATCGCCTTTTAAGCATTGCCACCTCTGCTCTGTGCCGTGTTGGGAGTCTAGGTCAGAAAAGCAATGGGAAATGCAAGATAAGAAAGCCCCACCGTCTAGGCCAAGCACAGCAATATAACATCGCTTCAGCGGTAATGACAATGAAGAAGGAACAGAATGCTGTCAAGGGATAATGGTGTCCTGCTGGCAGCTAAATATGAAAGCCAAAGCAAAGACATTTATAAAATAAACAAGCATCAGGGAAGATGAGACTTTTATTACAGCGCAGGAAATAGTGATCTTTAACAATGGTCCATTCCAGTTTCTCTCATTGTTATAGAAATAAAGTGGTGTAAATGAATGCTTTGCCTCATGTATGTTTTATGCTTCTCAGGCAATTACAGGACTGTACTCGGTTTAGTCGAGGGGAGGGAATTGCACGTCATCTGATCAGAGCGCGGTTTCTGGGGGCAAGCAGGCCAGGAGGAGACATGCTTGTTTTGTGTCTAAGTCTGTGTAGTGTTCTGGCCACCAACAGAAGCCACAGGCCAGGCCATATCACACTGACGTGTGACATAAGCGGCTTTACATGACGACAGAAAGGTGCGCTGCAGCGTGGTGACAGCATTTTGGTGGCAGAGCCTGGTTAAGCGGTTTCTCCACCCCACCCCTGCACGTCATGGTGCTGTGGCTGCTTCTCCCAGCGGTGCCGGCTTTAGCATTAAGCAACTGCATGATGAAGCAGATGGAATAAAACCACCCCTCAAAAATGGCTGGGTTTATCCCCAGTTAGAGTCTTCTGTGTCTGTTTAATCAGCTGCACAGATGGGGGGGTGTGCTGGAGGGACAAGCGCAGGATGGAGAAGGAGATAGGAGATCCCTAAGTCCTACCAAGGAGACGGTAAAGGGAACCATACCCTTAGTCAGAGGGTAAAATTACATTGAGACCGTGACGTAAAACATACTACCCTGGCATAGAAAGCTCCCTTATGCTGCCATACCATACATTTATTCTATGTAGGGTACCGGTTCAATGTAAATGTTTCGTAAAGAAAACAGCAGTGAATGCAGATTGGGGCTAAATCAAAGAAATATTGCAACTTCTCCTATCACTTCAGAGAGAAAAAACTGCAAGAAAGGTTACGCTTCTTGCTATCAGTGTGCCAAATGGGGGGAAAAAAAAGAAAGAATTTGGACATAATTAAGTAGTCAAGTTCCTGTCTGGAATGAGGCCCAAGCTGAACCTGCACTCTTTTATTAACCTTCTGTAGAGGGAAAAAAAAAAAGACATTAAAAACATGGCAGGGTCATGGTGACAGGTGTACAGGTGAAGAAGAGAGAATATATATTTAAGTTGTCAGAGGGATGTGTGACTTAAAGCTACGGGATAAAATAAAACCTAAAGAATGAACACACAGTTGACCATCAGAAAACATTTTCTAGCAACCCTTTTAAAAATATTTTCTCTCTTTTCTGAGCTATCCTGGTGGTATAACAACCTCCCAAGACTGCAAAGTAATTCTCATGGATTGTTTTTAAATTTAAAGCTGGACTGAAAAATGTAAGAAAATACTTCTGAGTGAGGATAGATTAGATAGCCTAATAGACCATTTCCCTCTTTAATTTCCATTAAGGTGATTAGTTGGAATGTTGCTTGCAGCATATTAGTGAAAAAACACTGGAAACACAGTCATATAGTGGATCCAATATTTCAAAATAATGTTTGTAGTATTAACAGTGATATAAAAATCCATCTCAGGTATTTTATAACTCTAGTTAGCGCCTGAATGGATCACAATCTTTAATGTATGCATCTTGCAACACTCCCCAGGAGATGAGATTTGTATCAACTGTTTAAAAGAAAAGGAGCAGATATAAACAGGGATTTGGTTGTCTGGTGTGCAAGGGCAATCAGGAAAATTAATCTGAATTAACTGAAGCATGAATTTAATTTGGATCCTTCTGCCAAGTTACATTTTGCACATAATCCTCATTCAGAAGGAAAGTGTCTTCCATTGAGCGCAGAGTATTTGGCTCTCGCTGCATACCTGTTGACATCGATATCCATTACCAGTTCAGAATGGATTAGTTGCACTGTCCAGGGACTATTAAATAGAGAATTTGTTTGCATTTTTTCTGTGCTCACGGTTTGACGGGCAAGCTGCCAAGCATTTTAGAATTAACTACACAAAAAACATCACCTCCTCTACAGTGGGGAAAACGGAATTGGCAGGGCTTGGTTTGGTTATTCAGGGGAGCCGTAACTCACACAGTATGACAAGGATGGCACAGTTAGTATAGCACAACCGAACTACGGCTCAGAGCGAAGGGTCACATAGATCCAAAAAACCAGTGTTGGGTCGGTATGTTAAATAAATCATCGATAGAAAAAAAAAATTACTAACAGTCTTGGGAAGATGGGAAGAAGTAGTGCTTTCAAATATTTTATTTTTTTTTTTTAAGATAACACTTCCATACTTTCAAGTATCTGCCACATAAACCCTGCCAGTTTACCTTCTTCTGTGGCCTCACACTCATTCCGGTGCTCCCTCCTCTGCGCGGCAGAAACATCTCTTCCTCTCCCTGCGTCCTGCTGCATCAGGCACCAGCCAAGGTTGGAGCGTTATTTTTAAGAATGTGCTGGTTCTTTGGGAAAGTGGTGTTTGATGCTTAGTGTTTCTAGCTTTATTTTATATTAGGGGAAAAAACCAAACCAAACCAAACCAAACAAACAAACAAAAGTAACACAAAAACAAAACCCAAACCAAAACAAAAAAAACAAACCCAAACCAAATCGGGTTTATTGAAAAAAAAAAAGAGGGAGGGAAGCAAACAAAAAGCTCACCCACCTCCCCGGACCGCGCACTTAGCGGGGATCAGGCCGAGGAAGGCGATACCCTGCGGGACCCTCTCTTCCTCCCTCCCACGCGGGACGGGCCGTGTCCCCGCACGGAATCCGTGCGGCTCGGGCCGGCCCCCGGGGAAGCCGGTCCCGCTCTGCGCCCCCGAAGCGTGGGCCGGGAAGGGGCTCCCCCCTCACGCCCCGACGGCTCCCTCCGGGATCGGTCCCACGGACCGTGCGTGGGGCGGCCGCTGCGCGGGGGCGGAGCGGGCACCGCCGGGTCCTCCCCCCCGCGCCAGGCTTCCCCGCCCTCCCGACGGCCGCCCACGGGCGCTCCGCCCGTCCTGTGCTTCCCGTTCCCACGCGCGACCGCCCCACGCGTGTCCCCCCCCGTCCCCGACCCTCTGTGAACGGGGGGGGGGGCACCGCTCCGCGCTCCTGCCCCTCCGAAGGAGGAACTGCGGGTCCCGCCGCCCCCAGCGTGGGCCGAGGAAACCGCCTCCGGGATTCCCCGGCCCCGGTGCCCGCTTCCCGGGCGCGTCCCCCGCCCGACGGCTCCGGGGGCAGCCGGGAGGCGCCGGGCTGAGCCCCCGGCCCCCGCCCGCCTCTCCCGGCCCGGATGCTCCCGGGGCGGGCGGGGGGGCCGCGGAGGTTTCTATTCAGGACACAGACACAATGGCGATACAAAACCCATTTCTTTTCTTTTCTTTTATTATTTTTTTTTTTCCGTGCGTGCCAGCTCCCACGGTGGAGCGGGATTAGGGCTGCGAGTCCCCAGCACACACGGTGATGGGCTCACGCCTCCCCCCGGCCGGGCTCCCCCCCAGCACACACGGTGATGGGCTCACGCCTCCCCCCGGCCGGGCTCCCCCCCAGCACACACGGTGATGGGCTCACGCCTCCCCCCGGCCGGGCTCCCCCCCAGCACACACGGTGATGGGCTCACGCCTCTCCCCGGCCGGGCTCACCCGCAGCCCAAGGTCCCTCCCTGGCCCGCAGCGCGGCCAGAAGCAGCCAAGGACAGAGAGAAACGCAAATCACAGCACCTTGGAAAAAGCGCGGTCTCGGGTTCTGTTCAGCTGAGGGGAAACTAGGAAAAAAAAAGATAAACGTCAGACTGAGTTCGTAATTTTTCCTTTATCCCGTTACAGAGTAAGGGTAAAAAGCACGGGTTTTGGTTTTTTGCTTTGTTTTGTTGTTTTTTTTTACGACAGGGAAGGGAGAAAAAGAAGAAAAAAAAAGAAAATAGTGCGTGAAAGGAGGCAAATACAGAAAAGGAGAAATGCTGCTTTAACGTGCTTTTTGACGTCTGAAATGAATTAATTTATCTTGAGTAAACACAATTTTGGAGAGATTTGCGAACCTCCACAACACATCTTATTGACTCAATAATGTACCTCGCACGTGGAAGCGCAACTGAAATCGTTTTAGGTGACGGTAGTCTGCTCTTCGAAAGTATTGCCTCGCATCTAAAAACCCACTTTGATATTAAACAGCTTAGAAGCACTGAACAATTTTATTTATTTTTTTTTTTAATAAACGGAGACATTTGACAGGTCACTAGTTGCTTTAAAATCTGTCCCCGCAGCTCCGGTCGAATTTTACCTTCACTGAGAGACGATTTTGCGAGATTTGCTCTTGCCTTTTTGCACAGCCGGTGCCAGGACTTGTTTCTGGAAAGCAAAAATCACTGAATTATTTTTTTTTTTTCCATTTTATCCGTAAAATTGTTTTCTTCTCTGTCGTCGACGGTATTGGGGTACTACCGCAGCACGGGGAGCGCGGCGGGGGATGACCGAACGGAATAACCGAGTATCTTTCGCGTAAAGGAAGGAAAGCTCAAATACAGCAAATCAAATCGCGCTACCAGATGTTGCAGATATTTTATTTGTGCCAATTTAAGAGATCGATCGTGCCGGCCCCGAGGGCGACGGGGCGCGGCGGGGATGCCCCACTGCCGGGCGGGAGGGCAACCAGGCAGCCCGGGGGCTTCTCCTGCTCCTGGGCCGGCCGGTCCCCAGCACCGGCTGGTGCCTGGAAACGGCCTTTTGTTTCCAGAATCTCAGCCCGGAGCTTTGCCGACCTTATTTCTTATTTTACGGGTGGTTTGGAAACCCAGATGGAAGCTTTCATTCCGCTCCCCAGAGGCGCCGGACGGCAGCCTCTCCCCAAAGCCGGCTCCGTGACTCCTTCCATGGAGCAGGCGGTCGTTACGACGAGGGGACCGGCGAGCGGACACCCGCACCAGCCCCCCCACGCAGGACCTGGCCCGGCGCTGTGTTTTCTCTCTTCGCCTCGTCGCCGGCGGTGGAGCCGCCGCTTCCCAGCCAGCGGCTGACGGTCGCGGGGGGGACACACGGCCAAGGGGGGGGGGTTGGCTTTGATTTATTTTCTTTCTTTTCTCCCCAGTCTCGGGCAAGCACCCCTCGGATTTGCGGGCCCGGCCGGGTACACGTCGGGGCCGGGCCGCGGGTGCCCTGGCTGCGCGGGGGGAGCATCCCTCGGTGCCGGTGTCGCCAGGGCCACCTGCAGCTCTGCACATCTCCTCGGACGTCCCTCGGGAAAACCGGCAGCAACGCCGAGAGGCAGCAAACCCACCCTTGCGCCCTTTTCCCACCCTCTCAGCTGGAATACTCAAACCGGAGGACCCAAACTGGGGAGCCCCGGCCGTTCCCGGAGCCGCACGGCCGCCGGGGCTGGCCGGCGGCTCAGGGCTCTCCCCCCGGTGTGTGCTTAGACCAGGCAACGGCCCCATCCGAGGCTCCCCGGCTCCGCGGGGATGCCGGGCGAGAGCTGCGGAGCCGGCACCTCGCTCGTTTTCCCGTTCACGCGTACCCATCACCCCCCCGCCGCAGGGGTGACAGTCCTGCTGCTACTCCCTGCTCTCACCCTCTCTGCTTCTCTCGACGTCCCTCCGAGCCCTGCTGGCCCCCGGCCGGTGGCCGCTCGCCCCCCCCCTCCCCCCCCCCCCAGGCGCCACCGCCGCAGCCGGGCTGGCGATGGGCCCCCTCGGTGGCGGCTGCGGGTTTGGGGACGGCACCGGCATCTTCTCCCCCACGGGGAGCTGGGCGGGGGCCAGGCGACAGTACGGCATCCCCCGGGATTGCATCCTTCCCCTCTGGTTTTCAAGGATCCCTTGAGACCTGCTTGCTCGGGCATGGTGAAGGGTTTTTATTTCAGCCGCACAAGTGCCTCCTCCTGGGGCAGAGCGAGGGTCCTTCCCTCACCTCTCAGGTCGGCACCTGCAGGTCTCTAGTTGCTGAGAATGCCTAAACGCAGGAAGCACCTCTTTCTTCCCATTAAATGCACATGGGGACGGGGGGAAGAAGGCTCTTCCAGGATGGATGAAGATCGCTGATCCCAGGGATCCAGCAGTCGGTCCCTTGGGTAAAGAGAAGCCTTTTTGCCCCAGCCAGATCTCACCCCAGCCAGATCTCACCCCAGCCAGATCTCACCCCAGCAATTACGGTACCACCCTGCACTCTGCCCCGACCAGAGGGGTGGATTTGCTCCCTCACTCCTTGTAGCAGACACATCCCCCCCCTCACCCTCCTCCTGCCAGGCTCGGCATTTCCCTGGCGTAGACCCTAGGCTCCACAGTTTTGCTCCTGTTAAAGTCACAGCCATCTGAGAAGTGGAAAGTTTCCTTCATACCTCTGTGGGGGCACTGGCGAGATTCGGTGACATCTTAGAGGAGATGGAGCCCTCTCGTCTCCACTCAAGAGGGCACAGAGATGCAAGCACGGCCACGGGCAGGCCTTTCCCACAGCTCAGAGGCTGTGCTCCCCCAATCCATCCACTGGGCTTTGCAGGGAAACAGCAGTTTTCCTCCCAGGAGGGAGCACCACCCTGCCTTGCACGTCTCAGTGTGGATATGCGTGTGGGGGAGAGTTCAGTCCTCCAAATGTCTTGCCCCCCCACTTCCCCCATCCCCGTCCCAGTTGCTGGGATGTCCTGGTGTCTTCCAATTCTTATACTCCTCACTCCCTGCCTCCTCCACTTAACTGCCCAGGTTAAGCCTGTGAGCTTGGAGGGGAGGAGGCAGGCTTCACCCCCCCGGACACCAGTGACTGAATTTCAATGTTGGGCCCATGGGAAAGGATCAATGGGTAAGGGTGGTACCTGCTGTGGCTGCCCATTGCTTGGACATCTGTATCCCAAGTCCCTGTCAGAGTTCTCCCAGGCAGGGACCTCAGTGGAAAATTTCTTGGAGACATTAACTTTATTCCCTACCAGAAGGGGCAGCTCACTCCTTTCCTTCCCTAATGGATTCTGAGTGACAAGGATAAAAAGAGGAATTGGGCTAGTTCCCGTCCCCCCAAAGTGTCAAAACATCCACATCCCTTCCCAGACCTTCCCACTATTGTGACATATTGTGATACTTCACCGCCTGGAGCTGTGCCTGGCTGTGGGAGAGGCCCTCTGGGATTTGGTGGCAATCCTGAATGTGCACCTGGTGATTTCCAGTTAAGCCACCGTGGGCCACCTCACCAAGTGTGTGAGAAACCTGGCTGGTGCCGTAGGAAAGCCCATGCCAGGTACTTGCGAGCAGCCTGAGCACACAAGTGTGCTGGACCTTGAGAGAAGGCTTGGAAGAAAAAATAAGGTTGTGCTGGGAGCATGGTTATGGACACAGGCAATCATCCACCACGGTAATTTTTTATTGTGAACTCCTCCTGTGCTCTCATAGGTGAGGGAGGATGCTGCAGGTACAGAGACTTCCAGCCATCCAAAATGTGGCAGTTCCTGGGAACTGCTGCTGCTCACATCGCTTGGCTCGGGCATCTCTGCTTTCCTTGCATTTAACATTCATGGACACAGAGGAAAGAAAAGGGCTTGGGAGGGCATGGAGTTTCGTCGTGGCCATCACAGATGACTGCCTCATTGATACTTAGTTTATATGAAGTCACTGTATGTGGATTCAACCAACCCTACTGCACACACAATGCACCCTACAAAACGCCTTCTCACATGGGGTGACCAACCAGAACTTTCTTGTAAAGAGGCCAAAACGCAGAAAACATTTCAGGAACAGAAGAGAAGAGACTAAAGGAATTGCCAGTGTAAGAGGGAATTGTTAAGGTGCCATTCCCAGAAGAGCTTGGGTAACTGCCCGAAGAGCAGAGAAACCAGACCCAAATGTCTTTCCCCTCCTCCCAAACAGCCTATCAGTCCTCGCCAGTCTTACCTAAGGGAAAATTTCTTCCTGACCCCAGCTCTGGTGAGTCCATAGGTACCAAGGAATTACGTGAAATGCATAGGTCATGGTTGTTCTTGGTGTTATCCATGGCATTAAGTGCTCATTCCTAAACATATCCAAAGGAATACAGTCGAGGAAAAGAGAGCTTGATTGGGAGCAAGCTAACCTCCACCTGCTCTGTTAGGCAAACTGGTATTTTTTTACCAAGCATCAACAGGTTAAGAAATAAAATGCATATCAGTGCAGGCTTTAGAGAACTGTATTTAGATTTACAAACAACATTGTAACTGGATCAACAGGCTATAATTAGAATTTAATAATCCAAGTGGAGGAGTAATACGCCCGCTGCTTGAAAAATTGGAGCCTTTCTTTTGCAGTCCTGAACATTCAGCTCTGCAGATTGGACTCCAACTTGCTTGACACAATTACTGTCCTAGTGAGGCAAACATGTTACAAATAAGAACAATAAGATCAACAATAGTCGAAGTCTAATACCATAAACAAAGGGAATAATCAGAACACCTCCTGCCCCAGCGCAATCTGCACAACTGAGACAACCAATTAGCGTGGTTATTGGAAAAAAAAACATACAAGAAAGTGCTACATTTTATGGACTTCTGAAAAGACTTTAAGGCTGGCAAATATGTTAAAGGCAATCCCATCAGATGCATCGATGACTGCTAGATTCAGTCTTCGTATTTATTTCCAAAGCCCGCCTGACCCACAGGTGACACTTGGCAGAACTGGTGAAGGGGGAAAATAAAACCTGTGTAAACCAGCTTCACCTCACATTACATTCAAAATATTTAGTATGAGGTGTGTAATTAAACAAAAGGATAATCCAAAGGATTGAGTGCAGGGATTCAACACATACGTGCCAAAATGGATACAATCTCTGGGATATGTTGGTATTGCAACTGGTGGGATGTGGGCACAATGCAGACCCCCGGCAAAGCTCCTGTCATGGACTGACTGCTGAATGTTGCAGCTCAGGACAGTTTCCAGTCCCAGATATTAAAAGAAGACTTCACCTCTCATTTTACTTGCTAAGCATACGTCGAAAGAGATTATTCACCCAGCTTGAGGCAGGAGCTCTTTCCAGCCATTGGCCAAGCTGGAAGAGGGCAGTCCCACTTCCCAACAGCGATGTTGTGGTGCTGCTATCTGTGACATTTGGGGTTTTCCGAGTGCATCTGGGATCTCTCTTAAATGAATGAAATAGCAGCTCAAGGGAAAGGGAGTACAAGCAGCTCTGATCCCTGAGTGAGGGGAAGAGCTATAGAAAGGAAAGTACTTCTTAGAAAGAGTTTTCTTCCTCCATACTTTCTGCCACAAAACTAGATATATTTTCCCATGTTGCTGAGAACAGGTCAAGATTCCTATTTTAAAACTCATGCCAAAATCCAGAGAGTAGTTTTGCAGGTATTACATCTGTCTGAACATAAACCATGCGGTATTCGCATTCATTTCCCATAGTTTTATTTCCGCAGGACAGGAATAACCTGGAACAGGATCTGGCCTGACCAGAAGGTGATTGGCAGGGATACCTTAAGCCAAAAATTCAGTTGAGAGCATGTGATCAGCTGATCTTTAATGAAAACCTTGACAGAAAGTATATATTCTTCAGTCTATTTTAAAAATTGCAACTTGATTTCTTTATGTGCACTGACTCATATTTGGCTTCTTGAAGTGATTGGAGATTGCCATGAAAGTAATGATATTGGGAAGGGTTTAAAGGTGAAAGTCTATGTATATCCTATTAGCCAGAGGTGAGCAATTCAGGCATGGTATGAGGATGAATGTCATCCATTTGTAGGGCTCTGAGCCCTTAAAGTGTGTCAGAAACACCCACACCGTCCCTGGGTGCTGGTACGTGCCCTCATCCCGCCGCGTTGGTGGTAGATATGAAGAGAACCAATTCCCTGTTGAGGGTGTTTCTGAAGAAACTCAGGTGTGTTGCTTATCCCAGAAAGTACCTGGGACATCCTATAGTTTTGAAACAGGCCAGCAAGCTGGCATTTTGGTTGGGGGCTTGAGAGTTTGAGGGGACCAGCTGAGTTTGTTTAGCTCCTGCCTCCTGGGGCAGCCAGGATTGCACCAGTTCTCCTGTGCTTTTTAGAAGACTGCCACGGTCCCGCTCAGGTACCTTGTAGTGGAGATCCCTTAGAGCTCACCATCATGTGCAGACCTGAAATCCGCCCTCTCGAAGATGCCCCAGGTTTCACTGTCAGGGGTACCTGGGCAAGACACACCATAGCAGTGTGTTACAGCAGCTGCCAGCTCCTTTCCCTGCAGAAGCAGAAGCAGAAGCAGAAGTGAAGAAGCTCTCCGCTGCTAGCACTAATGCGGGACCTGCACAGCTCCGCGGGACAGGGAACAGCTTGGGGGAACTCTTGCATGATGGAGGGGAGGGCCGGCGAGGAGGATGTGAGAGCAGATGCTCTTAAGCTAGGCAAGGGGAGGCAGAGCTTGTCTAGGCTATCACGGTGTCTCTGTCCCACTTCCATCTCGTGCTAGCCTAGAGATCAGACAGGAGTGAGTGAGATCCACGTGAGATTCAGCAGAGAGATTAACGTTATCTCAGGTTCTTGGGTTTTATGGTTAAAATGACACTCCTCAAACCAGCTGGATGGCTGCAGGCTGGTTAGGGGGAGAGCCAGCAAGTGTATGCCATAGTTACACTTGCAAAATGTAATTTCTCTGGAGATTTCCATTCTTGCTCTCTCTCGCTTGCCTGCAAAACCAGGGGCTGCTCTTTTGGCGTTGTGCTACAAACAAGAGCTCTCGAAAGGAGCCAAGGTGCCCAGGAAAGCAATGGCAAGCGCACACATGGCACAGTGCCTCCACTGTACCTGATAAGCATTTTGGGCTGCTGTCTGTGTTGTCCTCCTGCTACAGTTCACAGCAGCAGGAGATCGAGCCCCTCAGTACATGCATCTGGTCAACTCACCCAGCATTGTCAGGTCTTTAAATATTAATCCATAAGGCAACAAATAAGGGGAGGTTACTCACGATTGTGTGTACGTTTGTGTGCATTTGGTGCCAGGAATTCACCAGCAAATTCGTAGGAGCCCACTGCTACTGCCCCTGCTGCACTTACTGATTTGCTTTCTAAAGAAGGACTTTTACATAAAGTCACAGCCGTTGAACATGTGTCTTCATGCAAAGACATGCTACGGAGGCTGAGCGACCTGGGTGTCAGCTGCCAAAACTTCCCCGCAAAGATGCTGGCCCTCCCTCACCCCAGCCTGGCGTCCTAACTCTCCCCACACTCGCTGTTTAGAGTAGATGATCATTTTGGGCTACCCAAGCTCTCGGCGGGGCGGGGGGGGGATGGAGGGGGAAGCTCAGCATCCTCCGGGGGTTGCGGGCGGGGAGGGCCCCTTCGCCGCTCGGCACCCGGAGGGGAGTCGGGTCCCCGCACCCGGCCGGGCTCCCGGCCCGTGGGCTTTGAGCCCCCTCTTGCGGCAACTCGCCGCTATTTAGGACCCGCTGCTTCCCCCGACGCCCGGCGCGGCAGCGGCCGCCTCCGCCCGGTCCCGGTCCGGTGCAGCTCCGGAGCAGGTATCCCACCTCCCCGCTTCCTTCTCCCGGAGCAGGTATCCCACCTCCCCGCCTCCCGCTCCCTGGAGCTGTTGCCTTGTCTGCCGTGCAAACTCCAAGCAGCTCTCCTGGAAACCAGTTCTGAAGGTGGATAACACACAACACAAGCCAACCCCAGCCTGGAGGCAGGTTTTCCCAGCAGATGCCTCTTCTCGGTGAACTCCTGTTTCTTTCAAGGGCTTGGAAATACTTGAAATGATTTTGTTGTCACAGAGATACCATCTTTGGCTGAGGAAGTCCATGAACTGCAAATTGCTTGAGGCTAAAAGACTGTTCTGGGAAAATATCACTCCACGATTGCCCTGTTCTTGTACCCTTTTCCTGAGCAACTGCTGATGGAAACAGGGGAGGAGGGGAGACACGGGGCTCAGTGGATCTTACTCCTGCCCTAGTGTAGCTGTTCTCTTGCCACTTTGGGCAGGGCTGACAGCACCGGCAGATGTGCTGTTTAGGGACCACTTTGCCATGGGGTTTTGAGAACAGAGGCCTTTGTTGCCAGGGTGCATCTCTTCACACATTTTTTTCTTTTTTGGCTGTGAATCCACCGCTCTGGTTATGCCACAATTCACCCCCTCTGGGACCCAGGGCCAACTGTCTGCAGAAATTTGCTGTAGACCGAGCAAAGTGGGAATACACATATAGAGGTGAGAGTGTCTTAATCTGGCTTTATTCTTCAGGAAGCCACGGGCTTCCTCTCCAAGCAGACAGATGTGCACTGCAGTCTCAGTGGCCCAGCTTCTTACACGTCCTATCCTTACAACTCCTCATGAGGCCACCTTGGTCTTGCTGGTCATAAGAACCTGCTTTCTGTTGCCTGCAATAGGGAAGTTCAACCAGGTTTTGCTGCACAGAAACTTTCTCCAGCTCAGTAGGACCATACAGTCAGGTTTTTCATTCTTAGCAGGGTCAGTGCTTGCTTGTATGAATATCCTGGGTATGTGTCATGTAGCACACGTGCTCAGCTGAATCTGTGCATGCCCTGGACTTGCCCTGGGAAAATTTGGCTGGGAAAGGTTTGCTGTTACATGAGCAATTCAGATATCCTGCTCCTGACTGACTTTTTTTCTGAGGGCCACTTGGTGGTGACAGTGACCAAAATGTCAACCTGGTCCCCCTGGACCTTCCTTCGGGGGTGCCTTATGGTGATGGGAGGAATTGCATGGTCCCAAGAAAAGAAGGTGACCAGCGGTACCCCCAAGGAGAAGCAAGTTGTTTTCTTTTCAGGAAGCGATCACAGCTTAATCATTCAGACTGAAATTCTCCATATCATATATCTGCTGCAGAACTTGCTTTTGACAAATAGACCTAAAGGTAAAATAAATACTGCATAGATGTTCACAAAGTGAGCTGTACCCATTTTGTGTACTGAATGAGGCCATGGTTCTGACGAAAATATAGAAGGACATGTAAATTAAAGACATTAAGTCCATGCAAATTCATAAGGTGTTGTGTCTAGGTCACAGCCTTAACACAGTCTTTATATTTTTGGGTATTCAACTTTGGCATCTTAAACAAGTCTTTAAAATAGAGTATAATTCTGCCCTGGGCTGTGATTTCACACTGTAATATTGTATGTTTTATGTGTTGCACATTTCTCCTACAAGGCAGCAGAGAGCAGCAAGTTCTGGGACAGGGAAAGCAAGAGAGAAGCCAAGAAGGAAACAGGAGTATGGTTTGAGTGATGAGTCTACAGCTAGAATATCTGCAATGCCTTATTAAAGAAAAAAAGCTAATTCTGCTTTCATATCCATTAAACTGGGTTACATGAGTTTAAGTGAAAGCAGAGTCTGACCAAATTCTGCTACAAATCAGCTATATAAAAGCATTAAGTTGAATGCTTAATTGGTATAAATGGCTTATTTCTGCTATTAGTGTTGGACTGCAAACAACCTGTCTCAAATTAATGAACAAAAAATTATGATCATTTCAAAAAGGTGAAAAAGGTCCAAAACTACAAAGGGCACTTCCCAAGATAATTTACTTTTGCTTACATAAACATCTGACCGCAAGGAAGGAGAGTGGTTCTCTGTACTGCTGGAACGAAATGTCAGGAAAAAAGTTCCAGGTTATCCTTTGACAACCCTCTTTCTCCACATTTGAAAATGAAGCTCAGTTACGTCCAAAGCTCCTGGTTTTAAGATACCTTAACCAGCCTGCAATATTGGCAGCTTTTAGCAAATCCCCTAAACTGAAACAAGGGCTCAGGCCATGCAGGGCTAAGGGAGAGGTCACAGAGCTCCCTTTTATGCTTCTGGGGTCTGGATGTTGGTTGCGATGCTCCCTCCTTATGTTTCCCACTCTTGAGCAGCTATGCCAGCTGCAAGTGCCTCATGACAAATGCTTGCAGCTCCAGGAGGTACGTTCAGAAAAAAATGCAGATCCTTCCTGTTTGGCCCCAGATTTTAGGGTTCCTGCTGGAGTCTCTCTGACCTTTTCAACGCAGCTTATTGCAGGAGTTTTAAAGAACCATCCCTACAACTCTGCAGGCCTTGCAGCCACTTTGCTGTGGAAGATTTGATTTAATGACTGATAAATTTCTTAGAGATGGCTGTTTTCTAATAGTTGTACCTGATCAAGGAAACAAAACATACCGTCCAGGTAGAATAAATAGACTTGTAGAAGAATCTAGGCTGGAAAGTGTCTCTGAAGCTCTCTAGTCCTAACTACAAAGCTAGAGGAGGCTTCTCATGGTTCTATCCAGCTAAATGCTAAAAGTCTCAAAGGACTGAGGCTGTAAAGGCTCTCTGGGCCCCTCTTCTGGTCTTTAACCACAGATTTTGTGATATTTTTTTCCCGCCTTGTATCTAATCAGCTTGTTCCTTGTCATTCCCTTTTTCTGTGCACCTCTGAGAAAAGTTTGACTCAATCTTCTCTGTAATCCTCTTCAAGTAGTTAAAGGCAGCGATTAGATCATCCATAAAACTTCTTTTCTTGGCACTAAACCCTCCTGGCTTCTTCAGGGAATTTGTTTGTCGCTCCAGACACCTAAACCTCTGAGCAGACTTTCACTGGACTCTTTCCAGGTTGTTGATAGGATATCATACCTGTCCCAATTTAATGAGTTGTAACAATCAGGCAATTGCAATTACATTTAATTTTTTTTTCTACATAGTGTTCTTAAAGACTAGCCCATGATTCAACTAATACGTTTTTGTATATGCACCATGAACAACTGCTAAATTGAGGAGCTAGACAGTAACTGCTCATCAACAGGTAAAGCACCTGAAGACTAGCTAGAAGATACGAGTAAGAAATTTTATCTGACCCTAAAATGCAGCATTTATGGCAGCTGTGTATAGAAAGAGAGATAGATGAGACAGAAATACTCCAGGTATGATTCAATAAAATCCCTATAGAGTTCTTTCTTGCAAGAGCACAAGTAGTGAGGTGCTAGTGCTGAGGCAGTGTGAATGGCCTCTTTCTGAAGAAGCACTTGCTTAGGTGGCCAAAAATAATTTAAATATGAGCACTTTTAATGAAATGCTCTAGTGAAAAACAAGGATCATGGCTCTCCACCTTTTCCTGTGTGTGATATGGAGCAAGGAGCTGGGCTTTGGGAGAGAAGCAGCTGTGGCTTTCTGTAACCCTGCAGCAGGAGTAGTGGGATCGGGGGATGCAGTTCCCATGGTTATCCCATGCACTGAGGGATAACCAATGCCACAGAGGGGGCAGGCATTAAAATATCCCAGTTACCTAGTGCCAGCTCCCCTCCTCCAGCAATATTCTCTGATTAGACCTAGCTGTTGTCTACAGCAAAGGAGTTTGCGGATCCGTAGCTTTTGCAGGACAGTTATTCTGGAAGTGACCTTTAGCGGAGGTGTGGTATATGCCAGCAAGATTTACTGAAAGCATAATTACATGTTACCCTGGCCAACGGTACTGAAGCCAATCTATTGGCTTGTTGAGCTCTACAGCAGTGGTAAATCCTTTCGCCTACTCAACCCCTTCCCTTCCTGAAGGCCCTGAGAGAGAGAAGGAATATCTGGTCACAACACTGAATAATGTGTTAAAAGACTATCCCTAGCAGCTGGCTGAAATGCTGCCTCAAAACAGACCCCCACCACACTACACCTGCAGATCAGCTTCTCTGGCTGATGAACCACATCTTAAACAGCTCAGAGGTGCAGTACGCAGCAAGAGCACAAAGCCCATCGTCTCGTTTCAACATGTCACTGGTACCAGTTACACATAAAGCTTGGAAACACAGCGTAACTGCTTCAGTAAACTCTGCCAGACAAGGGTCCCCTTAATAAAATATTACAACTGTATTGGCAAGATGTGTCCAAACCAAAAGTCATGCCCCATGTCTTAGAATATGATGTAACCAGCTGGCTTCGGCTGCCTGGCAGAACTCAAGCAATAACCCCCCTTGAATTTATATTCATCCTGCAGTTAAGCTAGTCCACCCATGTATCTCAAATTTCCCAGTGACCGTGGGGAAGGTCAGTGCCATTTAGATGGTTTTTTTGCGTGCAGCCTGGGTGTCGGGCGGCAGTAGCGATTGTCGCTGGTGATGGGCAGCCTGGGTGCCAGGCAGTCTCGGCAAGAGCCCACAGTCCCTGGGTGCAACGTGGTCTTTGTGAATCTGCCGGGTTCATTACACATGGGGCCTGTGGCCCAGATGACTCATTCAGAAGTGCTACAAGATTATTTTCTTTTCCTTGAGAAGAGTGGAAAAAAAACACCCCTTCGTTCTACACTCAATTTTTCTAAGAAATTCCTCAGGAAAGGTGGGTGATTTTGCATGCGTTCCCTTCTAACCCAAAACATTTTTCAGAAGGCACTTTCATAATGTAGTCTTACTCATCAACCCAGGCAGGAGCACATCACCAAGGAATTGTGGCTTCAACTAATTAAACATGTGAAGCTACCCTTGAGGGGTCTAGAGCTTGAAAGATCCTTCCTCACTAAGGTGGCAAAATGTTGTTTACTGCATTACTAAAAAGCACTTAAGAGCTATTCCCATGACTGCTAAAAACATTTAAAGGGCCAGCGTTACAAAGGGAAGGCTAATTAATGGTGTATTAGCTGAAAAGGGTGGAACAGAGTTTGAAAAGTTCATGTATGCCTGCTCAGAGCTAAAGGACATCAGCAGAACTGAAAGAAATTTGAAGACAAGTGTCAACTCGATGATGTCCCAAGGCACACCCATCTGTGAAAGTATCTTCCACCCCTTGAATCCGCAATGACTAATGAGTGGTAAATAATGGACTTAAAACTATTGTAAGAGTACTTCACACAAAAGGAGAAGAGAAATTACTTAGAGTGTCATTAGGAAAATTGGGATGAAAATAAGTGATGGAAAATTTAGCCTGATGTTCAAGAAACTCTAAGCCACTGACATTAGTCCATGTCCAGTCCGATTGCCAGTGATGGGAAGCAGAAAGAGGTGGCTGATTGTCAGAATCCTACAGACTCCTGCCTGTGGTTTATAAAGTGCCGTGGATGGCTGAAGGGTGGAAAATACTGTAAGCAGTGTACTTTGGGGATTAATAGTCCTTAATGACCTCGGAGCTGTTCCAAATACAGGTTTGACCTCAGCGTTATCAGTAATATCTGGCCAATGCTACAGCCTGCAAAAGATGACTGCTTATCTGTGTTCTGTTTAACTGACCATGTATATGACATCGGAAATAACATCAGTAGATGTTTTTTTCATTAGCATTTCGCATGCTGAGAATTGAGAGGGTCTATGGACTCACAGAGACAGTCTCAGATGCACACCGGTGGATAATCACAGCTAAAAGCTTGTTCCCGTATTTCAGGTTCCCCTCCTTTAAACTGCTTATATGCGTGTGGTGCCACATTAACAATAACAAAGAATAAACACCGTTTTTTTTAAAGCGCAAAGTAGACTTGTCATCTTGAATCGCAGTTTTTTTTGCCAGTTCAAATAGTGTAAAATTGCTCTGTTGACATGAATCATGATGCTTAGCTTTTATGCAGCATATAATCTCACATGCTTTAATGTTAATTAAATTCCAAAGAAGCAGTTTTCCGATCTCTCCACAGGGAGCTTGTTTGCCTTAAAATGAAACTACTGGGCTGAGATGGTCTCCACTATACTAGCATTACGTTCACTACATTAACTCAGTAAAGACTTTGGCATAAGACATGTAGCTGAACCTCGGTAATCCCCTCTGCTTATCTGGAAACCCAGGGCTCCTGCGCCGTGTCTCATTTGCGGCGGGGTCTTACGCCGGTGACTCATGGCGATATTAACCTTCCCGTTTGTTGCAACACCCTGAAGCGTTATCACCCGCATTCAAAGGAGTGACGCAAATAAATGAGCAACGTACACATTGCCGTGAGGTGACGGTGGCCAGGCTTTGTCTGCAAAGCCTTCCCCGCGCTCATTAAGGGTTGTTGCACCGCATCTGTCAGCGTTTGATTTTACTTCTCCGTGGCCCTTCAGCACGGGGCTGGAGGAGTGTTGTCTGTCCAGACGCAGCCTCCCCTCCCAGTCCCAAATGTATTCTCACTTGGCACACGGTTCAGATCGCAGAATGAGTAGAAGGAGGGAGAAGCGCCTGCCGCAGAGCTCAGAAACCCAAGCTTTGCAGCAACCAAACCCTCCTCATGCTTGTGTCCCTGGCTCCTGTGGGCAATTGCACACAAAGCCCTGGGAGGGAAAAAAAATTGAGGTTACAAGTTCCCTGAGGAGAATGGGGCTATATTTCCCCCATTTGGGGTGTGTGCTGGAGGGGGCAGCTCTGCTCCTTCTAGACTATTGCTGGTTGCTTGGGTTTGGGGAAGGGGTGAAAGAAGAGGGGCAAGTGAAGTCTTTCTACCCAGGCAATGATTTTGGGGGTGGGGGAGAGGGGATGAAGAAGTAGCTGGTTAGCTTGAGGCTAGTTCTGCTGTTTAATCACCAGGCTAAAAAGCCTTCCATCAAAGGACTTCATCCATGCTAAAAAAGAGGAGGAACAGAGACTAATACCCAAGCCTTAGTTGCTCCTGAGGCATATGAAGAGTGTTTGCCTCTCAGAAATGAAATGATGGGACCCACTTGCTTGGCTTTGGTGTGAACAAAGAATGAAATAGGAAGTGCTCCTATTCAGGGTGAGAGTCCTGGACATCTTTGAATCCACTTAGCATTATATGCAGTGTCAGGATGCTAGTCCTGAGTGCTCTCAAATATTCCCGGAGGTTACAATCTCAAGCACTTGACTCAAGCGAAAGCTGGAACTTTTAAAAGATGGATACAAAGCAAGCTAAACCTTCCTCTGGGGTATCCAATAGACCCTACGCAGCCAATTAGTGCATTTCTCTCTCCATCCCAGCAGCGTGAGGTGCAAGGGGACAGTGGGAAGAACAGGAGGTATCAGGGGAACTCCTACTCTAGGGGAATCTGGTTGGGGTCGGGAGGAGAAAAATAATTGCAGGGTGCTTGAAAAGCACATGTCACTCATCCAGCAGGATATATACACTCTGAACAAGTGTCTTGTGCCTGTGTTGGGGCCAGGCTTGGGCCAGCACCACCCCTGGGCCCCACTGTAGACTGAAATCCCACAGGGACAGGTATCAAGAGCCCGTGGGGTGGGAGGGATAGGGATAAGTGTGGTGGGTAGGAGGTGGAAAGAGTCCTTCAAAAGTGCTCATGGACACTACAGCTGAAACCTCACTGACACCCTTCCTCATGAGGTGGGGTGTCCTTATGTCTGGGGGTCAAATATATTGTTTACACAGTCTCAAGATTGCTTACTTAATGCAACTACTGCTGCTACTTGTTCTTTGTTGTTTTGGGGTGGATTTTTTTTTGCTTGGGATTGATATCACCTTTATATAGAAACACCCATTTTCTTGGGGTGCTTAGGTATAAGAGTGCATTCTGGAACTTCTTTCCAGGGAGCATATGCTAGAGCAATCAATCATATCCTCCCCAATCCTTGTTAACATCCAATCTGGAACCGAACATTTTTAACACTCACTGTCATGAAGTACTGCCAGGCTGGGATCTTAGTCCTGTATCAAACAACATTCCTGTCAGAATCAATGCCAGATGCAAATAAAAGCAAACAGTTTAGTTTGTTGCCTTTTTTTTTTTTTATAAGGCACTTGTTGTCTTTCAGATCACTTTGGTTTTGTTGAGAAAGGGGAAGGCGTTACACTACTGAACATTTGTCAGTACAGTATGCTGAATCCAATCGTGGCTCACAGAAGAGAGCTCAACACAGCAGGTCTTTGACAACATGGTACATGGCTTGATGCAGGCCAAGTTCTATTGATTATTGAAAAACTTTTCACTGCCCAAATAATCACCTTTTTGGTTTAACCTTTGTAATCGAGGAACATCAAATGAAGTAGGAATGCTAACATACGTATATTTGTACTCGAATAATTAAACCTTGCAGCTGTGGTCATAAACTTTCCTTTCAAGCAGCACCTTTGCAGCACTCACACTTGCCCTAATCAAAGAAATGGAAGTTAGGAAAAGTGCATGTTTGCTGTCCATTAACATGAATAGGAAATGCGTATTGCAAAAATCTCTCTCAATACAAGTACCAGTAACTCAATTTAGAATAACTTGTGGTTAGTGGGATTTGCTTTTAAGCAACTGAATTCAAATACGTAATACAGCAATAGTGGGAAATGGTTTAGATTAAGCAAATAATGTAAAAATCATTTCTGGATATATTTTTATTACATTTTCTCATTGTCACAAGCTCAGAGCCTGATGTTGCAAATGGCTGAGAAGCTCCTGGGAATTGCTAAATACTTTGCAGTCCTACCATGTATAGGAGTAGGCTGAGAACGTTTTAAAGCACTTTGGAGGAAAGAAGTTTATATCTGAGATGTAGAGGAAAAAACCTGCAGGATAAATTGTGTCAGAATTACCATACTGGGCAGTGAAAAACATTTTTAGAAGAACATAAATATGAATATACTGCCACATACACAGGGCCCATTTGGCCCCCTACTCTGTTTCACTTTTCCAGCTGCAAACTATTTTCAGAGCTCCGTGTGTTTGTAGTCAGTCTTAATGATTGTTCTGAACACCTTTCTATTCTCTTCTTTAATGTATGTAAACCCAACATCCTTTGGCAAAGAATTTTCCAGCTGCGTGAGAAACCATCCTGGTTTATTTGTTTTGAAGCAGGTGTCTGCTTGCTTCATTTGATGGTTCCCAGTTCTGGTCCCAGAAGAGACTACAAACAGTTGACCTGCTCTCTCCAGACCACCCATGAGTTTGAAGGCTGCTGTTATATACTGCCTCAGTTATTTTTTCCCCTGGCCAAAGGCACTACTTGGTCATTCCTCATGTGAAAGCTGTCCATACCTTCAGTCATCCTTGTTGCTGCTTGAAATTTTCCCAGTTTAATACGTGCTATCTGAGAGCAGGGTACCAGAACTCCTTTCACTACTCCAGGTATGTGCAAACCATGCATTTGTGCAGTAGCACACTTTGGTTTTCCAGATGCCCCTTTGACCTCTCTCTATAGCGAAAGCTTCTGTATTGATGAACATACGATATCTTGTGATCCAACTTGCTGAGGGTTTGATCCAGAAGAAACCATTGTAACCATGTAGGATTTCTTCATAGTACGGACATTTTGCTTACATGCAGCTCAGTAGGTCTTGGCTACACAAGGCTGTTTCAATTTTTAATGAAAGACTCCTAGAAATGAAATATTAAATACCTCTTTCTGTACAGTCCCACTCTCCATATTACGACTACTAACATTGTAAAGGGCAGCAATACTGCTCATTGCTCAAAGTGTTTTAGAGTGATGGATGAAAAGGAAGATTTTTTTTTTAAAGTTGGATATAGTTTGCAGAGCTCACTAACCTTGAACTGAATCCTGCCGTTCTTACTTACTAAGGTCAGTGGGAGTTTCAATTAATAGGAAGAATTTTATCAACTGAGAACTGGGCAAACCCTTATCGACTCTTTTTGAGGAAAATCCTTTAAAATTCAAAAGACCCCCCCTACAAAGATTACATGGTATATGTAGAGAGATTCTTTAAGCCATCTGAAAGAGAAAGTAATTGTTCTACACTCTGCCCAGAGGTGACAACAATTAGTGCCAATCCCTTCTTTTGATTCATTTTATATTTCCCTGTTAATTTCTGGGAGAAATCTTTAAAGAAACCCATTCCTTACAGTCTGCATTTTCCCTCCGGGGAGCTGGAAACATTTCTGCTGTATCAATGGGAAACTATAGTTCAGAACAAGAGACTTTAAACATGAGTTGGCTCCAATGGAAACCCACAGAAGCTGGTAATCTGTGTGCATTACAGCACTGGCTGATCAATGGTAATTCAGGGATAGAGTGGCGTGTTGTCAACTGAGAAATATTTCAAGGCTTGATTAGTTGTGCTTCTTTTCCATTGGGACTGTAGTGCAATCTTCACTTATAAAGACATGTGATCTGAAAGCCTGAGGCAGAACAATCCTTGTTTTCACAGGAGAAGCTTTTCTAGGATGCAAAAGATTTTACATTCTCATCCTTGTTTTTAAAAGCTGTGTCTTCTCCACAAAATTAAAAAAAAAAATAAAAAAGCAAGCTCAGGATGGCATCAACATCACAGCCTCTGCGAGGTAAAAGAGCATGTAAAAAGATATTTTGGGCAGTGTTTCCTCATGCCTGCTTCATTCTGTCTCTTGTGATCTATGCTTTTCTTGGGGCTCTCATGTTTTCCCACATTGAAGGTAACCGGAAGGTCAATTTAAGTGAAGAATATAGAAAATTTCTGCAGAATCTGTGGCACATCTCCAGAAACTTATCAGGTATGTACTGGAATTTCAAAACTGCTTAATTGTACAGGGGAGTTCCTCGTTCTCTTGCTTTTTGAATGAGATTTTTTGGCTTTTGAAGACATTCTTCAAAAAACTAACAGCTGAACCTGCAAACAGCATTTTCCCTCTGCTTAGCTGATGACTACTGTCATTTGCTTGTCGTCCTTAGCTGTGATTTTGACTGCAGACTTCCCTGATCCCTGTGTTCCTGCCTGAAAAGACTTTTCCTGAGGTGTTCTCCCTTTTGCCCAAGTTACCTCAGGTCCTTAAAGAACAGCTGAGATTCCCATGATATTTCCCTCTGATTGGTGGGGACTGAATCCTCTGTTCCCTTCTCTGAGCCTCTGACGATGGGACGCTTGGATGGAGGCAGATGCAGTGCTGTGCCCCAGACCTGGTGGTGCTGATGGGGGGAATAAAAGGGAGGAAAAGGGGTAGAAATCTTCCTGGATCTGTGTTGGGGCTTGTACATGGGCTTGGACTTTCTCTCAGGTAGCTGTGATGTGTTTGGGACAAGGATCCCCGTGGATAATGTCCTTTCAAGCAGGGCTCAGCCATGGGGAGGAGAAACGAGGGGTGCAGGCTCTGGGATTCACAGCAGGGTGCTGGGCAATGCCACCCAAGTGGTTCATATGGGTCATGTATCTAGTGTCTTTGGGTCAAAAGAAGACTAATCTCCTGAGGACTCCAAAATGAAGCAGGACGTTCAGGCTGAAAGCTGAATATTCAATTTTCTTTCTGCTTATTTTTGTGTCATATTCTGACTTTGTTGGAGCATAGATTGTTTACTTGATCCTTGTTTCTTTATTCACTGAAGCCACTGAACCCACCTGATTTCTTTTTAATTTTTTTTTGGGGGGAGTGGGGGGGAGGGAGGCTGGGGGAAAGGAGCAGAGTGAGGTGAATATTTTTATCTACTAAAAGAGTACAAGTAAATCCTCAGCTGGAGTTAACTTCACTGGAATAACAGGCTGGCTGCTCCCTGAGTGGCGGTCTGCAAACACTCACCATATCTCCTGTCGTTACCGTAACAGATAACATGACAGAAAATGAGGAGATATTTAAGGATAAAATCCATGCACTGCTCAACGCAGCTGAACGAGACTGGTTTGTCAATCCAAAAGATATATGGACTTTCTTTGGGTCTCTCTTTTTCTGCTGCACAGTATTCACAACTGTGGGTAAGTTCAGAGGTAAAGTAAACCCCTGCAGAATTAATTGCTAGTGCTGCTTTCCCTAATGTATTTCTTCCAGGGAATTTAAAAAAACCCAAACAAACCCCAAAGACAAATCCCCTGGATTTTTTCTCCTGAGTATTGACGATGAGTCTGCAAGGGGTTCTGCAAACACAGATTGCAGACATGTAGCTGAGTCACAGAAGTGAGTCAGAATTTAGTAGCTAGTGATGGTACACGCTAATGAGCTACATCATGACATGCATACTATAACATGTACTCACATACGACATGATATTAAGGCAAAAAGAAAGCTCCATCTGTGAACACCTCATAAATCACAACGTTGTCTCTCTCTCCCTCCTTTTCCCTTCTCTTCCTCTTTTTGTTTTTGTTTTTGTTTTTTTTTTTTTTTCAAGGTTATGGCAATACCTATCCTGTGACACGGATTGGAAAATATCTCTGTATGTTGTATGCTTTATTTGGCATCCCTCTGATGTTCTTGGTCCTGACAGACATGGGAGACATCCTTGCGACTGTCTTATCCAAGTCTTACAATGAATTCAAAAAACTACAGTCAAAAATTCTAGCCTCTAAACTCTGTTCTGGATCCACATGTAACAAAGGGGATGAACTGAAATCCAGAACACAGTCTAAAGTGGTCATCAATGAGCCCTTGACTATTATGGAATTGCTGAGAAGTCAAGCAGGTGTTAAAAGGAAGCCAGTCAAATATCGCAATGCCGAAATTTTTGAAATGTTAATTGCCAGAGAAAATGAACACACAAAACTAGCAAGAAATAGAAGCATTGAGAGATGGAGTTCATGTCCTGAACTAGCCAGGGGAAAGACAATGTCTAGAGTAATTGAGAATTTTGACAAAATTGGGAAACAGTTAGAAAAATTCGATGTGCCCATTGTATTAATGGTGCTGGTTATCTTTGTGTACATCTCCTGCGCAGCTGCTATTCTTCCAAACTGGGAAACCAGGTTGGATTTTCAGGAAGCCTTTTATTTCTGCTTTATCACCTTGACAACTATTGGATTTGGAGACACACAACTGGAACATCCCAAGTTTTTCTTGTTTTTTTCCCTCTATATTATTATTGGCATGGAAATTGTCTTCATTGCTTTTAAGCTGGGCCAAGACCGCTTAATTGGTTTGTATAAAAAGGTGATTTCATTTTGTGGGGAGAAAAAGATGCCATCAAAGAAGATATATCCAAAATAAGAGCAGTCATTTCTCCTTCACTTGCAAGCACTGACCACTGCAATGAGACAAAACTGTTCCTGTGCATTTGTTCTCCCTGCCTTGGGCTGGAAGGAGGCACTTTTTATTCTGAATTCCTGTGAGAATCTGCTGTAAAATGACTGAATACCTCAGGAGGCACTTGATGTAGGCATCTCCAGGGAGTACTTTCCAACAGGGTCCCATGTCATAAATAATGAAAGAAGATGACGCGTGATGAAAAAGCAGAAGGCTCTCCCTGCCAGCACTCCTTAGGAAGCTTTTGCAAAGCTCTGACCTTCGGCAGCCTTTCTGTCCTCTCTCCCACAGCAAGCCAATATAGGTTCTTTTTTTCCAGCGCTTGTCCAAGCATGGGCCAGATCACTGTCTCATCCTGCCACCTTGCCAGCAGCCAGGGACAGCTTGGTTGTGGCTGTTGGCATTGAACTGTGACAGCATGCTACTGTAATTTATCAGCGCTACTGATTTATCATCAGAGAGCTGGGGAGCAGAAGCATGAACCCAGCTGCTCTGCCATCATGGCCATGTGTATTGCAAGCATTGCCATTTTGTGCAGGCCAGAGGCATTTTACAATTAAGGACTGAAAGACGGGACACCGAATTTTCACCCCTTTCTCTGTAACCTGTCCAGAAATCAGTTACAAAATCGTTCATTTGTTCAGGGCTGAAACCACTCCTTTTCCACCATGATTTATCATATCTGTACTCAGCCCAGAGTCAATATGTGTCCCATAGTGTCCAGCTATAGAAGTGCTTATGACAAGTTCTGCTCCTGAGATGGCCACGTGGGTGAAGGCATGCAGCAAACCTGAAAGTGACTACAACAGTGGACTGAAGTTGCATCTCCTTGCTGTTAAAGAAGCATGATGCTCTGGGACACCGGTCCCAGAAGTCCTAATCCAGGTTTTACTCTGCACAGGCTGATTGACTTCTGGGAGTTCCTTGACCCACTCAGACAAAGAAAAGCCTACCTGTTTCACTGGAATGTCATGAGTATCCTGTAGTTATATATTTGTGGAGAACATTAATATGTGAATAATGTTGTTTCTTCAAGATATTATTCATAATCTGGATCAAGCTATCAATGGTAGATAATTTTTTTCTGTCAAAAAGCCAACCCCACACTTCATAAAAGAAACCACTGACTTTAATTAATTGTCTCTTAACTTGTAAATTGTATGCATGCTGGCTGAATGTGAAGGCATCTCTAGATATTAAAGCATGCTTGATTATGATGGAATGTACGCTATTCTCCATAGCAAATGTGCCATTTGAAGCTGAGATTTTTGGAATATTTACATGGCATCTTACCTCTCTGTTACATTTACATTTCATGTACATGGTAATGTGTATTCAGTCCTTGCAAATAACTAGTTGTGATTAAGCACCAACAATTTGCAAAATATATAATGAGTGATGGTATATAGAAAAGTCTTTATAAGAATAACAATAAAGAATACAGCAGCTGGAAGGAACTCTGGTTAACTTTTTCATGTTTGCCATTACTTTGGCTTCACATACAAAGTCCCTCCATTCAGACTACTCTCATATTACTTTATTTTATGTGTTTGGATTAAAATCAGTGTAGAATTTCGGATCCATGCCAAAGTTTTCAGAAATCAATGAAAAGACTCTGATGATTTAATGGGCTTTGGATCAGAGAACTGCACTTCCTGCTCCTCGGGGTTTTTCCTTGTGATATGTGTGACTGCCAGCATTAGTAAGAACTGGTCGTTGTATCATTTGACTTGTTTCCCACATATCAGTGAGATCTCATTTATGGAGGGGGTTTAATCCTGAATTTATACCCTAGAGGTTTCTCACTGATGTGGTACCCTGATACCTTCACTTTTACTTTACGGACTTAGGGAATTTTGGCTGGACCTGCAATAAGGATTCTGCACCAAATCATTCTAGTTATGGCCAAGGGATGGCAGTAAACAGCTTTCCTTCATATAGAACCTGTCAGTTATGGGGGATAAAAATGTATTTTATAGAAGAGGAGAGAAAAAATCACATCACCATGACCCTCTATAAAATGACAGTGCACCTGCTCTTGAATACAATGTGCAGCTCTGGTCCTTCACCTCCCAAATGATATAGCAAAATTGGAAAAAGTTTATAGGCCAGGGAAAAAGATGAACAAAGATAGGGAACAACTTCCATGTGAGAACATAGAGTAGCTTTCCAGACTGGAAAGAGGTGAGAGACTACAGGGGAGATGTGTAACGTTACGAGGGCACGGAGGAGGGAAATAGGGAATGATGGAATGATTGTTAAATGTCTTTCATTATGAGAGCTAAGGCTACCAAATGAAACTCGCATGTGGCAGGTTTAAGAAAAGAAACAGAAAGAAGAGAAAATGGTACTCATACAACATATAATTAAGCTGTAGATACTCCTTAGCATGACAGGATGTGGCGATTAAAAGTTCACCTTAGATCAGTGGGAGACGGGACAAAATCATGAAAGAAAAACTGAGAAACAATTAAATACAAAGATAGCACTTCTGGTTTGATAGTCACTGAGTCCCAAGCTAGTAGATAAGGAGGAAACATCTCTATAGACTTGCCTGTCCTTGTGTTCTTCCTTTGCAACCCACATCTCTCAGAGGCAGAATGCTGGTCTGCGTGGTCTTGTTCTGACCTGATTTCACTGCCTGTAATGCATTGAAACAAATTGCTTTGTAGCTAACAAAATGTTGAGCAAATCTAACTTCTGAAGAGCTATTCATTTTCACATTTGTGTGAAAGGTAAACAAACTGGTTCCCAAGATTTCCTGAGCAAGCACACCCTGATTCTGCAAAACTTATCAGAAAAATTGTGATTTGGGCAATACAACCAGGCTGCAGCAAACATAACGTGGTCGTTTGCCTCGTATTGTGGGCATAAAGGAGGGTGGGGAGGCAGACACATGCCCAAACGTCAGGGATAAAAAGGTATTTATGTCTTCTACTCAGGTGCATTGCAAGGTTGCTCCCACACAAACAGGAATACCTCCCCTAATTTTCTTACTATTGCATTTGGAAGCCAGTTTCCCAGATGACAGAGCAGCACGCAGTAGCCTTGCCCTGACAGTGACAGAGGCAGTTTGGTCTCTATAGCGGGATCTGAATGTAGCTCAATAAAGACAGCAGCAGAGTTAATGAAAATGAAACAAAGTGGTGTGTAGTGGCTCATTTAGCGAGCCCCATGCATAAATATTTATGAGTTGACTGCTCTTATCATGGTCTAAATCCTAGAAGAATTCACAGTCTCTGCCCCCAGAAGTTTTTATTCAACAAAATTGACATGGAAATCAGCTTTGTCTGCATCAAAGCAGTACAAAATACTGCTTTTCATAACTTTTTTCCGTCACGTGCTGCATGAGGTGGTGGATTAGCCGTGAAGGGCTTCATGGAAGAACTTTTCTATCAGGAAAGACGTGACTGATGGGAAAAGAGTTGCTTGATGTGTAACCCACAAAGGATATGAGTTATTACAGGCCCAGCTGGAGAGCTTTACAGATCAAATGCACTTGGCGCTGAAGGATGCTGGATCAATCACTCCTGATTGGGCCAAGATGGCAGCTGTCACGAGCACTTAGGAGCGGAGAGGAGGGTATTCCTGGTGTGGGAATTGCAGAGGGAGGGATGGAGGAATGAGGGGAAGGGGCAGAAAATAATCATTGGGCAGAAGGATCAGAGGGAGAAAAAGACAGCAACAGCAGAGGAAGGAGACATTTTCTGTATAAACATAAATATGGTGAAGAGATGCTTGAGAGACTGCAAATATGGTGAGAGCTGGTGCCTCTGGCCTGGGGAAGGTTTGTGCAGCCAGCCTACAGTCGGAGACCCCTTCTTAGATCAGCACAGTGGTCATGGTTGTTGGGCTCCAGCACAGGTCTCACCATCAGCAGTGACGGGGAGGGCAGAAGAATCTGTGCAAGGAAGCCTCCTGAGAGATAAAACAGTGGCAGAAAGAAGTTACAAGGACTGGACTGAAAAGTCATTAATGAAACCATCAGAAACATTCCTCTTATCCTCTGCTTTGTCATTTAAGGAACGACAATTCATTCAGAAGCATCTTTTACATGAGCAATACGTCTGAGGACTCAGGAAATTCTTAATGGGATGTGGGACTTGTCATCTGTGTGCCAGTAGTTCAGATGTAGTCCAGATTTTAGTGGGCTCAATGTTAATAACATCTGATAGCACTTTGATGGCCTTTATGCTTTTTCAACTCGTTCCAGGTGGAGATGCACCCACATCACAAAAACACTCTCATATAATGAATGCTAATAGCACGCGTGGTGGCAGGCTCAGCAGAGGCAAAGGCTGAGCCTCCAGCTGAGAGGCGTCCCTACAGTCCCCTTTGCTTCCAGGTTCCCAGCATACCTTGTGATCCTGACTTCCAGACCACAGGGTGCATCAAATGTAGCGTGTGTGGCTGTTGCGTGCAATATGAGTGTTTTTTGAACCCAGAATGATGGGTCTTATTATTTTCCCCAGCTCTCACAAATGGAACACTATTTTTATTTTTATTTTTACTTTTATTTTTATCTTTATTTTTATTTTTAATTCTATTTCTATTTTCAATTTTTATTAATTTATATTTTTATTCTCATTTATTATTACCAATAATTTATTATTACTATTAATATATTATCTTTATTATTATTGCTGCTGTTGTTATTAAATCCCTCCACAGACACCTCCAACAGCCTGTACTCAGCTGTTCTGCCAGGGCCTATTATATTCTAAGAGCAACTTAAAGTATTTAGTTAGGCCACTTTTCCCTTTATTCCTTACATTAGGCAACGCATGTATGGTAGAAAAAATGCTTCTCCAGCCATCCAAAACCATAGCCTGCATTACACAAAGAGCAAGGGAGATCAAGTTGCTCTGGATAAATTTCAATTATCTTTGTTAAAGTACACAGGCACAGATGGTGACAGAAATACTAGGAATTTGCTCCATCACTCATAGCAAGTAATAGCTGTGTGAAGACAACAGATCTCTCATATACGAGGCCAATATTTTCAGGGTAACGGCCCGAGGTCTAAGTGCAAACCGTCATGGACAATGAAGTCCATGAATGCATTGCTTGTGCGTGCCGATAGCTGGTTGTCCGCACATGGTGCTCATTAGAGAGTTTTAGGAAGTGCTTGGACAAATGTTAGTTGGCTTGTGTGCTCATGATTTTGCATGTGAATCTAAGCTTTCTCTTTTCTTTTCTTTTTTTTTTTTTTTCCTTTTGAGTTAAAAATTCAGTCTCTCAGTAGATAAAATCTAGTTGGTTTGAGGTGAGTTCAGACTTTTTGAAGCTGATGAAGCTCTCAGGGTCTGGGCACAGCCAGAATCCTCCTGACACTGAACTTGTGCATTAAACTTTACGTCTGTGCATTTTCAGGATATACGAAAGTCCAAAGGAAATGGAAAGAAATGGGCAAGAAGGGAAGGGAAAGCAAAGCAAGAAGAACAGACTAGAGATTTGACAGGGAAAAAATGAATTGCTGTGTCAAGCATCTACTGATGAGAAATCAGGGTAACGATGTTGTCGAACAACATTGACTCATTACATTATCTGCTTCCACAAAGTCCTGTGTGAACAGGAAAACTGAGAGAGAAGACACCACAAAATCAGCGTATAAAATCGCCAATGTACTTGATGCACTGCTGGAAGAGAGTTGTTTGATCTGCCGTGCGATGCAGACTGTCATCGTGTTCTCTGGAGGGGAAAGCCACCCGTCTGCAGTCTTTTGTCACGCGTGCCAAGAAGATTTGAGAAGCAGTGCTGAAGTTGGAGGTTGGGACTCCGACTGTGGGTATAAGACACTCACGTTCTACAGTTTTCCCACTTTGCACTTTTCTTGTGACAAGTAATAGAGGTTGTCTCTGCTGAAGGAATTTGTGAGTTTGGGGAATTCAGTGTATGTCAGAAGCCTTCTGCCCAGCAGCTTGATATTACACTTGGTTCTAGGCTGTTTTTCTCTCACAGAACCATCCAAAGTCTCAGGAGAGCAATGACTGCCCAGATTTCACTGATGCTTAATGCACAGTTTTCCAAATACACTTGCCAGTTAAAAGCATAAGGGTGCTGTGCTTCCTGGGTGATAGAACTGGCTGATGCCTGCATGAAACCATCTGATAACACTTAAAAGCAGTTTGAAAAAAACAGAAGTTTTGAACATATCACAGTAGCATTTTCTTATGAAGGTTCTTATGGAGGTTCTTACTAAAGCTTTCAAAGCAAATCTGAATTTGCAGGAGGGTTTTTGGCCGAACTGCAAAATGTTGATGGTGAAAAGAGGGCTTCTGAAAAGGTTTTAACAGTTTCATCTTTGAATGACTCCCAGAGATGAGCCATTCATATAAGAAGGGAAGGACCTGAAAGATAAAGCTCTTTGTGATCCCCCACTCTGTCGCTATAATTCCAGCTTCTCGCACAGAGACGGTGACATGCCAGGTCACTCTGCTGGTGAAAGAGAACTGGCTTTCTCCAGGGCTGATTCTAAGTTTTTCCATACATCCCAGCAGAAGAGCAAACTCTGGCATGATCCACTTCAGACAAAACAATGAGTGGCATTTTTGTTAAAAGATGTTTCTCAAACAGTTAAGACAGCTTTGTAGTTACTGGGAATGGGGAAAAAAAAAAAAAAGAGAATGAAGGCTCATGAATTTTCCCTAGAGTTGAAGAGCAGGACATGACTTGCTGTACTGAGAAGTTTGATTTACTGTCTGAGTCTGTAAATAGAAAGTACATGCTTGGGCTAACATTTGATAGCCATCAGCACTTCTCTTCTGTCTGCTCTGCTAGAAAAGTTACGCTGCCAAATGGTTTTTACAGCAATTTGCTATACCGATGAAACAAATACGTTCTGTGCTCAAAGAGGTTAAGGACTGGCATGTAGACATGTTTTTAGTCTATAGAAAAGCCACTTCTAGATGCTGCCTAAGAACCAGAGGGCTGAATTCTGATCTTCTTGAAATCCATGGCAAAGCTCACAGTGCCTTCAGTGAAATCAGGTTTGGAAACAAGTGACGAGTAGAATATGCATTGCCATTAATCCCTTTGATCCTGGTTCTGGAAGAACCATTTCATGCCTAAACTGCCATCTCATGGAAAGGTTTTTTTCTACACAAAACGTGGCTAAATTTCTGATGGTTGTTGCTTTTCTTTTCCTTTTCTCATGAAAGGGCTCTGTACTTTCCTTCGCTATCAGCAGTGACCTGCAATGAGGACATGATCGCAGACTCTGGAGACAAGGAAACTTCTCAATGAAATAAATCCAAGTTCTTCTTGGTCAAAACCAGACACACATTAAGATGTGTCTTATAACTACATCAAGCACTCTTGTGGTTATTAATTATCTTTCCTGTAGCCATGTTTTTTTATTGGTTTTGGGCAGAGCTCCCCGTCTCAGTTCCTGTCAATGGCCCAGCACACCCTCGGGAACCCAGGCAGAACCCGAGATGTGTGACGTGCTCCCCGGGACACCGAGGCTCACCTCCTGACGGGCCAGAGGTTGACTTCTGCTTTGGAGAAACATTGAGATTCTCTCTGTTGGCCTTGCCTTCCATTAAAAGAGACCAGGGAAACAGAAGCACCAATATTAACAATATTATAAACACAGCAACTGAGGAAGTCATTTAACTCAGTCTCCAGGCAATTTTAAAATAGATTTTAGGGATGATGTTCAAATAAACACTTTGACCAACTCTTGACCTAATCGAAGCCTAGTGTTTTTAAAATAAAGCATTTTATTTTTGTTGTTTATAAGCTTTTACTGATGGGAACAGGAAACCATGTTAGAAACTGTTCTCAGTATTTTTACAGCTTGGAAAATGGTGTCATAAAAAAAACATTAGGGAGTCTGTTCCTGTAAAATTCTCCAGCCTACTGCTTCAGACAGAAGGATTTGAAGTGACTGACTTTGGTAAAAGCTTCTTTGATGTAAAAATCTCACCTGCTCTTCTGGTCTGAATAGCATCACTGAGGAGCTGTAGAGCCTTTCAGAATAGCTAAGTTAAAAATAAGGGGGACAAAAGATTTGGGCCCTGATTCTGATTTAACTTTCAGTGGTTTCAGAGGGAAGCAGCTCTGTCAAAGTCAGCAAAATCATTAAATTATATACCCAGCATGGGATTAGGGTCAGACTCCTGGAATTCTGTTAATAATTATTATTGCTGGTGTTTATTATTTTTCTTGTGGCAGTTCCTTGGAGCATCTTAGAGAAGGACCTTAAGTAACCATCCTTTATCTAAGAATCTCTATGCACGCCTGCCGCAGCATGCATCTCTTTCTCTAACTAAAGCAGACCTTATCACTTCCTGCCGGTGCTGGCTGAGCAAGAAAGAAAAAATCTTTATGGCGAATGTACAAATATGTGTCACTGGGTGATTGAGTAGATCTGTGAAGCAGCTGCGGTGTATTTCAAAAAGGAAGAAACCTAGTGAAATAGGAGCTGTGAAGGCAGAAGCCTCATGCAACACAATGAGATTTCATGACAAGGAGAGTGTGTGCATTGCCCGGTTGTCCTGCTCCAGCTGTGTCACTTCACCCTGCCAGCTGTGCTCCAGCTCATGGGCACTTGACCTGACCAATCAATCAGTCAGTGCCTGACCAATCCATTAGTTTGGGGTATTAGTATTTATAAATTCCTATTCTGATCTCTGCATAAACCTCTTGGATGGCTCCTCTGAATATTGGGAAAGGCATGAGTTTGTCAGTCTTCAGTTAGTTGTTAATCTGGCATTCAGCAATGGTCTGGATCGCTCTCGTTCAAGGTGCTTGCAGCTGCCTGGAAAGCTGGAAGAGAGGGGTAATCCAACGCAGCAAGAATTTGACAAGCACAGGGCAAGTAAAATGCTTTTCTGTTCTCCAGAGGGGAAAGAGAAATGTGATAAACTTGCAAAACTGCAAATCATCGAGCACATTTTATGAAACTGGACTAGAAGGCATGTATGTCAGATAAGGGCTTATATAGAAATGTTTATGGTCATATTATTGTTTTGCAAAGATTATGTGATTTATAGCAAGAGAATCTGTATTCATGAGTCCATAAGCATCACTTGTTCACAGAGGAGACCTGCCTTTGAACCAGGCTGGAGCAGGTGCAGAAAAGAGATCAGTCAGAAAAGCAACCACACTTGAATACTTGGTATTTGGTGAGAAGAGACTGAGAGAGACTGATAGATCCTCAAATCCGGCAAGGAGAAGAACTCATGGACCTAGGATGGCCCTTTCTTCGCTTCTGCAATCCTATATGGATCTCTGGAGTTAGTGAAGCAAGTTGCATCCTTGCAGTCTTTACCACTACAGAGGTCTTTGGGTCCTTGCAGTCTGGAGAATACACCCCTACTCCTTCCTGCAAGATTAACAGAGATTAACATAGAGAAAACCTCTCTGGACTAACTGCCTATTTTAATTTAATTTCTAGTCCCATAAAAAACAGTGAGTGAAGTTAAATTTGTATTGCAACTGGAAAGCAATATACACAAAATACTATCCACTTGAGCTGAAGTTCTCTTAAACTCCCAGATGTTCCTTGCTACCTCCTACTTGTATAAGAAAAAGAGAAGCCAAAACGCCAACAGAAGAGCAAAGCAGAGAAGCTGGCCATAGCCTAAGTCTGTCTGGTTCCTGAGGGCATTAACAGGTCATAATACCCCTGCGCAGCCACCCCGGGATCCTCCCACCTTGCCAAGGACCAGCCCAGGGCCATCAGTCCCTGCCCCAGCGATGGCATAGGACGCCAATCTCCAGCTCCCCACAGCCCTGCTCTGCCCGACCATGGACCCGCTGGGCTGGGCTGACCCACAGACAGGTTCCAGCCTGGCCTCTTACTGCTCATGGTCTCAGCTATTTCTGTATCTACATATTAAGTGTAAGTTCTACGCTCCTGTAGAGCTGTGGTCACTATTACACTGGGGATGTTTTCTAATTATCGACACACTGTCCTCGTGCATGCAAGAACTCCTGTCTCTCTTCCACAGAGAGGAAACAGAGAACTGAAGAGATGAAATGATCTTGCTTAGGGTTTGAACCTAAATGTGGTAGGCGTTCATGTGGGCTTTTCCGTTGTGATGTTCTCCTTCTGAGAGGAGGAGCCTAAATGTGTAAATACTGCACAAGAGTATCTGCTTCTGGAGCTGGGGTCTTTGATTGCAGGAGGGTGCTACCTGCCTGGCAGGTGAGTTGCTTCTGCACCTTGCCAACACACTCATCTTGAGGTACTCCCACCTTCTTCTGGACACGTAGAGTTTAACTGCTCTTCCCATGACCATAAAATCTGAGGTGTCACAATGTACGTATCAAAACATTTTAGCAATGTCAGATTCATCATTCTTTCAGCTGAGAATTCATTAGTGCACATACGATCTGTTGCCTCTGCTAGGCGTGGGGCAGTCTTGAGAAGGACAATCAAAACAAATAGGTTATGGCAACTAGTAAGTGCTTAAATTCCTAGAAAGGCTTTCCAAGTCATTGTGTACTTATGCTCTGACATGATCAAAGGCTATTCTGTGTGAAGGATATAATTTACAAAGAATTCAGTCCAGGTGGTTTAGCAGGTCATGTGCTTAGCTTGTAAAATAAATGGAGTCATAAATATTAATAAGTACCCTGAGTCCTTACCTAACAATGCTGTGCTAGGAGCAATTTTTCTGACTTCTTTTTGTTCTGGAGCCAGAGGCTTTTGGTGGAGGCAATCAGCCAGGTAGGGCAGGAAGGCTCTTTGGGGTAACAGGGACCCCAACACACTGACAGCATCCTTGTGTTTACTGGCAGCACTTCCAGTTTGGTGGCTGGTTCTTTGAAACTCATCTGCATGTGGTCATCATCAAGATGCAAATCTCAGCTATTTCATTTGCCTCCCCCAAAAAAGTTTTAAATTTCTAATTGTCCCGAGGGACATAAATTGTTTCCTAATGGGTGAAGCTCTACTTTCTATATATACTGTACTGTTTTGATGAATGAATGAATGTATTTGAGGAAGTTTATAGGCATCCATTAAATATAACCTGGAACTTCGCAGCCAAGTGCCTCTCTCAATGCTTCCTGGATGCTTTATGTCCTCTGACATAATTCAGATGGATGTCCATGGTGAGAGGACGAGGGGCTTCTTGCATAGCTCAGGTGAACTCCCAAACTTGGAGTGACTGACACCAATCACAAAACTCTTATTTTTTTCAAAGGAAAACCAAAGACCTTAAATGTGACCCTATCCCTGAATAATGCAGCTCCTGCCATTTTAGTTGTACTGCTGAAGTCCTAGGAGATGCCTCAGTGCATTTCAAAGACAATATCCTCATTCCAGCCAAGGGAAGTATTGACTCAGTAAGGCCTGTGGAGTCAAGGCCTTTAATTGCCCTCTTCTCTGTAATTGTCTGTGCAGAAGATTCCTGGTGATTCCCAGCTGTGGGTATTCCCCACATCTGCCTTAAGTGTCCATTGCAACATCAATATGGAAAGTCATTCACTGGAAAATAATACGCAACAATAATACTCTGTATTTCATACAGAGTATAGAAATAATGTGTATATTTCTAAACCTCCCTCAAAGCTAAGCAGTTATAATTATTTTATGAAGTGGGGTGAGGAGGGATGTGGAGGAGGGAAGAGGCATGCCTGAGGTCACCCACTGGCAGGGGTCCTGCAAGCTGCCAGCTCTGGGCTCCTAGTCTATGGGAAGATGCTCAGCCAGACATCTCTCCTAATGGCCCAATTTTCAGTCAGCTTCATGGTGGGGGTTAAACACCGAAGGGATGCATGGGGTGCTTCTTCCTACCACACAAAACCTCCTCTCGTTGGCATAGGGTAGGTCCAGACTGCGCCAGTGGTCCTACTGGTGCCAGGACCTGCTGAATATTGCTGTACAGCTGTGCTTTGCCACATGCTTCTGCCAGCTCATACTCTCCCTGCCTGAACACAGTTAAAGATTTAGACCTCAGCCTGTGAACCTAGCAGAAATAAGAGTGTAAGGCTCGAAGGTATTTACTTCTGGGAATATTTGGAAAAAAACCCTAAGTTATTTGATCCCAACACAAGCCATCCTGGTTTTGGATTATGTTTTCCAGTATTACAGTTGCCACTGAAAAATAGTAGACATGCATTTATGGAAAATGATATTTTCCTTTTCTTTAACATTTTTTCCTAGAAACGTCCTTTTCTTTCCATTCTTCACTCAGTAAGAGTGATGGAACACTCTCCCTGCAGCATCCCTTTCACAGCTCTGCTTCTCTCTGGAGGAAAGTAAAGCTGTTCTTAGGCAACTGCAAAACGAAGGATGTGCGATAACGATTACAGTCTGACTTCCATAATCTCGGCCCTCTGAAGTGAGGTTGGACTGACGCATTTTTGGTATTATTGTGGAAAAAGCTTCCTTTCCATTTCCTTCGTTCTGGATTCAGCTTTTTGTGCTTCTAATGGTGATAATATGAAATAAAAATTGGGGGGAAAAAAAAAAGAATTAATAATTAAAGAATTCTCATTGGTGTAGGTGAGTTTGCTTTTTGTATTTCCTATGCTCGCTTAGAGTTACCTGTAATTGCAAATGCCTTGTCTGTATTTTCAGTATTCAGGCTCGTCGGTCGTTAGGGCTGCGAATAGAAAACTCCCTTTAGCTCGGTTACCTTAAGCCACTAGATGGTGCAACTAGACCTGGTTCCTTCGGGAGGCCAACGGCCACCAGATGGCATGGCTGAGAGTCAGTTTTTCCATTTAATCTAATACTGACAGCCATGCGACAGGGCCTTGGGATCTGGTCCTGCACTGCCAGGTGAGCAGAGAATGACTTAGAAAATGTTATGCCACGTTAGGAGAAAAGTTTCTTTGTGTGGGAATAGTGGCATTTGTGAGAGTAGACTTCAGAAGGAGTAGCAGATGAATAAAGTTCAGGAAGAAAGAAAGAAGAAAGAGTAGCAAAATACTTTAACTTTACATAGAAAAGTCCATCTGTTGATAGTTTTAAAGTGAGAAGGGACCACAAAGATCATTTAGGGTGACGCCATACATTTAATGACATAGAGAGAGGATAGATTTTAGTCTGCTCCTTAATCAGTTCTTATTTAAACCTTTTAGACAAAAATATGTAGCATGTATTGACACATCTCAAATTTCTTAACCATAGCCATATGAATGGCTAAATTGAGGCATAAAAATCATAAAGCCATACAGCAGCTCAGGGCCAGAGCCAGAACCAGTAACTGGGTCTGCCAACTCTGCAGTGGTACTGTCCCCCCATGACGCTCCCCAATCCCTCTTCTGTTCCTCAGGAGGTGAAAAAAGAGGATCGTTCAGTGGAACCTGGGAACTACTGTGCAACGCAGGGACAGAGGAGGTGACGAAGTGCCAGTTCCTCAGCCAGACCCATCCAAACACATATGGGACGCAGCCAAGGAAAACTGAGGTCTTTGCAACCCTTGCTAATGCATGGGGAAGGCCAAGAGGGGGAGAGCCACTGGATGTTGGAAAGAAAATATTATATAGAACCAGGCACTTTCTGCTCCATTTTTCATTTTGCATCACCGGCTGAATGACCTGAAGCAAATGACAACCTTCCTTGACTTCATTTGCCCTCATCCATTGAAGTGTGGTAACAATACCTTTGAGGACTGTGGCAAGGCCTAACATGCTGTTAGTTCAGCATAGGATAAAAGATTTAATTAATACCAGAGGAGGGACTAGATTCTAATTCTTCATTCTCAGAATTGATTTCTACAGGCCTTTCTAGCATTAGAAAATGAATATACAAAACATCTCAGACAGAAAGAGTTATTTTGAAGCTTTTCTGTCTTAAAGTGCCAAAACTTCACTGTGCCAAAAAAAAAAAAAAAAAAAAAAAAAAGCAGCACATATAAAGACAAAACAAACCACCACCCATCACACTAAAATTAAAATATTGGTCAAACCAAACCCTAACACAGCCAGAACAATGTTGACTCCAGGGTGTGCTGGAAGACAGGAGCTCTTGTCAGTCATGTGACCAAGCACACTCTTTGCACAACTCTTGGTCGAGAATGTGTAAGCACTTCAGGAGTTCAATGGAAAGGTGTTTGTTTTCATTTCAGGATTAGAAACGGAGCAAGAAAGAAGAAATAAATCACTTGGTACTTGATTTTCTTTGAACAATAGCTTTCTCGAATTAAAGAAGCTGCAGGAGCTTACCCTTTTTTCCTTTTTGGAAGCAGTTGAGGAGCAAGGCTATCGTAGGGATACGTTACTCCAGACGCTTTGTTTGAACCAGGAGTACACTTGGAAGTGAATCTCCTGCTTGTCCCCACTTGCTGCACTTGCATTTGCACCCCAGAGTGGGCATGTGGATCCCTGTGAAACTGCAGGGTATGTGTGCCTGAAGCATGTCCACTGCTGGGTCCACAGGAACAAAACAGAGCTAGCCCTAGCTGAAAACCCCAAAATACATACCGTGTGGCCAGAAGTCCCCACTGCCATCTGTGTCACCCTACAGACCTGCTCCTATTGCGCTGCTCTACTTGCTATGTAGGTATGCACTAACTGATGTTGAATCCTACTGGAGGCAAGGTCCAGGAAACTATTCCCAGAAGGTAATCACAAATGGTGGTGTTCATCCTACCTAACTTGAGTGACTGGAGACAGAGCCATGCAGTCTGAGTTGTGTCAAGACCTCCTCTGTGGTCAGAGGGGAGAAACAGGCGTGTCCATCCCATCTCTCAGCTCTGACAAGGGAGGGAGCCCAGACATCTTCCTTCTTAGTGGATGAAGCCACGTGAGACATTTTTGTGCATACATTCTAGCAACCAGCTGTGCTAAGATGGTCATTTGATGTTGTAGAGTAGTGAGCATCAGTACCATGGCACTTAAGGTCTTGCCCCTGCCTTGCTTTTTCCTCCCTTTCCCTTCCATCCCATGGCCCTTCCAGCCCATCCATGTCCAATACCACCCCACACCACTTGTTGTGGCTCTTCTGCTTGTGTGGCCAAGCTGGGAGCCAGATTAGAGAACGGATCCGGTTGAACAGAACCCTGAATGTACAAGTTTTCTTTTTGGTCAGATCAGTTCCCCCATCCATTTCCCATGATACCCATGCAAACAGGAGGAGGGGGGAAGCTGTTCTTACAATGACCCCTTTAAACTGGTGTCACCACTGAGTGCTTCTAAATGTCACACAGCAGCCTGGGGGCGAAATCTATGTCTCCACTCACATTTCCACTGAAATAGCATCCCTGAGATAGCCCCCTCAATGCCTTTTCTCTCCTTTGGAGTCCTGGCCTTTGTTGGAAGCCTCCAAACATCATTTTCCCTTTATGGGTTATCTCTGGAGCAAACTCAGCCATTTCCATCCCACTGAAAGCAGTGATCTTCCAATTCTGTAGCCGGTCAATATTTGAATTGGCAAGAAGGTGGGTGTTTCAAAGGACAGATAAGCTTTTGTTTGTTCTCTTCCAGCCTTCCTCATACTTGGCCCAGACTTCTGCTTAAATGTCACTGGTTTCTCTTATTATTACTATTTTTAGTGGAATTTAAGTTGCAGTGGTAGAGGCCATGGGGCCTGAATCATTCCAGTTTATAGTCTTGGGAGGATGGCTGATTATAACCGCAGGAGGCAGGTCTGATGTAAATACATGAAATGTCAGCTCCTGCACCGTAACCTCATCCCCAAGTAACACCAACCTCACCACCCCTTCAAACGCTGCCCCGGCCGCTGAACTTTCCCTGCCCTGAATGCAGGAGGAAATATAACGCACAGGGAAATATAGTGGCTGCCAGCCATAGTAATAAATACGTTGTGGGTGATGCTGCTGAAATTGGGAAGGAAAAGGGAGATGTTAACCAGCGGTGACGTGCTCCTGAGTGTCATTCCTGGGCCACGGAGTGCGGCGTGCGACCTTGGGGCACCTCTCTGTGAGGAGGGGGGGGGCAAGTGGGGGCACATCCCCGCCGATGGCCCCGTGCTGCCTCTTTTGCCTTCCCCACAGCCTGCCGGCACCGCACGTTTGCAGGGGTTTCTCTGTGTTTGCTTTTGAAGGAGGGAGGGGGGAAGGGACAACGCAGGTGTTGAGGGTGCAGAGCAAACACAGCGGCCACCCTGCCCTCCCCCTGCGCCCATCCTCCCCGCCTGCCTTCTCCCCTCTCCCCCCGCCTCCCCCCGGGCAAATCTCCCATCGGTTCAGTCAGAAATCCGGGCAGAAATTAATGTTTCTTAGAGCAGGGTGAACTTGCCAGCGAAGGCTTCTGAGGGAGAAAGGGAGTGATGGAGACCAGGGCTGTGCCGGGCAGGCTGCTGCACAGATCCAGGCCTGCACAGGGCTGCATGGAAGGGCCAAAACTAACCCAAATTCACCTCCCCGACACAGATTTATCACTCTGGGCTTCGTCAACGTCCTCATTTATGTTTGCACAAGCCGTATCTGTCACTCCGTGACTTGGAGCTGCACCAGGCTGTATTTTCCCAGGTGGTGGTTATTGTCAGATAAGAGTAAGAGAGAGCAGAAGCGCAGTTCATACGCAGAGGGAGACGGTGGTTGTACGTGTCCAGAAAATGGGTAAGTCCAAGTATAAATTTTGACATCTGACCAATGAATGTTGCTTCTTCTATTAGAAAGGAATGACTGGAAATCACTAAAAAATGCTTGAGAGTTATACCACAGCAAGCAAACAATTTTGGTGAGTATTTATTAACATTTGTCAATTAATTTGCTTTGGACAAACACAAATTTTAAAAAGAGAAAGATCTGTTCCCTAAAGGTACCATTTGATCACTTGTCACCAAAGCATTGTGCTTTAAATAGTATTCATATATCCATAGACAATGTGACCCAGAAAGGAAATGTTTAGCATGTAAAAGATGTCTCTGTTTCTGTTTATTGCTCTCCTCTATACACTTCAGACCCAGTTCTCTTTCTGGGTCTACAAGTTTTGTATATAGAATTAACAAACAGAAACAGAAGCATGTTATCTGTGTAATCAAACAGAACATAGACAAGGGTTGCTAATATCATCAGCCATTTACACTGAATGGCTTGTTGTCTCATAAAGACATTCAAATTAATTACACTACTTGATAAATGCCAAGGAGGTGCACTCTGCTTGTGCCGTATCCACAAGGAGAAGTTCCAACCACAGAACATTGCCTCTGCTTTTGTAAACATTTTAAATATAGCACTGCTAAATGGTTAATAGAAGTGCTGTTTGGACTTAACTAATTCAGTCTGCAATAAACCGCTCAGCTGGGTGCTGTCTAATATAGCAGAGTTGCTAATAGCGATAAATCCCTATTGATGTGTTAGTATCTGTATGGAGATGGAGGTAGCTTGTAAAAACCCCAGTCCAGGACTAGAAATCCTCTATGCTATGCACTGCACAACTAAATAATATAAAGGTAATGCCTGCCCCAAGTAGCATACAATCTACATCAAACAGAAGAGCGGCAGAGAGAGCTGCTTTGAGGAGCACAAGAGAAGAATGGCATGGTCTAATAAACAAGCAGGCAGCAATTTCTATGCGCCAGATGTCCATCTGCTTGCCTAGATCTTTGTACTTATCACGGGCTGAAGGAGGACAACAAAGTTTCTTTAATTCTTCTTTGGAGAATGCTTTTGCTGCCAAGAATAACAGGAGAAGAAGCACAAGATATTTCTTCAAAACGTAATAAAGTCTGAGCATCAGCAGTGGAAGCATCCTGGTGGCACAGAGGTACCCAAGGACACACCTTCAGCCAGGCTTTGTGTTTATTTGCAGCCGTGTGGTTTACTTTGGTATTCATGAACACAGCCACTGCCGTCCAGCAGGTGCAGTAAATGCAATTAGTTGCTATGGATATTGATCCTGCCTTTAGAGTCTAACTTTGAAGTTGTTTTGGGTTGTCGGAAAAACAAAGATGTAGCGTGATGTTTTGCCTTAACTGTGATTGCAAATTATTTCTTTTATCCTTGATTTTTCCCTTTATTACTTTGCTTTCTCTCTTTTATTTATTCTTGAGAAGAGACAGTCTATGCAAATATTGTGATTTGAAATTGTAGGTGATGGAGGCAGCCTACTGAAAGCTCCTTTCATGTAGATGCAGGATCTAGCAGAGCTAAATTAGAGGTCATTTTTTGCAAAAAGTGGAAGTTGGAGTACCTGATTATATTTGACAAAGAGAAAGCACATGGAAAATCAAACATGCAGTCTTTTATGATACTCAAAATTAGAGAGATGTTCAAGCTACGTCTGGATTCAGAGTGAGACTGGGAACAGTCCAGAATTCAGAAGATGTCCAGCTCATAACAAAAACAAGAGCTATTTACAAACACCTAGATGTGAGTTTTGAACTTCCAGAACTCCTGAAGTTTACAGGAGCTTGATCCTCAGATCCTTGGCTTGGGTCTCCTCTATCTGAAAGTACGTGGGGTCTGCTACAATATACTTACCTGAGAATCTAAGAAGATACAGAAAAGAAAATAAAGTTTCTAGAATTACAGAGGTGTACTTGATAGCTTAATGGAAGAGAAGATGCAGTGCTTCATGAGATAATTCTGCATCCAAAAACTGCATTGAACTACGAGGCCTGCATTTAAATGACCACAATCCAAATAAAACATTATTTCATTACAGTCAGATGGCTCACAGTGTGTTGCTTAATATTTAACACAAAATATAGCAGAAGGATGTGAGGGCTCTTGCAGTTACAAAGAGGGAAGGAAACTCCAACATTCACCCTGGGGCTGATCTATGGTTCTCTAGAAAAAGCGGAAAGTCTCTTCCGAAATGATGCTACTGCAGGTTGCGTCACTGTAGAGCTCTAGTAGTTGATCAGTGGAGTCCAATCAAAAGAAAAGTGGATAGGGGAATTTTGGTGATATAAACAAGTTGTTGACAAAATGTAAGCTACATTTTTAAAATCAATATTTAATTTTGGAAATTTATCAGTTACAGATATACAACGCTGAGCAACTATGTTAATATTTTGGTGTTTCATGTCTTTTATCAGAAGTTTTTTCTGATGGTGATCGTTCACAATGTACTATTTCAAATATACTCATTCATTTCCCAAAAAAGGATTTTTAATGAGACTACTGGGAAAAGTTATTGGGAAAAACATCATTGCACAGAAGCCAATTAGCACCTGCATCAGTTCTTCACCTTCCTTACTGCAGGCAATCTAGATAGTTAATTATAATTTTAATTACAGTTACAGATATAATTTGCAGCTTTCAGTGGATATATCTAACCTGGATTCCTCAGATTGAAAAAGGCACAGAATGAGAAGGAAAAAATGAATGGAGACTCCTTTTAAAATCCAAAGCCTTTTTTCCCCTCATCAGGGATTTAAATAATGAACTAGACCAGACTGACAGAGAAGATATTGATCTATAGTACAAGTCAGGTCAGTGTGCTGCTCTGTCCCTATCCATTTAAATCCAGAGTATGCCCTCAAAATAGGATTTATGCTTTAAACCTACGTATAACTCGTGTGAAGCATCTGTAGTGCCTGGATTCCATTCCACTAACTGTAGCCATTTCTGAAAATGCAAAGCCCGCTCTCTTTATGTAACAATTTCCTTTGATAAAAACCAAATAAATGTAGCCTGCAAGTGCTTATCCATAAAGCTATTATTGTCCATAACTTCACGCATATGATGGGATCCCCTAGAAGCTAAAAATCAAGCAAATGTGGGCAAATATTCACTGACATAGAGCCATAAAGTTCAGTAAAGTACCTGAAAGTTTAAGGGAAGAGGTTATGAAAATGGCTCTCCCTTATTTTAACCGAATGAAGCAAACAAACCTTTGGAAAATGAAAATGAGGAAATCAGATAATGAATAACTATAAAGGCTCATTAGAACTTAGATGTGCTCCCCTCAAATATAATTATGCTTAATATGATTTCATCAAATGTCACTGAAGAGCTGGAAACTCATAATGATGAGACACTTTTCGCTCCTTCTGCCCTTCAGTGAGAAGGTCTCATCAGGCTTTATAAATATTGACAATGACTGACTCTTCCTGCAGGGAAAATCTGGTGACTGGAAAATGTGGACGCTTAATCTAATACACAGCCCGGCCGGCGTCATACGCTGGGTGCAAGATCAAGCCTCTTGGCCCCACATTGCACCACTCAGCCGTGGTGCCTGTGTTCCGCACGTCTGCAGTAAGATGCTGCTGCTGGGCCTTGCTCCAGCACCCCCATGTCAGCCACAGATGGTTTGCAGGCTGACCTGCTGTACCTGACACATGAGATCCTGGAGCAGAAGAGGGACATCAATGCTGCCCTGTGCCTCCAGTAGCATGCAGGTGGGACCTCCGATGATGCTCAGAGGTGGGAAGGTATGTCACCTCCACTCACATCTCATGTATCAGGATGCTAAACATTTATCAGATCTGAATATCTAACTGGGGGTCTTTCCTAAAGCATTTAAACTTATCAGCGATTCAGTAAACTGCATTGGATTAAAACCTCGGTTGTGGTGAGATGCCATGGAAAGCAGAGGAACTAGAGTGATTTATGACCGTGGAAGAGCTGGTCCCATATATTTCATATGTAACTGGATTTGTTCACGCAGAAAAACTGAAGGGGAAATTATATAAAACTATATAGGTTATATAAAGTTATATAAAGCAGGACAAAGACGAAGGAATGTATGTATGTTTGTATGACAAAGAAGATGATCCATGTGACAGAACCCTGATTTTACATAACTCCTCTCTTTCCTTTTCAGAAAGGTAGAAATGCTATAGTAAAGGTTTAATACCCTTGGTGTCATGCACAAAGGAATCCCTTCACTCCCTTTGTAGAAACATTCTCCTACTCACAGGTTCATCCCTGGATGAAGACGGAGGTACTGCAGGTTTTTTAATGCGGTGTTCAGCAAATCGCATTTTTCCATTTCATGGCTTCTATGGTCTTATCCATCATGTTGCATTTTGCTATACTAAAGAAAAAAAATCTCCAGTTGGCGAACTAAGCCCTTTTAAGGCTTTCAGGGAAAGCTTTGGGCTCAGCTTAGTTTTTACAGTTCATGGCTTCTCAGCTCCAACAAATGCCTCTTTTGATTCAGCAGTAGCTTTTTTATTTATAGTTAACTCTTCAACGTAAAAGGGTTGAATCGCTCCTTTCCCTGACTCTGTGAAGAAGCTCGGTACTGCTCATTGGCTCCAAACGGCAGAGTGGAGTCTCACCTGAGAGATGCTACAAACTCCCTTCTCCATGAGAGAAAGCCACGAGGGCCCCTGCTCAACTCTTTCCCACTCGCGTTAAGGCTGATGACAGCATTTTGCTCGCTGATACCACCTGCCTCACATCTACGCACCCCCCTTTCCTACCTGCCAGACACAACTAGTTAAGATATCTTGCCACTATATCCGATAATTACTGGTTTGTTAACCATCTGACACCATGCCAGCTTCACTCCTGTTACGTTAACATCCATTTTTGAATACGATAGCAAAAAGAAAGGCATATAAGAAAGTACAAGTGTAAGAAAGCATTTTATTGAACTGCTTTTCCCTGGAAGGTCCATGGAAATCCACTAGCCCATGCACCATTTAGAGCTCATCTTAGGACTCCTGTGACCATGAGAAGCTATCGCTGACAGCAGTTCTAACGCCCTGGGAAAGATTTGGTCCTTAAAAGAGGAATCTCACATGAAAACATGCAGCAAGCTCGCCAATGGCCAAAACTTTCTTCACTGCTCAGAGCCTTCTGGCTCATATTTGCTTCCTCTTTTACCGAATGCATTTAACATACTTCCACTCAGTCAGAGTCAGAGCTCATTAATACTTTTGCTTTTTGTGTCCCCCTGGAGAATATCAATGAAGTTATCGGGGAAAGCTCAGTCAGATGTGCTGCAACATAAACGTGCAGTTGCAACGTATATGTTATATGAGGTTTCATTGTTAAGCAGGGGTGAAAATAAAACCACAGAGCACCCTTTGTAATGTACCCACACATACATATACATATATTGATATGTAAATGTGACATTACATGTCCGTGCTTGTGGACCCCTCTACGCATGATGCAAAATTACCTATCACATTAAGTCTGCACAAGACTTACAAAAGCTCAAAACACCAACAGAAAATAGGAAGTAGCACACCCAATTTTGATGGCTCCCAACACGAAACTGTAACCTTTTTCTTTCACTTATGTCAGCACAGGCCACCAGGGGTATGGGCAAACCCTGCTATAGCTAATGGAAATACATCCAACAGCAGCACCAGTTATTTTTTTTCTGTTTTTTAGTTCTATAAAGCAAAATAAAATCAGGAGCAAAGCATGCTTTATGCTCAGGGAAATGCAATTTTGAATTTGAATGCATAGAATCGGTTTTGGGCACTGATCAGGCAAGAATCATTTGCTCAGTGTTTTGGGGGTCATTAGTGTGTAAGGCGCCGCAGTGCAATCCGGCACAGTCTAAGTTTGCCAGCGATGGTTCTTTTAGAGTGTGGAGCTAATTAGCCCCTCTGAAATTCCTGCTCAATCCCGTGTGGATTTATTTCTGAAAAACCTCAAAAAGTCAATATAAAAATTCCTGTTAATGCTTTATGTCTCCGGTTCATTCTTTATTTTTCAGTGTAGGACCAGGAAGAGTATGAGTCTTGAAGATTATTCACAGCTCGTGACACTTTCAAATGCATTTGCTATTGTGATCTTTAGCATTGCAGCCATTAATAGGAAAAAAAAAAAAAAGTAAAGGGTTTGTCCTGCTTTGATTTTCTGTTGCTAACATCAGTGCTGAAGGGGAGAGGATGGGTGAAAAGCCCAACATTTGTGCCTTCGGGTCCACGTTGTTAGCACCACCAAGCGCATGAACACTAGCGATGAAAACACCATAGATTTCAACAGATCTTCAGAGATCAACAGCTCCCCTTACAAAAGAGCTAATGGTTGTAAACCAGAGTCCTGTTTTCTACTGTTTCCTTCACTTAACGCGTGCTCCTTTCCCCTGTTCACCTCCTCTCCTGCCCTGCTTGCAATGTCCATCGTTTACTTCTGCTACCTCGAAGGGTTATGAAGATACCCTCTGCCAACCCCAGCCCAGACGCTCTGTCTCAGCATCAAGTCTTACACCCATGCTATAAACTCAGACTCGCACAGTGATTTTCTTCGCAGACTGACAACACGTTTTCTCTTTAGCTGAGCAGCACCATCAGGCAGCTGCAAAAAATTACAGGCTGTGAAATCTCTCTGCGTTGTTCCCTCTGCTAGTGGTAGGGATCTGCTGGAGGTCAGTTCCCTTCCAAATGCGTAAACTGTGCTCCCCAGGAATACTCTGGCTAACTCTGCTCTAACCAGCCACTGCTGGATTATTTCTAGGCATTAAAAAGATTTTCTTCAAACAAACACATTTAGGATTTTCTAATAGCAATTTAAACCTAATCTGAGAATGTCTGGAAGTGGAAAATGACTTCTACATGCTGGGGGTAGTGTTCCATTACCAGTAATTTATTGTCTTTAAGAGCATCACTGCAACATTTATTGACACAACAAAACACAGACATTTCTGGTTTATTGTAAAATCTCATTGCACTCAGCCATTTGTGACTAAGCACAGCAGTGCAATTTATATTCCCAGGCAGCGCTTCCTATTTTTCCAAGTGTGTTTAGACTCATATGAAGATTGTATAATCCAAGGGACAAAAAAAAAACTCGCATTGAAAACAAATGCAAAAACACAAGCATTCTCAGTCAAAGAAAATTTAATAATATTTTAAAAAAGGAATTTGGCTGAAGAAATTTACTACAGCATTTCCAGTAGTATATGCAGGTATCTAAGAGATTATGACAGATTTGATGAAGCAAAGGATTCAGTCATTCTAGATCACAAATCATGTTTCTCTGTGTTAAGAATTGTAATTCAACAAGCTCATGTAAGATAGTAAACTTAGTTTGTGTTTATTTATTTGACTCTAGAAGAGATATTCCAGAGAAATACAATTTCCATTCAAATGTTACACAAAAGAGCACTGTTTAAAAGGCTATTTAAAAAAATATATATATACTTAAATACATATTATTATTGCTAGCACATTTTAGGATCCAGTTCTGCAAAGTCATATCATGAAGTCCAGGATACTGTTAGAGCTGTCAAAATATTATAGTAGGAATCTTCCTTGAATTTCATCCATTAGCAACGGATGAGGGAATAAATCCATGGGTGGTTTTAAGATATTTCAGATGCCCTACAACAGCCAAGGTTTTGTTCCAGGTGTTTAAGGAGATCCTGAGTGAGTCACACGAGTAGCTGAGAGGTAGAGCTCATGCACCCCACATTTCACTGGTATTTTACTGCAGTATTCAGAATAAACTCAGAACTAAATTGCGCAAGAATTCAGAGCTGTCTGATGTCAATTTTTGACCTTCAGATCTTTCAGAGACAGTCATGTGTATTTATTTTACATGTATTTATTTCTTGGTACCTTTGACCAATCTATCCTTCAACTTGACCTCTGTAACCTTTCAAAAGGGAAACCCATTGACATCGTAGGTTTGTCTGGGAGAGCCCCATCACTCCTACTCGCAGAGTTACACCTCCCTTGGTTTTTTCCAATGCTGATTAGAAATCTTTTGTTGTTTTTGTGGCCCGATAGTTTCAAATAAAAGGAAACAAGTTGGTTATTCGATGACATCCTTCACAGAAGACTTTCAAACATAACTTCTATACGTTAACTCAACAGGCTGTGTGAGGCTACTGGAGATCAGGTAAAGAGCACAACGCACATTATACTGAGGCAGCAAGTGATTATGTGGTGGTTTTGTGACTTGTCCCAAGTCCTATGGGTGGAGAGAGAGGCAGCCGCAGAAAGCAGTTCAGACTGCATCCAGGGCAGCCACCCTCTGAAAGCACCCATCATCCTTCCCCAAGCACTCAGGGAGCCCAGAAGGGAAAGAAGTAGGTGGCACAACCCCCTCCTCCTCTTCTGCCTTCTCACCTCTCCCGTATGACAAGGATATTTTATTTAAGGCCTTGTCCTTCTGCAAAACTACAGCTATTCCCTCCAGATCAGGCAGTTAACATTTCTCATTGACTGCATTTATATATAACATATTACGTACGGGTCTGAAGAGGTTTTATTTATACCAGCAATATAAATAAGGCCACACAAAACCTTTTTATCTCCTGACTAACCTAGTGTCTTTGTTCCTGCATTACAGTTGTTTGTTTCCTCACAAGCTCTGAATGTTTCTTTGTGCTTTTATCCCGTAATTATTTCATTATGATCCATAAGGCTGTTGCATCAGCACAGCACATTCAGCCCAGGTGTTGCTAAAACTCTAATCTATGGGAAGCAATCAGAGTGTTGGGCAGCCTGCAGGTCACGCCTGCTCTGTGTGGTTTGCTTTTTTTCCATTATGAATTTTCCACAGGGTTTAATCCAGGATAATATCTTTAGATGTAGGTCTGGCAGGCCATTCAAGGATTTTAGGGTGGATTCACTTTCCACAATGGATGGGGCTTGCTCTTAGAAGTTAATGAAATAGGCTAAATTTTTGGAGCCACTTCCACTAGTGATGGTTGTGTATTTGGGGGATTCTATTGTAATATCATAATTCTTAAACTTGGCAAATGAAACCTGTTTTATTTTATTGATGCTCAACTTGTCCTTTAGAGAGACAAATTTACAGCTTGGTTTAACCTTTTTACACAAGCAGAAGCTGGCTGTACTAAAACTGTGTAACAGAACAAGGGAAGACTCCACAAGGAGCCCAAGGCATCCCACCACTTGGTGTGGCAGCCCTGACGTGACTACTGTGTTCTTGTGATGTGGAGTGCCATCAGGTGCCAGCAGCGCCCACCCACCACGTGGGAACTGGAAGTCCCTTCACAACAGTGCACGGACATGGCTGGGCCAGCCAACAGGTCCTCAAACACTTCATCTTGGTCACGCTGGAGGAATTTGCAGTGAACAGTCTGTCGGGGAAAAAGCAAGCATGAAATTCCCAGACAGGAGAACCCCAGCAACCACCTGGGCAAAAGTTTTACTGATCCAGGAACCTGGTTTTCAGGGTTTTGCAACACACTGTGCTTTATCATGACAGCCCAGCAACTGAACTGAAATGCAACCAAGAGATGGAAGTGCTTCTTCATCTGTTTTACCCATTTTTCTCTCTTTGTTTGCTTATCTTTCTTTGTGGTAAACGAAGGTTTACAGATCTGTGGGAGGTATAGGAGGAGTCTTCACTGCTGGCAGTTTCAAAGGCACACAGAAAGAGGAGAGCCTGCCCTGGCCGTCAGCTATTTCCTCCTATTGGAGACAAACATTTCACATAACCCCCTTCATTAACTCTCGAGTTATGTCTTGAAGGTATAGCGATACTTGGGTTGAGTTCAAGCGGGATATTCCCTATAACTGACTCAAGACCTGGCAAAGGTATTTCCCTGCCAGCAGTCCTTCTTTCCACCTCTGCGGTTCTGCTTCATGAACTTTTTTGTCTTTGTGACTGTCGTTGTCTCTGAGCATTTCCTTTCTTCTACCAACCCCGCAGCTGATGGTGAATGTATGTCATACTTCAAACGTGCCTCGCCTCACTTTTGGGATCTCTCTTGCTCAGGAGACCCCTGTGTCCGTGCACTCAGCCTCAGCCAGTTCTGCTAAACGAATCGGCGCTAACTCAGGCAACGTGTCACATGCCAGCAGAAAGAAGAGGTTGAGTCCACTTTCTGATGAAGAGCTATGTTGTGGCAAAGGGCTTACGATGTGGGTGGAAGCCGGCTAATCTTTTAACCAGTTGACAAATGTTAAAGGTGAACAACTGCTTAAACCAAATTGACCTTAATGCTTCCTGCACACTCTGAGTTACTGCACAGGCTGATGCCTGGGCTAAAAAAGCAGGAAGGTATTTGCCTCTGAAGCCCAGCTACTGAAGGGAAAGCTATTGCTTCCTTTCCCCACAACCTGCTTTGCCTTTAGACTTCCCAAGGCGTGTGGCTTGGGCATCATCACCTTAGTAACTGATGCACATGGCATCTTACACACACACATATATATGAACAGGCGCACACACATATATGAACAGGCACACACACATATATGAACAGGCACACACACATATGCAACCATTTATGTGCATATGTCGGTGCGTGTATAAATACGAACACATACTACATCCTTATTACTAACCATATTTCTTAATATATGGAGTTCACAGTCTGTGCCTGGAGGGGACTGTGCTTTCTTGCAAAGCCTCCTAAAAGGCACCAGTTTCAAAAGACATGTAAGCGGTCAATATAAACACAATTTACATGCAATGACTGAATTCCTCTAAGCTCCAGGGATAGGAAAGATTTTTTGTCAGATGCCTTTTAGTTTCAGACAGATTTCTGAAGAAAATAATTAGGTTTGTAAAACTGAGACCAGCATGTCTTCCCATTGATCATGGAGCTAACAGTGGGTTGCCCTGAGGGTTGTGTTCACTGCAAAGAGAATACCAGCTTGGGAAGAACAGATAAAACAAGACGTTATTTAGCCTAGCTATTTTCCAGCTTTTAATGTGCTTTGCAGACCCTCTTTTCTTGTCAGAGCAACGAAACATGTCAGAGCTAGACCTCACCATCGCTAACCTGTGGTCAGTAATACCAGAGTGGTTAGACAAAGTCTGCCACGGAAAGTGCTAAAAATAGCTCCCCTGCCCGTCTTGCAGCGCGATGGCTCTCCTGACAGATCCTAAAGACAGTCACGTTAAATCCTCAGCATCACACGGCTCTTGCTAGTGTTCGGTCTCAGGAAGGAAAAAGTATTCTGGGTGCAAAAAGCCAGCAGAGAAATGATGATGTTCTGGGGTGTGGGAGCAAAGAGGACTGCCTTCCCTCCTCTTGCATCCCAGACCTGCAATAATATAACACAACATCAGCAGACAGGAGCAGAAATCAGGGCCAGTGCTGACATCTGACCTCTCCTTCATCAGTTTTGGGTTTCTTCGGGTTAAGTTTTCAAGGAAGTCGAAAAGGTGAGGATGTACACCTGAGGAAACCAGGGAAACCACTGCACTGAGCAAACATTACTGACATTTATTCTGCCACTGCTTTAGCTACTGCACCCATATGTACCTAAATGTTTTCCCATACAGAGCAAGATACTGTTTTCATGCTACAACACACTAGCTTAAGTATTACAGGCTATATGTTTTCTTCAGGGGGTTAGACAGGGAGCAGGCTAAGTGGTGATTCTCTGCTCAACCATTTCCCCAACTCCAGAATAGCCAAATGTTTTTTCTAATGTGAATAGCAAAATAGCTGAAAAAGTGAATTTTAGAGGAGGAGCGTTGTGCTGCAGAATAAAATTTCCTTGATCTGAAACGCTCTTAAAATTTCAAACCTTCATTGAAACTCTTACAATACTGTTTCCCAATCGTATCAGCTTTTGGTTGTGTTTTCCCAGTGTGAATAGAACAGAGAAAACTTGAAGGGACTGTACCTCAAACTGCTGCTGCTACTTTGGGTCAAGACTATGCGTGAACAATATTTCAGAATAAGTGCCCTAACTTGTAAAACTTTACTTTTTAACAAGTTAAATTATTTACTGCATAAAGATTGCCTATGCCATTATGTATTGTGGTCCGGGGTTTTCTCCATGACACATCTACATGTCTCCTGATGTCTATCACTTCCCATAAATGTCACAGCAAAGCGTCACCTATTTATCTTCATCTCTGCTTCTACTTCTCTTTCACTACAGACTTTCTACATCTCCAAAAAATGCCTGCACCTCCTGCCACAGTTTCTTGGTGCACGGGGAAATGGCTGTCCTATGTTTCTACATTAAAATTAACATTGTTCTTTCCGTGCAAAGGGGAGCAAGTGATGTTTTACTTCTTTTTAGCAGACACCAACCCCCCTCCTCTCTCCACCCTGAGTCTTTCTACCTTTAAAGATGAATCCCTCGTAGTCTCGAACCTGGTCATTGCACACACAGTTGTTCAGCTAAAGAAATGTTTAGCATTACGGATTAATTGATAAGTGACCCCCTTAAAAGCAAAATTTCTACTTTTTTTCTCTCTCATCTGTACGTTATGTGCCACAGTGAACAATCGTATATATAAATATCCACATTCACTCATATGCTCACTCTAGGCTATACGGCAGAAGATTAGAATACAACGCATATCCTCAGTGCCTGGAGAAAAGGAGATGCATTATTCAGAGGAACTAACTACCACACAGTCTTACTACAGAGTAATTAGTAGCATGACTGTTGGGCACAAATTAAAAAAGTCTTGAAAGAGCTACAAAGGTTGAAAAAGCTGACTAAGTATATTACTTGTTATTAGTGAAACATAAGCTGCCAGGTATGTCTCCCAACTTCAGTTGTAAGAATTATTTATAGCAGGAATTTTCCCCGATAGCAATAACTGCAAATGATTAATTCATACGGAAAGCGAAGATAATTATGAATTATTGCAAATTCAAGTCCAAGCACTAAAAATAAATGTAAATCTTAAAAAGAGACAGCTTTAAAAGGGATTACTTTCCCCACAAAAGTCAGCAAGGCAGTGCATTTCTCAGCCTGGGTTCTGAGAACCACAAGTATTTTTTCCTAAATTTCAGCATTTAAGGAACCTGTAGGCAAATCAGCAAAATGTCACTTCTCCCCAGCGCTTGTAATGACATTGTGCTGCTTCCTATGGCAGCACCCAGAACATCTTGCCACAGAGGAACTTTCAGATGAGGTCAAAATTTTGACTGCTAAGCAGCAGTATTCTCCAACATTATTTCCAGGCTGGTAATAATTTATCATATCATTGCATGTGTGTGCATGGCTATTTTATTTGTCTGCCTAGTTCACTTGGCTACACATGCTCCGTGGCACTGCAGACGTGATTCAGGAGAGTCTACCATTCATTCTGCCAAAGCCTAAGAGTCACATACCATGTTAAAACATTTTTTTCATCACCAGCTTGATGATGCTCTGTGCCTTTAGCCCATGGCCCAATGGCTTAGGGGTGTTTCACTCAGAGGGGAGTATTTTTAAGTAAGTCATCAAAATTCTTATTACTAAATAAATATGTGCTTTGGGAACTTATTTCAGAGTTTATAAGTATTTATTATTAAAAATTAATGAAGTTATAATATTAAATCTGTGTATATTTTAAGGGACAGTTAAAGCAAATAAAAGGTAGAGACTTGACAAAAGAGGTGAAGCTGACCAGCATTTTTCAAAGCATGAAATTTGCTCAACTGTTCTGTTGAAAGCTCAGATAACAACTGGAAAAAAAAATCCCACAGCTTTTCTTCTCTCCTTTTTGACCAATCTTAATTAACAATTATATAATAGTAAAAAGTTCAATAGGAAAACCAAATCATCAACAGCTTCCCAAAAGTAGTTGCTGATTTGGCTGTGCTCCTATTCCGTTTCCGCTTGTTCTTTGGTAGACACAAAACCATCAATTAAAGATAAATAAACGTTAGTGGGGGGATCATTATTTGCCTGAATACAGTTCACACCTGCAGAGCAGCAAACCTAGCAGGTTCCTGACCTGCTCGCTTCCTAGAGGCAATCACAATTCAATTAATCAGCTAGATTTGTAAAGCAATAGTACCTGTGCACGATTAGGCACCTTTACATGCAAATAAACGTATTCAAATGCTCTCATGCTTATCCAGGCTAACGGTGCAGACGTGATTTTGCATATATATTTTAACATTATTCGTCAAACAATCAATTGGCTAAAGGCAAGAGGAACTAGGACAGCAGGAAAGAGGAATGATTTAAAGTCCATCAAAGCAAAGTGGCCAGATGCTGTCAGTGTGAGTGTCAGCACCGCAGCAATAGACGGATGAAGAGGAGAAATATTCTAGAATAAAGAACTGGGAGGGGAGGCAGGGGGAATGGGAGGTTCACCTTGTCACGGAGGTGATGTAGAGAGAGAAGCAAGTTGCTTCTGCAATCATGTCCCTCGTCAAAAATGGCTGGAAAAGTATCTTGTTTCTCTCCACATCTGCTTTCTGGCAGGTGACAGAAACAGCAGCACCGCTGTCAGTTAACTCTCCAGTGAACTGCGGGGAACACAAAACATCCAGACCCATGTTTTCCTGGTAGAATATTGCTATTGGCATTTCACTGACATGCCCGTTCCCATATTAATGCTGCTTCTGCTGCTAACCAGAGCCAGTGCTCTCCTTCTCCTACTGCGCTCCACACAAGTTCTCAACTCAAGGATGTAACTTACCGCAGAAACGCCTTCAGGATCTGATACTTGGAAGACAAAACATTTCTCCCCAGTGCAGTCCAGTAGATGATAATTTTTTCCTATTTTCTCTGAGCACAGAAGAAGAAGCTCTGTTTTGGAAATTCAACTTCAAACATGAATGTACCCCACTCCTGAAGTTGCTGGTTAAAAAAAAAATTGGGAAAGACAACCTGTTCACAAGCCATCATTCAAGAATCAACAGCTTATTAATAGCCTTGGGTGATATTTGTCATGTACCGATATGATAGGTTCCACATAAAAACAATACATGGCAGACATGTCAAATAAAATCAAAGCTACCTACACGCAGACAAAAGAGATAGATGCTACCAGCATATCCTCTCCCATTTTTCATTATTTTTAAAAAAATCTGGATGTAGCCAATAACACACTGTACTGAAAATTTACTTCCATTCCTATGGCCTGTTAAACTTCACCCAGAGATGGATTAGGACCTAAGAAAGCAATTTAGACCATAAACATTGATCTTCTATTGTTATGCACATTAGCAAAATTCCACAGTGTAATTATCTTTTGTTATTCCTGAAACTGAGTGTTTAGAGCATGAAATGGGTGCTGCTACAGAAGCACCAGCGTAAGTTCAAACACCACTCCAGAAGAAACCTGCATTAGTAATGAAATCACGTCGCATTGAAAATGAGCACCACCAAACTGGTTAATATACACAGCAGGCAATGTAGTTAAAGACATAAAGGATTTGCATAGTGATGCTGTCATCGGCTTCTGCCTGACGTTTGGTTCTGGGACCATTGAACTCTTTAAGAGACTTCCCTCACATTCCATGGGCCTTGCCAAAAGTGAAGCTGAGTGAAGAGAGTGAAGCAAAGAAGAGTTCACAAAGTTCAGTATTGGGTGACTAAAAGAAAGTGGTGTGTTATGTCATGTGAAAGACATTACACATATAAAAAAAACTTTGTAAAAATGTGTTTCTTGTTCGTTCAATGCACAGTTAATCCCTTTTCTAAAATAGATTGAAAAGAAAAATCCCTACTGATGATGAACAAATGCCACAGGCTGGGTACAACACTCGGACTTCTGTGCAGACAAGAAAAATGAGCAACTTAAATCCCAAATGGTGCAAATTCCTCATTTCAGGAAAAAGAATCAATCAGTGGCACCATTTCGCTGTGGCTGGCCGATGGGGCACACTGCCCTCCTGTTTAAGCGTATGAGCAGTGACTTTTTCCCCCCACCTGTATCTGTTTTGGCACATTTTGGTGATCACACAGCGGTTTTGGCGTGGTAGCCCCGCCCGCAGCTCGGCTCGCCCGCTGCTCGCCCCGCAGGGGAAAGGAGGGGAGTCCCCCGCCCTGCGCCAGCGCTCCCTGGGCTCACACGGGGACCAGAGGTGCCGTCTCCTCCTCCTCCTCCTCTTTCTCCTTCTCCTTCTCCTCCTCCTCCTCCTCCGCGCTCCTGCCCTGCCGGCTCTCAGCGTGCGGCTGGACGGGGGACCTGCGCCGGGAGCCGGGTGCGCTCCGCAGGGGGGATGCGCGGAGCGGGGCTGCGGGGGTTGCGGGGGCCACCGCCCGGGCTCCCCGCCTCGTCCCTCGGTCGCCCCTAATGGCCTTTGTGTCTCTCCGCAGCGGGAGGCAGCGGCGCGGGGCCGGGGAGCATGGCTTGGGGCGAGTTCAGCCTCCTCCGCTGGCTCCGGGAGAGCCGGCAGTCCAGGAAACTCATCCTCCTCATCGTCTTCATCGCCTTGCTCCTGGACAACATGCTGCTGACGGTCGTCGGTAGGTACAACAGCTTTTGGTGTGGTTTTGTTGTTTTGTTTTTTCTTTTCCCCTCCCGGTTTATGCCAGAAATAATCTCCAGTGACAGATGTACTCCCTGAATGCGTGATTAATGCTCTCAAACCAAACATTTTCGAGCACTGATTTTTATTTTTGTTGTTTTTAAGCACAAATGATGTTCTAGGCGTTGCAAACACGCTGCCATACACATCGAAGTCTCGCTTTATTTTTATGTTAATTGCTGAATGAGGAATGGTATCAAAGGGTCTTCACAATTCTCTTTTTTCCCACTAAACGCAGCTATTGCTTTACAGAATGACAGATAAGAGTATTTTTAGCTCATCATCGTTTTTTTTTCTACTGTGGTCATGCAACTGAAACAACAGGCTAGATAACATTAGAGATGCCTGTTTCCTTGCGATAGTTCCTCTTTCCCCCACATTTGTCTTAAAATGATAGGTTAACAAGAAAACTATCTAACTGGGTTTTAAGAAAAGCACTTCTATGAGTTGGTTTAATAAAATAATAAGTATAATAAGTATAATAATAAAATAATAAATCAAAGATGCAACTTTTACTGGCTTCAGTGACATATGTCAAGATTTAGGAATCTACTCAAAATACTTGGAACCTTTTTCACTGGTGGTTTTAGAAGTCCTTCTATTCAAATGTTGATATGAATTTAAAGAAAAAGGTTCAGAGAAACTAGTGGTTCATGGATGCACACAGGCACACGCGTGAACGCACATGCTTCTCTCGGAGGTGAATCGGGCTGTGCAAAGCCAGCTCTCAGATGATGCTGCAGCGTCAGCTTCCGAATCAGACTCCTGAATTTCTTGGAGGACTTAAGCTTAAAAGCTGATGCCATGATGTAGACCTTGGCTAAAAACATATATATATTCTTATCAAGTCGACTTTGGATTTTTTTCACATGAATATACTTTCTTATAAAGTTATTAACATCTAATTACTTAGTAACATGTATGCTAGAAGCCCTAGAAATTATTACAGTTTGCAGACTTACTGAAGGAGTGGTTTTTTTCAGGAAGAGATGCAAGACAAGGAGGGGTGATTCTGTCACTAATATTGAATAAATGAACCTTTTGCAAATGAAACCTTTTTACAAATTCTGAAATGCTAATTTCTGAGTTACATGTTCATTTAATTAAATTGCAGCTAAAATCCTAAAGCATATAAAGAAGGTCCCTTCTGGATGATCTTTTCAATGTAAACTTTTTAAAAATAATGAGATATGCAAGCATCAACACATTAGTTCTGATTACTTAATACAGATGTATTTACTTAGTTCTGATTACTTAATACAGATACTTAATACAGACCCATAATTATGGGGTTTTCCTTATGGTTGTTACTTATCAATATTTTGTGGTTTATTTTAGAAATGTATTTTACTATATTTTTTACATTTTGGTTTAACAATAGTTTCAAGGCTTTTCTCATCTTTCATGTTTCCACAATCTGATAAATGGAATTTTGCAGTTATGTGCAACAAAGAGACTCTTCAGACATGGGTTTTGATACTTCTTATATTTTGCTTTCTGAATGATGCCTGTGTAGAAAATCTTATATTTATGGAAAGTGGCAAAAAATAAAGACTAATGTAAAAGAACCTTTTTTTGGTTTAAATTGCACTTCTGAGTTATGGGTGTGTTTTTTCCCGTGAGCAAACTTCTATTTTATTTCTGTGTTTCCGCTATTCAAAATCCTTCCTAATGTGCTCCGTAGGAAAGCCTTGTATTTCCTAATCTATGGCAAAACAAACAAGAAAATTTGGTGATTCCATTTGCAAATAACCTGATAGTAAGATGCCAATATTATTCTATTTGTTTTTCCAGTGCCAATAATTCCCAGTTACCTTTACAGCATCAAACATGAGAAAAATGCCACACAAATCCAGACTACTAAGCCTAACGTAGTCTCAACAACGATGGACAATTTCCAGAGCATCTTCTCCTACTACGACAACTCCACGATGGTTACTGGAAACGAATCTGATAAGACAGGACCCAGAGAGCTGCATCACACTCAGACAGAACAAATGATAGTAAATGTGACTCCTTCCCCGTCTGATTGCCCCAAGGAAGATAAGGACCTGCTGAATGAAAACGTTCAAGTTGGTCTCTTGTTTGCTTCAAAAGCAACGGTGCAGCTAATCACTAACCCCTTCATAGGGCCACTGACAAACAGGTATGTTATTTCTGCTACGTTACTCAGGTAGGCTTTTGTATTGATGTTTTAGTCTGGACTAGCGTATCAAAACAAGTATTTTTAATTCTATTGTGGCCCTGACTTACTGGCCTTCTCACTTTATCTAGAGGAATATTCCTGTTCCATTTGAGGAACCCATCTTCTAAATGCCTACACCCTTTCTAAAATAAATTGGTAAACTGCACATGAGCCGTTTGTTACGTTCAGTATCATACACTTTTCCTTCAGCTCCTTTCCTGGTTCTTCTAGAAACTTTTTCTGAAATGGCTTTGAAATTTCTTCAATACAGTTACCTGGAGCCAAAAGATGCTACAGCTCAGTATTTATGAAGCACTGTGAATTGATGATGTATCTGTTACACCTGCATTAGGCAAACGTGATGTTGAAGCTGTAGGCAGGGTTCAGATCCCTCCCTTGCTCTCGCAGCTCTTGGTGCCATTTGGTATTCAATGATTCAGAGTCATTTGAGGTAAGAATCAGTGGGAAATACACGTGGACTTCAGTGAAAAATGAGCAAGTGTCAAACTTTCCTGATGCCATGTTCATCTCTGAGTTCAGCGGATCACAGATTTCCATCAGTACGTAATCTAGCCCAGCCTTCAAATTTTTCTTTCTAAATTCTCACATAGATATGATACCTTGAACAAATATGTTTAAATGGTACAATATAGAAAATCTATTTGAGCCAGGTTCAAGGGTTTAAGCACCAATATTAATGATTTATAACCCCTCCCCCCCAAAATCTGAGCATTAATGATGCTTACATGGAGAGTAAGAATTATTTATAATATCGTTTAAATTTCTGATGTTAATAATTAATTTAATTTTATTGTTAGCATTTTGTGTAACTGTTCCCCGCAGAAGCAGCTGCAGTCCTCCCAGACCAAAGATGAGATCAATTTCTCCAAGAAATAAACTCCAAATTGTATTTAGTCAGGTCACTAATTTTCATATTTCTTACTTAAGCTGTTTTATAAAGAGTAAATTTTCCATTGAGAAAATAATATGCTACAGAACTTTGTCCTTGTAAAACAGTTTTGTTTAAGCAGTCAATGCTTACCATATGTGGCAATAACCAAAACAACCAACACCTTTTAATGCTACATGTTTCGGGTTTTGAAGCCAGAACTACCTTTCTTAGATTTTACAGCTTATATATATTATCTGAGTGTTTAATTTCAATCTGATAGAAGAGCAACCAGCTGGGGGCTAAGCGATGGTTTGACGCACAGTGTTATGAATCCAAAACCTGTATTGAATCTGTGGAACTGATCTAAACACAAAAGCTTTAAATGAGACAGTTTCATTCCCCTCTCTCACCTTACCTCCTACTGCATACCGCCTACACAGATATAAGTATGCCATTGCAAAATTACTTTTCCACAAATATTGCTGCAAGTTGAGGGGGTAAACAGATCTGTGTTATCACTTGGATTTCCTGTTTTGTTTTGTGAGGATACGATAGCTCATCTACAGGCAAAGCAACATAACATCGAATAATATTTTCAGAATAGTTCTTTAAGTATTATTCTAGATTTTCCTAATTGTCTAAATTACTGCCCTACTGATATTTACTTTTCTCTGTTGCCACCATCATTTCCCAATCTGCCAAATCATGAGAAAGGCAGTAATACGCTCCACGTTGTCGATGGCTTTTTCAATAGCACGGTTACGTCGTGCTGTAGGTACGATCTCAGCTCTTTCTTTGGTAGACATCTGCCTAAGTTAAGAGGGTGCGTGTCCCTGCCGGTGCCTCTCCGTGTGCCTGCGCATCTCGGGACCGGAGCCTGGTGCTGCCAGTGCCAAGGCAGGGGATAACGCCTCCCCCCTGGAGCCAGCTGCTGGGATGTACGTGGTACATCTTTAGGTTTGGCGGTGGGGCTGTAGATGTTCCTGTAGCGTCTCCCTTTGCTCTTAGGAGCAGGGTTGGCAACGCACCAGTGTAAACACCAGCACTGTGAGCTGAGGTTTCCTCCTGGAAACATCCCACAGGGTTTTTTGCACAGGACTGAGAGTGTGACTGCACTCACAGAGGCAGGGTTGCGAGCTCAGATGCCCAACGAGTGGGAAAGGAAAAAGCAAGGAGCACATCACCCCAGCATCCTGTGCAACAGACTCTTCTCTCATACAGCAGAAATGAGTGCCTTAGTGGCAAAGTGGCCCTAAATTAGATTTAAGGATTACTGGGGGTTTTTTTCATGCGTTATTTGTATCTTGCTGCCAGGGATCTGCCTTTCTTCTGAGAAATGCTTAGTGGGAACTATCAGTTAACACATTTATCAGTTAACTGTAGAAGTCATTGGAAAAAAAAAAACAAAACCCTGAAGTTGACATTTCCTCGTAACAACATGTACATGATCAGTAAAAAAGCAGTGCGAAAATCATAATTATTATAAATGAAACAGAAACTATATGAAACAGAAACTGAGTTATCATTATAAAGACTCTTCCTTACCACTGATAAACTGTTTAGTGATAATTGTTACTGCCATTATTAGTTTTGCAAAATTTCAGCAAAATATTACAGCTTAAGGAGAATTGGCTGCTTAGTTCAAGATTAGTGTGCACAGTCTGTTAAGATGCCCAGTAAGTTTCTTTTTCAAATAGGTAACACACTGTGTTCACGTTTTTTATTTTTCAATCAGGTATAGTTGTTCAGGAGTGGTTTAGATTTTTAATCAAGTATGGAGTTACTGGCTTCCCGTATTGGCTTTGGGTGCTTGAGTTTGTACAGGACGCAACAAGATGTTCTATTCATACGAGTCTGTGCCAATTATTCCTTTATTTTAGGATTTCTGGAAGTTTTGTATGCTGTTTTTCCCTTTTTTTTATAATTCCTGGAGGTGTAGATTTTTAAAATAAATTTCAAAATTGGTTTCATTCAAGAAGTAAGTTCTGCTAAAAATATTTCATATTTAAAGCCCAGCTCTTTCTGTGGAATACGAGGCAAAACACACACCTGGCTTAGTGAACTGGTTTGCAATTCATGAAACAGCACATTTTACCCTTGGTCTAACAAAGTCCTGGCAAAGGAAATGCCAGGTGATGGTTTTGCCATAGGATGTGACCACACACTTCCCACCGTGGCACCACTTTCAGGGCAGAGCTGATAAGACTTTGTGGCTCAGACACACATGATGTTTTCAGTTGTAGTGAAATTGGTTAAGAAATCATACAAAGAGCACAACACTTGATACAGGGCACTGTGAGGAGGTGACACTGGCGCGGGGAGACTGAAGGCTCTGCCTAACCCTTTCCAATGAAGAGAGTAGGCAAATGCTGTTGCGTCCTCTGTAATTAACTGATTTTCACCATTATTTTTTTTCAAATTCATACCCAGCTCTATGAACGAGGCTGTGAGCCCAGCTGTGCTAGCCCTACAATCCGCCAGAGCCAGTGAACGTCTCCCCTGCTACATCTCTCCCTCCCTTTATTTGTTAGTCTTGTGCAAACCCATATTGGCCTCAAAAGTCATTAAAAAACGAACAGATATTTTCATCATCATTTTTACACCATTCTGGCTACAGCTTTGATTTTGCATGAGAGAGGGAGGGGCTAGGACCATGAGCATGGAGATGGAGATTGCACGGACCACGCTCCCTGTCCCTGCACATTCTTCCCTATTTTCACGCACATTCAGTAATTCATTGGTTCATAACCTCTAGGAAAATACTCTTCTTGCCATACGTCCTCCCCAGTCTTCACTGGCAGCGAAGATGACAGCCGGACTGCCCACCAGGACAGACATAACAAGGGGTGGTCACAGTGGTACTGGTGTAGCCAGCGGATTTGCAGCACTGTAATGAATGGATAATTAGGCTCTAATCATCCACAGCTGCTAACCTGGTCAGTGTAACCTTTGTTTTACTGCTGCACAGGACCCATCAATTGGTTGTCTTATTGCATGGTAATGGGTATAATAGATTTCCAAACGGTCCTTCAATCCGGGGTCAATGTAGTGCTGAAACAGACTAATTTAGGCATTCTTCATCAGTGGCAGCCTTTCCTCTTCAACTAATGACTCTGGCTTTTTCAGAGGTCAGAAATACTTGTAGGAAGCAGTTTTATCTGCAGGTAGCCTCAGTGACACATGCTGCCCTCTGCTTCAGGTTCTCTTGGAGGGTTTTGAAAGGAGTGCCTGAGAAGATAACATGCTTGAGCATGGTAACAAGGAAAAAAGAAGAGACAAGACAGGCTATAGTATTATTTTCTGTTGCACACATGCAGAGGAACAAAATGTAGAGATAACTGTGATGGAGCGTGTCATGTCATGGCTGAGAAGTAGGAGCTGCATATTCTCAGCTTTCAGATGGCAAGAAGATGAATGGCCCAGGACCATTCATGGAGCACTGAACAGTTGTCTGTTACAGGTAGGGCCTCTCTTTCTTGTGATTATTTATGTTATATAGTGTAACTGTTCAGCAAAACCTCTCAGTCTGTGCTCTCTAATGCGTGTTGGACACACCAGGGAATGCAGCTGCAGACTAGGCATTTGTGGGGGCACAACTGCCAACTAATTAGTGCTGCTATTTCAGGAGGAGGCAGGGTTTGCTAAGATTATGCAGGAAAAGACAATCTGCATATCTAACCAAATGTCAGCTGGATGTGGGTAAGACTGTGCCCAGAGCAAGAGCGACCATGACTTCTGGAGGTTCAGCAGTCTCGTGCAGGGGCAGCCCACCAGAATCGGGCATCTCCAATTGTGGGTGAAGCTCCAGGCAATTTTTAGCTTTTCAGAGGATTATAATGACTTGTTAAATTCGAGGCAGATGCATGTCGTGCTGACCTGTATATCTTTGCATGGTCTTATATGATGAATCACTGGCAATGCAGATTTTGCACAGCACTAGCCGTGCCCACGCCAAGTCTAGTTCTGAAATGATTAATTCCTGTGTGGAGGAAAAGGTATGTGTTAGACCTCGGTATGTGTGATAAAACAAAATTCACATAAATATTACAATGAGACATATAATGAACATCGAGCCCTGCACTTCAGAGAACTTTCCATTATCAATGGTCCTTACTTGTATAAAAATCATATTAATGAAAAAAAAAAGCTCAGAATAAATAGGTTGGTTTACCTATGTCAGGATTGCTAGTATTAAAAATAAAAAGGAATTACAGACTCTTCCATTGTTTGATTGACCTACTTAAGCCAATGCTTCCAATATAAATGCCCAATACTGTCAAATTGGACACTGGAAGTTGAAGTCAATCAGCACCCCTTTGAAAAGCATCATCCGTTGTTGAAGAATTCATCCATTAAATAATGTCTTTGCAACTACATTTGAGATGCACAATCCCACAAAAAAAAAGGAAGCTGTGAAAAAAGTGTGCGGAATAGATTATACAGGTTGTCTTAAGAGCTACCTAGGTAGTGGTTTTGATTCTAGGGTAGATTTTTAATGGTGTGAAAAATAGTATATTGTGATTTTCTCCTTGAAATTTCAGTTTCAGCTGCTCAAAAAATGCATTTGCTTTCCAGACAGAATATTTTTTATTTCCTGGAAACTTGAAAATACTTATAGGAACCAGGCATTTCTACAGGCTATTTAGAGTCCTAATGAAGAAGCGGGCTGATGAAGAAAGCTCTGATCAGCTCCATTTTTACTCCTAAATCCGTGGAAAGCAAAAATATTATTCTCAGGCTCTTTGGGACTCTTCCAGTGCTCCTGGCTGAGGCAGAACTCCCAACAAAGCAGATGACAAATTTTTCCAGTAAAAAAGCCGTTAGTTTGACCGTGTCTCATTTATAGTCATTGTCTCATGAGGGTGGAAACAGATGACCATTGAGACACTACTGGGGTATTTCAAAGCTCAGCATGCTCAGACAAATCTTCCTTTCTCATATCCTTGGCAACCCCATGGAGGCCCAGAGGGGCTTTATTGGGAACAACTATGGTGGAACGAGAACGGGACAATCAGATTCTAATGAGAGAAGGATTTCTTCCAGGGATTTCAGATATGAAGTCTGCTGTGTGAGATGAAAAGGCATTTGTAACATGGACAAGTTTGATCATGTGGTCCATAATATGCAGTTCAAAGCCTACCAAGGTACTACACGTTGGGATTTTGCAGTGTGTGTACTCATGTGAGTAAATCTAACTCAAAACATCAGTGGGACAATCCCATAAATGTGACTGTTCTTTTTTTTTTTTTTTCCAGAATAGGCTACCAGATTCCACTGTTTGCTGGCTTCTGCATCATGTTTGTGTCAACAATCAGTAAGTGTCCACATCTTATTTGGTCTGGCCCAAGTGCAACTTTTAAATAAATGATCTATAATAATTTTCAGGAGGAATTCTTCATGTTGATGTAGAGGGCCTGATTTCCAAGGAAAATGTGAGGGTGGCTGCACCTTCTGGATGGTGGTACTGGTGGGGTTTGATGAGTATGCTCTTACGAATATACTCTAAGGAATTCACCGCCTTCCATTCCACCTCAGCGTGCCTCTTAGCTGAATCTTTTTCTCAGGTTCTTGTAATCTGAAGTGGTGCTCAGTTTTAAACTGATAGCCATGGGAGGGCTATTTTGCAAGGTCCTTAACAACGAGCTGTCATAGGGGCTTATCAGACAGATCGTGAGGCTGCAGTGGCTCACGAGTAGAATATGAGTCAACAGTATCATAGTGTTGCTAAACATTGCTGGGGGATGTGCAAACAGGAGCATTGCCTGCAAGTCAGCTGAGATAATTTGTCTGCTCTAATGGCATTGATAAGGCTTCAGCTGCTGCTTTATGTTCGGTTTTGGCATGGCACTTAAAATTGTGGCCCAGGTGGAGAGAGTCTATGACAAAATCAATACCAGAGTCTATGACAAAAAGGAAGGGAACGGTTTTCCATGGCCACTGTACATAAGAGAAGGAATAACAAGCTTAAAACTGTATCATCAATGAGACTGAAGTGGTGGAGAACAGCACTTAGAATTTTAGAGTCACTGACAGCTCTCCATGTTAGGAACACGTTGGAAAATGTTGGTTGGGGTGGAGGTAACAACAATAAGCCTAATTCATGGCAGAAGTGAGTACTGTTGATTTGCTGGCATACTTTCTTCCTTTATTTTTCATAATTTTTCTCTCTCTGCATGGGTAGGGATTTTTGTACAAGCTGGTGAAAAGCCTGAGAGGCACAATGCCCAGGGCAGGTGGGAGAAGTGCATGGAGATCTTGGGTTTGGTTGGTGTGTAACAGCTTTCCCCAGCTATAAGCTGCCTGGTAAAATTCCTTAGGTAGCCAACAGATAGGAGCTTTAAAAAGTTGTTAAAAACTTACTGTAGATTTACCGATACTGACCTTGACAGAGGCTCTACAAGCAGAGATGGGCTTGGGTTTCTGGGACACTCCTAATTTCCAGTGTGGCAAAGAGGAATTTAGCCGGACTGATGAGTGCAGCATCCAGGGGCTCTGTTCCCAAAAGGCAGAGTGCAGCGTGGGGTGAAACCTCTTGGGCAGAGATAGAGAGACACCTCCTCAGGTGTGATTTCTCTGGTGGTCAGCTGTTGGGAGGATCAGGAGCTTGTTACAGCCCTTGGATGGGTGGAGCTGGCTTCCCTGCACCTTCAGCCCTTGCAGAGCTGGCAACACCAGGGTAAAACCTCTCTCCACCCATGTACTTACTGGAGGAAACATCGGTGCGTGCACACATGCAGGTGTGTGTGTGTGTTAAATCCAGCGTTCCCTGAATACCTGGAGCTTCAGGCTGGGCAGCCTTAAATGAAGCAGTGGGAAGAACGGTCTTCTAACTCCTTCTGTGTGCAGCTGAATCAGAGCAGGATGTAATCAAATCCTAAGTAATTAGTTAAAACCCCTTGTGCGCTTGCATTCTGTGTTACCAGGAGGCTTAGACACCTGAGAGCAATTCAACACTGACACATCTAAATGCAATAAGAGAAAATAATGCAGTTAGCATTGAAAGTGGCACAAGTCACTGTAAACACTTGACTAAATTGTATGAAGTTTTTGTTATAGTTTCAAGAAATCTAACTTTTTAACCTAGTTAGAGTTAACCTAATTTTAAAAATTTACCTCTGTTTTTCCTGCAGTGTTTGCTTTCTCCGGAAGCTACACATTACTGTTTATTGCCAGGTCCCTTCAAGGAGTGGGTTCCTCTTGTTCTTCGGTGGCAGGTAAGAGAAGAGATGATAAAATATGGATCACTCATCCTGTCATTTTTAGTCATTTTCTAAATTGTGTTTTGTCTGCAGTCTCAATAATTAATACAAAAATATTTAATTAAATCTATTTCACGTTTTTTCTACCCCTTTCATATAAAGTAGCTCAAAAGCAAATGTCTTTTCAGACTTTCTTGATATTTGGGTTGCAGTAAGGTAGAACACTAAATGAACTGCACTCTCCCTGGGATTTCTGCATCTGTGTCTTCAATACTTTAAATTAATTTTTAGCCATTTTAAAGGTCATTGGGAACTTATGTTGATAGTTATTGTCAAAGGGATAGCAGCTCTGTCTCCTACAGAAATTTCTGTTACAAAATGTTGTTTTCAAGGACTTACTATGCCATCTGCTTGTTTGGACTCAGTTTACCTGTACCAGATTTCCAACACAAGGTTATAATTTTCAAATTAGTAGATGAAATGGAGTATGGGTTTTCAGCCCAAATTATTCAACCATGACTGAGACTGGAGAAAATATGTTTTTTTTCACGTTAGAACATTTCACAGTCTTCTATTGGAAAAACTTCCCATGATGGCAGCAGAAATACGAATTTGGCTTGGAAAAGGAGGTGAATACGGTGTTTTGTCAAGAACGTGTCTTTTGGCTTCCTCAGGAAAGTTCCCCCTTCCAAGTCAGACTGCTCTATAAGCAGGGTTCACGTACACTCTGTAGAAAATTAACAAGAATTTGGCAGCTGGATTCCTCCTATGTTCCTTTTGCAGGGATTTTGTTCCAGCCCACATGTGGACAGTGCTGCTTGGGGAAAAGCCCCAGACTGGGGTTTCAAACCAGGAGCAAGAAGATGCTTAAGATGGGTTTGAAGCTGCTCCACAAGCACCAGACCAGGTTGCTCAAAGCCCCATCCAACCTGGCCTTAAACACTTCCAGGGATGGGGCATCCACAGCTTCCCTGGGCAACCTGTTCCAGTGTCTCACCACCCTCACAGTGAAGAATTTCTTCCTAATATCTAAATCCTCCCTCTTCCAGTTTAAAACCATTACCCCTAATTCTATCACTACACTCCCTGATCAAGAGTCCCTCCCCATCTCTCCTGTAGCCCCTTTTAAGTATTGGAAGGGGCTATAAGGTCTCCCTGGAGCCTTCTCTTCTCCAGGCTGAAGAACCCCAACTCTTTCAGCCTGTCTTCATAGTAGAGGTGCTCCAGCTCACATCGGTTTTCTCCTCTCTTGTTTTAAATTGAATGCCCTGCAGTTGTCCCTCACAGACATTTTTCTAAGGCTTTGCTCACCTCATTGCCCTTCTCTGGGTAGTCTCCAGTCACCCTCACCTTTTTTCCTGTGCTGAACCAGAACCAGCACTCAGAAGAAGCTCTGACTCCTCACAAAGGCAGAGGGAGTTACTTCACGTACCTCACAGGCAAAGGAAGTTTTCTGTAGTATTGCTGTCAATCAGTCGTTTACCTCCCCTGCCTTTGTGCGTGTAATCGTTCCTACCTAAGTGTAAAACCTTGTGTTATCTTCTTTGTACTGCTTCCTACTTTTTCCCCCAAATGTTTCTCCAAGTCTCACAAACTCATTGTGAATACTGATACTGCTCTCTAACTTGTTCTTCAACTGTTCATGCAAACAATTTGATGTTCATCCACGGTTTTCCAAGCGTGTTCATCTGCAGAGGACCTCTTCTCTTTTGGTGCACCTGATGGATTGTATTTGCTTAGTGATCAATCATGCAATATTTTGTTTTCTTTTTCTGGCTCACTATATAGCTGGGGACTTTATTTACTGAGTTCTACTTAAACCTTGATTTGAAAACAGAATTATTAATTTCTGTGAGGACTCTTCTGCAGCGCTTACCTCTACAGTGTCTGAATGCTTCGCAGAAAACACTAATAAATTGGGTTTCATGTTTCCTTTTGTGAAATGAAGGCTCATCATCAAATGCAGAAGTGAGGCATGTGAGCATACAGGTCAAAAGAATCCTTTAATTTTGGATGCTGAACTTGAAGTACTCACTTTCAAAGTAATCAGCGCGGCATAATACCTCGTGCCCACAGCACGGCTAGCACTGACCACAGTCACAGCTGGGAGTGGTCACCAGACCTTCACGTCTAGCGCCCAGAGTATAAATAACAGCAAATACTTGTCAAAAGCTTTGTTTCATCTAGTTGAAAAGCATCATCTAAAAGACTTGTGAAAAGACAGGGACAAAGAATCTAGCAAATGAGGGCATCATTAATTTACCTGAGTAATACTGTATAACAGAACATGGTCTTAGAGACTATTTACATTTGCCAAACCTCCTTTTTGTTTCAAGGTGAATTGCATGTGGAGGGGATATATACACACACACATATATATATGCTTGTATTCATATATAGAGAGATACCTGCTGTCATGTTTGTATAATGTTTAGTAGGGCTGGCAAATGAAATTATGACCATAAACTATAGTACACAGCTGCCTAATTTTGTGTTGTGCTCTTTTTTTTTTACTTTAATTCTTTTAATTTTTTATTTTAGGGATGGGTATGCTTGCCAGTGTATATACAGACGATGAAGAGAGAGGCAACGCAATGGGAATTGCACTGGGAGGCCTTGCTATGGGAGTATTAGGTCAGTAAGATGGAGGCTCTGCTGGCAAGAGAAACCACCCTCCAGCCTTCCCCAAAGCGTGTACTAGTGAGCTATGAGAGCAGCAGAAGAGTTTCATCGAATGCAATGTTATCGTGCCATCTCCAGATTAGATTCATGGTGCATGTTAACCACATTTCTTACACGGATACATATGAGATGTTTGGGTTTTATTTATGTGGAAGAGTGTTTTAGGGAGTGAAGAATATGGTTATTGTCATGATCAGTGAGCTTTGTGTTTAGTTTTTTTGTTTTGTTTTTGTTTTTTTTAAAGAGCTTTTTTGGTCACTGAGTGCCAAGAGTAGGATGCCCAAACGCTTGCAGAGCATGTTTGTTCAGACATGTGGCTTCACAACTCTGTCCATTCTTTCTCCCTGGCAGTTGGCCCACCTTTTGGGAGCGTCATGTATGAGTTTGTGGGGAAGAGTTCTCCTTTCCTGGTGCTGGCAGCACTAGCTCTGTTAGATGGAGGTCAGTAAATTCGAACAGTCGGTATCTCTATGTAGCACATCCCTTTCGTATTCTTACCATCTAACCCCCTTCTTGAAGAAATGTTACAGTATTGATTTCTTTTCACAGCTATTCAATTATTTGTTCTGCAGCCATCCAGAGCACAAGCAGAAGTAAGTATTAAGGTAAAACACTCTAGGCAATGGATGACACTTTGCTTTTCCTAATCCCAAGCTTTTGTTTTGTAGAGTCAGAAGGGGACACCGTTGCTGACTCTTTTGAAGGACCCATATATCATTATTGCAGCAGGTACCAGATCCTTTTTGTTCTGTTTTGTTTTGTTTTTCTTTAAACTATCTGCTGATGTTGTACCTGGCACTCTGGAATGCCTCAGGCTGAGCTGATTTAACAATATTGTCATTTTCATTAACATAAAACTCAAAGAAAAAAAACCAAAACAAACATCTGTTGGTCACACAGGATGAATACATCAGTAGAAGTAGAACAGGCAGAAATTTTGAAATGTAGGTGTCTTTCCAGCTGAGAGGACACTAATTACTTGTGGTTACTTGCTAAGGCAATGAGATGTGGCCAGGAAGCTTTCTGTGAGGCAAGTGAATAGGGCCGAGGCTTTCGGAGGGAGGGATTGCTGGTACATTGCAGATGTAGGGAATAACACTCAACTTTGTTTCTGTTTGAAGAGGGGAGTAAGTTTGTTCTCTAGAGCATGGGTTGTATCTCAGGGTTGAATGGTGAATGGCGTTTGGTATTACACATATCATTTTTCTACTGAGTCTTTCTGTCTCAAGGGAAGTTTGCCTTTTTGCATTGTGTTTCGTAGAATGTTTATTCTGAAGTCTGTAATTAAGGCTGCCCCTTTTCAGATATTTTATGAGCATTGGAAAGAGATTGTAATTTTTACAGTTTTACTCCTTAATTCTAACCTGTTTGTCCAAGAAAGCAATTCTTCCAGGCATTTTTTGGGTTGCTGTTTCTTGGTGTTCTTAGGAAATGACCATTACCCCAACTCTTGACTAGAAACTTGGTTGAGCTGTGGCTAAAGCTATTGCAAACACTTTTGCTTGAGAAATTTTTGGGGCGCTAAAAGACCTTTACATAGAATAGAAGTATTTGGGGAAAAGAGTAGTAAAGAGAGTACCTGTCATAAGAGCCACTGTCCCCCTCCCACCTGGCATCAGTGCCCAGGATTTGAGAAAGTCCCCGTGGTGGGTTACCAGTGGGGTTGGATGCTGCACCCAGGGTTTCTGCCTCCTGGGACAGAGACTGCCCAGTGCTTTGACAGTATGGATGATGCTGATGTTCACTAACCGCTGCCTATTCTCCCCACACTTTATTTCCCTTGCAGACCAATTTATATTTTTTTTTTTTCAGAGCTGAATGCAAAATACCAACTATAAATTCAGCCTTTTATCTGGCCTACTAGTGCGCAGGAGTCCAAATGCAGATTTCTTGATGGACTACACTGTTCAGGTGTTAAGTGCCTCAGTTGGGAAGTTGTTGCTTTTTACAGTGGAAAGGGTCTGAAAGTTTCATTTGCTCTCTCACACCCCAAGGAGTTTGGTGTTTTCCTTGCTCTGTTTTCTAAGATGGGAACTTCCGTTCCTGATGTTAAGGGGGAAGAGTGGGTAAGCAGTTGGTTGGGACGGCAGAGTTAGCTCCGTGCTCTGACACCTTGAGGCAATCAGTCAAGGAACCATGTCACATTTCTCCATATCTAAGCCAGGATACTATGTCTTTTGCTTCAAAAGGATGCTGAGAATGTAAATGTCCCACGCTGTGTACGATGTTCAGATATAACGATTAGAGAGAAGGTTAAAAGTCCATTGGGTTTGCACTACTCAGGGAGATCAGAGGGTTTGAGTGGCTTTTAAGCCAGTTAATGACCTCATTAAAAATTTGACTGCATCTCTAGTGGGCTGATTTGTTAACCACAACTAAAACCCAGGGTCTTTGTAGGCACACTGCAAATGGACTAACAGTTTAAGTGTTTCTTGCACTCTCAATTTAGGTACACTAATTTCACGGTATAAATTCAGATTCAATCTCCTGAGCGTGAGTCATACACTTGAGCCATAATTATCTGTATTCTCAAAGTACGAGCCCTTCCTGCCCAATTTGGCTTATCTATAGCACAATATTAGTCTTTAACGCAAGGCGTCTTGAACTCAAGCATGATGTTCCTCTCTCTCTGTGATGTTTTCCCTTGATGACCCATGTTGCCTGTGAGCTAATAGCGTCGACTGTCGGAACAGACTGGAGGCCAGTGCTCTTGTTCACTCATGGTGTGTCCCAGTCCCTATGGCCAGTCCAACTGCCTGGTCCCCTCCAGTGCCAGCTATAGCTACTGCAGGATGCTCTTTGGCCATTCCTGTTGAACATCCACTCACCGATCCAGATGGGGAGGTCACAAAGATGAGGGCATCAGAGGGACAGGACAAGATGATATGGCAAGCTCACATGAAAACCTCTGCAGGGAAAGGAAATATGAGCAAATATAGACTCTGCCTCCTATGGTGCATTGTGTCAGAGGTGATGCTTCAAGGTCAGTGGCACCAGTACTCACTGACTCAGGCTAAAGAAACATTATTGATGCTCTTTATCACTGCTAGAGGAGCTCAGTGAATGAAGTCGACGTCATTCTTGCAGCCAGACCTCACTGACAGGGATTAAAGCAACTTTACCTGCTACCAGGTGACAAAGTTGCATTGACAGGCAAGTTGGTTTAAACTATCAGATCCAAAAACCAGAGTTGAGACAGATATCATCATGATCACATGGGTTCTTGAGAAGGTATAGAACAGCTTTTCACTCCATACCTGCTTTTTCACAGAAAAATACTAGTGACATCTATGGCACTCTGCCAAAAGTTGAGTGGATTCTCAGCTGCAGAGATGGGTCCAGCTGGAGGGCTGCAATTTCACAGCTTCTGACCAACACAGGACATTTAAACAAGATACAATGTAGGATTTACGCTCTTGAGATGTGGCCCTCTAAAGAGAGGTCAGCTCCGTGCAAGACAGAGATAAAAAATATTCTTATCTTCTTTTGGGGAAGCTTTGCGAAGGTAGCACGATCTCTTTTGGACTTTGCTCTGAGTTTGCAGAGTACCAGCTCAGACTCTCACTTTTCTTTTGGGGTATGTCCTCAAGATCTGAAGTACCTTTGTCACCATGTACCAGAATACTTTGGTCAGCTCTGGTGATGCTTCCTGACATCATGAGAAGTAAATGCCTCACATGCATGCACACCTGTTTCTCATTTCTTTGTGAAGTTTGTTAATAAGACCTTTGCTATTTAAGCTGTCTCTGTTAGAAAGGCCCTGCTTCCTCTGGCTGCACTTTGTGTGGCTTGAAATGTTTTTCCAGCATCAAGGAAGCCGCTGGAGTATGACTGATTTTTTTTTTTTGCTTGGAAGAGGGCAGCCCCAAGGTGTTCCACTGGGGCTCCTCAGGACTCTACCCTAGTGGGAGCTTGCACCAGAGTGGAAAGGTTGGCTTCAGATCTAACCTTTCGTCCGTAGGGTAAAGCAGCACTGACCGGTTTCTGCTTGCCCCGGGAAGGGAGTGAGCCATCTGGCCTGCGAGTTCATTTTAGGAATCGTGGATGCACAGTCTAATATATTCTGACAGGTTTGAGCAAAGAATGGCATCAGTGCTCATTTTGTTTTGAACTGTATGATGAGGAACTTGTTCCAGGAGAAATAATGTTTCTCTGACCTCAGACAAATGAGGGTTTGTTGGTCTTTTTTTCAAATGTAAAATTTGGATGGTAAATGACTGTAAGAGACTAGAAGATTTTCTTAAATTTCAGAGATTATAAATATTAGGAAGAAAAGAAAAGTGGTAACACAAGGTTGAGGCTGTTACTTCTAGCAGTGACTTCCAAACTCCCTTGAAAGCCATTTTGTGAGGGATTAGCAGAGGAGAGGTGCCCTGTTGCCCTGCATTAGGCTTTGACTGCCTTGGGGTGTTTTGAGTAAGTGGGAAAGGCATCTCGAATCCAAAGAAATACCTGGGGGTTTAATAATCCCCATGCTAAAGCTGAAGTGCACTCCTGAGGACAGATGGACTTGACGCAAACCCAGTGGAGCCTGGATCCGCAGGCGGTGGAGCAGGGCAGAGCTGAGCCGGCGGGCAGGACTGAATCAGCACTCCACCGCTTGTTATCCTTTGAATCTGGGGGACTGAAGGTCCAGAAACTCAAAAGAGATTTGGAAGCTTTTGAAATTCATAGGGCTGGGCAAGCTCAGCCAGACTCATGCTTTGCTGCGTGGAATTACTGGCTGCCAGCTACAGGATCTCAGCACAAAATTCCCTTTTGTAGGGACAGACAGCTCTGTGGTTGTCTCCTGGTATTTTTAGGATCGAGACCTCCCCATCTCATCATAGTCAGTCTCAGGTGATGGAGGCAGAGGGTCAGAGCCTGTGCCTCTTACACAGCGAGGCTCCGTTTTTGCCCCAGGAGACTAGATAGAGACCAAAATATTGTGGTTTTAGTTAATCATTTGTACAACAGTCAAACCTCCTGAACTTTTTAAATGTCATCAAGCTCACTGCAGACTTTCACATTATGAAATAGCTTAACCTTTATTGTAGGTTTTCTAGGAGAATAGAAATATATATAAAGAATGATTTTACATTCTGTTCTATTTAACATTAATCAACATCTGATGCATGATAAATAGGACTGTAAAAAAGTGCAGTGTTTTATGTAAAAGCATTCATTTTTTGCATGTTTTTTTGTTCATAGTCAAAAGAAATAATTGCTACGTCTTTTTTTTTTCCCCTCCCCCTCCCCTTCATTCTCTAAGGATCAATCTGCTTTGCAAACATGGCGATTGCTATGCTTGAACCAGCGTTACCCATCTGGATGATGGAGACCATGTGTTCAAAGAAATGGCAACTTGGTAAAGTACAGTATATTATTTGCCTTGCTATATTTTGCCTAATGACCTTTTCAGTTCTGATCCTGTTAATGATGGTCTCCTTATACGCTTCCGGGTAGTCTTCTTTTTTAAAATGTCTTTAAATTGTCAGTGTTACACTGACACAATTGCAAACATCAGCTTGTAAGAAAAATAGGTAGTGGATTGACGTTACGTTACTGTAGTAGTGGTTCCACTAAGGGCCAGCACTCACACTACAAGAAGAAATAGGTGGAGGCAGCCATGACTTGTCCCGGCTCCTTTGGGAGCCCCAGCAGCAAATCTAGCCGTGAGTGTTGGTTGGGGCAGCTGTGAGATGGCCGGTGAGCCCCAGAACCAATTTCTTTGGGGTTTTTCCCAGAGGGCATCCTTCCTCAGTCTTAGCTTGAATTGGCAGGAGTAGGCAGCCACAGAAATCTGCAGCGGGTGCAGTACTTTTGGTGCAGAGCACACCCGCTCCAACACATCATCCCTCTACGGCTGTTCATGGCCACATGCGGACAAAGGATGGGCTTTACTTAAAATGTAGCCACTGAGGGCATGAGGAGCATTTCCCCTTGAATCTGAGAGATGTGACATCCTTCCAATGGTCACTTAATCATCCCATTCCACAGAAAGCAATGGGAGACCCCCAGCTTGGATCACCTTATGACCTGTAGTGCAGTCTCGGGAAACCAGTGTCCACAGGCAAACTGGGAATTTGTCCCATGTATCAGGTTAGACCAGAGAGTAAAATGGGGGCAGTTACTTTCTCGGTGAACAAGGAGGGGAAGAAAAACAGACTAACTTCCAGTGAGTGTCAAACTGTGTGCAGGAGGTTAATGTAAATCCTCTTGGGTGTGGGAAAGAGTTACTGTTAAAAACGCAATGTATATTTGATAACATTAACAAATGTTCATGGATGTGACTTTTCATTAAGGTATTTTTTAGTATTAAGATATGGCATTTGAAAGAAAAAGTCCTTCATGAAAATGATGTTCAGCTAGCGTCCAATGAATATCCCTACTCTGCCTTAATGTAGGTGTCCCTATGCCGTATCGAAAGCACAAACCTTAGTTCTGATTAATGCAAACTGAGTTCTAGGGTGGCCATAGGTAGCAGTCCTTGATGTGCTGCTGTGCTGTCAAACACGGTAATGACCGCTAGCCTGTAGTACAGCAAAATTAACGTGCAAACCTAGACGTTTTAAGCCTCACGAAGAAAAAGAAAGATTGCTTATCTGCCTCCCTCACTAGAGTTTCATATCACTGGTGCAATGGAAATGAGATTTATAATCTCTTAGTTGAATAGAGGTTCCTAGAAGGAAAATACCCATTTTAAATTAAGACTACTTTTACCACGTAATGATATAAGTAATTGACTCAATTGCGCTTTGTCTGATTTGACAACATTAATTAAAGTTTTTAAGCCTCTTAAATTATAACTTGAACTGCAGGGTTTTAGGCAAATGATTATCTTATGCAATTTGGAGATCCAGCTGTTTGAAGCATGATCTGAAGAAGGTTTAAAGAACCTTGATTTGATCAATTAATGTTACTGTGCATAAAGCTTATTTAGAAAATTACAGTTCTGCTTCAGTATTCCACATCTTACACACAAACCTGCAAGTCTTATTTAACGAGCCTTTGCGGTATTCTTTTCTGTATTTTTTTACAGCTGTCAAGGTCTGCTGTATGTGCCCATTTGGTATAAACAGATAGCTCCGAGCAGTACTGAAGTAGCGGTGGTTACACAGGTGAAAATGTTTCCCCAGCATCACCATTGTAACCCACAAGGTTTTTAATCACAGGATATTGCTGTGCTAAAAATTACGTCTTGATTTTTTTTTTTTTTTTCCTTATGAATATCAGAGAGATAGGAAGGAAGATGGATAGGCAGGAAATGAGAAAATCTATGTTGTCTTGGTGAAAGATGAGGAGCATATACACTTAAAGGAAATGTTTGATTTTGTACCGTAATGTCACAGCTGCCGTCTAAATCTGAATTACCTGATTTAACAGTGACCGAATGGAAAGCTTGTCGTGGCATGTGCTAATTTGTCAGACTTTCCCAGTTTTGTCAGGATTCCCAGCTTTATTTTTCTTAAGAAGCCACAAAATTTAACAGGAACAACAGAAAAATACTATGTGTTATTTCTTCCAAGACACATGAACCATTCAACACCATTGCACAAGGGTCCAGCATTAGGCACAGCCACCCCCTTCCTCTGCCTCTCAGATATTTTTCATACAAGGTCTTCTCCTCAAGGGCAGTCCCTGCCTGCAGCATCCTCCCTGGTGCTCTCCGGGCGATGGCACACTGCTCTCTATTAGCATTTCTTCCTTTAACATTCCCCCTCCGGCTGGGTCCTGCCCTGCAGCTTACATGTAGGGAGAGGATGAATCCTCAAGTACAGGCTGTAATTGGCTTTGAAACCAGAGATGTTTCTGGCCACTGTGCAGCTGGCATCGACTCCAGATACAGCTGCTGCTGTGGAAATCTCAGGACTAGAGAAAAAAATGCTTGTCCCAACAGGATCTTTTTCCCAGTGGATGTGGGGGAGATGGGAGGGTCTGGGTACCTTTCGATCAAAGTAGGAATGAATTTACTCGGGTGCTCTCATCTGCAAATCATTACAGATAATTATTTTTTAAAATTTATACCAATGACTGATTGTTTTTAAATTAACTTTTGCTGTAAATACATTGCCTAAATAATTTCAAAACTGTGTTTTTAAGGCTTTTTCACCTTTAAATTACTGATATAGGCTTGGCATTGGTTTCTGCTTGACCAAGGACCATATCATGGCATTACAAACTCGCCTTAAGATGAGGGCTCATGGTGTGCAAAGCCACAGCAGCAGTCCTGCTGATCGCTCCTCCAGGGAGGGATTCACCCACCCCTGACCGTTCTGGGCTTGCTGCATGTGCTGAGCATATGCTCCATAAGCCATGCAACCAAGAAAGAGTTGCTTTCCTTGACCTATCCCAAAGCTTACTGTAGTTAGATATAAACTTTGTGCTCTTTGTTGTTCTGTCCCCTCTCCCATACCACTGCTTGTAGCCAATGCTTAAAAAACTCTTTTCAAAGGCCTCACATCCCTCCTGCATTTCATAGATGATGTCCTTAGATTTCATGAAAAGGCTGCAGCAAACCGGATATTTGATTTCATTTTTTTTTTTTCAGGGCTATGCACAAAGACCCTGTTAGATGCGTTCAAATCAAAATTGCAGTGTCTGGAATTTATTAGTTTCTTCTAACGCTTCACTAAAATCATTGCTGATAAAATATCTCATTCATATTTTTCAGGCGTTGCTTTTCTTCCAGCTAGTATCTCTTATCTCATCGGGACTAATCTTTTCGGAATACTTGCGCACAAAATGGGAAGGTATGCTTCATTTAAAAATACTAATAATCTTCCAGTGTGTTCGTGTACCATTTCCAGTGTTTCCCAGGGCAGTTTATTGATGATGGAAATTATTAAAGTTTGTTCTATACTAGCAAAATCACTTTTTTGGAACATGTTGCTACTTCGACTGTGTAACTCAGCAGTTCAGACATGACTCTGAAACATTCGTGATTAGCTCTAATATCTCTGTGTCACCCATCTCTGAGTGATGTTTCTTCTTTGATAGGTGGCTTTGTGCTTTACTTGGAATGCTAATTGTGGGAATAAGTATTTTGTGCGTAAGTAGATCACGTAACTTTCAAACCGTCTAAATGTTCGTGTGTTCATCTTCAAATATGTGTTTTCCCCGTGAGATTTTGCTGGAGTTTCTGCTTTGTGATATGTTGTTAAACAATGTGTAGTTAATAGGTTCCAGATCAGAGTTTTGAGTGCTTTCAAATTTCAGTGCTTCAATTATTTTAAGGAAGAATGACTCTGAAAGGAGGAGGAGGATCCTTTTTTTGAGCTGTCACTCAAAAGTTTATTTTTGATCATAATATTAAGTGTGTCAGTGCTTTAATGGCACAGTTGTCTGAAACTAGCCCAGAACAAGGATCAAACTCTAACTTGCACATCTGTACCAAGCGTGCCATAACTACTCTGAGAATTTGTCTTAGAAAAAGAAAGCTAACCTCGTTAGCATGTGCAGTGTGACTTAATTAACTGCCTGAAATTTCCTTTATAGGTACCCTTTGCTAAAAACATTTATGGGCTCATAGCACCAAATTTTGGAGTTGGATTTGCCATTGGTAAGAAAAATTACAATGACTTCTTACAGGCTGTTGGTTATGTAAAAATGATTTTATATGGAGTTACATGGAAAATTAGTTTTGTTGCCATTCTGACCTGACAGTAGCGAAGCCTGAGCTGTGGCCCAAACTGGAGGGTAAAGCAAGAAGGATTAAAGGAGGGTGCTCAAGGCAGTTTCAACCAGGCTGCTGTTAGATGAGCTGGATTCTGAAGACTGTCCAGAATTGTTCCATCGACCTAAACAGATCTTTCAAACTGTCCATGAATTTATATCTTCTTTTCAGAAATAGAGCAATGCACTGCCCAAAACCCACAAGTCTTCCCTGTTGTGGAAAAGAAGTTAAATAGATACTTTTGTAGAAAAAAACCAAAACAAAACACCAAAACCAGTCTAAAATTTGTGTTCATCGGTAGGAATTCTCAAGCCCACACACACATACTCTTCTTCAAGTGTAATGTGTGAACTTTGCTTATGCTGGACCACGCAGTCAGGCTGGAGCGGGGGCTATGGCTTGGATTTTAGCGCTTGGCTGGTCAGCAAATGTTCTGGGGCATCTTCAGGCACGAGGGATGTGTAGCTGGGAAAGAAGTTACAGACGTGACTACAAATCCCCAGTATCTCTGCAGTTTTTTTTCAGCTGTCTTGTGCCATTTCTTGCTAGCAATGAAAGCGGGGAACCAAAGACATGTTAAAACCACTGTAGCAATTTTGATTAACTGGAAGCTAATGGAGTCTTTTAGGTCTACAGTAAGCATAAGCTCAAACAAAATAACTTTCCTCTAAATGAAAGGTAACTTGGCTGGTAACGTGAGGTAAGAACCTGAGCACAGACGGTTGCTGGGAAGTGTTTGATGTGCTTTAAGCTCACATCTCTCTTGCCCTCTGGCAAGTGTCATGTGTACACATCCATGCGTGTCCATGTGTGACCTCACTGTAAAGATCATAAAAAACATGGATAACAGTTATTGAAGAATAGGATAATACAGGTTTTTAAGAATTTAAACTTATTTAAGAATAAGCATCCTTTAATAAGTTGCCTTTGCATCCTGTTTTAGCACATAGTTGGCCAAGACATTAAAATGAAAAAAGAACCACAACAAACCAACAGTATTTTCCTGATATATGTTTCCTTCCCTCATGACCAGGAATGGTGGACTCCTCCATGATGCCAATTATGGGCTACCTCGTAGATCTGCGTCATGTGTCGGTCTATGGCAGCGTGTACGCAATAGCTGATGTTGCCTTTTGCATGGGCTTTGCCATAGGTAAGTCCAGCCTTTTCCTGCTTATAATGCACAGTTTAAAGAAGAAAATATACCACAATAGTAGGTGTGAATCCCAGCAGCATTCGCAGGCTTTGAGCAGGGGGTTCTTAGTTTGCACAAGAAATCAAAACAGAGGGAATTGTGTTTAGCATCTGTTCCCCTCTGCCGTGCTCAACTTCATTAGCTCTAAGAGGCTTGAAAGTGTCAGGCCCTGAACACAAATAAGGTATTCCTAGGAAAGAGGCATTGGAACATTTAAAACTGACACCACAGCTGTCCTCTGAATAGTCTGCAAGGGGAATAACTCCCCACTGACCCTCTGCCTCCTTGAGTGAGTGATACAGATGTCCCTAGGAACATCTCTAATTTCTTCGATGAATGTGGAGTATGGAGCCAAGAAAGGTTTATGTCGTAATTACAAACATGTCTTTACATTCCTCAAATCAATTTGTAAAGCAGGAGTTTTGTATATAAAATTACTGTGGTTTAAAGTGACTGCTGCGAATTTTGTGTCTGAGCGATCTGCAGAAAAGGGTTTTTATTTATACAAGGTCCCTCTGCTGGCGGTGCCATTGCAAAGGCCATTGGATTTCCATGGCTCATGACAATTATAGGGATTGTGGATATCCTCTTCGCTCCCCTGTGCTTTTTCCTTCGAAGTCCACCTGCCAAAGAGGAAAAAATGGTAAGCATAACATGGTTTCTTTCTTTTGATTTTGGGTCTGTATTTTTTTTTCAGTGAAACAAATGATAACTTATTTCTGCATCTTTGCCTCTAACTTCCCCCAGATGGGCTCAGTACAGTTTATTTCACCCTCCTGCATCATCTTGGGAATGAGCTCCGCCTTCTTTTTATGTCCAAGATGTATAAAGAAAAGCTTTTTATTAGTTACATGTTATAAAAGTGACTGTGATTAACAGTCTTTAACAGACTTTTTTCCCCATTAACATTCACATTTGCTGTCTGAGTCCATGTAAAAGTCTACTTTCCACAAGCCCTGGAGTTTGGAGTTCCCCTGCTTATTCCTTGAGTTCTGCCCCGGGACACCCATGAAGGTGCCTGCAGGATCCTTTCCCTCCAATTGCTCACTGTTTGCTTAGCTTGTCGCCCTCCCAAAAAAAAAAAAAATCCTGCTTTGGATTTGGTAGTCCTTTTCCTTCATTTCTCCTCCTATAACTTTCTCCTCTTTCCCTTTCTTTCCCATTGCTGTAGCTCAATTTACCCTTTATACAATGACCTTTATCTGCTCCCCTGTGCTGCTGTTCAAGACTTGCTGTTCCCATCAGTTTATACTTGCTCAGGTTCGAAAGCTCTCTTGCTGCAGGAGGGGATGCACTGCTTTGCTCACAAGGTTTCCTTCTGCTCAGCAAGAAGATGGGAAACTCCTTCAGGAATGAGAAGGCAGTGCAATCCCTCTTGTGATTCCAGGGATGGGAAACTCCTTCAGGAATGAGAAGGCAGTGCAATCCCTCTTGTGATTCCAGGGCTGGGAAAATCCTGAAAAACAAGCACCAATCTCTGTTGCAACGTCTGTAACCAGCTGCAGGACTAGCCCGCTCAGTGCTCCCTCCTCACTCATGATGAACGAAGTTGACTTGGGTTCAAAATGTAGTTGCGTGTTGTTTATTTTGGTGAAAACGTAATTTTGCATGTGCATGGTCTTACTACGCAGAGCCACATCTCTGCAAGGCAGGAGCAGAACCTGGTGCACAAGCTGCTCACGCTTTGTACCGGCACGAGTAGGAAAGCTGGAAGGATGAGTCTTGCTGAAACATTGGCATATGTGAGGGCAGAGACCTTTCATTTTGCACATATTTGGACTGCAGAATCCCAGAGATTCCAGCTAATCCCTTCTTATGACCTTTGCAGACTGCACCGATTTGTTTTATTTTTATTTTATTTTTTTACACACTTATTAAGGCTGAGGAACAGAGAAGTTAAACAAGTTAAAGGAAAAAAAAAAAAAAAGAGCCGCTGTTTGCTAGAGAAATGAAGTTTATCATATCTATATCTCCCTGTCAGCAACCAGGGAAGAGTCCTTCATTGGTCACTGACAGAATTTCACGTGTACCATGGTGATCACTGGAGGGGCTGGGTCTCTCCCTGGAGCCCAGACCCCTTCCACACTGTCTGCACACACACCCCCTGCACTCGCCCCCCCGTAAATGCAAAGTGACTCCTGTTCCCAAAGCGGCTGGTGGCAGTGAACTGATGTGCCATCTCTTGGGGGTTTGAAAAGAGCCAAAAGGAGGGTCCCAACTTCATGTTCTTTGCGTAACTAATTAAAAAACCAAACTTAATCACACTCAACATGAAATAAGTTACATAACTGTGAGTACAGACCCTGATTGTCCCATGAGAAATTAATCACAAAGGTTGTAATATTGAGGCTGGCCCCTTTTAGCTTCCCATAGACTATCCCTTTTAGCTTGCCATGGGTGCAAAATCAAAATATTTGAGGCACCACTTCCAGTAGACCCCAGTTCTGCTGTTCTGGAGGTCCATGGAAAGGGGCAGGAAAAGCAAAGCTAGTAAGGGAGGGTCAGCTTGAGGCAGGAGGGCTCCTCTCATCCATTCATCCAGCTTTTAATAGGTGATTAAATATAGAAATATAGGAGAGGTAAATTACTGTATCCAGAGAGCAGGTAGACGTATTTCAACTTAATACTGAAATACTGGTTCCTGTAAGGTAATAGAAAGTTGCTGGTGACATCTTTATGGCCAAGATCCCACCTCACACAGACCTATGGACTTGCTTTAGAATCACAGAATTGTCTAGGTTGGAAGGGGCCTTTAAGATCATCGAGTCCAACCATTAACCCAACGCTGACAAGTCCACCACTGAACCATGTCCCCCAGCACCACATCTACAGGTCTTTTAAACACCTCCAGGGATGGTGATTGATTGAACCACTTCCCTGGGCAGCCTGTTCCAGTGTCTGATAACCGTTTCAGTGAAGACATTTTTCCTAGTATCCAATCTAAACCTCACCTGGCGTAACTTGAGGCCATTTCCCCTTGTCCTATCACCTGTTACTTGGGAAAAGAGACTGCGCCCCCCCCCTCACCTCACTACAGCCTCCTTTCAGGGAGCTGTACAGAGCGAGAAGGTCTAGTGGAGTCTAGTCCAGTTTGGGTTCCGCTTTGAGGGAGGCCGGGTGAATCCCTGAGCGGTGGATGCAGCCCGAGGGCTGGGTGGTGGAAGCAACCGCGGACCTCAGCCAGAGGCTAAGCTGCAATGCTAACACTCACACTCTCTTCTCTTTCAGGCAATACTCATGGATCACAACTGCCCTGTTAAAACAAAAATGTACACCCAGAACAACATCCAGTCCTACCCCATAGGTGATGAAGAAGAAGAATATGAAAGTGATGAATAATATTGAAAGCCATATGGCATATTTTGGTGTACAAAATGCAGTGTTTCATGTGAAACATCTCATCTAGAAATAGGTTTCAGTTGTACTGTACATTTAATAGTGAAATGGTCAAAAAAACCAAAGGTATATTATTCATCGCCCATGGTTATAAAGCAGACTGCTAACCGCCTTATAAGGAGGGGAGAAGCTTTTATAGAGGATTTGTATAGTGTTAATCTTTATTTTCTGTATTTAATTTTATTGAATATTACACTATATTTTTAATTAAATGTGTAGCATAAATCTGTATAAATGTGAATTTTAAATATTTGGTTTTTTTAAAGTCAACTCATTGACCCGATATTTCGTATTTTGTTTGGAGTCATGAGTTATTGTCAAGAGCTTGGGTCTTTCTTTTCTAATTGAAAGAAAGGAATAGAGAAAAAAAAAAAGAGCAAAGCTCAAAGAAAACTTACCCAATTTGCATCCTTCTAAACCGTATCCAAGCACGTACACCCAGAGAAACTGGAGGCTGGAATTCAGAGTGTGGACATCACTAAGAGGTTTTTTGATCAACTTCAGATCACGTATTATTAAAATAAAAGGCAAATCTTTGTCGATTTCAAAAATGAGCTCTCCCTGAACCACTCATGGAATGTTGGGGAGAATAGTATTTGAAACAGAGGAGCATATAGCTGTTAGTCAGTACTATTTAGCGAAGTTTTAGCTAACCAGCTGTGCAATATGAAGCCCCAAAGACACATCACCAGGTAAACAAGTAGGTATGAATGTGCACCCGTCCTTTCCCTTAAAGGGAATAGGAACAGCATAAAAATAGTTATTATATTTCTATCTATCTTTTGAATCTTCTAATTTTACCGTCTCAACTTTATTTTTAGATACATCTTAGGTGACTGGTTAAGAAAAACTGCACTATCACAGTATTTAGTCTTTGCATGAACTGAAAGTAAGCCGGTAACTTAAGCAGTTCAAACAAAAAAACCTTAGTTTACATGATTTGCGTACACATCTACAAATTCAATATATAGTTATTTTTTAAAAAATGAAGTTAAAATATCAACTTGAAAATAATGGGGGGAAAAGAAAAAAAAAAAAAGGACCAGTTTGTTGCCAATATTTCTTAACATTTGGTGGCAGAGTCTAATACAGGAGAAGCGCTGTGTTTGGCAGCCCCCACCTGCACTGAGAAAAATCAGACTTTTAAAGAAAGTGTTTTAAAACAATCCCAGTGTCCTTACCAACCACGGTGTATCTTTTCATTTGTCAAATTAAAATCTTTACGTGCCTTCCTTCATGTAATTGCAGATGTTTTATGTACTACAGCATAGATACTATGTTTACATATAGTTTTGTAAAGTGTATATACTATGGTCAGAAAATATGAAAAACATAGTGGATCAAAGTTCAAGTATTGCTTTGTCAACAATTATGCATTCAGACCGCATTAAAATAAAGTTATCTAAAATAAATTCATGATCTATTGTAATAAAGTAAAAAATAATAATAATAAAAACAAAAAATCCCCCCCTCACGATTTGCCTTATGCATTGCGGTTTACTCTATACTGGGGGAGGGGGGGAAAAATCAGCAAATATTTCAGCTGGTGAGAAAGCACTCCTCATTTCTAATCCATTTGTACCTCAGGACAAACATGTTCACTCCAGGCCATAAATACATGCAACTCCTTTAAGTAACCGCAATAGCTTCCAAAAATCAGTCTCTCCCGGAGCTGCTGGTCTGAGATTTAACTCTTGGGAAATAGATAAGGCCAAAGCGTGCAGTGCCAGGGGACACCCCTCTGTGTCCCTTAAATAAGGGTGAAGGTTCAGAGAAAACATTGTAAGAGGTTTAACTGGTGCTAAAGGCCAAGCAATACATCTCCCGTGCTTGATTTGAAAAATCCACTTACAGGTTTTTATACTGGTATATTTTCTGTTTCATTCTTTTGAATACATGATGGATGGAGAGACTCCCTTCAAAGCTGAGAGCTTTTCGGAGACAGACGTTAATACAGCAAAACCCAAAGTTCTGTCATATGTTACCCACTTCACTGTCACCGAATAAGTGAGACAATTCTGCACATCGATGATTATTTACCTCAGGTTCAGACTTCAACATTGCAGATCATTTGGATACTTTACTTAACTTCTCTTGGGGCAAATTGTCATTTTACTTACCTTCACCAAAGTCTTAATCAAAGTGTTACTCCAACTGTATTTGAAACTAATATACCAATGGAAGAATTCTAAATCATCACACATGTTCATTTATTTGCCAGCTGATTAACCGATGTATTGCTTAAATTCACAAGAGTGCAGAAGTTATGCAAACATAGCATTTTTATATATTTATATTTTTTTTTTAAAAAGCAGCATAGAATGGCTTATTTCATGGCTTAGTTTTGTATGTCAGAGCACATCAAAATTAAGGAAGAGCTCACATTAATCTGCCACATGAAACGAGCCTGACAGATGAGTTGATCGCATTCGTCTTCTGCAGACGGAGCCAGGTTTCTCCTGGGGCCCTTACAGCCCAGCATCTCACCAGGGTTAGCTCAGTAGACCCTCCCCAGCAGACCCACACAGCTCAGCCTGGCTCCTCCAGGCTCTTGGCTCCACTCCTGGTCCCTCAAAAGTTAGATGAGGACAGAAAGGAGCCATGCAGACACCCATGTTTGGGCTCTCTGTGACACCTTTCCCCCCCAAAACAGACATCTAGCAGTTATTCCACATTTTTGATTTTTGAAGGAATAATCAAACATGAACTTTTTGCTGACAGTCAGCAACTTTAGTCACAGAAAGTACACAAAAGCCCTATTCTGTTCTGAAATAAAAGTATTCAAAATATGAAAGAACCCCAATTTTCTGTGTTACTTTAAGGGGGATGAAGTCACAGTTCATTTGTTCCCACTGCTTAGCCCTCCCCTGTAGTTGTAAACTTCCATGCATGTTTTATTTCAAATTTGAGGGAAAAAACAAAAGGCTAAGGAATTATGAGGAAAACCTGATCAAACAATGAGCTAGTAAACCAGTAAGGATTTGTTTAGTTATCCATTAGCATTTTCTGAAGGACAGGACAAGCCAAAGACTTTTTCTTGGACAATTTTTTCCCCTAACGTAACTCTGGTGGGAGCCACTGTCGCCAGTAACTGCATGGAATGACTATTTGTGCAGCGCTTGGAGGTCTTAAAAAACCCCACAACTGTCCTTAGCATTTCATAAGATTTTCTAGCTACGCAAAGATTCAACCAGAATCACCGTTTTGAAAGACATCTATGTCTACTAATAAACTGAGTAGAATAAAAATAAATGCATATGCAAATAGAAAGAATGCATAAAAGCCCAATTAACCCACCAATCAGTAGTTTTATGTAATGCAAAATGTGTGGTTTTCTCCCAAAGATCCTTCCTTTAAGTAGTGGCATTAGATGATAAACTACCATAACACAAATGTTTTAAAAAAAATATTAACACAATGCAAAGAAGTTGATAATTTAGCAAAACTATTTTATTAAAGCTTATTCTCATGATAAAATAATAGCCAACAAAATCATATTAGGCAGATCTTCTGCAAATGTGTGTAGCTGCCACCTATTCAGATATCATTAAGTCAAGATATTCTTGTTTTCTGTGGTATTCTTTATTTTCAGCTATTTACAGTCAAGCATGAAGCAAAGATTACATCAGGAATGTAGTATTACAATTTTCCCGTCAAGATTCACCATTTATTGTAATTAATGCCAGATAGGAGTTTATGTTTTCCTTCTTATCACTAAAATACAATTATTTTGGCCTTTTCCCATTCAGTATATTTAAAAATATTGCACTACATTTAATTTACCTCTTACAATCATCGTTAGCGATACTATATGAGGAAAACTATATCCAGCTTTTCTTGCCCACTGTATTACGCAAGTCAATTTAAAACCTTGAATGCATATTTTTTTTTAAATCAGTATTTGCATTGTTTTCACAGCTCCTTCATGTGTACCAGGGTTTAAGTGAAGTACTTGGATATATTTGAAAACCTCTATAGTAGGCCATAAGAGCAAACACTGATGGAGATTGAATGCAGATCACCACCAATGGTAAGCCACCGAGAAAATGGAGTGGGAAAGTCTTATTACGCATCTCAAGCAAGTATAGGTTAAATAACTTTTAGTCAATAAGGGAAGCTAAATTTTGTGCGATTATTTGCTGAAGCTTAATTTCAGAAGTGTGTCACATGCCTATTTTAGCATGGATAGTGTTTTCCATACATCAACTAAAGTATCAACTGCCCAGAACTCACAAAAAAGTGCAAGTAGTTGCATGAGTGGAAGTAACCGTTTTGTTTCCAAGTTCACATATGCTTCTCCATCTGCAAAAAACACCGCTGCTTCTTTTTACCCATCACAAAATAAACCGAGAAGCAAACTTAATGGAGAGGTACGTTACAGACTGCCTGAAAATTTAAAGGAGTTATTTTACCATCTTAGATTCAACTCCATTTCCACAAAGGCATATTTTTTTTTTCCTACTATCAGTGATAATGATACCAGTACCTAACGTAAAGATGATATTTTATACAACATTTCTATACACAGAAGATGAAACAGACAAGTTTACAGGAAATAAGGACAGGGGCCTTAGCCAAGTGATGCTAAGATCCACGGTTTACACATAGCACAAGACCAGATAGTTCTTTTCAAAAGCTGCTGGCTGAAATTCTTCCTCATCTCTACTGGATGCACGTATTTTGACTCAAATAAAACATGTTATATACACTATACGACATTTTTCTGACAAAGATGATCCTTCCGCTCAGACTGTCCCTTGTCTGAGAAGCCAAATGCAACTTACCACTATATGATTACTCAAAAGTGTTGAGAGAAGATATTTAGCTATTTTGTAAAGTATTTTGTACCTTAAGCTTTCTGAAATGATAAGATAAAGTCTGCAGAAAAATACTATTTTTTAAATTACTTATACCATCATTACATGCTTTTTCCATAGAATGCAATGAAACCTCCAACTCTCGCAAAGAACAATTTTCCTTTATCAGGTTATCAGATAATACAACAACTCTTCAACGTACAATTTTGTTCTGGAAGGCAACCAGCCTCTTAAGCTCAAAAATATTCCCAATTAAATTATTATGAAATATTGGTATGTACTTTGATATCTAGTATTATTTAATCAGGATACAATAGCCCAAATTTCTAAAGAGGAGGGTTTTTTTTAGCATAGCATTACTATATTTCATGTCAATTACAAACTATGAAAAGTTCTAGTATTTAACAAAAATACAGAAAACAAATGATATGCAATGTGAACTTTAGTAAATATTAATAACAGACAAAATGAAAGAACTTTTGTTTGCTTTCATGGTATGTTTGGCAAAAAATACACAACTACCTAGAAGACATACAATAACTGTGATCAACATTTTAAAGCCTGGTCCCTCAGTGACTTCTGCGTCAGTCATCAGCTCAGGCATGAAACAAGCTTATAATTTTTTCACCATACAAAGGAAACTAAACATTTTGAAAATCCGGCCAGTTTCCTGTTGAAATACCAGCTCAAAAAAAAAAAGGGGGGGGAGGAGAGGGGGGAAGGGGGCAAGTAATGCATTAAGGACACTACTACATGTGAAATGGTAAGGGTACATAATTAGAAAAAATAAAAATAAGTTACTAAAAATAAATTTCCAATATAAACCCCAAAATGTAGTTTTGACCAGCCAGTTTAACAAAATGATGGTGCTGTAGCTGGAGAAGAACCGTTATTAGCTGTACTCTTACACAGGCAAATAACTGTGGAGAAGCAGGACATGTATATTAAACCAGTGTTTTAATGTAATTTGTGTGTGTTTGTAATTAAGTGCAAAATATTCTTTTAGTCCATTCCTTCAAAGGCTAAATATGTAAGTATCAGTCTACTGATTGAGGTGGATCAACCGGTTCTTCCAATACAATGTTAAATGTTGGCGCCTCCGTCAGACTGACATCTTCGTTATCCATTTCTTCTGCTATATTGGGTCCCTCTGAATCTTTAGTCACTCTCTTGGACTGTCGCTCTACTGACATGTTCTCCAAAGACTCTATATCCTCAATGCCCGCTCTGTAGTGGATCATCAGCAGCGTAAGGGCCTGCAGTCTTTCCCCTGACTTGGCCAGCGAAGCAGAAATCAAGGCTTTTTTCCTTGCATCGGTTGTCTCTTTTTCTTCTTTCACGAGTGAGTTGTTGTTTTCCAGCTCCTGGTCTATTTCATTCTGCAGCTTATCCAACATAAATTCCAGTTTCTGAAAACGCTCCTCTGTGGGTAAACTTCTGTAGAGATCACGTCCAATTTCTTTAACGGCAATGAAGACGCTGTCATCTAGACCACCCTCCTTTCGGACCAACTTTATCCCAGAACCCGCTGCACGTTTCGAAGGACTGCTTGGCCCACTGATTTCAGTATCGCTTTCGTTATCAGAAGTGTTTGGTGTGTGCTTTGGCGAAGGTTCTACCACCTCCGTGCCTTGCTCAGAAAGGCGAGCTTTGGGGACTTGACGAAGGTTTAACAAACGGGTGCTTGTATTGATGATATGCCTGGTCAAACCTGTAGTTCTGTTAACAGATTTAGATTCTGAATCAACACGAGAGGACACAGCTTGGGGAGCTTCCTGTCCTTCTGCTCTACAACCTCCCACAGTTCGATCAAGTTGCTTTTCAGCTCCTACACAAAAGGGTGTCTCAGTCAGACATTTTTCTTGACATTTTTTATGACAAACGTAAGCACAGAGCATGCACTGGGAAGCTGCTTTAGTCCATACTTTCTTTTTGCAGTAATCACACCAAGTTGGATTCTGAAACTGAGTATCTTGAAAGTTATGCTTGTTCTCTGTAGTAAGTTGTCCCAAATAAGGATCCTCCCTCTGAAGTGCACGAGCTTCTTCTTCCAAGGGACATTCCCTCTCTTTCTCTGGGAGAAAGCATGAATCATCTATTTCACCTTCTTTTAAATATTTGAAGTGTAAAGTTATATCGCCATAACAAAATTTTTCATTGAATCCCTTATGGGTTGTCAAATTACGCAACGCTGTTCTAGTGACTGCTGCTTTAGGTGTAGGAGCATTCAGTTTAAATGTTCTAAAATACTCCATTGAGGATGTAACTAAACAATCTAAAGCAATTTCTTCAAGTCTTATGCTTGCATATCCTAAGCAGATAAAGCCACCTGCTTTGAAAGGGTCTCTGCACCACAGTGCAACATTAAGGTACTTATGGTATCCTTCTACTTCAAATAGACAGGAAGATGTCCTTGTCCTTGGCCATCGGCCTTGCCGGGTTTTATAAGGAATTTCTAGTGATTCCCATGTTTGTTGATCTTCTCCACTATCTTTGCAATTACGTGCATTTTCTGGAAGTCCATCTTTTAACGTATCTTGTTTTGGTGCTGTTACTACTTTTGATACCATTGGGTCTTCTATTTGATCATTATTCTTCTGTACATTCACCTTCTCTGTACATTTATCTGCATTATTTGTTGGTGGGGGCGGCCTCTCTGGTTTTTCAGAAGATACACTTCCAGTTTCTGACAGGTTTTGAGTTTCACTAGTAGGCAAAGTGGTCTTACTTTGTGGCCTAGGTGGCACAGGAGGCTTAGTACCGGATCCTTGTGACGGTTTACCTGATTGCTGTGACGCATCTGAACTCTCGATAGCTTTGGACGTTGTCGCTTTAGCTCCATCTTTTTGTTGCATTTTTGATGTTGTCTGGTAACTTCCTAGGTGTAATTTTCGATTCAGAATCGGAGATATAGTTCCAAGTGGTTTAGCAGCAAGTGTTACTACTGAACGTTTGGGACTCAGAGTCGCTGGCAGATCTTCTTTTTGGTCAGGTGATTCACAAGCCAAGTCCTCAAATTCTGAATCAAAATCTCTGTTATCAACATCAGCTGATAAACTAGCTTGGTCATCTTCTGGCTGTGTCAGGAAAGCAGAGTCTTCCAATTGTCCAAATCCATCCTGCAGCGCTGAACCGTGCTGATTATACCCAACAGGCCTTTCATAAAAGACTAAAACTCTGTCGCCAGCATGTCTGATAAGCTTCAACACTTGGCCAGTTGATGTGATTTTAACACCTATTTAAAAAAAAAAAGACAAAAAATGTTAAATTTGAAACTGGCCAAAAATAGTCAAAAAAATACATTTAGAACTTTAATAGTGGTAATAACAGTGTTGCTCAATAACAGAGGAAGTAAATTATAACAGAAGAGCTAAACTGAAATGTAACAGTTGGATCCTTTCTATTTTATTCATAGAAATATATTACTTCAGGAGCTGAAAACCAACACTAACATAGTTAGTCTAGTTTGCTCTTTGTTATTGCTGTAATCTTGAAGAGTGAACTTGATTTCATATGCTAACATTTTTAACCTTTGTTATTAGCCTTATTGCAAGATTGGACTTTTCAGACGAAGGCATTTAATGAAAGATTAAGTGAATGATAATCATGTGTGGTCATAAATACACAAATGTTTGGTTTTATTATGAGTGCCAGGCATTGCTGTAATCGTCAAGAGAGGCACTCTATTCAAACTGTATGCAGAAGTGTCCTTCCAGTTTGCAAGGTGACACATTTTAAAAGCTGACATATTAGGAAGAAATTCTTTCCTGTGAGGGTGGTGAGGCACTGGCCCAGGTTGCCCAGAGAAGCTGTGGCAGCCCCATCCGTGGAGGGGTCCAAGGCCAGGCTGGATGGGGCTTTAAGCAACCCAGTCTGCTGGGAGATGTCCCTGCCCATGGCAGGTTGGAACTCTACGATCTTTAAGAAACCTTTCAACCAAAACTATTCTATGATATTACTCACTGCCAATTGCTAGAATTCTGTCTCCCCTCTGTAGATCAGCAGCGGCAGCAGGTGAGTTTGGAGTCACGGTTTCAATAACAACATGCCCCGCATCTTCATCCTTGGACTGCACAAAGCGAAGCGCGAGACCAACACTTTGCAGATTCCCTTTCACTAGTTCTGCCTAGAGAGAAAAATTAAAAATTAAGAGCACATCGATTAAACTGACTGCAAGGATTCACAGCTACTAATGATCTTGTTTAAACTAAAATTATACAAGTGATATTCTGAAAAAAGTTACATTAGGACATCCATTGACTTCACTAAGCAGGTTATCACACAATGGATTCACTATCTGCCAATCCAGCCTACACCTCGGGAGAAAGAACAAAGTCACCAGATCTGAAGAAGCAAATATGTCAAAATCAAGGAATTGTATGAGGTGCAAGGAATTGTCAGCAAAATATACATATATGAATGCACGTACAGCTGTTCAACAGTTTGTATACAAACAGTACTGAGCTAACCTGGGCAAATCCAAATCAGCAGGAATGGCAATACATGGCTCATCCTCACAAAAAGCTGCAGCCCTAACAAAGCTACAACAAAACAACCTCATCCTCCTTTTCATTGGGAAGAAGTTTTATTATAAGGAGCACTGTACCATCAATCTCAGTATCACTTTGAATATACCACATTTATGTTACAAAACCTGTTGGCACAAGTAGCTCTTCAGTCATCTATACAAAAGGTGTTTGGAGTGAGAAAACTTATGAACTTACACTTTCCTAAAGCATATTTAGAACAAATCTGAATTAATAGCCTAAGAACTTTCTTCAAAAACTCAGGACCCTTTCCTCATATTTATCTTGCAACATACATACAAAGTAAAATTTAACTTAATGATGTCAAATATTTTCTACATTAAAAAAAAAAAAAAAAGGACTGAGGTACAATCTCTGTAGCAGAGTTTCACCCCACACTCAAACATAGACCTCTTTTACATTTGGAAGTCCCTATCGAAGAAGATATCTAGGTAGAGACCAGTTGTTCACACATCTTACTGTCTAAGATTTTTGGCAACTTTTTTCTTAAAGACTGTCAATTAATTAAAAAATATGCATTTTTTTTTCCTAAGGGACATTCCTTCTCACCATTTTAAATGACTCCCTACTATCGTTCCACCAAAGTATATTCTGTCTGTTTGAAAGGGGAACTCATAGTCTACGTTTCAGTTCCAAGGAGAGAAATTTAATTTCCTTTTTTTGATTCCCAAGAAGAGAGGGACAGATACTGTTTGTAGAAAACCTCTGTAGGAAATTTTTTATTTGGTTTCAATTTACTGAGTGTAGGTAGACAGTCTTCTCCCTCATCCTGCATTTACTTTGGTGTTATTCAATTGTCTGTGTTTGAACTGTCTGAACTTAAGCCTCCTCTTTTGAGGATGTGTTCGTTTGCTTAGTTTTGTACAATGGCTTTCCACAGATGAAGCGGATTACCTGACTTCAGTACAATGACCCTCCCCTTTGCTACATGGCTCTCACTCCTTTCCTATCATCTTCATAGCACCACATCTTGGCTTTTTGTTAATTGTTGTTCAATTATTTTAAATAAAAATGCCACACTAATTAACAGTTTGCTTAAGAACAGGATTGAGTTTGAAGAAGCAGATTTGCATGAACTTTTTTAAGCTTTTCACATTTCCCACAGTGACTTAGAGTTAATATTTTCCTCTCTAACTTTGTTAACATGTCTACTGTGAATCCCCAGTAATGTATGCAAAAATAACAAGATCAAATATAAGCTTAATTGCACTTCCAGGATTCAAGGTTCTTCTATAATGAAACAAGTAAATAGTTGTGTACTGAAACACTGTGGTATGCTTTTGGAATTTTTTGTTTTGTTTTAATTAAGGCCATTCCCATTTACACCAAAGAAACTCTGCTACATAATTAAATAAAAAAAAAAAACCCTCTGAAGTGTTAAGAAACAAAGAAAAAGTATTACAAATGCCTGTGCAAGAGAAATTTTTTTTTAAAATAATGACTCTTCTGCTTCAGACCTTTATACATAATATGGCTTTAAGTTAGCAATTCTTAAGTGTTTCATGTGCTGTATGGAAGCAACATGAACTATTACTACAATTTCAAACACTAGTTGTATATTTTAACTGTCAAAAGCACAAACGATATGAATTTGCTGTGGCAGCATACAAACCTGCAACAAAAACTCCTTCCAAAAATCACTCCCCTATGCTATACGGCTCTGCCTATTGTTATCATCATGAAGAGCAGACAGTAAACTCGCACAAGCAACAAGGATATTAAAAAGGACTGAAAAGGAAACTAGAACCGTTTTTTTTTCCTTAATCTTTGTTAGTCCACTGAAGTATAAAGCCCTTTAGCAAGAGAATTTCAGGAAAGAAATAGATCCTTAGAGTGGTGGAGAGAAGAAAAAACAACCATCAACTACCACAAAACAGAATGATTTTTACACTTAACACTGAGTTATTCTGGTCACTTAATCACACCCCTTTAGAGGTACGCCTGTTTTCATGAAACACAGTTTCTTCTCAGATCTTATGTAAATTCTCCATCTTAATGCCCAGAACTGGAGCTAATAAGACAAGACATTTTTAAAGTCACGGCTCATTCAAGACAGTCTTAGTTTTGCATCTGCAGAAGCAGCATTGCTCTAGGTTTGCAATATGAGATCACTCTTGTGCATCGGTCTTCAAGTAGATCAAAAAAGTATCCAACTACTGAAGGAAGTTGACCATTATAACACTGTTACAGGAGTTACCTCATGCATATCTTCTTTACATTTGGGTATTTTCTTATCCATACAAAGAGTGGCACAAAGAAGCGATAACGTTTCTAAAGACCCGCTCTTCAGAAAGCGGAGAGCCTTATTTGAAAAGGAGGGTCAGAAGGAAAAGAGGAGCTGGTACTGTAACATCCAGCATTTTGAAGAAAGGCAGCAGTGACTTCTCACCACTGTCACTACTTGCAATGATGGCAAAGTGCATGATGAGCAAGATATGGGAAAAGGGCATAATTAGACAGTAAAAAGGAAAAAAAAGGTTACCAAAAGCTCTTTCTTACAGAGTTTGTCAGTACAGACCTTGAGCTTCCTTTGAATCCAAGGACTTCTTTGAGCAAATCTCAATAGTGGATGACTTAACCGAGAAAATATTCTCTACTGTAAAGGACCAGAAACCTCTGAGGTGATTTCCAGCACTTCACCCTTCCCTCCTCCCCCAGGGCAAGACCACATAAAAGAAACGAGGGACAGCTGAGACCAAAGACATTTAGGTATCTCTGAACATTTGGCTCCCATGCAGGGACACCCACCACAGACTACCACGCGTATGACTCGCTGATGGTGAGGAGACTTCCAATATTCTAGCAGTATCTGATGGAAAGCTGTTTTTGAAAGGAGAGAGCCTTTGAAGATAGCAAGCAAAGTTCATCTCAAATTTTTATTAATTTTGGCACAGTCACAAGCTTTCTCACGAAGTAAACTGGTTTTATTTATCAACCCAAACCAGATGAATAGTTTCCTTGACTTTTCTTTCTGGCAACTCGAAGTTTCACCACATAATACCCTAATATCTCAGGCTAACAGGTGAACACTCTTTCAAGCTCTCAAACAACCCCCAAATACTACTCTCACAAAACCAAGCATCTTTGTACACCCAGCACAGCTACTTTATGCCTTTCTGCCTCTCCCTCAAATTAAAACTTGGTAATAAATATGAAGAGCCAAAGATCTACAAGAACGTGAAACATCAGAAAGACAAAAATCAGCTAAATGACACAGGGGTTAGAAGAAAATTGCTGATAATGAAAGGACATTTATTATCAAGGAAGCTTGCTGCAAGGGAGAAAAATTAACAGCTGTGCCTAGGAGAAAGGGAAATTTTAACCAACTAGCTACACCATATTAAAGCAAATTTATTTTAATTTGATCTAATTAATAGCTCTGTTCTACTAGTTCCTACAAAGCTTAGTAGTTCTTAAATAAGGAGCAAGACAAAGCAGATAATACTGCACGCTTGTCAATGAAAGGCAGAGTAATTCAGAGTAATCTATATTGAATGAGTTAAAGCTAAACTATGTCATAGAATGTAGAAAATGTACTTTTTTTAAAAAACAGTAAGCAACCCTCAGACTATTTATGAAATACACATTGAGATTAAGATACAGCAAAACAAGAATGACCATCTTGGGGAAAAAATGAAAAGTAATTTCCTTAGTAATTTATTATCAAGGAAAAAAAACCCAAGAGGAGGACACAAGATGTTCATTCAATTCAAAATTAATAAAACATTTTGTTGTGTGGCCTGACTTTTACAGAAAAAAGCCTATAAGCATTGATTTCACAACAGAGGCTTTAGTTCATTTATATGCATCAGTGTTTGAGCCACTGCAGAACATACCCTCACCGCTACTTTCAGCTCAATATTGGAAGTATGCTCTGGAAATACAATGCAGCAGAAAATTATGCTGTGCCTCATAGCCTTTCCTTACCTCAACCTTGTCATTCTGAAAGCCTAGCAGATGTTGGATGTCAGTGAAAATCAATTTTCCTAACCTTTTTAACATATTGATACTGAACTCCACAGCTACACAGTGATCACTCAGAAGTTTATAGCTTGCTAATATCATTTAAATGGCCAAATATTTAGACAAGTGTCAATACAGGATGCAGTTTTTTAATCTTCAAACACTTCACTAGGTTATCAGTCTGAAAGAATTTGCAAATGCAGAGGTATGATAAATAAACATCCCTCCTATAGGCAACACAAATGTGATGCCATTTCATTTACCACATGCTTCCAAAACTGCACCTACAAAGTTAAGTTATTTTTGAATACAGAGGTAAGAATGTCATCGCTGTAGTCTCATAACTACAGTGAAGTTAACACTAGATATAGCACTTCCATTCAGAATTTTTAAGATATAATAAATAATGTCCATCAATAAATATGTAATTACAACATCTGGAAAAGTATGTGCTTACTGGCAGTGCAAAATCATTCAGCTAAGCTTTAAAAACTATTGGATGCATACAAAAATAAAAAGTCACAAAATTAAGCCACAGCGTGATAAGAGCATAAGACTTTCGCTTTTAAACCAAGTTACTAATTTTCAGCAATAGTAAATTGTTTTTTGAAAGCTTAATTTTACTCTGTAACTAATATTCCATATTTGCTTAACTATTTCTAAGCATTAACATACTAAAGCTTTATTAGAATTTAGTAAGCTTGTCACATTCTTTTGAATAAATGCTAACAGCTTCATCAACCAAGCACATACAAGAAATCTTATTTCACTGACTTTACATCAACTAAAGAATAATATTTTTTACAAGTATTTATTTCCTATCAGTGGTATGTAACACGCTGTACGTATCACAAATTGACATCATGCCAGTGCCATACTGTAGATAAAAACCTCTTTTTTTCTTCCATCCTGCCAGAGTTACTACAGTGGATCTTAGGTATTCTTGTAAGGTAGGGTCTAGTGTGTTTTGGGGAAAAAGAGATGAAGTCTCTGAACGTGCCTGTAAAGCATTACATTCTCCCAGACAACCCTGCATGCTGAGAGGAAAGGAAGGAATATTTCATGTCAGACCCCCCCCCTCCCCTCCCAAACATTAAAGTACAAAACTAGGAAGCAGTTCCTTCTATTCTGAAGGCTTAGATATTTGTATTATTAAAAAAAGGGGGTTGGCATATATCTTTAAAATACAGACTTTAACATTATTATTTTTTTCAACCCTATTATTGAACGCAGTCATTCTATATGATCTGCACAGTGAAGTGATTGCTAGATTATTTATACGGGCTGGAGGAGACAGTGAAAGGAAACAGGTATCACCAACCTCACAATATACTCCTTAGTAACGCTAGACTCAAAGGGAAAAAAAAGGAATTAGGAATTTTTTTAATGTTCTGAGAGTATTTCCATCTATGCTTTAGAGAAGTAGATGTTTTTTTCCTTTGTGGCACAGCCCCAAAGCCCAAAACTACAGAGTCAGAGTAGCACAAGCCTTTTCCAACCTATTTCCCAGCCCTCCTGCCTGTGTGGCAGGATAACCCACATCCTGCATGGGAAGTGTCTGAAGTAGACCTTGACCAAGGAAACCGTGAGGACAGAAACTCTTTCATTTCCCAGGCACAGAGAACTCTCAAAAACAGAAAGGGCACAAAGTTTTCTGATCATTTCAGCACTAGAGCCTTGCTCTTGGGATGCTCTAGTAGTTCAGTAGTCAACAGAATATGCACTGATTATCAATTATAAACTGTGTTCACTATTATGTCTTACATATATGTAGGTGTATTGATACATATGCACACACACAGTCGCACAGAAACCCATTAAAAATACAGTTCATGAACTTGTTAACAAGCCTAATATTCCCAAGAGCGTCCCTGGTTAGAATGCATTCAAGTACACTGCAAAACCAGTTACAGACCCAAAAAGAACAAACCCAGGAATTAACTACCTAAAATTGTACATGTGCCTCTCTTTAATCTTTCTATTCCTTTTAGCAGGCTCAGATGTATGAAAACATACTGACAGAAATGATCAGAAGACTTTTAAAAAGAATCAAAATAAAAGTTACATGAGTATTTCTAGAATAACTAGACTGTACAATGTGACAAACAATGACAAGAAAGGGAAATCTCTATAATAAAATTAATTCTACACAGAAAATTGACTCTTAATGTTTCTTTTCTCCCACCCTAGAAACAGACATTAATTACAAACAACAAGAAAAAGGCTGATGATAACTTAATGGAAAAGACTACATACTGGCTACTTAAAACATCAGTCTACTTCACAATGTATTCTAAGAAACCAACATATACAAGGAAACACAGATACAGAGCTGGAAATTAGTTTATTGATGTAATTAATTTTCTCAAATAGTTCACAAAACGTGTTTCCTAGGATTGCTTGAATAAAATTCTGATTTTTATTGTTTCCAAAATTGAAGCTAAATCTTAAAAGTTGTTACTCTTCCAAAACCTGTATCAAGGCTTCTCTGATAGTTGTTAACATACTCTTTCTAGCTATGTGATTCTTCCTCCACACCAAAGAAACATACACCTTTAAGAACAGATGAGGTTGAAAATTTTTCATCTATTTTCCCCCATTCCAAAGTTTACATTGATTCATTGTTAAATTCCAAAACATGGTGATTTGATTTTCCCTAATTTCTTTTTATATCTTGCCAGATATGTTGAACAAACATGTATTTGTCCTAAATCTATTAGGATGGGGGGCAGGGGGGGAGGGTGAGGGGCTTGTTGCTTTTTCAGAACAGCCTAACATATAAATATATTTAAACATTTGGAAAAAAAGAAGTATCTGAATAAAACTTTCAGTAAGAAATTTTAAATGGAATATATCTGTTCCTTGTGACAAAAATTCATTTGTCAAACAGCCATCACGAAGGTCCAGCTTATCGTTCTTGCACAATTCATTTTACTGAACAGAACTAAGCAACTGCCAAAAAGCTAAGTCTTTTGTTTGTTTCGCTTAGAAGAATTTTGATAAAACCATAAAAAACTTAACATACAAACACAAAATAAGTCTGCTGCTAATAACAGCAGAATGAAGTTTCACCAAAAGTAGATACCACCAATAAAAATAAAACTTCATGGAAAACAGGGAGTGAATATAATATGAAAGTTCTATCAGAAATCTGTCTCCACAGGGATATTATGGAACGTATGTATATTCCATAACATTTTTTTAATGCATTCTAAACCACTTTGGTAGTTAAACCATCCCTTGCCTCTACCCAGTGTTCACTGCAGATTTGCACTTGGTTTCTGGACCAGGCTTATCCTTCAAACTTTGGACTATTTTAATTACTTGCTTATTGCTTTACCTGGAGTTCTGCTTTCCTCCGCTGCAGCTCTTACTCTGCTCTGAAAACCCATGACTCTAGAGAGGTTCTTCCTTACTCACATAGCTGTCCTTGGCAGCCATTCACTTGCCTAATCTGTTGTCCACTAAAAAAGTCAACCCTTTACATAAATCACCTTTCACACCACAAAACCCTGAACAACGCATTCTGTCTTGAACACAACCTTCATCAGTAAAACAATCAGCCCACACTCACAGTCATCTTGAGAATGAACGTTCACACAATTTTTCTAGTACAATTATTTGCATTATCAGAAAATACGTTGTCTCATTTAGTTTTACTCAATACTGCCAGTTTTGCAGTTACTGCATTTTTATATATGTATTTGTGTTCTGTATCATATCAGCTGAAAATGCTTCCAGATTGGAGTCCACATAACCAACCGAAACACCAATTACGAACTGGCAAATCGGGTACCAATGGCACTAGCAATTATTCCTACTCTACATGGCTTTATGGGACTGGCTACACCCTTGTGCCTTTTAGGGTGTCACTGAACAGATACTAAAATCATCAGCTTGTGGACTCTTCATGTTTCCATGTACAAAATTTTACAATATTACCCACTTCTAACGCAAGGGATTGACTCAAGTGTTCATCCACCATCACAAGTACCTCAGCAAGTTTAGTGTGAGCGCCACAGACTTCTCAAAGGGAGCTCTGACCACTGATTAAAGCCAAGGAATTACATAGCCATTTCAAAAGGTAAAATTTAAGGTCAAACATTAGAAAATAAAGCATTCAGAGAGAAGTTAAGAAACAAACACTGGAGTCCTAATAGCACTGGACCTTTTAAAATTGTGAAAACTCAGCTCCAGATAAAAAGATTATTAGTTTTGTAAATTGTGGTTACTATTCTCCCACTCAGCAGATGATGCACATGACCTACACATCACCTTCCCATTTCTTCTCCCCTTCGCTAAGAGCAATAAAAACCAAAACCAATCAAAAACCCTCCACACACACACATGAAACACCTTTGCCTTCAAAAGACTTGTGACATTTACTGGCATCTGGAAATGGCCAGTAAGTAATCAGTTCTTGTGCTCTCCTGTGACTGAAACACAGAAATATATACCCTGACTTTAAAGACATTAGTCTATATTCTGGAGTCAAAGCAGTCGGCAGAGGATGAATTAGCCCTCTCTGGGTTTGGTGTTGAGACAGCACTAAATCTAAGTACAGATAAGCTGGTACTGCCAAGTTATGTCAGGTGTATCAATACTCTAGTGCTGTACTGTAGTGTGAACCTACCTGCAGTTGCCTTCAGAGTGTTGTCTTTTACTATTCTCCACTGGTTTTAATCTCTTCTTGTCCATTCCAAGTATAAGCATAACATAGATTTTTTTTATCCAAGCTATTCTGGAAGCTGTTTTTAAAGGACAGTATTTCCCATGAATGGATGTCACATTTCAGCCACCCCAATTAGTAAAATAAAAAAAAATGAAAAATTAAATGTGGTACACGCTTTCTACTTAAATAATCAAATACCATTAATAAATGAAAAAGCCTGTACAGCAAATGTGTGCCACAGAAAGAGAAGTCAGGCTTATAAGCAATGGACTCACTATCTCCGCTTTCGTAGCAAGGTCTGGAATAGTCACCAGCTTTGCTTTTTGTGCCACATTAGGAACAACAGATTTTTTAATGACAATAAAACAGCGAAAAACACAGAAGTGGGATGTTAGACTCTTTGCTGCTAATTTTTCCAGCTACGTGAATTGTGGTCTGTGCATGGGAAGACACAGCTATCACACACGAAGGTCGCAGCTTTCATGGTTTGGGTTTTATTGGTTTTGGGGTAGGTTGTGGTTTTTTTGTTCATTTTGGTTAACTTTTAGGAAGAACTTTACTTGTGGATAAATTTCTTGAGTTTTTTTACTAGTCATCTTATATAGCAAGCTAGTAGGTCTCTGATTTCTGTTCTATGTTATATCTTGTTAAACAAGTCACAAAATATGATAATAATTTCACTCAAAAATAAGGTACATATTGAACCGAGATCATATTTAAAGTAATAATTCATTAAGGCCACAATATTGCAAGTGTTACACACATGTCTAACTCACCATTGTCTGAAATCAATGTGACAATTCATGGCAGTAGAGTTAAACGTCTGCATGTCTGTCCGATGAGCACTAAAAACATTTGACATGAGCAAAATCCAGAACAGGCTACTTACTGAACAAAATAAGGAGCTACATCTTATTTTCCTCAGTAGTTCTGCACACGGCAGGTACTCTTTTACTAGGCTACTGTGAAAACTCTACTCTCCAGTTGTATGGTGACACAGGTTACGTGACATGCAAAAAGTAAACTGTTTAGCAATTACCATGAATTGCTGCGACTTCCTTACTAAACAGCAATTAAGTGAGCTGAGTTCGGGAGTTAAAGACAAAACAAGGCAGCAGAAAACCTGCATTTAACTTCAAAGTGTCAGAAGCAGGTAAAATGCAGACCTTCAGTTTTACAGGGAGCTGCTCTTTGGAAAGCAATTTAGTGCAAACACCAATGTAGCTCTTCTTTAAGTGCTCTTACTCACTGACATCCTTTTAGTCTTTATTAAAGCCAACTGTGATGATTTCCTTTGGCCCTGAAAAAATGGAAAAGATTGATTTCCCCCCCCCCCGCCCCAGAATCTTACATCACCATTTATGTCTTTGATAGAAAAAAGGCTTCCTCCAATATTGCTTAAGCATGACTCAGTCATAAGTATTTCATAAAAAAACTCAAGTAGTCTAATAGTAAGTACCAAAATAAGGTTACTGAAACTGGGTATTAATAATAGAGAAAGTTCATTAATAATATCATGTGTGACACCAAACCAATAAAAAGTTTACCTAGTTAATGGCTTGCTTTGTATAAATCTGTTACGAATCACTGCAATGCAAATTACAGATAAAGGAGATAAATGAATACATAAGTACATGAGTTTATGCACTGTGAATATGTGCACACGACAGAGGTCAACTCAGGGTTTTATTCATCTCTGAAACGGAAGCAAAAATAAAAAGGAAATACATTCAAGTGTATACATTAAAAGCAAACCCTCTAAAACAGCTAGTAATTACTTATATTTCTCTTGGAAGTACCTAATTAATAGTGATAAAACAGTTACTATTAGTCTTTGTGCAATAAATTCAAAATATTAAGACTATCAGGCAAAAGTTCTTTATAACAGAAATAGTATTTGTTATGGTTATGAGTTTTCTTCTCCACACAGAGAAGCTGCTTGACAATTCTGACTATGGCACCCAGCAGCATTAACCACCCGATTGCTGACATGGGATACTGCCATCAAAACTAAAAATATGAAAAGTTATTATCCACTGCAATTACAGTAACATGCATCACAGATGCCAGTTTCCATGGAAATAAAATATACAATACTACTTTTTAATGCATATAAATCATAACTCTTAGATCTCACTGATGGGTTTAAAAGTCACATTTTCAAGGGCTTAAAAGTTACATTTCTGAAGGGAAAAATGATAATAGAAAGAATAAGCGCATTATTTATAGGTTGATTTTATTCTGGAGCAGAAGGGTTTTCTCTAAAGCAACAGCAATGGTAATTGCAGAGTTACATCTGGAGTAGAGTGCACCTTCTGAAATAAGCAGGAGCTTCATAAATACACCTTGCCTGGGAATCTTCTGTGAAATGACAGGGTTTGAGAGGAGAGCTATCAACTAAGTTCTGAAGCAGCTCTTCCTCACTGCCCTGAGGAAGAGTCGGGTCTGGCAGAGGCAGGGCTGGGACATACCGGCTGTCCCAGGAGAGGCTGAGTGCTGGTTTCCAGCTCTCCCCCAGCCCTGCAGCCTGGCTGAGCCCCTGCACTACCCTCAACTCTAACAGCATTACCAGATTAAGCTTTGTACCAAAGCTGATGAAATCAAGCAGTGTCATTTGACTTAAAGGTGTGACGTATTAAACAGTGACTTACAAAAGTGTGCAGAAGATATGTAAAATACTATACTCTTACAAACAAAGCATTAGAATTTCAGGTAATACAAATTACACTAATCAATAACATCAACTAAGCAACAGGGACCTCACATGTACCTAGGACCAATGCAATTATACAGTTTGAAATATCATAGGACTTTAGTGAACACAGTTTGTTATTTCTGCACTGCATAAACATACTACCTTTTTCACAACTGTTAACATTTCTCATCAATATTAATGGCTAGATGGCCATTAAAGACAAGCACAAGCCTGAATAATATCCTGCACGACCCGATCATTTTTCGGACTCCTACATTCCCACAGAACAAGCTAAACCCAAAGGAACTAAAGCAGATGTCGTAAAATGATTCGTCATCATAACAGCTCTTCAGAGATTAAACAGAAGATCTGTCTGTATCAAAATTAAGTTCCTGTTGCATACAAACCCCCAACCCCACCTGGTAAAACCAGAAGATCTGTTTTCTTCTGAAATTGTATGCTGCCAAGACCAGAAAAGATGGGTATTTGTATCTAGTTTATTCCGAATAATTACCATCAGAAGGCCAAGGTTTTGTGTATAATAATCCTTCTCTACACAGAGAGGCAGCCAAACCAAACGTTGTTTTCAATTAAGTTCTGGACAAAACACTGCAGTATAAACACACAACTCCATAACCAGTAAAAATTTCCAGGACCATACATCTATTTCTGGTTATTTTGTTGAACAAATCACATCAAATCAATTTGTTTATGGTTATAGGGCACAAGCCTCTGCCAGGCAGTGAAACAGCAGCTCAATGTCACATCTAATTAGTAGCACCAAGACAACAGCACACCTAGAAGCCAGATTTTCATACTGTTACCGGTCATCACTTATAAAAATTGCCACAACTATTAAACTGACAAAGATCTTTACACCAACGAAGTCAAATACTGGCAATTCACTTTGCAAAAAGAAATCAATACCTAGATATATTTGCTTTGCACTTGAATATTATAGACTCCCCTTCTCCCCTCCAAACACATGAAGATGCCAATATATCCGAAGAATGATTTAGAAACTGAACAGTAGCTGTAAATTGGAATCAACACGCTATCCAACTTTGCAGCCTGACTTCTACGAACATTTCTGAATCTTTCACAGAATCACAGAATGGTTTGGCTTGGAAGGGACCTTCATGTTGCAGCTTTCTCTCCATATCATCAATGTGATCATGTAATTAGCTAACAAAAATGTAGGAATTTTTTTCCCCTATAATTGGATATCTGAGTGACAATAAAACAAAGTTGGTGTAACTATGTAGATAAAGAGCTGAATATCCTCCATTTCTAGGATATGAAAAAGCTTTATTACAATGGATGTCCAAAAACCAAAACAAACAAAAACCACTTAGCTATGCCACAAAGATTTCTGTTAAACATTTGAGACGGGGATTGTGCATTATCACGAGGCTTAGTCATGATCCTGGCAGAAATCTCTCCCATAACTTACCTCCCCCCCATTATTTCTGGAGGCAGCAGAACATGAGTTTTCCAGAAACCAATCTGGGGTCTCCAGACCTCAAACCACGAACACTGGAGCATCCAAAAGTGCTAAAAAAAAGCTAAACCCCAACAACACTCTTCCAGAAACAGCTTATTAGGATTTAAAAAAAAAAAAAAAGGGGGGGGGGGGCAGGACAGTACCCATAATGGAAGTAAAAGTTCATTCGTTTTGACTGTTTTGTTGGGGTTTTTTTTAAGTATCTTCTGGGTCAGGGACACAATATCTACCAATCCCTCATCTGCCTATTGTAAGGTAAATGAAAGAATGAACAGAAATTATGTCAAGCTTAAAATCTTCTTCTTTTCCTTCAGCACTCACTGTAACTTCCTATACTCTGGTTTTATGCTTTACTATTTTTAAATGAGCAACAGATCTTACTGATAGCTGGTGAAACAGCCAAGAAAAATACCCAGCAGATTTCATAATGCAATGTATTTCCATTTCCCTTTCCCCATTCTCTCCCCTGCCACCAGAATCAGGGCTTGCTTGGGACTGCGACCAATAACCTTCCCCAAAGAATTTACAACTCATTTAATTTAAAAATTAACAAAGAATTAGTCAATACCATAGAAAGCCTGCAAAATAAATACATGTTAAAAAATAATTCATACTGAACAAGGGAGGGCAAGGAGAACATTGTCAAATGCCCATGCATAACAGAAGCTGTCCTGAAATAGATCTTTCTTGTTTATTTAAAAGCCATAAATATTTGTAAGGTGGTAAATCTCTTTCTACATATTACAGGGATGGAATCTGCATCAGTTCTGAAACCATGAGTTGTTTCTTTGATTTCTTAAGTATGAATAATTCAGTTGATAATTTGAATGAGCTTTATCAAACAAAAAAATTGAAAATTGCATCCAAGAAGTTGATGAAAACATTCTATGAGATTTCACTTGAATACTTGATCTCAGGCCGTGTTACTATGCTTTCTTGACCATCACTGTAAGGCTGTTGGTGGAGCAGCCCAAAAAAAAGTCACTGTTCATAAATGGCACATTCAATACTCAGTGTTCAAAGTCTAAGCTTTCTCTTTTAAATTGATGCTTTTTAAAATATTTGATTTGAAAACCTACATGTTTAAGAGATTAGAGCTCTGTAGAAAAACCAAACGTGTAATGTGATGAATGAAATACCTTACAGTAAAAAAGTAAAAAAGATGAAATATCTTATAGCAAAGCTTCAGGATACAAAATTACAAATTTAATGATTAGCTTGCTCCCCGTTTGTTATACAGTCACTTAACTCCCACCATAATTCAATGGAACAAGAGATGTGTTAACTGAAAAAAAATTGTTTTATTTTATAACTTCTGCAACACACTAAAAAGGCTAAGAAAATTCAGAGTTTAAGGGGGAAAAAGGGTAAGAACACTGCATATGTAGAGATGGGGAGGGAAAGGAAGATGGAGATAGAAAAAAAATAGATCGGAATTGAAGAACTGCAGTCTGCAACTCTGTGTGTGAGGTACCATGCCAAAACACTCCTAATTTTCCCATTCCCATGACCTCTGATTATTAAAATTTTAATAATTTACAATAAACTACCAAAAACCCCATAGCTTAAATTCAGATTTTCAACTACTTATTTGTGTACAATGTTACGTTCGGGTACTGATCACCATGCACATATTACAATATATTCTACCAGAGAAAAGTATGAAGAATTGTCTTTTTTGTGAGACAAAAGAGACCATTTGGGGAGCTAAAAAAGCAAACCGATCAGCACGGTGCTTTATTTTTACTTAGGAGTCTGTTAGTCAGACTCATGCCAGAAGAAAATCATAATGAATAAACATATGTGTTCATCATGCACAGCTTGGCCTTCTTGATGAACTCTCAAGGTTCACAAAAATAGCCTTTGACTTATGCACTTTAATACCATTTGAAGAAGAGCACTGCAAGATAATTAAAACCAAGGTAATTCTACACTGCTAAGTGTTGTGGTTTGGGCTGGGCTGGCCACTAAAGCAAACGACAAATACCAAAAATGGACTGCAATTTAGACCTTTTCAGCAGAAGCATCATTGCTCTTTTTTTTTTTGCCCTTTTCATAGAAGCACACATCTGAGTTGAACTGCAGACGATATTTTGCATACAAAGCAGGCTAAGGTTAAAAACAACATGCAAGGATCCTGACATGTATGATGATGAAATCAAGTAACACATTGCTTATAATTATTGAAAGAGAGATGGTTTTATTACGTAAATGTGGTTGCTTCCATGGAGAATATATGGTTTTTTGTAAGGGCCCTTCTCTGTGGCAGCTGACAGTGCTGTGGTTCACAGGGATAAACACAGCACTGATGTGTCTTAGGTAATGATTGGGTAACCATTGCTCTCTTATATTTTGGATTCATGCTGTTGTCTCAACAGAAATTCCACCTTTAAAAAAAAAAAAAGAATCCATTTACTCTATTAACAATATAATTTGTACCCCTGTACTTTGCATTTAGCAATACATAGTGCTTGAAGCTTACCTAGGAATCTGTAGGACTGCCAGACAGCAGCCACCAAGAAGCATGTAGCAAGAAAAAAAAAAAGAATCTAGCTTGAAGAATTCTTTTCAGAAGTTGGTAGAGTTATTCCCCATTAAAACTTAAAAAATAAGAAAAAATGCTAGGTTTCAAAGTCAAAGATCTATTTTCTGCTTTGATATAGACAGAAGGAGGAATTAGCTTGCACCTCTCCTGTTCTACACGTGCTTTGCTGAAAAGGAGGTGGAGGACACAATCAGTCAAGACCTATAGAGCACCTTTCCCAAACTATTCCTCCTGCAGCCACAGCAACATTCTTTGCTTCTCTTCTACTGTAACCCTAAAATATTTACTTCAGCATTTTAGGAGTTATACAGTGGGTTGGGGGTTTGGCAATAACAAAAAAAGATCTCTTTGCTCCACTAAATTATTTTTTGGAAAAAAAAATGTATTCTGTCCAGGACACATTTCCAATGCCTTTAGAAGTTTTTACTTCCAGCTGTCAAAACAAATCCAGAACTGAAACTAATCTCTGTAAAAGTAAATTGTGTGTTCTTAGCTAGAATCAGATTCTTTACTTTCTGGTAGATCTTGCTTACTTTCATTCCAATTATTAGATATGAGAGAATATGGCTTTAATGACCTTTCATAAAATTACTTCCTCCTAGCAGCTATTTTTAAAGCTCAGGAATTGATTACAAGTCTTGGTTACCTTATGTAACCAAGACTGTGGTTCCTAATGCACTTCTACACATCAGTTGGCAAGAATCTGAATGCCTTTGCTCACAAGGGCGGCCAAAAGTTTGCTCCTAGTTATTACAAACATATTTTTAGAATTTATGTTATTTCAGATTCTTTTGCAATAGCTAAAGCTTCAAGGACTGCAGTGGAAATGGAAACATTTATCAAACCTGGCAAAAAACTTTGTTTAAAAAAAATAATTCTCTGCTCAAATATTGTTTGCAAGGAATAAAAATCCATCATAGATGTTTTGGCTAAATACCCATTCTAGCCAGACTGCAGAAGTTTAATAAATGAAAGAAAAATATTACATATTTACTACTTTCTCCCTCCAGCAGGTCTGTAAGCTCAGGCAGAGACTCAATGCAATTTCATTACAGAGTTTTTTAGGCTAAAACTGCCTCCTGCCTGGATTGTCTGCAACACAAAGAAATTCTACTCTGTCTGAATCCATCCCTATAGGGATAGAAATACTCCTAGACTGGTCTCGAGACTAAATCAATCTTTTTATCAATTATTTTTTATTTAACTCGTTGAAGTGAGTTCTTATGTCCTCCCTCCCTGTGTAACAGTATCGTCTGTTGCATACTGTTTAGTGAGGAAAAAAAAAATAAAATTTGAAGAAAAAGACTTTTTTTAACAACTGGCAGTGCCTGGCAGCCAGGGCCCCTCTGAACAGGGTCCCGAGCAGCCTGAGCCAGCTTAGCCCTGACCTGGGTGGAGCTGGGACCAGATTACCTCCAGACATCCCTTCCATCCTAAGTTACTCTGACTCCAGCCTAATAACCAAACAGATACCTTGTCCAGATATCATTTAAATATTATTTGGAATTTTTTACATATGTATATGAAGAAATGCTTGAAATCAAGCCAATTTGTCTGCTGAAGCCAGCTGTTTAGTGTTTCTGATAGTACAGCCACACATTTCCTGGGAGTTTCTAACCTATAGGTAACATACATTAATCAAGTACTTTAAAGATTTCGCCCTAGCCAAATATTTACAGTTACTCTACTCCCTTAACCTTACTCCTCCTGTGACTTTGTTGGTAGTATTATTCTTGTCATCCAGCCTCTGCTCTCTGTTTATGCAGCTGAATGGATGCAGTTACTCATCATACGCCTGGTCTCCTGCACCGAGCTAATAGTCATTATTTGCTCTCCCTTACTACTGTGCCTGCTCTCTCCTTTAATAATTAACAGATATAACATCTAAGTGCTGCTTAGAAAACTGCTTTGGTTAAGTAATAGACTTCCTAGGATCTAGGGTATTTTCTTTACTGAAGCTTTTAAAGAAATTCTCGTCAACAACTCTTTTTACCCCCTGAGCACCTTATTTTTCTTTGTTGACGTGGCTGGTTAACGAGCCGGGCTCTCGCCATGGCTCTCCTAAGCTCCCGTGCAGTATTTCACTCCTGACACATCTTACCCCACCTTACTGGAGACCCTTCTTCAGGTCAAAATTGCATACCTGCAATTCAGGCACATTTACATCGGTCTTAAAACAACAAAACCAACCCTACCAATCAACAGACTCCCCCCTACCTCTCCCGTACCTCCCCACACTTTAACAGGACGGCACAACTAAGAAAATTCAGGAGCATGCTCAAAATTCTCATTTTGTAATTACTCAGCACTGGACTTCACCCACCAAAGTAAAGCAACAGTTCAAAGACATAATAAACGACTACCAAAGCAAGTGCAGTTGCTTCAAGTATCACAATAAATGAAGTTACCTAGATGGAAGAACAGATTCACTTGCACATCACCACTACCTGTTTCTTTTCCATTTTGAGCTATTTTATTGCATTTGCATCATATATATTGGATCTATCCTGTCTTGCCCGCAGTTCCCCCTCCCCCCCGATATTTAACATACAGGCAGCTAGAGCCCTCCAAGTTTTTTTTCCTCATATGTTGATCTGTGAAATGTTTTCTTTCCATAATTTCTGACCCTTTACATAAAATGACTTCCACATCAGCCTCACTGCATAATCTAAATCCATCAACAAGCGACCTACCTCCCTGCCACAGGACGTAAAGTTTGACCCAAGCCGCAACAGCCCCTCAGTTACTTTTTTACTATGCCTCCCAGCAACAGGAAAAAATAAAAGCTTGATGACTTTTTAACAGATAGATCTCTGCGCCACGTACGAGACAGCGACAAAATAAAAATCAATATTTTTTCAGCTCATTTGAGAGACAAAAGAGGTAGGAGCAGCAAGCCAGCCAACACATAGGCCTGAGATCCAAAAATTACAACTAAAAGCGTGTTATACGTGAGTATGTACAATATCCGTTAAGACCTTTGTCACATGGTGGTTTTCAAGTCCCTGAAGGACAGGCTATACAGCTCAAATAGATTTTTGGCTCCACATTTCACAGAAACACCATGTGACTGAACAGCAACTTAAATTTAAACAAGTTACTTGTTACAGGCTTAACTAGTTCACTGAAATCATATAGACTATGTGTATTTTCATCTCTACTATTACAAATGCGCATCTGATTTGAAAGCAGGGAAAATCATTGGTTTGAAAGGGAAAGAGATTACAGTGGAGACGGACCACATTTGTTTTTGTGATGAAGTTACAAACACCATAATCCTGTGCTCACTTCACATGTAGTTCACATCGTTATGTAAAGTGATTGCATTTTTAGTTTACAAGCTGCTGTACAGCCCACTCTTACTATATTCCCACAGATGTGTGATTTAACTACCAAGGAACCTAGAAACAGACTTCTGCAATTGCTCTGATAAAAATTATCTTTGTATTTCTTGACTTCTGTATAGGATCAGAGCTGTAAGCACCGGTGAACTTCAGATAAGCCAAGCCCAATTTCTCAGGGGTCATTTACTGTATTTACAAGTATCTACATATTTTAAACGCACGGTCAATTTGTCAGCCACAAGATTTCCACTGAAGTTTAACTGAAGGACAACTGATGTTTTTCGTTTTTTATATATATTTATATATGTATATACACGCAAATCTATATATATTATGTGTATTTATATATATGCATAAATTATACATACATCTATAAAGTGTATATATAGTTACATATTTGTTTAGATGTTTTTATAATTAAAAAAAATAAAAACCTTTCTGCATATCTGGCCTCAGATTTCTAAGGGCTTTTTTTGGTTTTGTTTTCTTCCATCAGCTAGGGAAAATACATCACTTCAATTAACATCAAATGGATCTAAGGGTGCACAGACATGATACTTGTTCCAAACTAAGCACCTAAAAATGGAAACAGATGACATCAGTAAAGATCTGGAGATACTGACTTTTGGTTAAAATATTTGTAAAGACATTCATAGTTCAAAGATTCTATTTATCTTACCAAAACCTTAATGGAAGTAGCCTTTTAACAGACTGCATTAAGGGAAATGCTCCATTTTCTAACGATGATTCACTACTGATTACTTCCGATATGTAGGTGTCCTGTGCAGACCATCAGTCTGCTATATCTAACCTTAATACACTGGAACGACCTTTTAGTCATTTCTATTTTCCATCATTATATAGCATTTGGAGAACATGCATTGCACTTGCATTACAAAATGCTTGCCTATACAGTTTTTTTAATTACTGAAAGGATTTTTAAAATGCTTGGTCACCCTTAAGAAACAGCAAGAAGAGTCACTTATCCTGCAATAGTTATCATAATGTGGACTTTTGCCCACAAAGCAAGATTTCACTCCTGCTGTTCTACAGACATAGAATAGCCACAGTAACTAGTGAAATGATAACGACAATATAGAAATACTCCAAACACCATTCCCATTCACTGTTGCCTCCAGATGTTGAGCTTCACCCTGAAAGACCTATAAGAGACTTGTAATACTAAGAGACAAACATCTAATTTCTGCTTCAGCTTGTGATTGAAGAGAGAGGAAGGATGAAAGAAATGAATAGTTATTTTGAGATAATGTTCAGTTAAATAATTACAGCATTCTAGGAAGGTAAGACATGACACATGTAACAACACTGAATTACCTTGGGTCCAAGAACCTGAACTATTTAACTCATTTGACTTCATAAAAACAGCTACATTACATAGGAATATATTCAGAATAAGAACTCATCCCACAAAATTAAAGGGTTTCTTTGCAGTCACTTAGGTTTTATCCCTGTATTTTGACACTTGAACCACAAAATTTAAGACCACTAGATATCAACTATTTGTGGTGTATGAAAATTCATTTCCATTTCATTGAAGGCCATCAAAATACCTACATTAAAGAACAGTGGATTCATTAGTTAAATCAGTAATACTAACAATTAATAACATACTTTATTAATTAAGGATATTTTAAGAAATATCCATTGCAAATTTCTCCCTGGTATTTAACCTGATTATGCTTTTCCTTAAACTAATGTAATTGTTAATTTAGCTGGTGTAAGTATAAAAGTAAGAATCAGAACCAAGCAGCTGAGATTTCTTCTACTGATGAGAATGTTTCTATATAAGTCATTTTGAGAAAAGCAAAACTAAGGAATCCAAGGCAATTCCCCCAATAAGCTCTCCTCTTCCCTTCACACACTATGAGAGAGGACATGTCATGGCTCACACCGAACTACTTTTGTGCCAGGAGTTACCAGCTTCCCACACTGCCTTAGCACCAGCATTCTACCACTGTTTGCCTCGGAGATGCCCTTTTCTTATCTTCCCATCTCTAGCTCTTTGTTTTCAGGAAAATCTGTATTTTTGAGACTTAAGCCAAGTTCAACCACACTTGAAAGAGCAGTAAGCTATCCAAAATATTACTGGATACAAAGTCACTTTCAAACAGATGGGCAGAGCAACTATATAAATCAAATGGAACTGACAGAAGGTATATTACTTTAATCAACTGCTCACTAAATTGCAGTGGACCAGTATGCATATTTAATTAACATATACTGAAGTTTCAAGAAGAGTTGAATATGATCTCTTCTGAAAACTCATCAGAACAGAAGGGTAACTGATAAAATCCAGACAGGAGCACAGATGCATCAGGCCATCAATCATACAGAGAACCACAGACACTCACACTTCTGATTATTAAAAGAAAAAAATAAAATCAATGCAAACAGCTGCACTTACGGAACTGTAAGTGTAAATCACACCAAGTGTATAGCATGTTGTAGGCCAAAGCAGATGTGTAAAAGTAATACCACCTTGTGCCAGGTGTCCACAAGTGAGAGCAGCCCTTGCTGACCAGGACGGAGATGAACAGAGGCCCTCAGGTACCAGCAGATAAGCAAAATACCTGCTTGTCCAACCCACGATACAACCACACCTTCCACAGTGCGTTCCTGCTGGCTGCCCATGCTATCTGTGATCCTTTTCAGGGTCCCTAAAGACTTGCAGAGTAACTGGATACCTTTTCCCCATTGATGAAAAATGTGCCTGCTGAGCGGGGAATTGAGGGGAAAGAAAAGACAGAAACATCAATGCCACAAACTCCCTCTCAGTGCGTCCATCACCTAAAAGCAAGTGGTTGTTTTGAATACTTTGATGCATCTACAGGCATTAAAAGTGAGTAACAATAATAGCCAAGGAAACTTCTATTGCAGATGAACTACCAACAAGAGGACATTTGCAGTTACACAGCACCCTGCAACAGCCAACCTGTTCAGGACCCCTTCATTTCATACATCCCTCTAAAGCCTATCCTTAGTGCTGAAGAATCTGCTCACCTGATGACAAACACCAATCCATAAGTACCAATCCATCTACCTCTCTGCTGTCTCTATCTGCCCCCCTTACATTACAGTTTGTGTCACCTAAAACATCTCAATTTCTGATGGCACAGTTCAGCAGCTGGATATATACCATTATGTTTCACTCTGGCCCTTTCATTTTGCCAAAATAAGTTGCTACAGAGTTGATATCACTCCTAGTCTAGTTATGTCTTTTCCAAACTATCAAACGAAAAGTAGAAACCTTCCAGGAGGCCACTCTGAAAGAGGTTTAATTTATATCAAGAAACAGTCTGCCAAAGTTATCCACCACTCTAGCAGGAGTTAAAGACTCATGTGAAGTCTCCAAACTGCCAACTTGGGTTAAAAAGAGAAAACAACAACATAACGAAACAAAACAAGAACAAATAAACCAACTTATTTTTACTAGGATTTCACCTGAATTAGTTAACTCGTCTTGGACCAAAACTCAGAGGAGAATCACTAATAAATGTAATAACATTTCAAAAGCGAGGAGAGGTCTGGACTCATCTCCCCATCCCTCTCCCTCCACTCCAGCCGCCCACCCATCGGGCCGTACAACTTTGCAATGGGATGTAACAAAATAGTTTAGAAAGTCATTCCAGAAATGTACTGAATTACCCAGAAACCACTTTGTTTACTCTGGTCAATAAAACACTGTTATCTCTCTTACAATAGGCCACACTGTTTATACAAACAAAGTTAGCTTTCATGCATCAACCATCTATTTATTTAGCACCATCAGCTATCGCTGTAAATCAATTTCTTTGCAAATGAGAAACACAGCTGCTGTAAAACCTACTTAAAAATCTTTCTCACATCCAATATTTGGACATGTAGCAGAACATATGACAAGACTACAAAAAAAATAATTATCAGCAGCACATCTAGTGACACACTGAAACAACGTGCCTTGTCTTAGATTTTACAAGCATTTTTAAGGAAAAGAGATCTGGTGTTTACGTATTCATTTTATATTTAAAATACAAAAGTTGTAGTTAAAAAGCATGACAAGAAAAGCTTATAACTGCTATTCAAACTGGGTACTATCAGGAGAACATGGAAGATATAGAACTAAAAGGTAATTCAAAGAATCTGTACTACAAGTTGGTTATTACATGAGTAACCTTCAAGGAAAAAAAAACCCACAGTGAAAACGAATGTTGTTTGTCAGCTCTGTGAGAAGCATTAAAATAACAGAAGTAATCCCTGATCAAGCTTGAGATTTTATATGATTTCCGTCCTAGAACAGTCATACAGAGAAGTCTTACAAAGGGGAATTCACCCAACTCCGCCATCTAAAAGGCTTGTGCCTCTCTCAGGACTCTGATGACTCCGGAGGTCAGTCCCACGCTTTCAGAGAACACAACTGCCTGCAAAACAGCAACTTGGAAGACCCCAACCGAACAGACAGTATCACCAACGACAGCTGCAATACTACTGTTACAAAATCTAATAGAGATTTAGACAGGAATTCAGTGGCTTCAAAGCAGACTTATTTCACTACACAAGTCAAGTACCTGGCTGCAGAAGAACTCTTCCTGAATTTGAATAGCATGGATGAGTTCTGTTGGCAGCTTCTAAAGTAAGAGTTGGGGATGGGGAAGAGCAAACGCACACAGAGAGCATTAAGCCCTGCTCATTACAGATTTTGCTCCCTCAAGTTGTTTTATTTACTAATCTTTTCATCTGGTATTTTAAGTTTGAAACTCGGCAAGAGGAGTAATTGCTTCAAACTGGAAGACAGTAGATTTACATTTGATATCAGGAAGAAATTTTTCACCATGAGGGTGCTGAGACGCTGGCCCAGGTTGCCCAGAGATGCTGGATGCTCCATCCCTGGAGGTGTTCAAGTCCAGGCTGGATGGGGGGCTTGGAACTAGATAATCTTTAAGGTCCCTCCCAACCTAAACCATTCTATAATTCTAAGTCAGATTCACTACAAGCAGTCAGTCTCTGCAGAGCTCCAGGGGAAGCTCAGAAGGATCATGGCTTCAAGCTCTGACATTAGGAGAAAGAAGGTGCATGTAAGGAAAGTTATGGAGTTGGATGCACATGATGCATTTAGTGCTCTCTGCTGCCAAATCCATGACAGCTTCCAAACGGTTTACAAGCAGGCAAGAAGTATCAGGTCAAGCTGTGACTACAGCCATGACATCTGGTTCTAAACAACTGTCTGAATATACATGCACTAATAAATAGCTGTTAATGGGTTTTTTTAGGTTTTTTTAATGTTCATATTCAATAGTCTCAGAGCAGTAAAGAACTACAGTGCGTTTCTACAGAAGGTCTCATTAAATCACAGAAAAGCCTCCTGAAGCCCCAAGTCAAAAAAGCTTAAATGTTTAGTATAAGACCGAAAAAATCCTGATGGCCTTCAAGTTTATTTGAAAGACGGATTACAGAATATTATGTAAGGCACAAATCTCAGAACTATTCCCCATTGTATTTACAAATATTATCAAATTTTACAAGATCATGAATTTTCATAAAAAGTGACATTTCCAAAGAGCTCCTCCTGCTTTAATCCTCCTTCTTTCTTTTGATAGGATTAAATGCTGAAATGGCAGGCTGTTAAAAAAGCACGCTGAAATGCCAACTGTGAGGCATTTAACTCCATGTATTTACAAATTAAGGTTTCACAGTTGCTTCAAATTTTGACATTATAGTTGAGTGTCTTCAGGCAACTCATTTCAGAAGGTGCTGGGTTTGATTTACATTATTTCTCATTTTATATTCATATGTTACAGTACTGGAATACCTTAAGTTTCCCTTACAGCCTGATAAAGGAAATTTAGTTTTATGAAATGCTGAGAAATATTACTTTGTTTTTATAAACAGGCATCAACCAAGCTGCCTACAGCAGTTTCAAAGTTACCATTAAATTTACCTATAAAAGCCCATATCCATCAAAATAACCTCTCCGAAAGAAGTGAAGATCATGGCCTGCGTATGTGTATGCATACACATGTACAAATTCAGACTGCAATACTAAAAGATGGTGCCACTGGTCTTCCCCTTCAATTACTCCAGTGCTGACCACAATGTTCAGAATGAACTGGAGAAAAAACCATGCAGAATTCCTAAAAAAAGGAGTGGAGGGATGCTTATCTTAATTCTTTCTATTATTAGGTTACTTCAGAGGATATTTGTGTGCTCTTGAGACAACTGCTGCAAAAGTATAGTCCCATAGGCTATTAGATGTGGTGCTTTAGATGGAAATTTTTACTTTGCAGAATATGAAATGCAGTTTGTTAGTATTTACATAAGGGGGTTCAAAAAAAAAAAACAAACCCCCAAGCCCATAAACCACCCACCACCACCAAAACCACCACCACCTACTACTACCTTTAGGAATACAAAACTGTGGCTACCCCCTACAGTACCACCTTGGACCATGTATTAGCTGAAATCAGAATTTAAAGGTGTTTTCTTAGATTATTGATCTTGATTACTACAAGTCAGATAATGATTCTCTTGTTCTCCTGAACTTCTATAAAAAAAAAAAAACCCAAAACACAGACTTACAAGCAAACTTGCAACAGACACATTGCTAACTGACATTTCAGTGGACACAGCCATCCACAATTACAACACAGCCTCCATTTAATAGCTACAAACATATATCTCATTATGTAGACATATCTAATTGTTTAGCCCTAGAACACCTGTCTAGTAATACAATGCTGCTAATGCTGTCTAATTACTACAACCTATCCATACATAATTAAGTTTTGCATAGCAATGCAGTGCTTAATGTTAATTCCAGCAGCATGTACTACTAATTAAGATATTTAAGTATGTTTACATGTGCCACACGGGATGTGCCAAATCACCTCGCTGAAGTCTTACTGGTGCTTCAGACTGATTTGGTAAACAGCTTAGAAGCCTGAGACACCTTTGTATTATAAGAGACACTTCAATAATGCTCCAGATATCTTCAATAACACAGCATTTTATCAAAACCGATTTTGACACCTACTAACATTCCATAGATAATGGGATCAGATTAAAGTCTCGCCAAAATTCATTATGAAGTATTAAACTTGTTTAATCTTTTATCACTACTACTAACATAATAAAAAGAATGAAAATGCCAGAAGTATAGAAAGTTACAAGAATTTTCCTCTAGAGCGTTGTAGAACATAGTCTGAATCAGAGGATGTGTTGTCATGGCTAAGGGAGACTCAAATTAGAAGCTTTTGAACTAGAACAAGTTTATCCACTTTTTACTTCAACTTAGTCTGTCATTTTTTCTCCATAGTTTCTGAAGTTATTTATTCTAACAACTTCATTTCAAGTAATTCTTATACACATGGACATTAGAAAAGGGATTTCATAATTGAAAGATAGTAGAAAGTATTATTGCAATATTAACAAGGCAGCTGATCGCATTAGAGCTAGAAATCATAATTAATGATACAAGTAAAATTTTTGTTTGGAAAATACCACAATGTCTATTGCTTCCTATTTAACTAGTCACACAGCTACTGTTTCTCAGAAAAAAACCTAAGCTCCAATGTTAAGTGTGTTAGCAACACTTTTTATTTTATTGAGGGTCTTTGGCAATACTCTTGCTACCCAGCAAGATCTCATAATATTTTGTAACTTTACTTGCATATTTAACCTGATTTCCGAAGGAAGATACAGTGAAATCATGGAAGTATCTGTTGAATGTAAGTTGAGAAACAAAAAGTAGTTCTGCAAATGGCTCATTTTCAGCTTCCATATTCTACCACACCAAGATTTTCAAATGCAGGATCTTAAAATTAGGCTGCCTGTCTAGTGGCCTAAAGTTCAAGGTGACTGAACACAGTGAACTCTTCATACTGACAGCAGAGCCAGAGATGCAGCAACTCCCATCAAGGAGTCTGGCAGGCAGTGTTGGAATGATGCTTAACAAAGGACTGCAACACAGAGCACAGAAAACCCTTCTGTACATTGCAGGCCGGATTTCCAAAAGCTTAAGAAGTTTTAAAAACCTGCCCTTTCATTTAAGATGCTGAAATAGGAGTTCTTGAGAGTCTCACCCTGAGAATTTTTCTGTAGTTTTAAAAAGGAGCCGTTCCGCCCTCCATCACTTTAGTCCTACTGCCATCTGCTGTCACAAACACACCAGTGCCACACTGTCTGCCGTGTTTTTTCTTTCCTCTTCTGTTGTTAGAGCGTAAAAGAATACATTCCAGTATTACTACTCAAAATTATCTAAAAACAAGCACAAATTAATTTTTCCAGAGAAGTGTAATGATAAACAAGCGTACATCCACCTTCATTGCCAGAGCACCAGCCCTGCAGATACGTGCCTGGTTTCACACACAGCTTATCCCAACGTGGAATCATTCACATGAGCAAGTATTTGCAGGATTGGGTCCAGATCCCAAAAATCGTTTTTTCGAACACTGACAGTATTGCTCATTTCTTGAAAATTTTGAAATTTTTAGGGAAAAGTTAAGACTACGAACTGCCCAGACTACTAAGGCTGAACTGCTCCTACCTTATCCTTACGCGATCGTGCAAAGAGGCTTAATTCTTTAGATTAAGACAAACCAGGAAAAGTTAAACAAAATTAAAAATTGCTGCATAAAACAGATTAAACAAAAAGGTCTGAAAATCTACCCAAATCTACCATCTACCTAGTGCTTCAATGAAGCTGAGCAAATTCTAGAGTTAAACTAACTCAGCAATTCCTCTCAGGACCATGGGAACACTTTATGCCACCACCTCTACTGCCATCCCAGCCTTCTCTCTCCTTTCCACCAGCACTAGAACTATCACACAGGAGCCAACTCGGCTAACTCCCAACCACAAACACCACTGACCACCGTAGAAGCAGGTTGAGAGGGGGCCACGACAGAGAGAACTCTGAAGAACATAATCCTGAGCTGCCATCAGTTTCTATGATATCTGGCTGCAGATCCACGCTCCAGCAAAGTTCTTCTCTGAAGTGTCTTGGTCTGCACTGCGGCTGCAGGCTCCCCGCTTGGCATTTCCCTGCCACACTCAGAAAGCTAATTGCCACCCAGTGTTATGGGTGCCAAAGAGAACACAGGTGAAACTCTACCCTCCCTTCAAGCTTTTCACTTGACTAAGAATACAGCAGCTAAGACAACAGGAAGAGGCTGTCTGTTGCTCAGCCATACACCCTTTTTGGAAAAACATAATATACAGAGTAAGATGAAAACTAGTATCATGGCATTTGTCACGCAGCATTTTAAAAACAATGCAAAGTGGAATTTAATGACAGAAATTGAACAAGATGCTGAAATTCTGGATTCTTGCTGCTCCAGTGGGAAAACGATGGTGGTCTCCAAGTGCTACTCCAGTTAGATATAACAAATAGATATATTTGCACTCAGACAGCAGAGGGTAAAATACAGGACAGTGATTTTTGTTCCAGTGATTTCTTTGCATGAAACCAATTCTTAACATGAAGTCTTTTTAAAGCTTCTGGGTTGGTTTGGGTTTTTTTCCTTCTTCAATAAGCACATTACTTATTGCTCAGCATAAGCCCAATTCAATTTTATGACTACCACAACATCACTCTACTGTGAAACTGAAAGGCTCAAAGGCTCTTTCATACACTGCACCTCTTTTTTGAAGGAAAGAAAGGTAACTCATCCTCACACACACACAAGAAGGCAGTTTGTAGGCTGTATGCTGCTAAACTCATGTTATCAGGTATGATAATTAGTAAAAGATTAACTTGCAATACCACGATACTGCTACTTTCTATATTTGCAGACACTTGAAAAAGCACTTTTCTTTAGCAGACGGTAGGATTCATATGCTCTGGAAAAAGTTTTCACAAAGTGCAGGGGGAAAGGAGGAAGTCAGTCCCATGAGCTGCCCTCTGATCACATCTGTCTTCAGCACTCACACCAGAAGGGAACACACTGCTGGTCAGCGAGAGGCAGGTGGATCTTACTCACCATTTTCTAAACATGGCACCACCCAAATACAACAGGACTATAAAAATGCATCTTTTACATTACTTGTTTTAATGCAGACAGACGGTCAAACCAGGTACATTTTCAAGCACAGCTGTGATAACTGAACATGTTATCCATACATGTCAGTTTGTCAGTGAAATACTTTTAATTAAGTAGTAAATAACTGGTCTGTTAAGTTTTAGGGGTTGTTTTTCGGCTATATGACCCATTTGATTGTCTAAAAGATACACTCTTTCTAGACAATGTATTAAGAGCATAAGACATACCGCAATATGCAAAGATTATACCCTTTTTTACCGTTTTAATAGAACTTCTTGTTTTTTCTTCCCAAACGTTACTGCTCAGCTCCATTGTGCAATGAACGTTTCCTTCTCTTTCATAGGACCCGAACATAAGTAACCTGAAATAGAAAAGCCTACAGTAAGAATTGTAATGCTATTACATATACTCCAGATCTCATAATAGACTCACCGTTCTTCATTTATACACTCCATTATTATTATCAATGTGTACACATAGAGAAGTCCACATAGAAAAGATTTCCCAGACACAGCTTTCCACCAAAGGAAAGACACTGCCACCCTCTAGTGGAATAAATATCAAATATCACTTAAAATCTTCACCTTGGTTTTTTTGTTTACTTGGGGTTTTGGTGTTGTTTATTTTTTCCCACTGTTGTCTTTCCCTTTTTTTTTAATGAGGTGTTCAATCAGCAGACTAGTATTTTTCCACAAAAGAACTACTTTTCTTTTTTTTTTTTTAAAAAGCAACAACAGCCACAAGAGTCTTCCACTCTAGTCCTAAACGTCACAATATACGGCAGCTCTTCTTGGTTCAAGAGAACGTTACTGTAGGCTAAAAATCACAGTTTACTACTGCTTATGTTTCTATTTCACTAAACTGGGATCCCCCCATATCTATAATTTTTTTGGTGACATTCATAACAAAAGAGTGGTTCTTCATGCATGATACCCTAGTCCAGAAGGCTACAAAGCTTTTGAGGTAGATATTAGTACTATAAAAGAAAAAAACAATAACCTCTAGGCTGTAGAGCAGCAATGCAGTTGTACACAGCTTATCTCACAGTAGCCGGAAGCAGACAAACATTTTTGAATAAAAACCTGAAACAAATCTCACTCTTTCAAGAGTTCCAGTTTTTAAATCCCTCCCCCAAACTTTCTATATACATTTGACAAGGAGAGTTCCTAGGCTTCCATACAAAGTATCTTATTTGTGATTGCAATGTATTCCACAACTCTTTAAATGTAAATAAAAAAATATAGACAGAAGCTGTCAGAAAAACATGCCAATTTTCTGTTTATCTTGATGTTGTTCAATTATGTTTCTAGGTTAAATATTTATGATTGAAAAGTACCCAGCCTTCCAGATGTCAGATATGTAGTAAACATACTTTGAAAATTAAGTAAGGCTATTGAAAACAACTTTCACCAACAATTACAATTGGTAAAATTAATCCAGTCCCAAGGGAAAACAGCTCTCTGGCTATGCCAGCTCTCTAGATTGCACTACAGCGAGGAGAGTTAAAAATAAATATTTCTTTACTGTGTGTCTCTATGAAGAATTTGTTTAACTGTTTTTCAGCCAAGGACCTGAATGCATGGGGAAGATGAGAGGGGAAGAACTACATTTAGGTGGGTACCCAGCACATTTGCTTTACCAAGTGTCAATTGGTTTGGGTTCAGAGTCTGAGGCTCCATCCTGATGTGACCCCGTCTCCAGATGTGATGTTCACGTGCTCCAGTGGAACACCCTGAACAGCAGCTGCACCCTCCTTTCCAGCTCGACCTTCAGCACTCATTTGTCTAGACACTATTGATTTGATTACTGTAAACAGAAATCCACCCTTAGAACCAACTGATTAAGTACTTTGTCTGGACAAAACTAAGTTTGCTGAAGGTTATTTGAACTGACAAACTCATGCCACCTTTGCTTATTTTTAAGCCATCCCCAGCAACTCTGTGGCTTTTCTGTTCTGCTTTTAGGAGTTGTTTTTTAGTAACAGCTTTTCCTCTGTCTCCCACAACCCGTCTCACATTGAAATCAGGCAGTTTATTAACGCTTTTCAACAGCTGGTCACTGACTGTATACATTTCATCTTCTGGTCACCTAACTTCACAGAAGTTCAGAGGGCTGATGACTAGAGGGCTAGAGCACCTCTCCTATGAGGACAGGCTGAGAGAGTTGGGGTGGTTCAGCGTGGAGAAGAGAAGGCTCTGGGGAGACCTTCTAGCAGCCTTCCAGTACCTAAAGGGGGCCTGCAGGAGAGATGGGGAGGGACTCTTTGTCAGAGGGTGGAGCAATAGGACAAGGGGTAGTGGTTTAAACTGAAAGAGGGGAGATTTAGATGAGATATCAGGAAGAAATTCTTCACTGTGAGGGTGGTGGGACCCTGGCCCAGGCTGCCCAGAGAAGCTGTGGATGCCCCATCCCTGGAGGCGTTCAAGACCAGGCTGGATGGGGCTTTGAGCAACCTGGTATAGTGGGGGGTGTCCCCGCCCAGGGCAGGGAGGCTGGAACTAGATAATCTTTAAGGTCAAGACTTCCTTCCAACCTAAACCATTCTATGATTCTAAGTGGGAAAGGGAGGTGTGAGCAATTATCCTCAAGGCAGACAGGGTGGTAGAAATTCTCCTCCTAGCTTTGCAAAGGGGAGGGAAGCAGAGTGAGACAGAAGCAGAGGAAAAAAGCTAGCAGTGAAGCTGATAGACCAAAGACACAGTTGCTGAATGCAGTTAGAGAGATTCAAAGAGATGCACAAACTCTGCAGGGAATTTTCCAGCAGTACTTACTGTCCCTCTAAAATATGAGCACAGCAAGCTATCTAGCTGTTTTGTACCGGTGGCAACTAAGACAGAAGAACAAGGACAGGAGGTAGCTCACAACAGGAAGAAAACATAATTTTCAGCCAGAACCTTAACATAAGAGTCAAATAGAAAACAATTAACCGTAATGAGATTTTACCTTAGATTAGGTTACCAACACCCAGATTTGACAAACTTACCGCAAGACAACAGAACTACACATTTGGACTTTAAAGAGCGGCACTGGCCCGTGGATGCTTCATGCTGGAGTTTGGAATTTAAGTTCCCATTTCAGAAAGACAAAGGGGAAATTAATTGCTACTACAATAAGGAAGTTTTTGTTTGAATAATACTTTCATTAATATGCAAACAGGGTGTATTCTGTAACACAGCTGCAGATAAAGACTGACGTTAAGATTGTGTCACAACAGACCCAAAACAACTGGATATTGAGGAGATATCTATATCCTACAGATTTAAAATTTGTAAATCACTATGAAAGGGTGTATGAAAGATACCCTAAAACGAAGTCGGTAAGCCCAGCTATAATTAAATCAATAAGAAAGTGGGATTAAACTACTGTCCAAGTAATTAAAACATGCATATAGAAAGTGAGTTTCTATTCCTTCCTCAATTCTAAATTGAATGGTTCCTGCAGCAAGTGGGCACAAAGTAGAAGAGAATGATTCAAGAGAGCAGCCATGGATATGAACACCTGGAAAATCTGGGGACTGGTAATTGGACCCAAGAGTCAGACATCTAGAATGAGAGGTGTTTGTTGAGACATACTTTTCAAGTGTGTGTCCAGAAATTCCCGGCTGCATAAACCAGTCGGATTAAGTCAGACCTGAAGCTTAAAAGGCCTGACAAGCCAGCAACTGCATCCTCTCCCAGCCATCTGATACACATCTGTGACAGCTGAAAATACTGAGGGGTCAAGATGATGATGTCAAACTGAGCAATCTCGCTGCTAAAATTAATGGAAAGAAACACAACACTAGTGGTATCTTGGCGATGTTACACAGTGTTTCAAGATTCAGGAACTAAAGAGTATTTTAAAAAATTACTTTCCAACCCAAAAACAACTGCACGCATCTTAAGGTAGTTATTCTTGGCCTTCTTATAATGAAAATGAACACACTGCTGGACTGAAATTGGAGATTACCTATAAAGGGAGATCACGAGTTCCCTTATGCAATACGGGCAGAGAGGAAAAGCTCCTGGCAGGCAAGCAGTGCACAGAGTCATTTAGTATTCTTGGGTCATTCACAGAAAACATATCACAAAGCCAGGGAGACAGGTAAACAGCAATTTTATTATAAAGAAAATAATCACTGCTGTGGCCCACACAATCCTTAGAAGCAGAGGAGTATTTTCTGGAAATCCGTAGCGCTGGTAAACCACATTATAGAGCAAACACAGTTCACAAACACTTGTGCAAGGCTACAGAAAAAAAAAAAGGTGCAAAAGGGAGCTCATATGGTAATAAAAGCAATGAAAAGAACAGGTTAAGAAAAAAAAAGTCTTGCTGCAAACCAGAGTTTAGTTCATAAAGAGCAGACGGCACATGACTAGATCAAAGCCTAAGCACTACTAGGATAAGATCTAACATAAACCAAGAACTAAGAGGTTTAAAAAAAAACCCCAAACAAACCAAAAAGCCCACACACCTTTTCACCAGCTTTACAGAGAAAGATTTTCTCTCCAAAGAGCGAAGGAAGTAGACTTTATTTCTTTCAATTATTTTGTTCAAGACAAAGAAAACAAATATTTCCTTATAAAAGTTATTTGGATTAATCTAAGTAAGACTGAGTGAAACAATTATTTCCCTTTGCTTACAACACAATACAATAGGATAATTACAACATTTATACTGTCCTAGAAAGAGATTCATAATTTGGTGTGCCAAAAAAACCAACAAAAAACCTCCAAAAAAACACAAGGCACAGATCAGCTTGCAACCAGGCAAAATTCAAATGAAAGGCAAATACATGTGCCCACACACAGCGTAGAATTGCCTCAGAAACTAACTGCAACTTTCCTTCATTTTTGCTTTAAAAAAATATATTTCTTTATTAGAGCTCCATCATAACACCAAAGCTGCTACTTCTTGAATCAGACAGGCCTACAGCTATAATTACTACAAACTCAAAACATGTACTTGCTTAGTCAAGATTGAGCAAAAGACCACAAAACATACCTTGTACATTCAATTAACGTGACTCTTAGTCGACCTTCTGTCAAGAGAGAATCCTGTATACAGAGGTCTCGATCTTCATATTCATCAGGTGGCAATACTTGAAATGGAAAAAATGGCTTGAACCTGAAAAATATAGAAGAGAATCATCTTAATTCAAATGATGTAAACAACACTAACACAGAAATTTAAAAAAAAAAGGTAACAGGATTACAATGAATCTTTAGCACTCCTAAAGAGAAATACCCAACATTCCTACATATTCATTGGTCAAAAGGAACAGGTAGAAGCTACTAAGGCTTTGTGAATGCAGAAGATTGGAGAATATATAAACAAAGATTGCTTCACAGGAATAGATTTATTTTTTTTGAGTTATATTTACTAGTGCACATAATGTGGAGAAAACTGGAAGCTGATCACATCAGGGTATGTTTGTGTTAAATCATGTTTGCAACCATAAAAGTCCTTTTAAAGTAAGTATCTTATCAGGTCTCTATTTTAAGTTTTAAATTAATCTGCATAAAACATCCCAGCATTGAAAGGTGAAAATATACTAAGACCCTAAAGCGTAATTTTTTATGACACTGCTGTACTCAGAGGACTGGTGCATCCTAATGAACAGTACACTTTAGTTACACGGATTGAAACTTCTCTCACTTCGTGAAAAACATTCGGTTGCCCTTTTCAGCCAGTCATCTTGGACTAAAATAAAGATCCAGGTATTCTAAATATTTGCCCTTGAGCTTTATTTCCCTCATCACAGCATGTGATTCACGGGAAAAGCAATTCATGTTCAAGATGCTAAGTGTTTTACACACGTTATCTCACCACATAATTCACTCTCTTTAATTAGAATACGCTGAGTTATAAATACCAATTTCATTTTTAAGTGATAGCACTTCGGTGTTGGACACCGCCGGGATCTGAGGGGAAGAAGGAGGCGGAGAGGCTGCCCAGCTGCAGCCCCATCACATGGCAGACACACACGATCCTAACACCAAGGACCACAACCCCCGAGACAGAAAAATATCACGGAATCTGCACTAGCATTTATGTAAATCATTTGAAAAAATGACTTGAAGGGTAGTACTTCTTTCCATTTTTATTTATTGCTCCCATTTCCTAGCACTGCCCCATGCCTTGGTTTCCATCCCCTCTCACTGGCACGGCCTCCCAGGGATTATTTCTGCGGAGAAGCCTTACAAATAGCAGGACACGAGCCCCACTGCCTGCAGGATGTATCTGCCATTTCATGAGAAAGAAGTCTTTCATAAGTGCTGTTTGCTCAACCAACAGAGGCATCTGCTTGTCACATTCGGAGATCACAATATGTTCAGGAAACAGTCACATGGATCTGAACTGAAGAGTTTCACAAATTCAAATAAATAATTAAGCGCCCTTTAACTGTCGGCACACTCTTCAGGAGGGAGCCCGGCGCTCCGACTCAAGACACTACGTTTCTGTACGAGCATCAGCCTCCTAGAGCCATGAGAAAGACATTTCTTTTGTTCTCCCTGTGAATAAATACAACTCAACACTCCAGTTATTTTCCTGAAATCCAATTCAACTTCTAACTTTAATTTGCTTCCAAGTTTCTCCCTCATTAACTCCTTCAGGAAGAAAACAAAACTGTTTTGAAATTGGTCAAGCCAGAATATTAAATTTAAAAAATATATGTAAATTGAATAAAGTATTTAAGTCTGTGTATGAAAAATATGAAACTGTTAAATCACAGTGCCCATGGTTTAGGCTTCTGAGTATATGAATAAACAACCAATAAACAACCAACCCAAAATATCTTGTCTGTGTCCTAACTGGTTTGTTATTTTGCTCATAATCTTCCTTATAGTTCTTGAATTATTAAAGGAATAGTAAACATCCCAAGAGTGGGAAAATGCCACCAAATGACCCCAGTATTTTCAATCTCTAAAATCCTAAGACTTGTTGTCACTGGAGGGCCTGGCCACATTCTCGCTCAGAGCCGCCTGGAGCCAGCACAGCAAACCCCTCCCCACACGCTTCTCACTTTAAGGACAAGCAAGGGTACTCTCTTTTAGGAATTATTTTTCCCTGCCTTGAAACACAGATTCAGCTCATTTTATTAGGCAGAAAAAGGATCAGTTAGACAACTACACTGGAAAATAATACCAACTTTTGAGTGACTAAATACTTTTACTTTTTCTTTTTCTTTTTTTTTTTTTTAAGTTATTTTTCAGCACAAAAACAACTTTTCAATTAGTAACAGCAACTGTCCATGTAAGTTCTCCCAAAAACCTATTAAAAAAAATGGGAACCACAAAGTAATGACGCACAGCACCAGGAGCCTCAGTGAGCTATTGAAACAAGATTTCTGGGGGGTAGGAAGAGAGAAAGAATGAGGATCCAGTACCACCCCAGTAACCAGAGAGATCACCGTCACCTCTCTGAATTTCTGCAAATGCCGGGCTTAAAGGTGTTGGTACTGATGAGGCCTTTCCCTTCCACACACCATAAAACAGCCTGCAGGCCATTTAATAAAAAACACAGGCCTGGAGGAATCTAATTTCAGTATTAAAAATAAGCAACAACAAAACAAAAACTCAAAATAACCAACTAAAATATTCCCATAAGGATGCAGACATAATATCTACATATTCGAACCAAAAATGTCATCTCTCAAGTAACTTCCGAAGAAAGCATTAAGTACAGGACACACGCAACCTTTTGCTACAGCACAGAACAATGAAATAATCCTCAAAACAAGCCATTTTTTCCTGTTAGATTAAGATATAACATTAACTATTATTTTGATTTCTATTTTCAAAATATTTTTTTAAATTAACACAGTAATGAATTAAAAAGAGGAAACACTTCTAAAGTACACCAATGCAGTTAAATACTGTAATATGCAAAACACTTAACAGTGTACGCTGGACTTTGTGCGGCGCTAGGTAAATTTTCTGTAAATATGGGATAAAAAGCAGTCTCAACAACGTTTTTAATTCACAACAATTATTACCAACGGAACTAATTTGCAAAATCCCTAGCAAAACACCCTAACACATTTCCATTGGCATTAGAAACATACAAATAGCTAAATATCCCACATTAAATACATTTTTAAAGTTTACGTGCTGCTCTGAAGCTTACCAATTTTATAAGATAGTACTTATCTATTTAAGGTTGTTTACTAAGAGTTTGTACATTTCCAAAATTCAACATCAGACAAATGACTATTTCAAGTAGATTTCAATTATATATTAAGTGAACTGTTGACAAACTATTTAATAAATACAAGATAACCCAAATCTATTTGGACAACTTTCCTCCCGGGAACTGCTGAACGAATAGAGACCCCGACGGGGACAGTGGGTGATACTGATCCCTGCTGTTGTCAAACCACACGTTGGCCACCTGCAACCCACGCACATAACAGTCGGGCATCGCAAGGTCTCCCATCTTTTTCCCCATAGTAGGGACAGCTTGTGAGCTACCCTACCTTTTACCAACAATGTCAGGCACTCCGAGGAGTGCATTCTTATGGAGCCATCGTTGCTGCGATTGCGTTCAGTGCAGCAGAACAGCGAGGGACGTTCCCCTCTCTGCGGAGAAGCCAGATTCCCCACCTCTGCAACGGCTAATTTCCCTCCTTGAAAACAAGCACGTTGCCAGACAAAATGTAATCACGAAGTTTGTTTCATAAAGCATTTACGGTAGGGACAACAAAACACACTTTTAATCTGAAAGCAAAGCTGTATTTCATCACATTAAAGTACCATGAGTAGGCTTTTAGCCAATAGTGCCAATAAATTCAGCGAACGAGACAAGAGATACCGACTGTATTCCCAAGCCCTGCAGACTAAGGTACCTTCGCTGATTCAGTATCCTCCTGTCCCAAACTTTCCTATGTAAAGGAAAAATAAGTTTCCTATTATCCTGGGTTTGTTATTATAATGTAGAACTTACTTTATTAAATACCTTGTATAAATAACCTTGCTGTAACTTCTGTAATAGCTTTTAAACTTCTGTAATACTTTAAGATTGTATTTTGCTACCCTCTAATATTTAGTCCATCTTTAAAGAGTATAAGTCTATCAATAAATGCCTTAGAGAAATTCATTACACTGGTGAAAGGAAAAAAAAAAAGTGTAGCCTACCAGTAAACCTCTGTTCAAAAAAAATTTCTAAAGAAACCTTGAGAGCAAAATAAATGCCTCAGTTAATCTCAGCTGGTCTCTGCTCTCATCACAGCAGCCATCCCAGGATCTGGTCAGCTCCAGTAGGATGCTCCTGGGAAATCAAGGCTCGCACTTGGCAAATTCTGAACAAGGGGTGGTGGGGGAGAAGGAGTTCCTATTTGGCTGTCTAGATCTTTAAACACTCATCCAGTATTCTCAGCTTCTTAACTTTAACCAGTAACCAAAAAATTTAGTTATGTAAATTGGTGGACCTCCATCAGCAGAGAACAAGCCCGTAACAAATGGTTTGCAATCGGTTCATTCCCTGCTGCAGCCCGAGAAAAAGGGTTTAAGGCACAACAATGGTGTGGGGAAATGTAGGAGTTGCTCCTGACAGTACAACAGTTGAGAAAACGTTGCCAAAAGGTACTTATAAGAAATATAGTACCTCTCTAAACACTGCTGAGCTGTTCCCAGGTTCTCAGAGGCAGATTTTCATTGCAACTCTAGTAGACCCCTTTCCAGTGGGATCTAGTGCTGCCACCTCCTCATTCAGCAAGGTCAAAAAGCAAAGTTCATGCTCATGTCACAAACCCTTGACCTATAACAGGGTTACACCACCTCAATCCATATATCCAAAAGCCTCCTTTTCAATTCCAAACCTGTGAAATGATACTAAACAACTATCAAAAGACAGATTTTGGGGAGGAGAGATTTTACTGTCTTTAAACCATATTTGTTAAGCCTTTGTAAACTTTCCATCTCTTCCAGAGGAAAAAAATAGGCACATCGTAGCTATATAAGAAAATAGACAACTTACACCTCTGCCTGAAAACTGCTTGGATATGGCACATAAGGCACTTTTAAAGACTATTTTTAATATTAGACACTTATAGTGTGTTTTCAGTTTGTTTTTAAATTACCAGTCTCCCTCCGCAAAATTTTTCAGCTTGTTTGCCCAAAGTCTAAAATTCAAATAGCAAGCCATTAAGGAAATATTAGTTAAAAACCAGCATTTTAACTTAATAATATAAATATGAAGAGGAATAGCAATCAAACATCATGTGAACTTTTAGCAAGAGGAAAAAAAAATTCCAGTAAAAATAATATTTAAAAGAAGCTGTCAAGTAGCAAAAGTGTTTCTCAACATATACCACAACTCAAAAAAAGTCATTTCATATGAGGAATTCAGTCAGATGACTATATTGGAATATAATTAAGAGAAAGTTACTCAATTAATATACAAGATTAAAGTTACGCTAAAAGTAGCATAATACTGAGCTCTTCCACAGACAAAACCAAAAATGTTTCCAGTCACTGCACAAAGTCAGTGCGTCCCCTTCATGCGAAAGGCTTCCTCGCTCCACAAATGATGCTGTTCTTCCTCCCAGGTGCCAGTTCTGTAGAGGAGGAACTCACCCACTTGGAACAAGACTGTAATTCACTGGTTTAGTTTTAGAAATGCCTGACCTATATTCCCATTAATTTGTATTCACTATTCCACAGTGATTGTTTTGTGGTCCTTTAGCCAACTTTAACAGAGGACAGGAGTTTTTTATACCTTAGTTTAATTAACCTATTACCTAAATTAACTGCTCCCACCAGTACTTACTTAACTACAATATTTTTAGTTGCATGAAGAAATCTATTAAATTGATTTTTTTTTTTCCCCCCTGGTTCTTATCTGGCCAAAGATAACCAAGTGCTTATGTGTATCTGTACATTGCATCTGTTAAGAATATCCAGAATCCTGGTAAAAAAAAGTAAATGTTAAGAGTTAAACACAGACAGGAACAAACTTCAAAAGCTCTCAGTGCTCCATTTCCTACTTGGAAGAGTAGAAAGACTTACAGCTTCACTCCTAAATGCAGGAAGAGGCTACGATTTTGTAGAGCTTTTGTGGAGAAGTGAGAACACTCTTCTAGAATAAGTTCTGGAAACAGTTTTAAATTATTCTTTAGTTTATAAAGGCAGCTTGATATCTAGAACATTGGCCTAAAAATTACGGGTATCTGTTTAAGACCACATTAATCACTTTTATTACATGAATTCCAGTACTACTTTACTACCATAAAGATTAAATATTGTCAGGTTTATGAATTTTTAATCGAGTTACATTAACTGAACATTTAAATCTTAATAAACAAGGCAAAGAGACATAAACCCCAGAAGAGCCCACCAGCTAAAAATACATCTTTACCATAAAGCTACTTTGTATACATTGCAAGTCTGAGAATTTTATTTACCATTCTTTTGTAAAAATTAAATCTAAATTTAAAGTTGGGCTGTCTTTACTAAAGCATCAATTTACTTTTGTAAATGCAGTTGTATTTGAATATTCTAGTATCTGAAATATTTTTGAAAGAATAACTGCTGAATTTATTTTCAGTTTTGGGAGTAATCAAACGATTCAATTAACATCAGAACAGGTTCAGTCATTTTTAGATTGCCCTTTTTATCTGATTCACAAAAATACAAGTCATGAGCTTGTCAAGTGTATAAAATATCACTTTTTTGAAATTTAAGACATTAGAAAGTCCTCTAGTCTTACATTGTGTGTAATTTAAGATGAAGTTTACATCTACAAAAATTCTAAAATATTACAACCCGCTCCTAAAGAGGCATGATCACATTAATAAGATTTTGAAAGTACTTATCAGCTAACATTTAAGTTAGTGTTAGGCGTTATAATGCAAACAGCTTATATCATTCTTTAGATTGAAGATATAAAAATAGAACTCATCCTTATGTGGAAAAAAATTAGTAGTACTTTTTTTTGTTTTATTTTTTACAGAGTACTTTAAAAACTACCACCACTGTATATTTTGCAAATGCAATTCTCCAGTTTCCACTGATTTCACAGGGAACAAAGCTGCAGAACTGTGTCAGTATTTATATTCGAGGGACTTTAGTAATTCAAACTATACCCTTATTCAGTATAGAAATCTACTAATTTCAGCTTTACCTACACCCATGAAAATATGGATTACAAACAACCTGAAAAACATTGCCATAAGAGAGTAGGTTTATTTTCCAGGAAATTTTATTGAAAACTGCAAATCGGTTCTAGCACTCCACCCACTGTGTTACAGCATATTCTGCCACAGGCATGTGGGAGGCTCAAACACATAAGTTCTCAATATATGAACAGTCACTTTTAAAGTCAAGACCTCAGGAAAAAAAAAGCAAGGATTTTGTTATTCATTTTTCTTTCTTCAAAGATGTTTCACACATTTCCAGATTCTTACACTACAGTCTTTCTTATGGTGATATCAGTACCTCTGAAGCACCTCTCAAATCAGATACTCAAGAGAAACACTTTTAAAACTTTAAAACCCATTCTACAAGAACAAATAAACACATGTAAATAGTCAAGTAGTTCCTTCCAAAAAAGATAGATTTTTTTTTCCTGCTTATATGACAGAAGTCATTGTAAATATGGCAAGGAGAGTCTTAAAGATTTGCCATTGCCGTCCGTATTGAAATACCCATGGGTAAAAAAAAAAAAAATCTTGAATCAGGCTTATCAAAGCTACTTTATCAGCACAAACAAAATCAATTTGACCATGCACAGACCTTTTTACATTTCAAGACAGAATACTTGTTTCCCAAATTTTAAGTTCCATAAAAACTGTCATAGTTTAGTTAACTCAGTGCAGTCAACGCTTGTTTGATCTCAGAGTTCTCATGTGTTTTTTTTTTTTAAATTGTATGTGACCTAGCTGAAGCCAACTGTTGGTTCAAATTAAGAGAAAGAGATCAAAATCCTGCTATATTTCAGTCTCAGACAGGACGAAGACAAAATTTCCCTGTCTAGCCAGAAAGCCTGAATCGTTGTGGCTCTGCTCCAAATAGGACAGAAGATGCAGAATACACTCTTGTTCATGTGGAGCTGGCAGAGAGGCAGTTGTGGTTCAGCAACCAGCTTTTAGGCATTCAAGGAGAACAGCAGCAGGGGAAAAAGAGAACACCAAAAAAACCAAACAAATAAACCCAAGCCACCGCAAAACTCTACCTTTAGCCAATTAGATTAGAGATTGGTTCCAGTAAATGAGGAGGTTTCAAGTCTGTCCACAAACATCATCTCTCTGCAATCCAGGTCAGAGGAAAGGGATGCTGATGTTCTATGAGAAGTCTAAGCTCTGGACATGACTCATTCACTGAGCTCGAGTTTTAGTCCTCTGCTCTAAACACTAGCTGTGTCCATAGGAGAACTAATGACATCCTCTTGGACAGAAATGACTGTCTCGCTGCTGAAAACACTGACAGCTGTAAACCAAAAGTGAAAAAAATATTTGTATCTGTTCTGAATTCTAGACACGATAGCTTTCCAAGGTTTATCCTCACTCCTCCAGTTAGTTTTTAAAATGCTCGAACTACAGAAGCTTCTCCTCAATCTACATTTACTGAGTCACTTTTGACAAGCAGAAGATAGTCTATCTCCACCACTTTAGAAGACTTTATAGGTGTAAATTGGACTATCTCAGGATTAGTACTACCATTTTCAAAGCTGAGATGACTGACAGTTCACCTTAAAATTGCAAACAATAGTAATTAAGGATCTATTTTACAGACAGCTCAGCTATTCAGATTGCAGTGGTGGGGAGGCCACTGATGGGGACACACCATGGCATATACTTGCCAACTGTCCCCCAAGCAAAGGTGTCACCATTTGTGAGTCACAGCATTTTATTAATGGGCCCCTGCTGTAAACAAACAGGATCATATAATGCAGCAGCTCAGTCTAGATACGACCTGTGGCACCGCTGCTGACAATCAAATACAGCTTGCGAGATTAGTTACCAGGAAGGATTCCTGCACTTTTGCAGATCCTGCATCACTGATGGCAAGTTACAGTTGGGAGTTGTGACTACGTCTGAAAAAAGCAGATGCTCAAATTACCATAATCTTCTCCCACCATCCCCATAACGAATTTGAATATTGGCTCTAATTTGCCCTTCTTTTAGAGGAACAGGGGGGAAAAAAAAAGGAAAAAAAAATCTGTGTTTTTGTAGTATTGTTTTAAAACAATACCACTGACTAACATTGCTGTTCCCACCCCACCTCCCCTTGTAATCCACTGGGCTCTTTGCTTGGCAACATTAAAATTTGTTTTGTTTATTCCACTATATTGCATTAAGTTTTGTTAGCAAGTAGGCAGAGTTATTCTTTAAAAAAAAAAAAACTAACTGTTGAAGTTTTCAGAGTTACACTGCATCATTTCCACTGCTTAATTACTTAGGAATTATTCACTAAGCCAGATCATTCACAGTTGGCGATTCGAACACCACCACGAAGCCTTCTGCCATGTCACTGCAAGACTATGATCTTCAATTTCTACTCTTCCTATTTTAGCTCAGGCAAACAGGAATAATGGTTTAAGTCATTTACTACACAAGTGAAGTTCATGTAAAAGTCTATTTTCGTTCTCACCACACAATGGTTTACATTTAAAATACTCTATGATTTGACAAGGTATTTTCAAAGGTTTTAACATCACTTAAAGCATTTTACAGATGTGGTATTAGTTATTGTAAGTATTAGAATCTTCGTTTCAGTGGCACTGGCAAACAACACAATCTTGTACTTAATGCCATTACAAAAAGTAGATCGTAATATTTGTACACATTTCCTTCTGAATGGGCATTTTTCATAACTATGTTGCCATTAAAACTGATACAGGAAAATAAATTGAAGCTTAGCACTAAGTTAAGAGTCAGGAAAAAAGTATGTAAGTGTTATGATTTCCATTTGATACGCCGAGATAATTTAAAAGTATTGGAGAGAAATTAAGGAATAATTTTGAAAGTTTACATCTCAAATTGTCCCTCTAAGTTTCACAGTTTAAGAAACATAAAAGTGCTAAAAAAAGATTTCCTGAATGATTATCCTAATTTAATTTTATGCTAGTCATATCAGGGAGTTAATTACTGTCTGTGAGTACATGCAACAGTCTGATTAACTTTATCAGCTGATCTCTGTAATACACTTTATTGCAGACAGATTTTTATGACATCTGGTAAGTCTTCAAAAATGTGAAAACTGCATTGCTGTAGTAGAATCCCTGTATTTTCCATTGCACAAACAGCTTTAATGGAGAGGGCTGGATGCACTGCTCCTCACAGCCCCTTCTGCTGAACTATAGCATAGCTGCAAGCTTAACAAGGGAGTTAAATTATAAATTTAAATTGTTCCTGTGTAGTTTTAACACTAACACAAAGGACAACAGCTAGCTGGGGAGGAAAGGGGGGGGGGGGGGGGCCACCAAGTAGCTCTCCAGAGCCCAACCCAGAGTTGAAAACAGTTTTTGCCTTTCTCTCGTCTCACAAAAAAAATAAGGTTTTACCTGTCTTTTCTACTCTGCTACACCTAGCATCTCCTTGGCAGTTTTCATAGCCACAGACAGATCTAAAATGCTGGCAGGCTCCAGCTGGGTCCTGCAGTAAAGAGACACACTCCCAAGTCCCGAGAGGGCTTATTAAGAGTGATGCACCCACGTGGCTTTGGGCAGGTGTGATGCAGACATCTGAGCTACCAAACCCAACACTGAATATACCCAAATTGCTGGGTAGAGCAATTTAAGAGCACCTGCATCCACGACTCCGCGCACACAACCATTTCACTGCTGGTTGGGTGCCCTAACTGTACTGGAGAAACTTTCTTTGCAACACAAACCTGTCTCTCAACTGAAGTCTTCACTGCAGATCTTTTTCCATTAATTTACTAGATACACTGGCTGGCACCACTGAACATCTTGCAGGTCTGAATTCTAGCCTACATTTGATTGGTTTGTGGAAAAAAATGCAATTTGTTAAACAGTGAAGGTAAATATTAACAGGAAAAGCTTCCAAAACTTGTGTGGATCTTTCTCTTGTGTCTCAACCAAGATGAACACCATTCCAACAGCAAATTCTTTAGTTTAACCTGAAACCTCAGTGACTGCAACAGAAACTACTCACATTTTGTTATAAATTGTCTTCAGCTTAGTATGTCACAATTAACCTGACAAACATTTATAAAATAATGACTCTCAAATCTCCTTCACACAAACTGGCATCCACACTCATTTCCAAAATGAGAATTTATCCACTGTTATGAACAAGCCCTCTTCAGCCTTCAAATATCAGAACACTTTCGTAGAACGTTTTTTTCTTAATTATATAAATATTGATATTCATGTATTATGCAAAATGGAACCTGCTCAAAGAACTAACTGTTCCCAGCTAATATTTATAATATTGGGTCATCACTTTCCTCTGGACAAAAGCACAATTTGAGATCATCATGCTAAAGGTTTTCTAGTTCTGCAATTAATGGATTTTAGCAGACTAGGGTGGCACAAATTATCTATTAAATTAACCAACTGCAAAGGTATGTAACATTTTCTTCATACTCATTTTAAACAATAAAGCTTTTTAATCCTAAAAGAAGTTTTAAAGTCTTCTATTATTCTCTAAAGAGCAGTAATATCAAGAATAACCAAATGTTGAAATAGTTTTAAATCAAACAAGTGTGAACATGAACTGTAAACACAGGAGCATATCGGGTGACTTCAGGCAATCTCTGCAGGAATGCAGAATAAGCAGTTTCCCCATAGAGACCCAGTAACATGAAAGGACTAGCTCCCATGGCGAAATCGGCAGCCTGAGACTAAGCCTTGCCGTCACTGGAGCACCACGCTGTTCTACCACACTGATTACTAAAAACTACTGTCCTTACCCAGGCTGCTTATTTCAGAGCTTTCTGATCAAGTATAATTTATTATTAAAAAGATTAACTATTTCACACTCAATATATATTGAAATCGGTTCTACAAGAGACTCATACATTTTAACATCAAATGAGTTACTGAGAGCTGTGTTCGCTACCCACTTGTACAGGTAAATTCTGTGCCTTTCTTCCTTAAAGTAACCTCCTTCAAAGAAAATCCAGTGCTCAGTTTTGTGCTGTGGGTAAGGAACATCAGTTACACTACCCACAGAAACTAACAATCATAATACAGCCTGTAGAAGGCGATTTGGAATAGCCCAACTGTAGTGCTTGAACACACCTACCTGCTCCAACAGACAGGCTCCGAGCCAAACTGGGACATTTGTTAGATGCCTACAGTTCAGTAATGTGGTTAACTTCTATATAACTTCATATAACATCTATATATGTTAACATCTTATATATGTCCTATATTTACTTTGAAATAAGTTACCTTTCAAAAAATAAAAAGCACTACTGCTTATTTCATATTTTATTTAAAAGAACCAAAAGCTATACAAATTATGACAACTGAATAAAGAAAAAAGTATTTGTTCTCACTGAGCAGCAAGATCAGCTCAAATGTTCAAGATGAGAGTTCAGAGGAACAGAAATGCAAAGTCTCAATGCTAGCGCATGCAAAACACCACGAAGTACCAAATAAAGTGTATCAGCTTTTTCAGAGCTTTCATTAGCTATCCACATGAAAGAAGTCCACTGCAGGACTAAGATCAAGATTAATTTTTAAATACAAAACAGAAAAGGTGTTGAATGAGGTAATTTTCATTATTATTGCACGAAGAATCTTTTATATACTGTTTCAAGAAAGAGAAGTTGAAGGAGATTTTATTTTCCTGTCAGATGACTTGACCTTAATGCTTACTGGATTGCTATCTTCAGCAAACGCAAACAGTAATCACCAAAACTTACTCTTTTATGTCTTTATCCATCTCTCCCTCCAACTGAGATTACTATTTTATTGGTCCCCGGCTACACCTCTGGTCTTCAAGTTTCTTCACTAATCCATCTCAAGTGAGCCCCATATCAGTTCCTCACCCTTGCAGGTAAGGAAAGAGAATGTAACATCGTTTGACTAATTATAGGAAAAGGCCCGCTCTTAACCTGAAAAGAATGTCACCTTTATACTGGGAAATATCCAGTATGTAGCTGATAATTCATTAAATCTGATTTTATAATGAACACATTTCAAACTAGTATTCTTTCAGAATTAGATCTTTCAAGTGTGAAAGTCCATGAAGTGCTGGAGCTGGGGAAGAAGGCTAAAAGGTTTCAAAACCCCTAGAACCCATAGGTTTTGAATTTGGTATCTACATAAGGAAAGTTATGTACATATTTTGTACCACATACTTCTATTTAATCTGAAGAAACATGTATTTATTCATCCTCCAGATACAATGTATGTCTGAGATAGACCACTCCCGAAATAAAGGCAGTAAAATGCTCTGCACTATGAAAAGCTTCCTTCTACACACGTAGCACCCTTGAAGAAATGAAAATATTTAACGTTCTGGGGTTTGGTCTTGTTTACTGTGTGTCAGGTTGCCTACCGATCCATTTATCTAACTCCTGTATGAATAAGAAAAACTACTTGTCCATGCACTACAAAGATAATCTTCCAAGCGTGAAGCTACTGTCTGCAGACAGATCTACTGATTCCAATTATCACCACTTTGCCATTAGCGGAACAAGTCTTTGTGCTGGCATCATTCAGAGCATCACCTCTCTGGAACAGTCTGAAAACCCACAAGCACCACAGCACTGCTTCAAGCTTTGCAGAGCAAAAAAGGACTCGGATCCTGGCGGGGGGTTATTATTGCTTCTATATTCTAGAGGTTTTCTGCACCTAGACGAGGCACGGCATTAAAAGAAAAAGAAAACAAAGCCTCCTCTTTCCTTTCAGCAGCAACAGGAATGAGAGCTTGAAACAGGAGTGCCCTACAGATTTAACCAGTAAGAGAGATTCATATCACAACTGCAGTCAAAATCCACTCAGAATCTCCATATCCTCTCCTTTTGCAGAAGCTGTAGAGAAAGTGGGCATCTCCATGGGCTGCTGATTTCTGAAGTTAAGACATGCTCACAATCCCAATCTCTACAATTATTTCTGGTATTTCTGACTATAACCTCATCATATGAATAATATATACTACTTTAAATTTTATACTTTTCCCAATACCTCTACAACCATACTATGAAGTCATTTCTATTATAAAACACACTTGAAATCAATAACTACTTACATTAATTCTTAGCTTAAATTTTGCCAAAAATAAGAAACTGCTGTGTAACTCCCAAATTGCATTCTATAATGGTAAATTAAAATATGTTTGTCTAATGGTTCTTCCCAATGAAATTCAATATAGCCCCAGTTTCCAAATAAAGCATGAAACTATTCAACATGACTAAGTATATTGCGAATGATCAGTTCCAAGGATAATTCACGCTGGAAGGGATCTCAGGAGGTCATCTAAATACCTGATATAAAAATGTTAGAAGTAATCCTTTGTGAGATTACTTCTAAAGAAAAGAAAGCTACTCCACTCTGTGGGAGCATGCATTAAAATAAAGCCAAGTATAGTTTCTCAAACAGGCTAGTATCAATACAGAATATTCATTTTAATTTAATTTTTAAAATGTAGTACACTGAGAAACCAAGTGTTCTTAAAATACACAGAACTGACTCACTGCTTAGGCAATACGTAATCTGCTTAGAATCTTGGATGAACTTGCAAGACCTTAAATTTAGAAAAGAAAAAAACAGCAGCTGTCAGATTTTTTACATTGCTGATTAAGAAATACTAGGAAATTAAATTCTGGAGGGAGACTAGACTGCAAGTACTTCCTCCTCACCCTTTACACTCACACACAAAGGGCTTTGTATCTTTATTATGGCAAAGTGCATTTTTATTGTCTAGAAAGAGCCCAAACCCCAAAGCTCTCCAAAACCTACACAAAACAAGAACAGGACCTGTTCGAAACAGCAAAACTAAGCTGACTGTTCAGACTAGGCTAGACAATACAGCATTATTAGCATACACCTGACATATTGGGGGGAATATCAAGGTTGCCACCAATAAGCAGCTTAATAATAGGTTAACGAGCAAGGTACAGCTCATTAGAGAACTAAGAGATGAACCCATGACACCTGCAACACCACAAGCAAGCAAGGAGACAGACACCCGAAATAGTCTTTACTCCGTGTCTCTAAAGACTAAGCATGCTATGGTAATGCCAGGAACTACAGCTTAGTGTTAACAACCACTTTATCCTACTATTAAAAGGACACGATATAGAAAGTTAAACCCAATATGAGCAGTGATTATAGTACTTCTTTTAAAGAACTGTTTGACTGCATACAATGAAAAACCAAAGGTTGAATTCAGGCCCCTAGATAAACTACACTTTGTGCTGATAATTAGTATCCACCACCCTTCTCTAGTAAGAGAAACCTACATGAAAAATACAGTGTCGAGTGCCAACAGGCAAGACTGACTGAGATTTTGGGAGAGCACGACACAGCTGAGGGATCAGTGGCCGCCCTGCAGAACACAAAGTCAAGGCTTTGCATGCTCATGCTGAAGCTCCACCCAACCGGCCAACTTGTCTTAAAACTGTTTATATTATATCTTTTTTAGCAAGTTCAGAGGAGGGCCACAAAGATGATCAGAGGGCTGGAGCACCTCTCCTGTAAAGTCAGGCTGAGAGAGTTGATGTTGTTCAGCCCGGAGAAGTGAAGGCTCCAGGGAGCCCTTACAGCAGCCTTCCAGCATCTGAAGGGGGCCTACATGAAAGCTGGAGAGGGACTTTTTACAAGGGTGTGTAGTGATAGGACAAGGGATAATGGTTTCAAACTAGAAGAGGGTAGATTTAGATTAGATAGGAGAAAGATATTTTTCACTATGAGGGTGGTGAGCCTCTGGCCCAGGTTGCCCCAGAGAAGTTGTGGATGCCCCATCCCTGGAGGGGTTCAAGGCCAGGCTGGATGGGGCTTTGAGCAACCTGGTCTGGTGGGAGGTGTCCCTGCCCAGGACAGGGGGTTGGAACTAGACAATCTTTAAGGTCCCTTCCAACCTAAACCATTCTATGATTCGATTCAAGTCAAAATAGAGCTATAGAATATGTAGAGCCAAATAAGTGATACCTCACTAAGGTAATGAAGAATTGTAGGTAAGGACTAGTTATAAAAAAAAAAAAAACACCCAACAAAAAACACCTCAGTTACCTAGTTTCTCAAGAGTACACCAGAATTCACTTATATTGGAGAAGAAAAAAATTGTCATTTTAGACCTTCCCCACCTCTGAACAAGAAACTTCCCCAACGGACCACATTTTCAGAAAAGCTGTCTGCATTTCTATTACACAAAGCAACAACACATACACTAAGATTGAAGTTAGCTATAAAAGTCATAACCCTTGCTACTACCAACTGAATTGCACAAATCCTTTATCAATGACGACTAAAAAAACCCCCTGCCATTCCCTGAGTTTTACCAGCAGCCTTGCTTCCAGAGATTTAACCAATATCCAGTATATGAGATAGCAATTGCCATTCAATGGCAGAGAGGTTTCAAAATAGGGTGTTTTGCCAGAAACAAACACGGAATCACAGAATCTTCATGGTTGGAAGGGACCTTTGAGATTGAGTCGATCACCGTTGCTTAAAGAGCCAAAGAAAAGGGATTACATACTATTAGAATAAAACACAAATTACTACTTATTTGTTTAGACATAAGGTGCATCCCTCCTTTCTCCAATTAGTAGACAATTGCTTTTATGGAGAAAGTTGTACATGAAATGCTAGGCAAACTTTAAAATGCACTTACTAGTCTACATTGCCTCCCCCCATAGACACTTAAGAGCGCATCAGGAACACAAGATGCCTTCTGCCACTTCCAAGCCACAGTTACACACATCGCACAAAAGTTGCCCCTAATAATGGATGATACAAAAGATGATCTTATTAATCACTGCTTTCCTGCATAAAATTGTATGTAGCTGTAAAGAATACAAAAGTACGTGTGCAGTAATCTGGCTGTAGCAACAAACAGTACACACGTGAAGACAACACTTTTTAAATGCTGTATTTTACAATTAAATAACAGAGGAGGGAGGGGATCTGATTTACACAAAATTAGGATATTCAAAATCAACTATAGGCAAAAGTTCTCTTCTTATGCCATTCGCTACCACATAATAACATCTAGAAGTTGCCTAATACAAAAGACAAAGAAAACAGCGTATTTTAATTTTTAATGCTACTTAGCATCTTGAAACAAGATAAAACTCCTTTGTGAACTTCAATCTGGAAACTCACAGTGTAACAAAGTGCTCCCTTTTAACCAGCTGAAATGAGAACTCCAGGCACTCCAAGTGCTTTTGTTTACAAGGTTGTAATTACTGCCATTCAAAGGTTTATTTACAAAGTTACTTGAGCAAGAGTAGGGAGACATCAAAAAGGTTTTGAACTACACATGGAAGCAAATACTGACTATGTACTTAAACAAAAAGCATATAGGCCATAGGAAAAATGGGGAGAGGATAAGCACATTCCCTGTAGATGAGAAATTAAGCTTCAAGAAAGGTAACGTGTTATTAAGCAGTTGTGAAACTCCTGACTTCTTCCTATACGTTCTTTGCTAAGGAATATATTAACATACCACAAGCCCAAGTCAATATATTCTTAAAAATTCTATTGAAATACCAAGTTCTGCTTCTTATCAGCAGGGGGCTTGTTTTTCCAAATCAGTTCTCCATACCACCTAAACCATTATGTCTCAATTCTCAACCATGCCACCACCTAAGAGTGCATTGTTACTACTCAGCTGTTACCAGGTTTTACTGTCTAGGGATCCACCTGCACAAACTCACCTGAGTCACACTGGTGGAGAATACGTGTTTTCAGTCTGTGTTCTACAAAACCTTGGGCAGCTGTGGAAAGCTAAAGGTTCACAGACAGCTAAAGATGCCCATGCAGGGGGTCTGTGTTCCCACTTGACGCTTTAAAGGCAAAGTTCCAGACAGCTAGAACACCAATAACCCAATCTTCCTTCCTTAAGACAATTTCATTAACGCACATTAAGCTTAGTGTCCTGCCTCCCCCCTTAACACAGCGGGTCAGAATGACATGCTCAGAACATGGCATTAAATTTAAAGGTCAAAAGCACCATATATAGGGTTGGACACTGTTTCACTGAACATTTGCCACCCTGTGCTACCAGCCTACTATCTAGAGTGAAAACCAGTTATGATACTGCATTTCCCTCTCAAGCATTCACAAATTCCCAACTCCTTAAAACTTAAAGAGAGCATTTTAAAATAACAGTTCATTCCTCTTAGTTCTATAATAATTTATGCTTCCTATATTGTCCTCAGTGTCAGTTACCTTCTACCCTTCTACTCATTTCTGTCCCAAACACTGTGCTCTGCTTCTTTCCTTTGTTTCCCCTCCAGTTCCTTTAACATGTCAGTGGCTCACACATGCCTCATCCATTCTTTCTGGCACAGAAAGTTTGAGAAATATGTGGAAAATTCACCTCTAACTAAATGATGAGAGCACCCTACTGCCCAGGTGCAATTTTCCCAGAGGAAGAATGAAGATGCCTATCTTCCTCAGCCGAAGGGGAGGAGCACGTCATTACTGGTTCCACAGGCACCCTAAAATTTGTCTAGAGAGCGTAAAGCTCTACTTGCTCTTTCTAGGTACACCAGGAGTGCTCACTCTGCACCACCACTGTGCTATCCCAGCCAGTCCTTCAGTCTCTTCCCAACATCTCTTGACAGTTTCCCTGCTGCCCAGGGATTGCTCTCTTCTGGACAGCAATTCAATACCGCAAAATTTGAAAGGACTACCATGTTACTCGAAGAAGCTTCCCAAATCTTGCATATTTTACACATCCACTTTCATAAGTACTCTTACAAATTTGATTGCAGAAGAACTGGCTGAAGTCTTCAAAAATTACATCACTGCAAAGCTAATTACACTTCAAAATTCAAACAGGCTTTTTCAGTTACTCATGTCTGATGAATTTCAGAGAAAAGGCTTATTGCAGAAGAATGTAGTAAACAAAACAAAAATCCTTACTTAACACATAATACAATCTACAAAGAATAAACAAAAGAGAAAGGAAAGACTAGCATCCTAGGAGTGGTAAAACATGACAGAAAGGGAACGTGGTACCTGAACAGTGGTAAGACATTCAATATCTTTTGATCAGAAACAAAGGTGGAATCTATTTGCCACTTCTGCTATGGAAATATCACTGCACATTTCATTATATTCACTATATAATGCAGTCTGTGCTACCATGTGAGCTACCCTGTGAGCATTTATAAAAGAAAATATACTGTCTTACAAAAAAACTCATGAGGTCTCCCCAAGTTTTACTTACCACAATAGTGGCAATACTTCTCTTGTCAACTTTTAGATTACCCTGAAGTTATTGAAGAAATTCAGCAAACCGGAAAGGAAGAGGACACCATCTATCATGCAATTCCAGAATATTCCCTAGAGAGTAAACTTTATGCTTTCTCTAATTAAGCAACAACCACCTTGCCTCTATAGAGAAGTATAAGCCACAAGTTTTGCCCAGGTGGCTCACCAGTGGCAGAAGCTTGGGAGGACACCCCAGAGCCACACACTGTCCACAGCATTATCCTTCTACCTTTTACAAAAAAGCATATCATGGTCCTGTCGTTGGACACCTGACAGGATGCCAAAGTTTTCTGATACCTACTAATTCTGCCATCTAGTTACACACAGTTACACACAGGCTTGTCAGAATCTCACTGTGCAATGGCTTCGTCACCTACTATGAATGGAAAACGATGCTTACCTTCATGGAAAGCTTTTGGTATCATAGAATAGAATCATAAAATGGTTTGGGTTGGAAGGGACCTTAAAGATCATCCAGTTCCAATCCCCTGACCTGGGCAGGGACACCTCCCACCAGACCAGGTTGCTCAAAGCCCCATCCAGCCTGACCTTGAACCCCTCCAGGGATGGGGCAGCTACAGCTTCTCTGGGCAACCTGGGCCAGTGTCTCACCACCCTCACAGTAAAGAATTCCTTCCTAATATCTAATCTAAATCTACTTTCTTTTAGTCTAAAACCATTATCCCTCACCCTATTGCTATATTCCCTGATAAAGAGTCCCTCTCCATCTCTCCTGTAGACACCTTTTAGGTACTAGAAGGCCACTAGGCAGCACAGACAAGCAGTGTACAAGTACCCCTACAGTAGAAGGGCCAACAGAAACTTCTTTTTGCCTATTAAGAGCAGAACACCAATACTAAAGCACATCACCCAAAGTAACATTGAGGGCACAGGACATCTTACCTGATTTTATAATTGGGTAAGGTGTGCTTGCGCTTAATAACTTTCTTGAACTGGTTCACAATGACAGAAGTGAGCGAAGGCAAGGGCCTCCCTTCCAACTGAGATTTCACTTCAAAGACTATCACAGGGTCATCCATAAAAGAGAAGGACCAGTGCGTGAAGGGCAGGCGTGTGAAGACCAGCTTCAGCTTCCCCGTCACCTGGGAGATCTTGACAAAGAGGTAGGCCGACTTGCCAAAGACCAGGTCGGCATCGACGGCCAACTGGAAGCCACCATTGTACTCCAGGTCTACCTCAAAGCCCAGCTCCTCAGGGCAGCCCTCTTCATTGCAGACCACCGGCCGAATGAGCTTGACTGCTTTGAAGACGGGTAGGACATTGCCAAGAGAGACCTCCCTGAGGCTGAGCCCCTCCAGCACCTTCCCCTGGAGCACCCTGGCCTGGAGGAGCTCCTCAAACTCCACCTTGATCTTCTTGATGACCCAGTTCCTGACCAGGGCCGTGTCCCTGAGCTCCCTGAAGAGGAAGAGGAAGATAGCATTGAGGAAGTGGCACGTCTCCTCATGGGAGGAGGGGGCCGGAGGGGGCTCTGGCTGCTGCTGCTGCTGCGGCGGCTGCTTGGCGCTGGGCTCTGGGCCCGGGGCGGCGGCAGGAGCGGCGGCGGCGGCCGGCACTGAGGCTGGGGCCGGCTCCGGAGACGCTTGGCTACCGGCCGGCTCCGAGCTCTGTAGGTAGTCCCTGATGCTCTGGTCCGCAGCGACGCGGGCGTAGACGAGGCCGCCAGAGGCTCCAGCCGCCCTGCGGGGCTCCGGCTTCGTCCAATAGAGGAGCAAGAGCTGGAGCAGGAGGGTGAGGAAGCAGCCGGCCAGCGCCGAGAGCACGATCACATAGATCAGCAGCATCCTCGCCTCGCCGGGACGCGCCCCGAGCGTGCTGCCCTCACCGTGCCGCCGCCATGGCGGGGGCCGCGCCCGCAGGCCGGCGTTTAACGGCCGCGGCCGCCCCAGGCTGCCTCATCCGGGTCCCCCCACCGGCCAGGGGGCGGTGCCGGGGCCAGCCAACGGCGGAGCGGCCCTCCCCTCCGCCCGGCTCTCATTGGTCCAATCGGGAAGGCTTCTCCGGGCACGTCACGGCGCCGCGCGGTGTGTCGCCTCGGCGCGGCGGGCGCATGCGCAGTCTGGCCGGCCGCGCTGTAGGCAGCCGGCGGGTGAGGGGACGGGGGGGGAACACCCCTGGGTGACACCCCCCGGTCTCTTCGGCGACCCACTCCCGCGAAAACTTCCCGCCTGCGGGAAGGTAGTGCCAAGCACAAATACAGGCTGGGCGGCGAAAGGCTGGAGAGCAGCCCCGAGGAGAAGAACCTGGGGGTGTTGGTTGATGAGAAGCTCAACATGAGCCGGCAGCGTGTGCTGGCAGCCCAGAGAGACACCCGCAGCCTGGGCTGCGTCCCCAGCAGCGTGGCCAACAGGGCGAGGGAGGGGATTCCGCCCCTTTGCTCCGCTCTGGGGAGACCCCCCTGCAGTGTTGCCTCCAGCTCTGGGGGCACCGACAGCAGAGGGACACGGACCTGTTGGAGTGGGGCCAGAAGATGATCAGAGGGCTGGAGCACCTCTCCTGTGAAGGCAGGCTGAGAGAGCTGGGGTTCTTCAGCTTGGAGAACTGAAGGCTCCTAGGAGAACTTACAGACCCTTCCAGCACCTAAAGTGGACTTATAAGAAAGCTGGAGAGGAGGTTTTCACAAGAGCATATAGTGATAGGGTGAGGGGTAATGGCTTCAAACTGGAAGAGGGCAGATTTAGATGAGATAGCAGAAAGATATTTTTCACTATGGGGGTGGTGAGACACTGGCCCAGGTTGCCCAGAGAAGCCGTGGCTGCTCCATCCCTGGAAGTGTTCAAGGCCAGGCTGGATGGGGCTTTGAGCAACCTGGTCAAGTGGGAGGTGTCCCTGCCCAGGTCAGGGGATTGGAACTCGATGATCTTTAAAGTCCCTTCCAACCCGAACCATTCTATGATTCTGTAAGGTGACCAGTTTCATTGGGCACTTGGTTGCCCAAGGAAAATAAGAGGAGTGATGAGAGACAAAGGACATTTAGTGTCTTCAGAAATTGGCAGGTGGATGCTGTTTGTTTCAGGAAAATTCCTCCAGAAGGGGCAAAGACACAACATCTCTTTTCATGGGAGTTCTGTCACCTCCTAGAACCTCTTCTCTGTTTCCTGCTGATGAGAGATACTTTTAGCTGATTTTGAATATAGTACCTAGATGACATTTTATCAAGGTCTGTTATTACTGGTGATAAGACATAAATCTGTTTCCATCCTCTTCAACTATTTACTAATGCTTAAAAGCTGTCATTGAACAAATGAAGTAAAAAACACAGCCAAACACGTGGAGGAAAGGAATACGAAGAAAAGAAAGCTGAGAACTAGGCACAACATCATGATATTTCAGCCTGTGATGTGCGTGAAATGGCTGTCGGCTTGTGTGCAGGACTGAGCTACTACAACAGCGTGAATACCCCATCCCTGGAGGGGTTCAAGGCCAGGCTGGATGGGGCTTTGAGCAACCCGGTCTGGTGGGAGGTGCAGCGGTTTCTTTGTAGGACACATTTCGGTTTCGCTGAAGTTGGAGGTGCAAGGAGAGGAGGACGTCTCGCCTCCCAGAGCACACAAACCCCCTTCCGGGGAGGCAACAGATATAATCCGTGCAGGGGGCAGGGCGAGTGGCAGGAAGAGCGGACATTTATAAAAATGGCTTTAGAAGCAGTGAAGGAGGGTAGAACGAAGAAACACAGCATGAGGCATGGCTACGATGAGTGGGAAGAACATGCGTGGAGACTCTTCAGAAAGAGTCCCTTTGAAATTTCGGGAGACTAAACCGGAAGACCCATTATATTCAGATTTGGTTTACAGGAGTGTCATTTAAAATAACCATATTTTTACTGGAAATGTAAACATACTTCCAAAATAACTGTTATTCTAATTCAGCAAACTCGTTTTAAGGCCAGATCAAAGCTGTACGTACTGCTGCAGAGTGCACTCTGACTGACAGCTGCACGTTGTTGTGTTTCCAGGTGCTTCCCTGTGTCAGGGGTAGTCTTTTCTTTCAGTCTTGAAATAGAAGTTTTATAATTTCTGAAAGACAGCCACTATTAAGACAAAAGTTACTTAAAGGATAAAACTTATTTTTTACACCTGTTTTCATTTTTAGATAAATATCTAGCTAAAAAGGTTCTTGGATAATGTTATATTTTTATAGAATAAAAGAACACTCAGACTCACACTGTTGGTTGGGTTTTTTTCCAATCTCCAGAACTACTTAAAAATGCAAACAACAGGAGAAGAAAATGTGAAATTTAAATGCCAGGAAGATAAAAGCCCTCTTTCCCCTCCCCCTTCGTAAAGTATGTGGGGTGGGAGGATTGAAAAGCTCTTAATGATGCAGCGCTGTGGTTTGAAACTAGAGATTCAGAGTATGAATTTTTTATAGGTCTTGTGACTGAAAGTTGAAATGCCTGGGTGTTTAACGGGGCATTTCTATAGAAATACCAGAGAGGTCATTAGTGCAACATTTGAACTGCTCTGTTACGGGCCTTTACCGTGGCTAATACAGGCGTATGCGGAAAGAATGGAAAGGTTTTGGATTTGCAACTAAATGGCTTTTCAGATAAGGAGTAATATATTCAGAAAGGCAATAGCCGCCTTGGTTTTGGGTCAGGAGGAACAGCAGGAGAAAAAAATAAAAGTCACCTTGCAGATGTCTCAATTGAGTATTTTCTTCTGTTAAACAAGCAGAATAGGAAATCTGGCATATTTTGTGCACCTGATGGCAGCTTAAGAGCCTCTGAAATGTTCAGCTCAGTAATCGCTTTTTCCTCTCCCATGAACGTTTTCAACAGGAGCCATGTTATCTTAAAGACACATTATAAAGCAAGAATCATGTGTGTTTTAGCATTTTCAATGAGAATGAAAGAGTAAAGGGAAGTAGCAGAAAATGTGTTGACATGAATTAAAAAAGGATGTGCAAAAAGTATTCTATAACATAAAACAGGACTGAAGTAAGAGAAAATAAAATTGTTTAAATTTGTCAGGTAGAGGAGAAAAAACGATTCATCTTAATACCATCTAAAAAGGGTTTTTAAGAGCGTATTTTACTTTGGCTTCAATTTGGAAGTTGCTATTTGCATTTTCTGGAATTCTGGATAAATGTAAAGGTGTATGCAACCTCACTGATTTCCACCCTGGTTACAAAGAGCTTTGTAAAACTGTGTAGAATATACTCTACTATTTGCAGTTTGAACAGCTGTAAATGATTAAATAGGATGCTAGACGTGCAAAAACAAAGACCCTATATGTGTGTATATATATATTTTCTTTTAAAAAAAAGTATTAGGGGAGAGTTTATTAAAAGGGCCGTTTTACCTATATTTAAACAAGGAAAATACTCTTTTGTTTTGCACACCAATTTAGGATGTGACAGCAACAAACCTGTAAGTCTAGAACTTCAAAACCAATTTTCAGCGTTTTGCAGGAGATTGCAACAGTGCGAGTGTACAAAGATTGCAAAATATGTAGAGCCCGGTAATTTAATAGAGAACACATAGCATAAATTCACAGAAGGGACTTCTGTTTGAGCCAATTCTCCTGTTCTACACAAAGAGGAGTGACACCCTGGGAAGATTTGTCCTGATTCATCCCATCTCATGACTGGTCCAAGGATCTTTGGATTTAGGAGCAGTTTTGTGACAGTAGGGCCAGGCGAAGAGGCACACTTTAAAGTTCACGTCATGGCACTGAGGAAAGAAACATCCCTATCACAAGCTTAGGAAAGCAATTACAGGTGTTCCTTTTTTTTTTTTTTTTTTTTTTCAAAAGTCAAAGAAGTCTAAATAGATTATTTTTCAAAGCAGGAAGTGCATGGGTTGTTTTGTAACGAGTGGTTTTAGTAATTTTCTTCATCACTAGACTGGAGTCGTTGCCTGCTTTTGTAATATCTGTTGGCAAATTTATTTCATTCTCTCCTGGGCCCCCTATTGTTTTTGTATTACGTGTCTTAGAGACCAAAATTAGATTATCATTCTCGTGGTGCTGCATGAAACAGGATTTAGAAAGTGATTAGGTAAATTCACAAGGAAAAGAAAAAATCCATTGAAGACTCTGAAATACAGAGATTGCTGGAAGTTCCACTGATGACAGACTGCCGGGGGATGTCCTTTTCTTTCAACACTCTTCAGGCATCTAGAATTTCAGAGAGGATACACTGCATAGAGAGCAGCTTGACTGGTCACATTCTGAAGATATGTTTAAAAAAAAAATAAAAGAAATGCAGCGATCACGACTGCTCCAACTCCTAGTTGTGAGCTCTGCCAAGCACAATGTCATCTTATTGGCAGGTGATCCTACATTTTGTTGGAGTAAACCTCATTAAAAACACTGAGACTTTGAAGCATGTTAGATTTCTTTTGAAATAATCTAAATTCCTTTCTTTTTTTTTTTCTTTTTAAATCCTGCAGGTTGCAGTAGCAGTTTGCCCCCAATGCTGGCAGAAAGGGCTCACCTCGCATCCAGCTGGTCCCTTCTCAACTCACCTGGAGGAGCTCGTCTGTCACAACCCCTCTGAGCCCACTCCTTGCCCAGAGGACGGTCCATCTCTTGTGGCTCAGTATTCATTTCCAAATCCCTCAAGTACATTTCTCTCTCATGAGCTGAGTTCCTCCAAAAAAAAAAAACAAACCAGTTTGGGTGACTCAATCATATTTCAGCTGCATTAGTTCCATAGGAAACCATCAGCAGCTCGTGAATTGTTGGATCCATTGAGTTGAATGCATCCATTTATCCTCCTAAAAAGTCTGACTTTCCAACATTTAGTTATTTTTAAGGATGGAAACTGAGAATTTTAGGGGGTTTTATTCCTATCCTAGAAATGACTCACCATGTGAATTCAGAAAAGGATGCTAGACCCATGTTTTCAGGATTGGCATGCACTTTAAATGCTGCTTTTTGGTTGGATCCTACCTGAGACACCTAAACCTCAACCTCAAATTTTGAAATTCTGTGTGCAGTGGCAGAAAAAAAAATATCTCTATTTGCTGCCCAAAGTTTCAAATGCCCTAAAATGATGGTGCCTTCTGAAAAAAAAAAAAAAAAAAAAAAAAAACAACAAAAAGAAGGACTTTTAACTTTGTGTCTCAATTTACGAATCCAATATGATCTGTCTCACAGCAGGGATCCTCTTGTCGGTTATGAACAGCTTTGCAATCTTATATGCAATGAGTAAAGCCCTTGAGTGGGTTAGCAAAGTGGCTGAGAGCCCAAACAGTTTGGATCAGAACATGTCAAAACAAAAAGGGAGCGAGGGTTTGCACCCAAGGTTTAGTTTGGCCCAAATACAAATCCAGTCTTTTGACTGAAGCTCATCTTTAATTATCATCAAAAGCATGTTCTGCTTGTTTAATCAAGAGCTTAATATTTTGGATGTCAAGGTGCTTTGGATACTTACTTCAAGAGGCTCATGTTCAGGCTTAAAGTAGCCTGTCTTTTAATTAGGGATTCTGTTACCCTCTCCCTGGCTTTTATTATATCATGAAATGAGATCCTCCACTTAGGAACTGTAACACTGAGATAACTTTCCCAAGATTTAAAAAAAAAAAAAAAAAAAAAAAAGCAAAGCCATTTTAAATGTAAATATAACAAATTCAGGCTTTTTATATTACTGGTATCCAAGGCAAACTGAAGATTTCCTTTATTCCCTGCCTGCTGTTACATCTTAAGTCCAGAAACTGCTATTTAAATCGCAGGCGCAAGTGAGGTTTGTCACACGTAGTTTGCTTCTTAGTGCGTTTGCTTGGCTGACTTCTGGTATGCATGCAAATGCCAGCTTGCTTAAGCTGTAGAAGGTGATACGTTTGGGATAGCTGTTATTACGTTTGTCATTTAGTGTTCGCTCAAGAACCTTCTCCTTACCTACTCTGAGGCGGATTCTCCATCCCTCATAAGAATCGCAGGCAGCCTCCCCGAGGCCCTCTTGCGCGCTCCCACATTGTCTTTCTCAGCGCTTGTTCTAGCTTCTAGATTGTTCTAGCTACTTCCCCTACTACATTTCGAGTATAATTACACTGTGATCAATATGGTTTAGATGTTCCACAACCTCACATTATTTTTTTTTAATACCTGGCTCACTCCCTGAATTAGTCTGAAGCCGCCTCTGGCTGACGGAGAGGCTTCAAGAAGCTGCATTAAAAAGCAATTTTGAGTTTGTATAAGGGTTCAATGGCTAAAGAGTTAATGCACACACTGCAGGGATAAACGCAATTTTTGAGATGAGAGTCCCTGTGAGGCTTTGTGCCGCACTTGCCCTTCATTAAAAGTGTAATTCCTTGCACGGGTCCGCAGGGGGATGGTTACTGGGCTGGGGATTGTGCCTGGGGTCCCGGCAGCAGCCGGTCACCGGGTGTCTGCTCTCTCTCTGGATAAGCTCGGCCAAATCAGGCCACGGCGAGAAGCTTCCTCCCTTCTGCTGGAGGTTACCACCCCTGCGGTAAGGTCAGAGCCGAACACGCGTCCGTGCCGCAGCCCTTTCGGCGCAGAGACTCTTGATTAGCCTTTATGGCCATGAAGGAAGTGGGGGGGGGGGGGGAGAAAGAGCTGCAGGGGGGGAGTGAGAAAGGACCGTCTGGCTCTTCAACAATCCGAGCCCCAGATCCGTGCCCTGGTCTCGGGAGAGCGCTTACTTGTGCAAATACTCGGTAATCCAATTTCACCAGCTACAGCCCTGGGATCAGTGACGTGCCATGGCAAGGGCTTGGGTTTCTGTGGCTGCTCGCAGCTCCCCTGTAGCCTGACACTGGCTCAGCTGGAAGGAAAAACTAAATAAGGGGACAGCAGGGAATTTGAGGGAAACTGCCCCAATTCTCCAAGCTGGAGGGAGCATCTCGGAAATTTTAGCCCAGATCCATGAGGTTTCTTGGAAGATTCTGGGATTTCTCTGGTATTCACCTTTGCCCCTCTGATTGCCTCTACATTTGACACATGGTATCAAGCCACTAAAAAGGAATAAAAAAGGACTTCAGCGGTCGGCTCCGCTTACTCTGTGGAGAGGGTTGGTCTGTGTGAGTGCGGTGGGCAGACATGCCCGTGTACTGCCGCTCCGGGACTCCTTGGGCTTCACAGTGCTTATAGGCATCCCTACAGGGCTGTACATCAAAGCTGTCCGTCCAAGTATATGTAAACGTGTTGTGGAGCTGAATCTTTCCCAAATGCCTGACGAGATCCTTTCATTTTCCCTCCTGTTTGGTCAGCCCCGGCCTGCCCCAACCTAACAATTTAAACTAAAATGAAAATAACTTGTTCCACGCAGTCGAAGCGTGGATCAGGCATTTTGATGTAAATAAATCTGGGGGAAAAAAATATCTATTTTAGAGGGGAGTCTGACAAACACTAAGTAAAGAAAGAGTTTCCTCAGTTCCCACCGCAAAGCTGGAAGGTGGGCGTTTCAGTTCCTTGTGTGAGCTCAGGGCCATTTGAGCATGGAAAGGTAGATAGGCTTTTGTTGCATGACCTTTCATGTTGGAAGGAAGCTCAGGAAAGGTACACAGAAACACTTATTTACATATTCTCATTTCTGTACCTTCCTACTAACAGGTTTTCACTTCGGTCTTCCCACGCCTGTATTGATGCTTCTGTCTTCAGAGAATGAGAAGATGCACGTGGACTCCCGTGGCTCATCTTTACATGTTGTTTTATTCCCTTCACAACCTATTTTTGCACAAACTCAGGTAGCTTTGTTTCAGGAGGTAGCCCGAAGACCATGCTTAAGGACAAATAATAATCATTGCACACATATCTGGACTACGTATTTTAATACATATGCATATGTAATACATATATGTATCAATCTCAGCTACATATTTGTAATAACATAAGTTACTCTGTTCAATATGTAGGACAAATAGCTGTATTACTGAAATCTGTGTAAATACCATTAGTAACATGTTTCAGCTGAGAAAGCATAACGTTACAATTCCTGTCTTTCTCCCATTAGAGTTTATTTAATAGTCTGGTTTCATACTACGCTGTCTGCACTGCTTCTGTTCGGGGTCTGCTCAGAGCAAGGCAAACACCAGCCAAATTTAAACTCACCCAGAATCATGACCTCATGTTTCACACTCAAAAAGTGACATTTGAAAGGGCAGAAGCAACTCGCAGTTTCACAAGCATTTTGCAAGTTGGAAAACTGTATTCTCTCTAGAGTAACAGAGAGATCTGGCCTTATCCTTTGACACTGAGTCTGAGCCATAACTTTTTCACGCTTTCTACCTTGTTTGTGCATAAGACACTACAGGGGAATGGGCTAAGTGAACTGCCTACACAAGGCAAGTATTAAAAATAATTAAGAAAACTAATCAGGAAAAATATTAGGAGTGGGGGGTTGTTCTAATGTTTGGATTATCAGTAAAAATAGATGAAAACCTCTGGCAGAAATGTGATTTAAATCAGTGTTCTTCATCTTCACTTCCACACTTCTGACAGGGAAAAAAATTCAAATCCTTCTTAACTGAAGAATAATTTCCCCATTTTCAGACAAACTGTACTCTCGTAGCTTCATTAAGCCGGAAGGCAAAATTCATGGGTATTCATACAGTTCTGTTCAATTCTGGTCGATTTCCATTCTTTTTTCCCGAGCACTCAGAGATGCTGAGGATACTGGATTGACTGAGAAGGTGAAATTCTAGTCTGCGGGCTAAAAAAAGTGAGGAACTTGTCTGTTGTCCTCAATATCACAGCAAATTAGGAATTCCTCCCACTACCAGCCTACAACTTTTCAGTTATTCCAATAATTTTAGAAGCGTGTCTCTAAAACCACAGCTGCCTGAAACGCAGCCTATACACTTCTGTTTGAATTTACTTACTGAGCTCTCCGTCTAACAAATGGAAAAACTGAAGTAAATATTTTCAATATGAAATTTAAAACTTCTCTGAAATAAGCCCTAAAGAAGCTTGGCTTCCTGAATAATTTCTGCTAAAATTTGTCATCCGTACAAGGTTATTTAATCCGAGTCAATATTTAAAAAAAAAAAAAAAAGCCAGGAAGATGAAAACTGTCATATAAAAAGTGAAACTGAAGTTCTGTGAGGGCTGCATTTCCAAATACTGTTATTTTTATTGGAATGGGTAAAGCTTAGAATATGGTAATGAAAACTTGGAGGTTTCTTGCCAAGATTTTGACTTAACCACTTTTGATCAGCAATGTTTTCTCAAAAGCATTTTAAGAAAAGCAGCCCATGTAACTACATGAGCACCAGCAATACATTTTCTGCCTTCGGTACTGTGACCTAATCAACTGGGCTTAAAGACAAATAAAATCTTTAATGCAGTCAATACAGTTTTTGTTTGAATGCCATGTGTTGAAACTACTCCGATTTAATGGAGGGAGCTGCGGACGCGTGCACTGCCAGCCGTATGAATGATAGCCCTTATTTTTATAATAGGATTGCTGCGTTTATCACCCCAATTACAATGATCCCAAGCACTTCTGCTTTAGAAAAGGCAGAATGTATTAAACAAAGGATAGCTACAAGGGCAAAAAACTGCTAAAGGAATACTAAAACGCACATTTATGAATTTTTAAGAGTTGAAAAACCGAATAAACATCCTCACAACAGTTTTTTAGTTCCACAACCTGTATGCTCCTACATACCATCTCGTACAAGTGGGAGTATTGTCGGCTTCTACTAGTCTGAGAGAGAAATGTTACCTAAGTGGAATATAATCAATGCACATCACGTAGAGTGGCTATAATAAAGGTCTCCGTAGCAACATTAAGAACAGTTATTTTTAAATGTTCTACCTTAGTCTCACGTTCATGTTTTTTTAAATACAACTATTAACTGTTTCCACTGCAGATGCTGCCGTGAGCCATCCATCCAACAAAACTCCTTTGTCGAGGCTTGAAAAGATGATCCCTGCCTTGTTTTTCTGCAGATCACTGCAGGCTTGCTTTCCTTTGCAGTCAGCAAATACCCACTAAATATTGCATAATTGTTTATCAACACGCAGCTGGTCTGGAAAACGAACCTGTAAGAGCTCCCTCTTCTCTCGGGAGGAGGAGGAAGGGGCATGGGAATAGAAAGGATCTAATGAGCAAAACCTGAGCAGGTTGTAGACAAAAGATCCCCCAAACTGGTAGCACACAAGCCGTGGAAAAAGAGTAGAAAAGAAGAGGCTGGAGGAAGCAGAGTCAGGAAGTAAGGTTGTGAGAAGGAGGAGGAAGAGGAGGCTGGAAGGCATCTCCCCGAGCCCCCATGAACATTACTGCAGGCGCTGCAGTGGAGGAGCTGCTGTGGGAGCAGAGCTTGGTTAAGACAGGAAGAACAAGAGAAAACAGTTGGGTTTTATCTCAGGCATCAGAAATGGCTGCTTCTGGAGGAGGAGCAGGAAGGACGATAATATTTTTCTGAGAAATGAAGCAGAATGTGGTTTTTTCCTCAATACCCCCTCCTTCAGACCTGTCAACCCTTGCTGATTCTAGCGTAAAGACCGAGTTAAGGCTGGCATGGATTCCCAGACCTCCTCATACCCAGCATTTTTTCTTCATTATCTCAGGGTAATCCTGTTGCTTTCCCCTGGTTTCTCACCCCTAAAGAAGGCAAAGCAGTTCGCAGGGGGAATGCAGATTTCAGGCAGGTAAAACAGGTAGAGAGTGGGCTAAGCTCAGCCCCGTGCTTGGTGTGGTAGTGGGGCTTCATTTCTGGAAGGAACAGAAAGCTCTTTTTTATAGTTAACTTCTTAAGAAACAACTAGCAAGGGCCAATAATAGGAATAATTTATACACTGCTGTACACGGGAGTGATATAGGAGTAATAGAGGCATATACTGCAAAACTCTTGGATTTCATTAATAATATATAAATGCACATGCTGGGGAGAAAAAAAAAAAACATCCTAAGTTTGTTAATAGACTTCTGAGATACTAATTTTTGTTTCATTAGCTTAAATGCTTAAAACATAGTCTGGCCATACTGTTTGTACCGTGCAGAAATGATCTGCTTTGGAGGGAACACGAGCCAGGGAGCGTGAGAGCGTACTCATCCGTTCTCTGCTCTATTAACGTACATACGCTGCGGCTCGATCTCTGGAGCAGCTTAGGCACAAAGAATGTCAAAGGCAGGGGAACATGTATAAATTACGTGGTAAGAAGGGTGGCAGGAAAAAAATGAGTGGGGTTTTGACAGCAGGCCTTGTCATGAACAGGGTGTCCATGGATAGGTAAAAGGAGCGAGCTCTGTCCCATGCCCAATCTCTTCAAGCGAGACCAGAGGTCTTTAACAGAGATATGGAAAGAGACGCATTTGTGCAATAGAGTTGTCTGGGGTGGGGGGAGCTGGTATATTTGGGGGTTCCTCTCTTTCCCTTCTATTAGGAAGGGAGCAGAGATTTCTTCAGCTAATTACAGCTCCGTTCTGAATGGCGACTGTCGAGGAAGTTCTCCGTCTTCGGGGCTATATCCCCCTTTCACTTATTCCCTACGCTGTTTGACTGGGAAAGCCTGGGACAGAGCCTGTGGATAGCAAATTTGGCTGAGCTGCCCATATCTCTAGGAAAACGGCAGCCATCAGGAGCTCTGTGAATGCTTAATGTAGTCAGTACGGCTACTAGCCAAACCAGGGGGGTGAGGAGGAGGAAAGTACCTGAAGATTTAGGACCAACTGCAAGGTCTGTTGAGGATCTGTGCCAAAGAGCAACTGGACAGGCTGCTAGCTGAAGCCTGTTACACCACCGTGGTTCATAACCAAGGTAATTGTCTGCATTTGATTTTACACAGGAGATTTGTGGGCATTAATACTTCCTCCACACCAGTTGCTCAGCATATCTGATGCTGTAACGTGAGCTCGCCTGCTTTCTCGTTGGTTAAAAGGGCACCATCAAGGACGTTTTCAAAGTACATGCCAAGTTATTTGTGAAACTCTCTGAGAGCAGTGAAAATACTGCTTTTCCACAAGGCCACGTTCTTTCTTTCCTACAGTTATTTTCACCAGCCTGACCCTTCCCACAGTAACTTTCTTTTTAGCATCTTTTATTGGGAAAATGCATTTACTGGGGGAGACTGTTCACTTGACACAGGATAGGTGCCATTAAAAGCAAGCACAAATTCAAATTTAGGTGAAGGAGGAGGTCACAGATGCATTGAGGATTTAAAAACAAGCTATTGCTGCTCTACCACACACCATCAACTTTTTCCTTCTACTTCCCCTACTTTTAACTTTTAGTAGTGTTAGCAGTAATATCATGGTCTGTGGCTGGTTTGCATTTTGTGTTTTGTTTTGTTCTTGTTTTGTTTTTTTGACACAAGCATTATCTGCAGAAATAGGTTTTGGTCGGAATTCAGCAGCACAGCCCTGTCTTCCCTCCCTAATCATCGTTCTGGCTCAACCTTTTGGTACTGTGTTATTCTGTGCTCAGCTTACCCACCTCCCAGGGTGGTTTTGCTTTGAATCTGCCCCATCTCGACACTGAAGGACAGTGTTATAACAATTTGGATATCAAACATGGACAGAAGGACAACCCTGTTAGACAGCAACACCAGGATTCCTGCCCTGACTCACCACAGACCTCAGCTGAGTCGCTTTGTATCTTCAGAAGATGTGTTGTCACCTGAATCCTGTGAGAAGATGGGGCTTAACTCCTCAACCTTAAAGTCACACCTGTGAGATCGGGATAAACACACTGACTAAAATTGCAAGCTGTTTAGATAGGTCACGTGGGCACATCTGGGGCAGCTGGAATAAGTATCCTTAACCCTCATCCGCACTAGTGAGCTGAATACAGCTCTTGTTGGAGGCCACAGCTGCAGGAAACTGCGTTATGCTCTATCGAAGGACCACAGGGTGAGTGAGGGTGCTGCGGTTGCTCACACTACATTTTCTTTCCCTGTGGGTTGGTGACTCATCTTTCACACTTCCTTATTATCCCATTTACCGACAGTACAAAATACCCTTTTCTAATAGGGAAGCATTTAGAAGCACTGGGTTTTGGTAAACAATATAAAAATGATTCTTAGTAGCCATTAAGATTTTGGGTTCACAGCTTTTCTGAGGAATGCTTATCTTTATGCAAGCACATCTCCTCTCAATAGCCCACTGCTGACACATGGGACCCAACTGTTAATAGTTTCAGCAATACCACTGATGTACTTAGTGCTTCTCTAGTCCAGAATTCATGATGGATGGTGAGAATTTGCAATATCTGGTCCTTAGCATCTGAAGATTTCATGGTCAATAAATTTCCTGCGTTTCTTTTTTCTTATTTTTGTCTGAGAAGAAAACTTCCACTGACTTTTCTGAGACTGCCTTGGTTCATTCTGCTCTAGCTGGTGCCTGTTTGCTGATTAGCTCATCTAAGGAAATTAAGTCCTGAGCTGGTCTGGCAGACAAAGCGTGTGTTCTTGTGCACTATGGTGAAGAAGGTGGAGAACTTGAAAAACATAGCCTGTTATTTGTAAATGCAATAAAGATGCCAAGGAATAACTTGCAAGATTTTGCTGGACGCATAGATCCAAACAGGCTGTTGCTAAAGAGATATTGTAGACCAAGATGGCTGAGTGGATGAAAAGGCACATAGAGCATGGGCATAATCAAAGAAAATACATTTTCCTGTAGGTAAGAATGGAGAGAACCCTCTGTCTTCTCGTGTTACTGATACTGGGGTTTGTGACTTTTCCTTCCTTGTTGTTGATTGGGAGGTTTGGGGTGGTGGGGTGTTTTTGTTTTGTTTTAAACTAAGCCTGGAATATATTATTTCAGGACATTACTTAAGTGGCTCAGGAGTTAACCACAAAGAGACTAATAGCTGCATCCCTCAGCTTTCCTGTGGCATTAAAAGCCTCACTGACCAACCAGCACAATAAAAGTACACTATCCTTTGTACAGCCGCTTCTGGAAATTCAGGAGTAATCCTGGCTTGAGACAAAATACAGTCTAAAGCTTCATCCCAGTTCTTCCAGGACATGGGGCTCTGAAACTTAGTTCTTCTGGAACAGCAAAAGATGCAAAGCCAGCCCATATTTTCTCCAAAACAGATCAGCATCTGCATGTCAGCCTGTAAAACAGAACAGCGAAGAACATGAGATCATTAGATCTTGCCAAGGTTTGTCCAGTCAGGCTTCCTGTAATGTGATACTAAATCTAGCAACAGAGGAATACTGGAAAACCTAAGTGCAATTCCTCCACAGGCGATAATATGCCATTATATCTTGCCTGAATGGTTGGTTTCAGTACTGCTTATTGATGTTAACAGGAAAACTTTGTAGTTGTGTATGCAAACTCAAGCACTCATTACAATGAAGAGGACTTTCAGCTTCTTCCGTTTTTGACCCTAGATTGATCCTCCATAGAGCTAGAATCAGCATAAAGAGACTTGACCTCATGCATAAAAATATGCAGCATCAGGTGCCTTTTTATTCACCTATGGCTAATGATGCAACTGCTACCATCACCAGGCAGCACAACCTGCATTTCTTAACAGTTTTTGAAGAGCGTGACCACTCAGTTGAGTCCCCTCACCTGTAGATAAGTAAAGCTACAATGAACTGTTTTCTAGAGAGGTCCTAGGAGGACAGCTGAGAGAAAATAAAAGATAGCCAGCAATTGTCACACTTGTCTGCATTCAGAAGAGCCTGGGAGAGGTCCACTTAAAGCCAGTGTTGAATCCAGTCACCCCCACTCCTCTTGGGGGATCCACTTGTGGTGATACCACCACCAAGCAAGCAACCTATTTCCTGGTTGTCTCAATAGCTGAGACTTTTCTGGAGAGATGCACATTTTTTTTTAGCATAAGTTAATAGAGAGTTTTGTACCTTATCAGTCCCTCTGTATTTCTCATAGGTCTTCACTGGAAGCTGTGTTGGTACCTTTACGTGGGCTGCAGCACAGACTTAGGGTCAGGGCAGTACTTGCTCCTTGAGATATATCCTTACACATTGATTGAATTTCCACCATGTAAAGCAACAGAGCTTTCCAGGACAGCGATGAAGAAATCCCATAGGGAAAAAAAGGCAGCAGGTCAGGTATTGTTTCACCTTCTACAAACACTATTTTCTTTTTTGGTGATATAGTCAGGAGAATGAGGCAAAGGGCAAGCTCTAGCCTTCCTGAGGTGATTGTATTGCTAACAGTCACCCCTACTTTGGCCTGGTACTTGCCTTCCAGGTGCCTCCATGAGACCAGATACCAATAGAATTTTATTGTTTCAACCATGCTTAACACAAGCTAGCCTTGTCAATGGATTTGAGCAACGCTATAACATTAATTTAATTATTTAATTTTTTTTGAAAGGGGGGAAATTGTCAGGAAAGAAAGAAAACCCTATTTTCCTCCAACAAAACTTGCTTTCCAGGAAGCTCAAGGGATTCCACCTTTATTTCTTGCTACAAGAATTCAAAAAAATTAAAAATGGAGACACAGCCAACCGTTGCTAGCTATACAAACAAACCAGTTCCCTCTTCCACACTTATAAGACTAAGTTATGTGCCCTGTATCTCCAGCAGCAGGTAGCTGTCATGGATCTTTCTCCACGGTGCAAGGAATCTCAAGTCTTGGAAAAAGACCAAGGCACCCAAGCAGAAATATGCCGTGCTCCAAGGCAGTGCAGCACAATATGACCAGTCCACAGCCTTTTTTCTTTTCAGCCAGCAGCCACTCTCCATATATATTACCTCTTCTGCAGTTGGGTCACCTAAGGACCATATTGCTGCCAGGGATTTGCAAGATGATTAATAATAATAATAATAATAATTTTAAAAATATTTAATACCCCAACCACCCCTTTTGAGGTTTCGTTTCTTAGTGAACTGCCAAAATCCTCCAAATCTCAACCTCTGAGAAAGCAAATCTTACTATTTGCTTTGAATTCAGCCGAGTTTAATCCTATTACTTTGTATTAACCCCTGGTGGACTTACACTGCCTCATAAAGACTTTGCTAGAGACCAATATTCTCACTCCCTTCTTCCTTCCTTTCTGCCACCCTGCTCTGTCCCCCAACCCGGCACCAATGACATAAAGATTTCCATTTTTAACTCCTCCCTTGCAGCCTGATATTTTTCTCAGATGTTATCCTGACATCTGGTAGTGGTGATCTGCTCACTCTCTCCTGGCTCATAGGATGTTTCACACCCCCTGACAGCAGGGTACCCAGGTAGTAGCTCACATGTGGTAGCTCAGAGCATCTGTGGAGACGGGGCACTGCTTACTTTCCTCTTCCGTGTCTTTAGCAGGAACCAGACTTCTAGATAATGATGAACTTCTTGGTCTGTTCAGCACATCAGGAGAGAGGTGGTCATTTTACTGCTGCAGTATTAGTAAGTTCCTTGGATATCTTTTGGGAGGTCATCCCAAATTTTTGTGTAAGGAGCAGAGTCCAGATTTTCTGAAGATACCCACCTCTGTTAGAAATTCATATGATCTACCATATGATTGTTAGTAAGTACTAGTTGAGTATAGTTGCATGTGTTTGGTGCTTTACCATTAAATAATATGAGGTTGCTGCCATCTGTGTTCTATTTGTAGTCTTAGCATCTCTTAATCCAAAAAGAAGACTAAGCATTACCAAGTAAACAAACAAGCATTACAAGAAATGGAAGGAGAGCAATGACAGCCATCCTGACAATCACAAAACAAAAAATGACATCCTAGAAATGTAAGTCATCATAATGTCCTTAAGCAACCATCTTAAATAGACAGGTAAGATGTTTTATTAGGCTGCTATCTCACATAAGAAATCAGCAGGATCTGAAGGGCTGGCTTATGTACCTCTGCTTTTTAATTTCAATACATAAGTTTTTAGACTCTGTACATTTTGACATTCCTTGAAGCATCCATATTCTAAATGCTAACAATGAGTAATCAGCAGGGGTTTTACTCCAACACTTCCCATAGCTTTGAATTAAAGGTTTGTGCAGAATTCTCTGTGCAGAATTTGTCACTCAAGCACCTCCATATAGTACCCTGGCTCAAGCGCAAATCAAGTTGACCAGTGCCACAACCCAGGCAAGAGCATTACCAAAGCCCAGGGCTCAAAAATGAGTGAGCTCCTGCAGTCTAATGAGTTACTTACTGAGCATCAGTGGAGCCAGATGCTCTTGGCCTGTCACATATTTGAGGAAAAATGTGTTCATTTAAATGTCAGGAAAAAAAAAGAAAAAGATTTAAGATAATGCATTTTGGCCGTGTGTTTGTGAGGGTCTAGAAGTATGCATGTGGTTGAACCCCCAGCCTCGACAAACACACAGTAACTCTCCAACCAACAGTAACTTGATTATCTCTCCCAACCCTGAACTGAACCACAGCAGTCGCTTCAGACTAGAACTGAGCGAGAGGCACGGGGCTGTCAGAGAGGGTGTAAATTTAACTTCTTAAATTGCGAGCCAGATCAAGTGAGAAACAGTATTTTACTGAGGATTTACTTGATGGAGTCACAGCGTCAGCACTTTCCTAATGAAAAGCCTATTGTCTCCAAGGGAGGGCTGAGCATTTCCTACTGCACGTTTAGTCAGTAAAAAGTATTCCGTGCCCAGCTCACGCTGGGCTGTCCCCCTGGCCGCACACTGGGCTGGTCGATACTTTTCTAACACACCGAGAAAGAGAAGTGAGGTCTTCTCCAAGTTCCCCGAATCATACAAACCAGCTGATTCACTCCTCGGTGGCCCAGTGCGTGTTCTCCATCAGGAGCAAAGTCACTCCTCAACCCTGGATCAGCAAGAAGTGGAACAGGGTGGCTGCAATCCAAGGCAGGGCTCCTGTGTCTGCTTGCTCAAGGTCAGGGAGCGATCTGGACGCTTGAAGTATGCGCTTTGCTGTATTTAGCACATTGTGGGTTGGAACAGCATGATAACATGAGAAGAAAAGAAAAAACAAAATTGTGATGTAGAAAAAAAATCACTCATGATGTAGGATTGCCAAGTTGGACTTGGACTACCTAGATCTAGTGGCCATTTCTAAATCTCTGGAAATAATGCTAGGAAAGTTTTAATTGGTGTCTGTGCTGGGAAACTGTATTTCATACACATTTCCCTTAAAAATAGCATTGTTAGCAATTCCCTCACCTCATCATATACAACCCACAAAAGCTGTATGGCTCTGTGCAGTGCAGATAGCCCCTTTGCTCAGACAGCGTTGCCAGAAGAGGCCTAAGAAGCCAAGTAGATAAATAGAAACCATCCGAGAGCTACGAAGCCCTTTGAAAAAACTAGTAAAACAAGCTGCCAACCTGCACAGGCAACCCAAGTTCTTCCGTTAAGACCTTTACCTTCAACTCACTTCAAAATACCTGGCTGAGTGAATTAAGCTTCTTCCAAAGGCCAGCCCCAACGGGAGGGAACATAACTTCATTGTGTGGGTCAGAGCAGAGCAATAGCTTCAAGGACAAGAAGTTGTGGCACTAGTCTTGAAAAGATTATTTGGGTGGGTATGGTGTTTTTCTTCACTCTCTGTGGAGTGATATTTATAGAAACTTGTTATGGTTTCAGCTGGGATGGAGTTAAAATTCTTGCTAATAGATGGTGTAGTGCTATGTTTTGGATTTGGGATGAGAAGTAGTGATGATAGTGCACTGATGATTTTGGTTGTGGCTGAGCAGTCAAGGCCTTTTCTGCTCCTCACACCGCCCCGCCAGCGAGCAGAATGGGGGTGCACAAGAAGTTGGGAGGGGACACAGCCAGGACAGCTGACCCCAACTGACCCAAGGGCTATTCCATACCATACGACATCATGCTCAGTATAGAAAGCTGGGTGAAGAAGAAGGAAGGGGAGGACATTCGGAGTGATGGTGTTTGTCATCCCAAGTGACCATTATGTGTGATGGAGCCCTGCTTTCCTGCGGATGGCTGAACACCTGCCAGCCCGTGGGGAGCAGGGAATGAATTCCCTTTTTTGCTTTGCTTACACGCACAGCTTTTGCTTTACTTGTTAAAGTGTCTCAACCAACAGGGTTTTGTTCACTTTTACTCTTCTGATTCTCTCCCCCATCACAACTGGGGAGAGTGAGTGAGTGGCTGTGTGGTTCTAAATGCTGGCTGGGGTTAAACCACGACAAAACTGTACACAGCTTTTTGCATACAGAACACTTTTAGGATACATGTAACTAGTAGTAAATCTGTATCTCTCTATAACAACCCAAAATTACTATTGCTGTCTCAGCTTGTGGCCGCTGGATGTCACTACTGATCCATTTCAGAAGACCAGCAGATTTTTATGAGAGCAAAACAAAAACTGTCCTAATTTGGAGAAAATGAAATATTATTTTACTTATTATTGTTTATGAGAACTTGTCAGCTCATTTTCCTAAGTCAGCGTAGCACGCCTGTCACCTTGTCTGTAACTGTTTGCTCGCACTGCCAGACAACTTCCTCTCATCGGGGAAGCGCAGGGAAGGAGAAGAAACTGCAGCTTCTGGAGCAATGACACAACGTCAAGGCCAGCGTGGAGCAGGAGTACCTCCGTGCAGCCTGGGCTCTTGAGCTGGGGGATCCCAAGAGGCAGGGAGCTGTGGGTGCTGGGACCCCAGGAGCCAGCTGTGGGTGCTGGGACCCTGCTCCGTGCTTTCCTGGGGCTGGTGCTAAGAACCAGCTCATCACCACCCTCTTTCCTTGCCTCTTGAATGGGAACAGTACAGATCTTCTTATTTTCTTGGAGATGAAAGACTGATCCCATGTATTATAAACTTTAAAAAGCAGTAGAGACAAAGCATCTGGCAGGTCACTAAAGATCTGTTCTCTGTAGATCCGTCCCACTGTGTTGGACACTTGCATAGGCATCAGGTGAGAGGTGGGTCTGCCTCTGAAGCCTTGCAATGAAAGAGGGAGCAGAGATGAGAGGACAAAAAGATTATTTTCTGTGATATCTTTGCTCTGCTCTGCTCTGCTCTGCTGGCTTCCCCACAGACAAGAAGGGAGGCGATCTGATAGGAACAGCTGAAATGGGGCACTGGGGAGGGAAGAGAGAAGATGACATCAAGATTCGGATGAGACTGGGGTTTTATGGCAAGGAAGGGGAAGTTAAGGAGATCCTGGAACAATCACATAGAAAACATAATGAAACCAGGAATCAGCCTCGCTTTCCTGAGACATCAGGCCAGATCACATACATTTACACACTCAGTGCACTGCTCTGAAGGGTCTGACACCATTCAGCAGCCCAACCAGTGGAGCGCTCTGCTGAACGCTCTGCTAGTCCACCCTGCCCCACCTGAGTCCCACCTCATGCCAAAGTTGCTCAGCAGTTCCCGGGAGAAGGTCCTTTTCCTCGTTCAGTATAGCTTCACTAAACTTTCATCATTCAAGCTGAAAATTTCTGTTATATTTTTTGCCTCAAGCTAAAAACAAGGGGATAAAACTATTAATCTGTTTTTAAAAAAGAAAATTGAAAGAGAAATCATGCATACTCAGTAGAGACTTCTTGAGATTAGTAATTGGACTCTTCCAAGGTTTATCCCCTTTGGGCAGGAAGGAATCCCCAAGCCATTTAAAGACTCGGTGACAGCTTGGGGGGAGAAAGGAGAACAGGACCAGACAGCTACAGGGATGGACAGTTGATTTTATGTATAAAGTGGAATTAAGCTGTTACAGATAGCCCAAAACTATCGCCTTTGAGCTCCTCCTTACCACCTTGAAGTGTTTTGAGGGTAATTTTTGGAGAGGGTATGTTCCCCTTGTGAACCAGTTTGTGGTGGGGTGTTGTTCAGGGTGGGTCAGGTATTTTCAAAAGCAGAGGACTTCTGAGCTCTGGAGTTCCTGAGCTCCATTACAGAGGAGCAGAACACATCCTTAGAGCCTCCTCACCCAGCCCAGGAGCTTGGTCCAGTGTGGATTACATCAGCTTGATGAATTCCTTGCAGTGACATAGCCAGATAAAGATAGCAGTGACTAACACCCAGTTATCTAACGGAGCTGTGGATCTAACGGGACTGAGCTGGGGCTCTCCCCGTCACCAGGCTCTGCAGCAGCCTACCAGCCCACTGAGCTCATCGGAAACCCGAGAAACTCGTCTGATTTCTGCTGGGAGGTTCGTTCTGATTTAATCAGTCTGGTGCTTTGCCAGGGTGAAAATTTCCTCTCTGAAATTTCCAACGAGTTTCAGTGAGAGCTGAAGGATAACCCATGGATGTCTTCTGCACAGCTCCTCTTTGCCTCCTGTTTCCTTACATGCGAAGCCATGTGAATGCCATGGGGAAATGGCACTACGTGCACAGCTGTATTAATGTCATGGGAAATGAAAGAAGTGCTTAGGTGTAACAGCAGAGAGGGTGTACAGAGCAGGTACTTCACTAAATCAGCTGACTTTGCTCAGAAAAAGAAGCAGCAAGACCATGCATATGGGATCTGTCTTTTTCCTCTGCTAGTGGAAAAGCTACGCTCTTTTTTAAGACAGGCTATCCAGTCAAGTACAGCTCACTTTGCCAGCGTGACTGGGAGTTTGTCTGGAGGGAGGAAGAAAAGCAAAAAAAACAAAATCAAAATGCCATTTTGACCAAAATTGCTCCATCCTTCCAGGCCCTGGATTTCTTTTCATACCCTGGGAGAACCAAGCAGGCAGCAAAGCTCAGCCATTGCACCTCAGTCCCAATACACTGCAGTGCCTGTAGGGTTAGAAGCTTTGTAATACAGACATAAACAAGGTGAGTGTGTATTTGGAACCAAAGCCAGCCACCCTTACGCCATCCTAACATATCTTTCCACTCCACACATCATCCCGTTGGTTTCAGAAGGATTACTGGCAGAGTAAAAAGCTGCTCGGCCTGAGAGAGGGAACCTGATCCCTTGTTTTCAGCTGAGGATGTAAACTTTGGGGCATTTCGATTTCAAAGAGCCTCAATTTGGCTCTCACTCAAGCTAGGGGAAAAGGTGGCTGTTCTATAAAGCAGCGTATTGCAGGAAAGTCGTTTATCAGTCCAAACCAAGAGATTGAATATCAAATTTAAATTGTCTTTTTGTCCCCTTCATTTCACAATCACACTATATATTAGGCTAGTAAAGTTGAATTTTCCTAACAAGAAAGCAAAGAGGGAAGGAGCTGGCCAGAGCTTTCTGAGACACATTGGCAGGATCCTTCCTTCCCCACTCCATCGCCTGGCAGATGGCTCCCCAGATGCCTTAGCACCAACTTTCTCCCTCCTTTCCTGAACTTTTGCTTTGTCCTGTGGAAACTCAGATGCATATGATAATATGTAAGGAGTTCTCACCAGCTCTTTTTATGACCGCTATGAAAGATGCCAGATGATTATCTGAGACCTTCCCACCAAACCCACGGCTTCAGGGGGACGCATGGAGGCTGGCAAGATAGGGAAATTCTGCGGCCAAAAGCTTTTGGAGAGAGCAGTTTCTCCTCCCACTTGCAGAGACCACACTTAAATATTTGTGGTATCATAAATATGCTCTTTAGCGTGTGCCCTATTAGATGTCTGGAACACATCTGGGTTTGGTGGCTCTGGACCCTCGGGCTTGTGCAAGGCAAGGTAAGAAGTGTCCAGCGTGTGTGTGTGTGTGCTGGGGGTGTTGGATGGGTGTCTGCCGGGGGTCAGGGCCATTCAGTTTGACCCCATCCTGCTACTAATGTGACCTGCCACCTCCATAGCTGTGGGAGTCTGAAAATAACAGTTTTCTATCACTAACCTGGATGAGTATAGCTCAAATATTACATATGGGGGGGAAAGTTAGTACCATAGGGAGAAGACAGGAAAACAGACCTCTAGTGCCTTATAGGCTATGTAGCCACTTACGCATGCATGAAAAGGGTATAAGATACTCTCAAATTTGATTATATAAACATAGCTGATAATGCCCTGCTTTCCCTCGATACCATGATTTTACGTTAAAAGGGTGTCACTTACATAACATGCTGCTAAAGCCTCAATCAGAAGTCTAAATTCCCTTCTTCAGGCATCTTAAAGCTCCTCCTTGGAGAGGAGAACTTCTCTGTTCCCCCATGCCTTTGCTCTCCCATGCTGCTCATGGCTTCCGAGAAGTCTCTTCAGTCTCACAAGCTGAGGTCCTTCCTAAGAAAAACAACGGTAAAGCCATGCTATAGGCTTTACTTGTAGAGGTTCAGTGTAGCAAGACAGCAGTCCCTCGGGGGAGAGAGATTGAGGTTGATTTTAATGATTTCCTTCGTGTCGAAAGGAAAATTTAAATAGATTGCTGTGCCCTGAATGTGAGAGCAGAAGAAATGATTTCTGTTTAAGTAGGTGTTAGGAGGTAGGAAAGAGCGTTGTAATAACAACCCGTCTCATAAGCCGAGGAAGTGAGATGTTGAATCTGTACCCCAACAAAGAGCGAACCTGAGTCACAAGAACACTTTGTATTTATAGGGCAGCTTTCATCAGAGAATTTCAGAGTGTTTTACCAAGCCGGAGAGCCAGGGGTAAACATACGAACTTACACCGGGTCCAGCTTTCCTCGGTGATGTCATGGAGCCAAACCGTTAAGGAGCACAGAGCAAGGGACTGTTTCAGTATGAGTAAGAGGACAGAATTTGGCCTCACATGCTTAACTTTCACATCGCTTTTGCCTTGTAAAGTAAGGTTTTGCTCCGCTTTATAGATGGGTAACTGATGCACAGAGATCCCAGGGAGTTTGTCCAAAGTCACAAACTGAGGAAGTTAATGAAAAAGGACCCAAGAGTTTTGACTTCGTGCTCTAACCCCAAGGAAAACTTAATTTGGCACTAGCAGCTGCTTGATCTTTAGGGCTTCTGCATGAACAGGGAGTAGTTTGCTTAATGAAATAATATCCCAGACACATATGAAGAGCAATTACTTGCTCTCATATAAACTCTCATGTATTCATCTAGAAAAAATGTTCATGACTCAGTCATCTGGGATGGTTCAAGCTACTCACCCTCCAGCATGAGGCGTAGGCATTACAGTGGTGAAGTTAAAAAGGAAGACACATGACCTCAATTACTCACAAGGAGTCAAATTATGATCTCAGATACAGTGGTATAAATCCAGAGTCATTCCCCCCTGAAGTAATTGGCATCATACTGTATTTCTCTAACATACGGGAAAGCAGAATGCAGTCTATAATCTCAGTATGTCCGTAGAGCTTTATTCAGGGAGAGGCTGTGCTCTCCAGCAAGGGATGTTTGTGATGGAGAAAAATAAGGCTGGAAAATGTACAAGGTAGAAAAATGTGCCAAGCTTCCCTAGAGGAAGAGCAACAAATTATTACCTGGTTTTAACAGTATACTTAATAATGATTTCAATTTTTTAAATTAGGTTTTCTCCATTTTTTAATAAACAATATAAATTCACTGTTATACAGAAAGATTTCGTAAGGGCCTGTCCAGTTGAACTCTGTCTTTAATTCCTCATTTTTGCTCTGGATATCATAAATGATGAGGAAGGAAGGGTTTGACTGTTAAGAAGGTGAAGAAAATGATGGACTTACAAATTTACAGATGGACTGTGACTACAAACACAGATCTAGAATTAGGGACATTGCAAGTTTAGGGAAAAGAATGATTAATGTAACGACCACAATGAACTGTCCCGGTGGGACATCTGAAATTGTATGAAACTGTTTCCATCAGTGCAGAACAAAGGACCTACGGCTTGAAAAGCAGGGACACTGGATTCAGCACAGCAGGAGACCACATAGCAAAATATTATAAATAGACCCTCTGTTTATAGTTTCTGAGCTTTCAATAACTGTGATATTCTCAGCCTTATGGTTCTAGCAATTTGGAACTGATAGATGAGGACTTTGCCCCTTTGGGACTATGGAAAACCTGGCAGAAATGAACAGAGGAAACGCATTATAGGCACCTAACAAGTTTCCAGCACAGCAGGCAACCCAGAGTTTTCACAAATATGCATGTTTTTAACATCTTCTAAGCCTACAGAAGCTGTCCAAACACATGTCAAATTATATTATAGGCAAATCATACCAGCAGCATGCAGAGGGACACCCAGGGGATCTTCCTTAAAAACTCTGGGTGTGCAGGACTGATGGAGTGCCTCCACAAAGCATCCCGCCTGCTCCCACTGCCGGCACTGGAAGCAACACAACATGCAGCTCCAGTGCGTGTAGCAGTTCTTTATGGGCATATATTGCAATTTCTGGCTTGTCTTCCAGCTGTTACCCAATTCAGATTCCTTCCTGAAAAAATCTTGGCACATACATCTTTGTTGATATAATTTCTAAGTATGCAGAAGACATGCATGCGCACCAGCAAAGCTACAGATCTTGTAGACTTAGGAAAGCGATACCTTTATTACATGCATGAATGCAAAGTAGGTATATTTACATATGCATAAGATGCAGATGTTTTTAAAATATGTGACAGCTGCTGTGCACTGGAGTGCAGAGCAGGGTCCGGGGGTACCATTAGGAGACACTTGAGTGAAGGTGATTAAGAAACTGTTTGCACTGGCACCGCTGAAATACTGGAGCCTTCTGCCTCTTTTCAGAGCGCGACATTGTGACAACTTGAAATGTTTTTGTGACAGATCCAAGAATAGTAAGCCTTTCCCAGCACCAAGTACAGCTGAAATGACAGTTTGCAGTCACTTGCTAGGTGTAATTAACGGCTATCCATATCTGCATCAGTCAAGAATTTCACTGTGGAACTTCCATGCATTTGGTAATCCTGCCAGAGAAGGATAGGTGAAGTGGCACCCAAGTAGCACCCAGCCCAGCGTAGCCAAGTGTGGCCACCTGCTCCGTGACCACAGCTGTGTCCTGGTTTGTACTTGAGCCAAGTATCCTGTGTTACTAAAATAAGAAGTCCTTTTGAAGCCTAGTCTATATGCAATTTTATACAGTTTCAGTTCAGGGGTGATTTTTTACTGAAGTAGCAAAGCAGCCCATCCCTGCACATCTGCAGTGTGTGCAATGGTATCAGCAAAGAAGGCGCTGTACCAGAACAGCACACACCAACCTCCCACGATAAGCTCATCTTCCCCCCGGGGAGGCAGTTCTGCTTTCCCCGTGGAGGTGTAGATAAAATAGTATGACTTGGTAGTGCAAACAAATCAATGATCAGGAAGTTTCATGGGAGTCTCCTTAAGCCTGGCCGTGTTGCTGCTAGCTTGTGGCAGTGCTGATGGTGCGGCTGAGAGAGCAGTGTGCAGCATGTACACTGTTGTGTTAATATTGCTCAAAAAAACCTTCATGGGGTCTTCAGAGCAGCCTCAGGGAGGAGGGACGTTGCCATCAAGGTGATTACCTTCGTCTGGTTCTTCTTTGAATGAGGTGGGAAGGAACTGAAAAATCACATCAAGTATCTCTACTTAAAAATTCCTGAGTGTGGAGGTGCAAGGTGGTTGAGATGCAGGTCACGATTGAGGAATGGTGTTGATCTCTGGTGCTTTCACTGAGAAGCTGCCCCACAAGACTCACGTGTTGCAGCACTTGGTGGGCATGGGCATCCCTGGAGGGGCACAGGTGACATGCGGGGTGTCCACATGGTGGGCTTGGGTCCACCATCCCATCCATATCAGATGAGGTAGGAAGGGCAGGTGCATGTTGGTAACCTGCTGCTTGGTTAGAGGAACACCACTCAGCTGCCCCACAAAGTGCTGTTCTTCTGGCCTGGGAGCCCAATGGGAGGTGATTGTGGTGCTTTGGCTAACCAGCAGCATCTAGGTCTCCGAGCCAGAGAGAGGTGGCAGGATGCACAGCATATTCATGAGACTAAGGTGACTGTGAGGCTGGAACATCTAAAGGACCCTGAGAAATTTAAATGTACCCTGTGAACACTGAAAGCTTGCTGACAGTTGCGGCTTTGTGGCTGGGAGAAAGTCAGGCAATATAGGACAATCTTCACAAGTGGGGGCGGTTCTGGTCTTTGAGAAGCTTTAAGGAAAGGGGTTCTAGCTAGTGATGCATGATGCATGTCTGGAGGTGACAAACCTCCCTTACTTTTAGCTTAGGGAGCTTGTGTCTCCTGATCACAGACACTATCCCTTCTATGCTCTGATGGGAGCACAGGGATGCTTTCAGGCTGCACCGTCCCAGGCCCTGGTCAGGACCGAGTGTGCAAGGCTATATTCGGGGAAAGTCAAATCCCTAAAATTACATAAAGATCACCCTGCAGCCCTATTTTCCAAAGCTTTGGTATTGATCTAACTCCTCTCCATCTGAAAGCTATCTAAAACACTCTGGTGAGAGTTGTAGGGCTGCGGCAGAGCATTTTGAACTGCATTTTCCTCATACTCTGTGGGTAGAGAAATGCTTAATGGGTATTTATTTAACATGCCAGAGCCAACAGGTGCAGGTAATTTGGAACTGCTGAGGACAAATCACCACCTATAATGTTAAGACAGTTACTCCAGGGAGGGGAGAGGGAGGGGGCAAATGGCATATATTAGCATAACTATCTCCTCACACATCCTCTCTTGTCTTTGCATAATATCCAAGTCCTGTGGGTCCCTGCCAGCAAATTAAAGCAATGATCCTAGCCCCATGTGCCTATTATTATTGATTCATATAATATTTACAGTTAGTTGTGTTAAATGTGTCCTTCCATTGCGAGGAAGAATTACTGGGCATACAGGGGTGTAAGACCGCAGTGTCCTTATTACGCTATAGGAGTTACACATAAAGGCATCTTCAAAATGTCTTTTCTTTAAGCATTTCAACCACTTCATGGAAGCCCATCTGGAAATAAATGTAGCTGGTCTAATGTATGTAATGAATTTAATGTGCCGTTATTCCACATTAAGGAAAAATCTAATAGGATGATTGAGTGGGGCCAAACTTCTCCAGGAAATTCCTTTATAATACATGATTGAATTATTGTTTTTATATTAGCGCAGCCAAAACATTCAGTGTCCTCGACAATACAGGATGTGTGCCGTAACTTTTTTGCCACTAAGCTAGGCATACTGTATCTGGACGTGTGCCCAGCTATTTGAGTATTTCCATTTGAATGATTTATTTATTTTCCAAAGAAAGTCTACATAAGTTATACCGAACTCGGCAAATTTCTTTGGGATCAGACGACAGAACTAGATGCCTGGCTGCCAAATGAATGAAATCTAAGGAATCCAGAGGCAATTACAGCAAAGCTGAGATTTTCCTAATGGATACCTAAAGGTTATGCTCATGAAACTCCTAAACCTTTTCTCAATAGGAATTGGGCACCCAACTCCCTTTGCAAATCCTCATCTCAAGTCTGCATTCAAGCCCCTGAGTAAGTATCCTGATTTTCAAAAATGCTGGCCTTCCAGCTGCAACCACATAAGCTAGGAGAGGCTGCTGAACATAGCACATGTGAAAATTGGATTATTTGTTTATAAGCCTAAATATGATCCTAAGAGCCTAACTTTAAATACCTTTTAAAACCTAGGACCAGTACTTTTGCCTATTTAAGTTGCACAGAACAAAGCGTTTATCTCACTAAAGATATGAAGCTACTAGTGCATTGATGTAACATAAACACACTGAGAAATTGGTATAAGATATTCCAAGCTGGTAGTTCAAGCTGCCTTCCTCCCTTCCCACCCAAAAGCTGCTGCTGTTGTGGTACACAGGAGTAGGGAAGCAAATAATTTGAAGGGTTTTTTATAGAAATACATTATGTATTTGAGACATCTACCTGTACTCTCAGGGGTTACATCTATAAAATGTATGTAATTGTTACCACACATCATGAGAATATGCTGGTGACTTTGAGATATCCTAGAAACCCGTACATGAGGAAGTATATGGCTATTTACAAGAGGAGACAGGGAGGACAACTCCAGGTTTTTCAAAATGCAACTTGGGAAAAGGTGGTGTATATTAGTGTAGTCTTCTAACCTTGTCTACAAGATCTCATGGCTCATTTCCCATAGCAGTGGAGCCTCTTCCCTTCTATCCTCTTAATAGGGGAGAGCAATTATTTTTCTTCTGTGAACAAAATATTTGCCCCCCAAAAGTAGTCCCAGGTCAAATTAGTCATATAGTTGCAGCTGGAAACTATTTTTGGCCTAGGTTTACAACACTGCGGAGGATATCCAGATACTTTACCAAATATTTAAGGCACTCAGCCAAGGTGTGGGAGATGCAGGTTCAGATCTCTCTGGGGAAGTGGATTTGAATCCACCCCCTGGGAGCTAACTATCATCAGCATCTTGCTGTGTAGGGAATGGCGGCGTGAGAGAGAATGATTCAAGGAACCTGAGGTTTGACCAGCTACTTGTCTCACTTGAGTCGCGTGTCCTTCCACAGCTCCCGAGCTGCAGGGGAGCTGGGATGGGGTACCGAGCCAAGCAGGAGGCTCGGTTTGCCCTCACAGGGTAAACCAGACCACTTTTATGTTCGACCATCATCTGTTTCAGCCATGCAGGGGCGAGGTTGGGCTTGCCTTCCCCACACCCCTCTCCCAGAGAAACCATTGTTTGATTTCTGTGTTTGATTCCCTATTAATCCTCCTTACAGTGAAACTCAGAGGTTATCTACCACTGAGCCAGGATCCTTACTTATCCTGGCAGGGATCAGGTTCTGACCTCTGCAACACCAAGTAAAAGTAAAGAGGGGGTAATATTTTATTAGCTTTATTAGTAACACGAAGTGAAAGACACCCAAGTGGGTAAAAGTGGAGTGATTCAGTACCCACTCTTTGCACAGAAAAAGGCTTGACCTCTCCTTGTGATAACATTTCATGTGCCCCACAGCCTTGCTCCTCAAGTTTATCTTGAGTCAAACGGCTCACCAGGTTAACCCATACTTTCTGTGCAGGATTCTGAAGCCAGCCGCGTGTTTATCATCCTTGAGGAATTCAGCCCATAGAGGTTTGATTAATTTTTTTCATATACACATAAACAGATTCAAGATGTTCTTGTTCAGCCAGAGGATAAAGGTTTCTCCTGCTATCTCGGTTCTCCATCAGAAAAATGGTCAGTCCCAATGTGCCAAGATTCTCCCAAAGGCATAATTGTCATCATCTGTGTTTACTAATGCAGGCTTACAAGCATCCTGAAAAACAAGGGCCGTGTCCTTTCCCAGTGTGAACTCAGATAGTCTCAGGCTTGACCTGTTCCTTAAGAGTACCTACAGCCTGAACACCTCCCAGATAAGACCAGAAGATCCCATCCATGTTGCAGAACTCTGGTCAGCTTTGATCAGTGACCCAGCCTCTCAAGAGCAGAAATGGTAAACCCATGATTCCAGTTTGGACAAGTATGGAGCATGACCTAAATCTCCTCAGTTCACTCGGAGTCTTCACTTTCCCTATTAAGTTGTCAAATCCCGTTGTCAGACACTGCATAACTCCTGGTGGGGTTTTGCACTGTTAGTGCCACGTGTGGGTGGATGTTAAGAAGAGTCATTATTGTTACTGAATCCTCATCTGCTATACAAAAGCACTACAGTATCACTGAAGCCTCATCAGAGGATCGAGCTGTGGATACTTCCACACCGAGCTCCCCGGGACATCCCAGACCCGCTTCTCCTTTCCTCCGAGGCAGAGGGCAGGCTGTTTGTCCAGCACAAATCCAACAAAACTAACAGTCTCTAAGTGACTTCACTGATCTTAAATGAAGAAAAGATTATTTGGTCTAAGAACCAAAGAAGTGAAAAATTTCCACCCTTCCGCCCTTCCCTGCCAAACCCCAAGTATTTAAATTGAATGCAACTGCAACTGGACAAAAAAAAGTCCTGAATATTTTGATTATCTGGGATCTCTGCCTTGTTACTAAGAAATCATGTTACAGAAGATGAGAAGGAAAATACATCTTAGAAAATCCTTGATCCCAATGCTACTACTACAGCCTTGCCCTTATGTCAGTGTCCTAACAGGACATGAGGTCATCATCTGAGGATGAAAGGCTTTTCTGCCCAATTCTTTTTTTAATTCTTTGTGGAAGCAGGAGGTGCCTGCCTATACAGTCTACCCCAGCATGCCTATACAGTCTCGTATAGCCTGCCTATACTGTCTTGTTTATGGTCTGATCGTCAGCACAGCTGTGTTTCAAGCTGATAGCATGTGCATCCAGGTTCAGGATCTCTGCTCTTTTCTTCCTCTTTTTTTTTTTTTTTTTCCTTCTAATTTGCAGCATGCACATCCACACTTCAGAGATACTCAATTATATCAGGTTCTGAACTTTCCCCATCATGTGCTATCACAGAGAATTGTGCAAATTTGAATTCTTACTTCTGAGAGCCAAGAACTTGTCAAAGCACTCCTCTGTACGGCTCTCTACTGATATGCTAGTGATGTGTTGCTGTAAGGATTCTTTCAACTTCTTGGCTGAATAAAAGCTTAAAAAAGTGATTATTCCTAAAATACGAAGCATCCAGTTTACCAAGGATGCAAATACTATTCATTTTAAAGAGCAAGAGATGGACTTTGAATATTATTAAATGATGAGTGGTTTTAGAGAGATTGTGTTATTTAAACAAGAACATCTTTCTATACTCCAAGCAGCCTGGCAGGTCTTAGGTAATCAGCATTTTTGATATGCTCCTCTACACAATAAGCGTCCCAAACAGAGCCACAATACCTGCCTTACATTATATTTAATACATACAACTGCAGCTCTTCTTTTTTTTTGTTGCATTTGCTCTTTTGTTTCTGGAAAGCTGATGGAGAACATGGGGAGTGCTAACATGGAAAAGAACAAAAATATAGTAGAATTGTTCCTCAGTACCGTTGTTTCCAAGATCTTCTGTGTACAGTGGTGCGTCCCATACCTATAGATAATACTTTCATAATACATTGATTCAGTTAACACAGCCACCAAGTGTATGCTGGCTGCACACATGTATTAGCAGATAAAAACAAGCAGGAAATACATACCTAGTTTCCTTCCCTGGAGACCAGACTTACAGCAAATCTGGTCAGAAAGCTGTGAGAGTAAGTCCACCAAAGCTATGCCAGAAAAGGACGTATCCCGCTGCTAATTAATGTAGGAAGAGTGTATCTGGGAGATGCCACTTGGCTACCAAAGACAGACTGGTGATGTGTAAAACATCACAAGTGGTTACTTATGCCCTGTGTCTACGCTTCATTTACTCTGATACCTTGGAAGCAAATAGCCTAGAAATAGAGGCAGCCAGGAACCCACCCAGAATTGTCCTGGGAGGCAGGGTCTGCACAATCTGGCTGCTTTCAGTTTTCATGGATGCTAAGGTAATACCAAAAAATGCCCTGCTCTGCAACCTGGTGCTGTTCCTGCTGGCAAGGAATCGAAGAGGTGCTGTAAAGCCCAGGGGCGAAGAGCTTCTCTGCTCACTGGCACCAAAAGAGTTGGTGGAGGGTCCTTAGCAAAGGAAGATTCAGGATGAAGGTAAATTTCCCACACATGAAGAACCACAAACTCTTACACAAGTGACAAATTTAGAGTTCATCCCAATTTACCATATTTTTAACATGTTTTCATGTTAATAATATAAAATGCTAGAATTTGGGATTCTCTGTAGCATGTGAATGACTTTCCATATAGAACAGCCGGGGAAGGAGCTTCTTCACCAATTGCTACAGCTAGACAATGCTAATAAATGTCATTATTAATATATTTGCTTTATTAAGCAAAATAATATGAATTCTTCCCTCATAATTTTTTACAGTAACCCCTCCCTGCACAGTGCTGTAGATGACGAGGATTGGAGGTCTAATTATTGGAACATGTGCTTTAATGTGTTTTAATGTCATGTTTTCCTTTAATTGTATTATACCGTAAGCCTGCTCTAGAAATAACACTATTAAAGTTTCCTTTCAAAACAAAGATCAATCAAAAAGACAAGCAATTATTTCATTATCCTTAAGAAGCTCATAACATAATGAAAGGAATGTTAAAAATAAACTAAATGGGTGTACTTGATTGAAAGAATAGATCAGTCCTAGTGACTTTTTCTCAGAGAGTAAAAAATTATCCAGGATTAAGTTTTCACAGCTTTGAATATATTATGGATTCTCTGTTTCTGGTAATTAAATAGGGAAGGCTTTCTCCAATAATAAACTAAGAATGAAATTAGCAGCAGTTGTATCTGAATAGAAGGAAACGGGCTGGATTAAAAGCCAAAACTGCAGTTCTGCAGAGCAGGCAGGGTTAGATAAACTTTGGGTTGACTGAGTCCTCTCCAGCCTGGCCTGGAGGACACTCCACGTGTGAGATAGTGGCCTGCTGTGCCACCCAACGTGGCACCATTGTTGGTTTAACCAGTTTCTCAATCTATATAAGTAGTTCATCCTGCTTGAGGTGCCTGTGTTAGCATTAATTAAAGTAGACTCTCTTGTCTTGTGTTTGCTGAAGCAAACCCTCTGCCTGACCCTTTTCACCCTTTTTTTGCTGTTTCTTTCTCTCGGAGACGCCTTGCTGTGGCAATTTCTTTCACATGTTGAAACTGTTGTTTTTCTAACACAAAATACTATATGTTTTCAAAAGCTTAGTATGGAAGATATATTTCTAAGTCACATTTCTTGCCAGAGGAGTAGTGAACACTAAAAGTTGGCTGTAGACAGTGGTAGACTCGGGATTTGGTAGTTAACCAGTAAAAATATTAAAACAGGCAAAGTCTGTCATCACATAAGAGACAGCTTTCAACTTTACTAAATGTCTTTCTACTTACAAAGTTAATGGAAACCAGTCACAATGATAAAATCTGTGACTGTCTTAAATAGAAAGAATTCTTGGTTCTTTGTGGTAGAAAGACGACTGGAATTTAAATTCTTGGGCTTTCCCTCCTCATTTTTAATTCCTTTCATTTGATTAAAAGAAAGTTTTAAAAATGAACAGTCCAATGCAGGAAGAAAAGAGAAACATACATCTTAGGAAGATAAAAACCCAACCCTTAAAAAAAAGAATACCCAAAGCTTGCAATTATGAGAAATCCAACAGCCCTGAAGCATGCAGACCCAGAGCAGCTAGAGAAGGTAAACAAAACCTTGGGCAAAGAAAGGCGAATGCAGGAATGTTACTGGAGGATGCCCGATAAAAACATGATGGGAGAAACCACCATGCAAACCACTTGCAGCTCAGGGAAAAGAATAGCAACCAGGCAGAGATGGGAGTTGCAGATAACAACACGCAGAAACTTTCTGAGAGAAACTGGGGAGAAAAATAAGGGCGATATTGACATCAAGAGGAATCTAAGAGATCCAGATGTGCTGAAAGGCCAGCGGAGAGGAGAAAATCATGAAGGAAAGAAGTCGCGAGAACACGCAGTCGGAAAGTTGCAATAGCTCTGGAGAACCCCACCGATTACTGAGCATTACGAAGGGAGGAAAAACACAGCAGGTCTTCTGCCTCACCTCAAACATCCCTGCCTGAAGACTGAAGTTGGACTACAACGTAGTGCTGCTGTTGCAGCCTTACTACGGGTCAGCTCTGGCAGAAAACCTCACCTCTTGCAAGCACTTTGTGAGAAGGGCTGTCCTGTTAGTTGTTTTTGGACGCTCCAAGCTGGGTCCCCTGCTCAGGCTCTGAGATGACTGCAATGACCCAAACAATGAGTAGCAGAGTATAACCTAAACCTCACAGCGTCAAAACTGAATGAACGGACTCTTCTTAGCCTCGAAAAGATAATGTTGGCCATTGCAAGGAAGCCAAAACACAAAGTCAATTGGTATTTAGCGCAGATTTTTGTCTGCCCTCTGGAATACTCTTTCAGAGTGATGAAAGGGGAACTAATATTTTCAACCCTATGAAAACTTCTATTGTAAAAATGGTCTGGTCTGTGCTAGAATGAAGCCGTGGCTCTCCGATGTTTTACATGAACAACCAGAGAAAGAGAAATACCCTGAGCACAGCACGTATTAGCCCAGTTACCTTGACACCTGCCTTTTAAGACCTACTGTTAAGGCTAGCTCTCACCTATCTCAAGTGGATCACCATAAGGTTGTCTTGTGGTTGAGGTCTATTCTTCATTTTGATAACAAATTCCAGAGAAGTCTTCCCCAGCCACCGTTAGAACCAACATGGTCCCTTACCCTGACAAAAAAAAAGCTTTAATTTGGACCAACAGATACACAGACATTTCTCCAAATAAAAGGGCTTAACTGATTTTTTTTTTTCCCAGCAAACTCTACTTCCAAATGCACATGCCCTTGTAGGGTCTGGTCCAAACATGTCAAAGTCAACTGGGTGGATTGTGTTTAATTGAAGTAAATCCTTTCTGTCGCTGTTCTGGTCTATTGGAGCAAGAGAGAGCTAACCGTGCCTGCTAACTCACCCATTCTAGGTGCCTGTGTCATGGTGGCACAAGTCATTCACTGGAATTCCTCATAGTCTCACTCACGGGAGACTGTGTTTCTCCATGAATGAAAGAAGGCACCTAGTTGGTTACCTACTAGTTAGGTCATAGAGATCAATTCCAGTCTGTTTTGCCATAGACTCGGGGTCCTTCAAGTTCCATTATAAAGAGCCTCTAATATATCAAATTAACACAGAAGAACTGAAAGCCACTGCAGTCATAACTGTTCCTGTTGCAGGAGCCTGAGCTTCATTTGGGAGGCCAAAACATCATCTGAAAGCTGAAGATACGAACCTCTCAAAAGGGCATTCACTAAACATGTAACTCATCCTTGTCTCTCCTCTTCCTCGTGCCCTCCTCTACTGTATCTTACCAATGTTAATGTTTAAATGTTAAAAAATGCTGGTTACCTGTGCAAAAGCTTACAATTTCACTTTAAAAAGTATCTCAGCCAATGGCCAAGTGTAGCAGAGGCACACAGGCCTTTAGGCTGCCACATAGCTCTTAAATTATTCCTCTTAAATGTTTAAACTTAGTAATTCCAGTCAATTTTGAGAAATATTGATAGTTTTTCTAGGTTTTAGTAGTAATGGACAGTACATAATTACTAAAAACGTAATATTTTTACACCTGGGCTCTTTTACTCCTGTGCAAAATTAAATGTCAGCAAAAGAGTGATTCTAAAATGAAATTTTAAATAAATGTATTATTACGCTGAGAAGGTAGTATGGTGATTTAGTATGGTGACTAGTCACACCTGAATAACTAAAGAGTTTGTTTTTACAGGGAAGCGCTAAGTTTACTAAAGCAAAGGGAAAGTATTTTATTACAAATAGGTTATCTTAGCTCTTTCACTCATTTTGGTGCAGAACTTCATATGGAAACTGGGATTTGATAGAAGTGTAGCTGGGGAAAGGAAAAAAAAAGGGGGGAGAAAGGAAAAACAAGTAAAAAGTAATCAAAGCAAGGTCTCTAAACATGAAATGCTGTGGAAGAGGTCCAGAGCAGCCAAGGTCCTTCCCCCACAGCTGCGGGTCCAGGCTCTGCAGTGAGACCCCATGGGGTCCTGCAGGGGTTACAGGAGCGGTTGAGCCAGCAGCAGGGTCAGGGACGCCCCGTAGCCCTCCAGGGTGAGGTGTGCGACTGTTCAGGGCCAGAGCATCTCCCTCTCCACTGCTGTCAGGAGTCAAACCCCTGCTGCCAAAGGCTGCTCTCCACCCACTATAATTTACAGGACTGGAGAATTTATGATCCCTCGTTTTTAATTCTGTTTAACCAGTGTACACCAGGTGCTGAAGGAACGCAAGAGAATGTTATATTTTTTCATATAGAAATATCTGGAAGGAACCTAATTTCTTGATAAAGCAAATTCATAAGATCTATTTCATGATTCCACAGTTAACCAGAGTTCAGGGCTTTGCAGTGCAGGAGGTTGTTCTTATTCTGCCTGGGAAAGGGCCTGTTTTCCTTGTAGATCTTCTTAGAGCTGGACGGCAGGTTTCTCCTCGGACACGTCCACCGTGTCCTCCTGCAGGAAGGAGAGAGATGTGGTTCCACACGGCTGAACTGTTGGTGAGGGCCAGAGGATGCTTGCCTGCTTTTCTGACTCCAGACCAGAATGTGTCACTTATTTTTTCCATTTTTCTTTCTATTTCAGTCGCACAAAAGCTGTGCAGGAGGTATTTGAGAACCTCTGCCCAATAACAGCAGAAAGATTCTGAATATCTTTCAGATGAAAAGAATGTGCATTTCCTCTGCTACCTGCTGCCCCCTCAGCTTCCCTTACCTGTGTTACTCAAACAAGGATTCAAACCGTTAGGAGAAAAGTCATCCTCTTACAGAAAAATTTTCTGCTTTCTCCTGAAATGGCCTCTGTGTTATTTTTTGTAGCTTCCTTATTTTCCATCAGTGCAGTTTCCCTTCTTTGCTGATTTCTTGCATCAGTCTATTCATTAGATAGGAGGATGTAAAAGAGAATTAAAAAATAAAGCAAAAATAAGGGTCTGTTCCCAAAGCCCATGAAAACAATGGAAGTCAAAGAAACTGGCATTGACAAAACATTTTATTTTCCTCAGGAGAGTAAGAATGATCCTAGCCAAAGTTTTATAGAACAAAGACTCCAGTAATACATCCAACACAGCAAAACGTAAATTGACATCACATTTAGGTTCTTCCTTCCTTGCTAATAGTGACACTTACCTCAGATTATATTTGATGAGTACAGTGACAGTCATCATTATTGTATTAACTGTATACAGCATGGTCTTTAATCTTTCTATGGGATTTTAGGCTGACTACTGTACATATAGTTTCTGACTGCTGAAAGCTGAGGGTAACCCCTAAAAAAGATACAATCTCTTTTTTTTTCTTTAGCTTTGGAAATTACAAACAGAAGAGCCTGTGATGTAGAGACACACACAGAAGGAAATGATCTGAGAGAGGAGACTTTAATAAGCTAAATAGGTTCAGCCTAATGTACATTCATGTCTTCATTAATTTAGTGGATGATTTTCAGAAGAGTGAGCCTCTCTTCCTCTGGTGATGGCAAAATGCAGCTAAACTCACCCCCTGCTGATCTGCTATGGGCAAAATCATCCAGAAATCACTTAATCTGAAAGCAAAAATCCTCTTAGGTATTTTCCCAAAGACTTCCTTGAATAAGCTAAGCGTAGGCAGTCGTCTATGGAAGATAACGGTTTAGCTGAAGATTTTCCTGCAGCACAGCCCTTGCTTTGCTTCTCTTCCCCTCAGCTGCAAACGATGCCCTCCCTCCTCTAGCTCTGAGGAGGGAGCACTAGCGGTCTGTGCCCCAAGTAGCTTACAGCTGGAATTCAGATTTCATAAATCAAGTTAGAGGAAACCTCATGAGAGGCAGCCGTCACATGGGGTCACATAAATGAAAAAACAGCTCTTAAGAAGCGGGCACGTCTCAGGATATTGGTGCCAAAACCCCACTCACGAGGAGCTGACTGAATGGCGAGGACATCTCTGTTTCCATCCCGTCTGCTCCACAGCGCTCAGTCGTCAACAGAGACCCAGCTTCTCCCACGGCACACAGAATAAGCCAGGCACACAGAATAAGCCAGGCAGGCTTCTGTGAGAGCTCCAGCCTCACATGTCACCACAGCACCCTGCGCGCAGTGGAGGATGCGCTGGAGCTGCGGAAGGCAATTCGGAGTTGTATAAAGCTCGTACGTTTAAAAAAAAAATCCATATTACAGTATGGGAATAATCCACTTTGGCTGAGGAAAAATTAATGCAAAATAACAGTGTGTTCAGATGCTTTTATTTTTTTGGAAACTACTCAAGTTTTGGGAAGTAGCTGCCTCTCCAGCATATTCGCCCAAGTATAGCTGTTGGTTTTGTCCAGAGGTTGTGGTCAGGAAGCTTTCATTTGCGGGTGCTGTACCATAAGTCTGGAGGGAGTCCTTTAGATAGGGTACTTCATTCTCCTTATTATACTTTGAGCATAGCAAATAGACTAAGCCACATGAACTACCTTAAATAAATAAGGCCTCTTATCTCACTGGTAATCTAAGTGCTATAAACTCTATTGCTTAACACCATCCTAGATCTGACCTACTTTCTTTTGGGAAGCCTGGTATCAGAAATGGATTTCAACTTCCCAAGTCCCAAATATTGCTCTTGCAATTAAACATTCTTTTTTTTTCTTTTTTCTTTTTTTTCTACTTTTTTTTTCCCTCCAAAGCTGTTTAAAAGATCCTCTAATTAAAAGGCATCGCATTTCGGTATTGATTACCCATGCCGCTTCTAACTGATATTATTATTTTACCTTGTGGTTTTAATAGTGTGCTTGACCTCTGCATTTGGAGGTTCACTTATTGCTTACAACTTTTTATTTGATTACCGTGACTTTTTTTTCTGATTTATTATTCACTGAATGTCACCAAAAATTATTTATCTGTAGCACTTGCCTACAGTGAGATAAAAATATGTTTCTGTGCAATGCATACCCCCGTGCTGGTCTTTGCTACATGACAGTAAAGCAAAGATCCTTGGTGTGATCTGATACGGTAATCTGTGTGAGCTGATTTCTTTTTTGGTCTCAGTTGATCAGGTTAAACAATATTGAGAAAGACTTTTTACCCTTTAGTATCTTGTTTGCCTCTGGAAACTCTGCGTCTGTTGGCAGCAATGTTGGTACCAGGGATTGACTAGTGAATTAGCATTAAGCTTCAGTAGTAAAAGATGAGACATTTTTTCTCCTCTCCCAGTCTTTGAGTGATGTTGCTGGTCCAAATCCATTAATGTTTTTGCTGCCATCCTCCAGCAATGTGGGAAAACAAAAGACAAAGACTATTCATGTCAACGAGAAATCTGGGAAGAAAAAAACCACCAGGCTTTCATAATCAAAGAAATGTCTCTGTCCTTATATAAAATAAAGCAGGAGCAGAAAATGAAACATATTTATGATTCCCCAGCAATAAACATGCCTGTAGTCTGAAAAACAATATCAATATACACAGATAATCAACGTGTCATTTAACTGTGCATGTTTCAGTTGAAAAGCAAACAGCTTTGAGAGCTCACTGAAAAAAACTCCCAATTTGAGGCATTAAGAGCATGTGTTCACACTGCCACATGATGGATGCATAATGATTTCCTCCAGACAACAAACCTTAAAATATTTTAGACCTTATTGTGTTACTGGTGTTTATAGATCCTACTGCAGTCAAGCCTTAGAGCCCCAGGGCCCCAGTTGTGCTGTGGATGGTATAAACTGAGCAAAAAGACAGACTCTGTGACCCGCATACTGCAGTCTAAATGAAACTTCGTCTGTCACCTGCTCTTGCCTCCAGCCCAGGGTTTGTGTTTTCTCCAGCCTGAATCTTCAGTGTGTAATCTCTCTGAGGTAGGAGTGACGCGTTGCTAGCACGGCTGGATGGCACTGGGGTTTCGAAGGGTTGTTGAATAAACAACAATACACTGAGCAGAGCTTTATATCTGCCTCTTCTTCTTCTTTTTTTTTTTTTTTTTTTTTATTCCTTTTTGAGACTGGACTCCAATGGCTTTTGGGATATTTACACTGAGATTGTTTTTTTGGAACCCACAGAACTACAAGCCATAATCACCAACAAATTTTATTTTGTGTGCTGTTGTGTAATTCCATTGTAATTCTCTGGAATTCTATTGAAATTCTTCTCAGAGATGCCTCTGTCCTTTGCTGGATCTGGCCAAGGAATTGAATGTGGGCTAGTGAGGAGCCATAATATGATGGTGGAACATGTCCATCCACACTATTGTTAGTCCAGGCAGCCAGCTTCTTTTTCAATGCCTTTCTTAAAGGCTGTGGCACTGAATGAACCAGCCCTAGAGTCAAGTAGGACATTAGAAGCCAATACATTTTCTGTTATCTGACTTGCGAAAACATTTTCTCATATTTCTTTCTGCCATTGTTTATTTTTAAGGAAATAAAGGTCTAGGCAAGTAGCAATTCTACTACTATGGATCAGTTAGGCTTTAAGCTTACGCAGTCAATTCTAAAAACTATTTCCATTTCCCAGGCAGATCCACCTGAAAATTAATTGGTGTCAGCTGTCTTTTAGCACACTCAACTTTGGATCAAAGTTGTCTCCTCCCTGCTTTGCATCTTCTCCAGCACTCTGAGGACAGCAGGTGGTTAGAAATCTCCACCATCCATGGCCTTCCCCGAGTCCCTTCACTTTTACTGTTGCTCCTTCTCCCCTTCCAGCCTCTCACAGCCTGTATTGTCACCTGTAACTTCTTGCTAGATGAGCCCTGCAAGGAAAGCTTCTTCCAGTGAACATCTCTTTGAGAATTCAACTCATAATCTGTAATAAAGGTACATCTCCTTCCCTGGACAAGCCTGGATGGCATCGCAGTGCCGTTGCTGCTCAGCTAACACTGGCACAACTCCACCTGCCTCCACGAAGCCTCCCCTGGTTCCTGGAGCTGATGATGATGAGGAGGAGGCTGAACCTCGCCTGGCAGTGGAGGTGTTCACCCTGTTCCCACCACCCTGCTTTCATCTAGCTCCTCCAGCCAGTTTAACTCAAGATCTCTCCGTTGCTCCCTGAGCAGGGCTGGGAACCCCATTACCAGGGCTGGGAACCCCACCACCACCATTCTCCTCGCAGCATGGTTCAGGCAGTCTGGCGCTGCGGTGAGGTACAGTCCTTTAAAAATGTGACCTAGGCATGTCTTAACCAAATACCTGAAAAATCAAGGCTCGAGAGAGCCCTCTTTCTAACTCTAACCTGAGACTGGTGCTTGCATTTGTTACAACTGTGACTTGGGTTGCAGGTTAGTCCCCTTGGAGGATCTCTTGCATGAAGCCCCAGCCCCGCTGCTGGCCTGGCCAGTCCCATGTCCCGAGCTCTCCCCTGCTGATTCGTGTGGCAAACTTCAGCCTGAGTACCGCTGCCCTGATTTTTGCTGCTTGGTTCTGCCCCTGCCCACTCTGTCTTTTACTGAAACTGCCTGTGAGTTGTTCAAACCCACAAAAGTCTGCTTCGTTTCTTCACCCAACCCCGTCATGATCAATTGTTTCAGCCGCTTTGAGATTTCTGCAGAACGTATGCCAGTTTTATTTCCAAGAATGCAACATCACCAACATTTTTCAATTATTCAGATAGGTTTTAGCTTGTCATCGTCTCCATCTCGCTGGAAGGAATTATGCACGCCTGCCCTACCTCTGATCTCGCTGACACTAATGTGATGACATTGACTTTGCAGAGGTTACTTCCAATTTCGGCAGGAAGGAGAGAGCAGGATCCGTCCTTCGCATGCCGCCTCTCCTGCCATGTGGAGCAACGCTGAGCTTCTCAGTGCATCTGGTTTCAAAATAAACCCTCTACAAGAGACAAATATGTTAAACCTTTGAAAGCCTCATTTCCAGGTTTCAACAACATTCTCTTCAGAAACGAGCACTTAATGGAGTTCATTTAAGGTTGTTTAAGCCACAACTTGCTGTCAGCACTATTTACCACTTCAGTGGCTCGGCTAGAGCCTCAGCTGTTGTAAGCCAGTTCAGTGCTAATAACAGAGTCCTCCTGATTTACATCAGCTGAAAATCTGACCGAGCTTCTGCCAGGCTGACAGCCTTCCTCTGCTGGGTTCCAGTAGCTGTTTATACACTCACTCGGTGCAGACAGTAGTAAAAGCAGTTTTTCTTCCGACACTCCTGTCTGTGCCCTATTTTTAATGTAAGACCAAACAAGCGCGGCAGATGTTCCAGCGTGGTGTCCTCTATTGACTGGGCACCTCAGCTGGGCAGATGTCAGGATTCACTTCGATGGCCCCAGAATGCCACTGGATCGGTTCATCAGTGGCCCCTTGTGCTCCTCTTTCAGGGACTGCAGTCAGGGTATTTTCTCCCCAGTCCTGGTTTCTCCTTTGGGAACTAATAGAGGCAGATCTCTTCATTGCACTGCAGTCCCCTGCTTCTTCTGCATCCCTTGGCTTTGCTCATCTTTCTTAGCTGGACAGAGAGGAGGGATCCTCCTTTTTCCAACCATTACTTTTTAATTCTCTGCTTTTTTTCCAGGCAGGACAGTTCAGCTCCTTTACAGCCACTGGGCTTTTTACTTGTTGCTGCTGTAGTTTCTATTCCTGCTCCTTTTTGACTCCTCTAAACTCAACTCCCACAGACCCAAATTAACTTGGGACCACTAGTGGATGTAAAGTGGGACATGAGCCACCAATGTGTGCTCGCAGCCCAGAGAGCCAACTGTATTGTGGGCTGCGTCAAAACAAGCATGACCAGCAGGTCCTCGATCTCCACCCTGGTGATACCCCACCTGCGAGTACTCTGGAGCCCTCAGCACAGGAAAGACATGGACCTGTTGGAACAGGTCCAGAGGAGGCCATGAAGATGATCAGAGGCTGGAGCACCTCTCACATGACGACAGGCTGAGAGAGTTTGGGTTGTTCAGCCTGGAGAAGAGAAGGCTCTGGAGAGACCTTATTGTGGCATTTCAGTACTAAAAGGGGGCTTATAAGAAAGGTCAGAACAAACTTTTTAGCAGGGCCTGTAGTGATAGCACAAAGGGTAATGGTTTTAAACTAAAAGAGAGTAGATTTAGACTAGATACAAGGAAGAAATATTTTACACTGAGGGTGGTGGAACCCTGGCACAGGTTGCCCAGAGAGGTGGTTGATGCCCCATCCCTGGAAACATTCCAGGTTGGATGGGGCTCTGAGCAACCTGATCTAGTTGGAGATGTCCCTGCTCCTGGCAGAGGGTTGGACTAGATGGGCTTTAAAGGTCCCTTCTAACCCAAACTATTCTATGATTCTATGAAATCTTCCCAAAGCCACGGTGCTGACCCATTTCTAGTTATGCAGATTAAAATTATAAACATTTTTTACTTTAAGCCATTTATTGTTTTCCAAGGTTCTGCACTGATTAATGCTGGATCTGGAGCCTGTAGAAAACATACAGTCAACTTACACAGCCAAAGCCCTGCAAAATGGCAGCCATCTGCTTCATGGTAAACTGGCAACACAACAATAACTTTCAGTAAGCTGAGAAGTGGATGGGTTTAGTGAATAAAACCACTATGCCTTCTGTCTTTTATTTCGATAGTAAATTTAATTTTATTATCTTTCCCCCAATTTGCCACAGAATTTTGCTGAAAGCCATCATTACTGAATTGCGACATGGGAGGCTTTGACCCTCTGAGTTATTAGGTTGATAAAATTGCAGTTTTCACCTCCTGCAGAAGCCCAGATTTTTTAACAGCGGGGAATGACCGCCTGCAGTCAGATCCAGACATCCCATTTTTGAAAGCTGCCAAGGGATTGCTAACTTCCATAGCCCATCCCCATTATTTACTAGGTGGAGAATGGTGGCATCACCCAATGGGTCATGCTGAGGGACTGGGCTGGAGCAGAGGGCACTGGGAGCTCAGGGACATGACACCAGTGGCCCTGGGGACACGTTAGGAGCTGTAGTTTTGGAGAGAGAGCTAATAACTTGCCTGGGAGTTAACCCAGCTCTTGGGGTGGAGCAACCAGGATGTAAAGGGATGTGGGGATCTCTCAATCCACCACATGGTCCCAAAGTAAAATGGTGAGAGGCAATTTTCAGGATCACTGAAATCTTTTAAAGAGAGAAGAGTCAAGTCCCCAAACGCACGGGATTAGCTTAATAATAAAAGCACCATATTGCGGCTCTGTCTTAATTTCCCTTCTGAACTCAAAAGCTTAGAGTTATTTTTACTAACATTTAAAGATATTTTTCTCAAAAAAAAAAATTGTTTTAAAAACAAAAATATGAGACTTTCTCCTAATCACATGCTTTCAGCAGCTGAAGCATTAAAGGAAAGTGTTATATATGGCATGAAAAAATTGTGGGAGCTGACAACAAGAAATCTTTCTTAAGAGAGAGCTGTTCCTACCAGAACATTTGTGATTTCTGAATTTAATCTTAATGTACAGATCTCACATTTTTGTGTCTTTATGAGCTGATTTTAAAGGGCATATCAGGATATTGTGCTCCAGCCCTGTATGTTAATAGTTTCCTGCCTCCCTCCAGGAAAAATGGAATATTTCTTCTCTGAGCTTTTCACACACTCTTCTGCCAAGTCAAAGCAGAAAGGAAAAACTGTGTACAATATTTTATTAGGCCAAATGTCAATTTGTTTTTCTGAAATCTTTTACCAATCTTCCTGGCATTTAATATTCAAGCAGAGGGAAAAAAAAAAAAAGGCAGAAAAACAATAAGTCTTTCATTTCATGCAGCAGTGCCTGAGACATCCAACAGGCCATGATATATAGAGCCACATTTCTTTCATACGTAGGAAAGGGGGCAGTTAAACACACTAGAGAAGGTGGATAGCATCTGGGTAAAAAGGAAAGGGGTGGAATCTCTCTGTATTTGTGAGCCTTTTAAATCAGTTTTCATTAATCTCTGCTGAGCCTGGCTAAAGGCAGTGTACTTCCCGTTTTGTCGGACCTTGGTCTTGCCCACAAAAGATGTTCTTTTTCGAGATGTAAAAAATATTTCCGTTTCCACTCCACTCGGAAAAAGTCCCACATTTCCAGCTCAGTTCACTCTTGCTTCACTAGACAACGCAACACTGATGTAAGCTGAACCTTTTTGCCTATCAGCATTTTTTTTTGGTATTTAATACATGAAACTCCTGGTCAGCCAGGAAAGCCCAGCTGGGTCCTTAACACATAACATAGGAGCCCAAGAGTTTGCAAGCTTAGTTTCCATCCAGTGCAGGGGCCAGAGCTTAATCACTGAGAGATGCTCTTGAATCCCAGCCTCCCACACCAGCTCTCCTGGCCATGTCCAAACTGTACCCTGGCCATACCCTTGTATTAAATCTGGACATCCCAAACATGTGCCTCAGCCTCTCATACATTTTTGCTGTATCCCAGTGAACCCCAGCTCACACAGAGCAGGGACAGAGCCTGGGAAGACCCCTGCCTGGGTGGTTGGAGGTGCAGAGCCACTCCGTGTGTACCTTTATGCCTCTGGGATCCAGCCTTCAGCTCCAAGGAAAACACTTACTGTCTGCCCAGGGAGTCCCTTCCATAAAAGAAAGACAGAACTGGTTTTGCTTTTCTGTTTCCTGGGGGTTGTGGAGAGACTCAAATAAGCCATGCTCCTAAGCATTTGAAACAAAACCTCATTTTTAATCCAGAATTTGCTTTTGACAGGGACAGCTCTGTACCCACAACTACCTGCCGGCAAGATTTTTGTGACATTAAGAGTATGTCCAGCAAGGCTCAGGGATATCAACTGCACATTTAAATGACTTCTGTTGGTTGGAACTCTTTTGTATTCAGTCCCATCATTTTTAAGCACAAAAAAGGAGCCTGGATTTTACTTAAAAGGTCTTTACTCCAGTGTTTTGGTGTTGTAGCAGCCTCTGAGATCACTTTAGTCCCCTGGGTATTACAAGGGGATTCAGTTTGGGACCTTAGCCTATGTCAAGAATGTATCTGGGAAACAGAATTCATCCTGTTTCATCTTGAGTGTGACACAGGTGTTTTGCATTAATGCCATGCCCAAAATAGAGGATTCTCCCCAAAGCCCCATTGGTAATGAGCTATTGGCACCAGCTGGTCTGAAAACATGCTCCCTTCACCTACCAAACCCAACTGCTGTCTGTCTGTTGGGCTGCGAATTGCTGCTGCTGAAGTAGAAGTCACTTACTCTGCCCTGGGAAAACGGGACTTGCTGCTTTGCCTCTTGCTATTTATTTCCCCTGCTGTCGAGAGGACGCTGAGGTATGCCAGGGACAGCACAATAACACAGGGTATCTATTAGCATATCTATTCACGTGCCTATGTGTTATTCCTCCTGCTGTATAGGAGCATTTTCTCCATTGAGCCCCAGTCAAATGTCTACAGGGCTCTTGCACTGAAATTCCAAATAAACCTATCTTCATGGATCATCTTAATTTTTTTGCAAGGCTCTACAGGTAATACCTCCTCAGAGGGAAGCAAGAGGTACTTGAAAGTAAGAGGTTCATCCAAGGGTACAGAGTAAGCCAGTAGCAGAGCCTATATGCTGGCTTGAAAGCTCATTCAACATATTTTTTATTTTCATAATATTGTATATTAACAACTATTTAGGAAGAAATTTATGACTGTTAATGTTCATCTGGTTAATACAAGAACAATCATATCATCAAGTAATGCAGTTGACTTGATAATGTTAAGAGATTCCTGAGATTGAATGTCAGCATCTACAAATCTATAAAACCCCTAAGATTACCTACGCTCACATGCCAGGGCTGCTGCATGGTGTTATTATGTCACTGCAGCAGTCCTCATTCTGCCATAACAGCTATTTCTTCATCACTTCTTCATCGCTCCCCCTTCCTGCTGCCCATCTAAAAGTGACAATTGATGCTAGGTCCCTGGAGACCTTCTGTAAATCATCCCATAACCTGGAGGGCAGGCAGAGGCAGACACCTCTGTGCAAGTGCTGACCTGGAGGCATTTCCCTTGGTAGCACAGAGGACATTTCACCAGCCTGCCAGGAGGATCCACTGACCAAACCTCGTTGGAGAAGGGAGTTTTTCAGAGTGCTAGAAGGAATATACATACCAATGACACAGCGAGTAAGAATTCACAGCTTTTTCTTTGAAGTATCACCAAAATGTGTCCATAGGGTGAGATGCTCCTTTGCCTCATGCTCTACCCTTCTGAAAAGATTTCACTTAAAAGTACAACTTTCAAGAAAGAGCTTTCTGCCCAACTCAGGTCTTTTCCATCTGGTGTGGTCTGTGCAGGATCCATTAATTTTTTAACCTTCTTGGCTATTAGCCCATTGAAGTGATCTGGCTAGGATAAAAGAAAACGGTGAGATTACATTTTCCCCTTCTGGCATACTCACACTCTTTTATTCTTTAGTAATAATCCTGTTTACAGCAGAAAAGTTCCTAAGGAGCTACTGTATGTTAGACATAGCCAAAAGATTAGCCATAGGCAAAACATTGCTTTGAAATAGATTTCAGCAGAAATTTATTTTTTATTGAATTCAAAAATCTCTCAAAAATACCTGCTTTCCTCTACTTGGTTTTTTTGGGGGAAAAAAAAATCACTTTGGGGAAATAATTAATTTCAGCTAAAATATGTTTTGTTTTCTGCTAAAAAAAAATCTGGATTTGGCCAAAAGAAATATATACTTTTAACGGAATGTCAGTGAGCTCTCCTGTACATGGATAAGTAATAAGAAGATGGCACATGGCCCAGACAGTGTGCAGTCGAGGTGATCTTTAGGCATTTTTAAGGCCTTAGCTACCGCAGAAATCAGCGTTGATTCAAGCTCCCTTTTATCTTTTCTTTTTTCTACGCCTTCAGCCCCCAGCTAAAGGATTATCACAGCTGATTCAGGGCGGAGGAAGGAAAGGTAGAGCTCACTGGGTTTTGGCAGTGGTCTCCATCATCGCCCCGAGAAGAGCTTTTCTGGAATGTCACGTTCCTGCAGGAGGTTAAGAGCAACCAGGCAGGAGGTGGGGTCGAGCCCCTGCCTTCTCCTCAAGACTTCAAGTCTTGTGGTCTTCATTCTGCCTTCCACAAAGACGCAGACTTTGGGTCTGCGTTCAGCATGTGGACCTCTCCAAGATCAGGGAATATGAGAATCCTGTGTTTTGGTTGGGTCTCCCCCTGTTTAAAACCTACTGTCATTGCCTTTGGTAAATTGTGATCAATGTGTATTTCATAAACCACAGGGAATGGTGCAGCTAGCCAGTACCTTTCACCAGAGGCTCTCAAAGTACTTCACAAATAAATAGCCAGGTTTTACAATAGCTTCATATTCCAGGTTTTCTAGATAGTAGGCAAGCTGACGTCTTGGCCACGAAATGGCTTTCCCCCCGTCGCACAACAAAACTGCAGCAGCTTATGAACAGAACTTATAAAATCTGACTCCAGCTCTAGTTTTCTCTCTCAAACAAGATTTGTTGTTGCTGCACTTCTTATCCATCCAAGGTTCCCATCACCGCTAGCCGGAGATAGACATGATCATTTACACCACTGCGCTTTTTTTTTGCCTCCAAACTTCTCCCCTTCTTTAACGCGGATAAATAAAATGCATAAACTTGGGTGATCAGAAGAGAAGCTGCGTGTGAGGGCGACGAGGAGCGACAGGTTCGGACACCAACTGCAAACACCAACTTAGCGTTAGCTGCTCCTGAGCTGGTGCATCGCCTTTGAGAGCTCCCTTGGAGGTCACCTGCAGGTGCACGCCTCCTTCCTATACAATAAATATATATAGGTACGTATATATTTAGTTATTGTTATCACTAACTGCCACAGGACGTTTGCTGAGTGACGGCTACTGCTATGCTGGTGGTAAAGCTGAGAAGAAGAGAGGCAGGAATGGTGGAAAGCAACAGGCTGTGTCTGGAAAAAACGGAGATAAATCCAGTCCTGGTCAAAGCAGATTTAATTTGGAGTGAGAGGAACAAAGCTGAGCCCTTTCACAGCAAAGTCATTTTGTTGTTGTTGTTGTTCTTGTGGTGTCCTGAGTTCCTGCCCTGCTGTGGCAGGATCAGGTCTGAGGCCAAATACTTATTAATAATGCTTATTAATTAATAATGACACTGGCGCTAGTGGAAAAATTCAGGTCTCATACTCACCATTTGCTGCCAAGCTCGTCACTTCCCAAACTTACTTCTAAAATTAGAAACAAACAGGCCCCTTCTAATGGCAATAAACAGCATTTTAATTGGACTAAAACCTATAAATCTGTCAGCAACCAGTTACTCTGGCTCCCTGGTGAGATCAGCAGCTTTGAATGCCCTTCTGGGTCTTTCCCAGAGGGTAACGATGCAATCTGATGTCATCACACCAAAGGTGTGATCAAACAAGGCCGCACGGTGTGGTAGCTCCAGCACAGGGCTGCTGGGACCAGTGAGCCCAACTGGGCATGCTGGAGGGAGAGTGGTCCTCCCGCCTGGGAGGAGCAGGCAGCAGGGCAGGAGGGAGAGACCCGTGCTGCAGACCTCTGATGGTGTGTGGCCCATGAATACACCAAGAATTAATGGAGTTAATACACCAGATACCTCTCAAATCAGGGCCACGTGAAATGCATATTACAGTGCATTTTCCTTAGCTAAAACGGTACATATTCACCTCTATTATTTTATGTGATGGAAGGCTTCTAAAGTGAACCCACTTGGCTCAAAAAGATGCCAAGTATCAGCATCATGAAATCAGAGAAGGACATGCTGGGAAAGACCTTCTAGAGGAGGCTCCCCTACCCTGTCAATTCATGAGAGACTCATTTTTCTTTCCTATTTCAGGAATGGTGGGGGCAGAAGCTGGACAAGCTCTGGAGCTTCTCCAGACCCCACCATGGTGCCAGGGTTTCCAGGACAGCCCAACTGCTGCTTCCTGGGAAAGGGACTGTTCTGGAGGTGGAAGAGCTCCTCGTGGGCTGCAAGAGCTCAGGCGGGTGAGACACATCGGGGCTGTCAGGTCAGGTGATGGGGAGAAGAGTGGCCAGGCCATCTCCATGCCTGGATCTCAGGGAGGGTGGGTGGGTGGTTGTCTGTGTGCAGATGAACTGTTCAGCTTTTAAAATGCAAACCTGAACAGAGGAGGGAACAACCCCTTTCTGCTAGAGCAAAACTGGGAAAAATCATCGTACAGTCTCCAGAGCACTAGAAATAATCAGCAGTAGCTAGGGATCCGTGCTACTGTTTACACTTCACTCACTTTTTATTGCTTTAATTTTCACTCTTGAAAGAAAAAAGTGTATTTCACTACACAAAACTGAGTATTTTACTCTAAACTATCTTGATCTGAGGCTCTCGCACAGTGCAGGAGGAGACAGCTCTTTTTTGTGCTTCCCAGCAGCCATGCAGCATCACTTGTCATGACCCCAGGATGAGCTGGGACCGGGTAACCTCCACCAAGTCATGGCCATTTGCACCACTGGGAAGCTAATCCCTACCTGCAGATGTGCTCAGTGCCTGGCTCAAAAGAAAAATAATAAGTTTCAGCAACATGCCTGTGAAACCAGCTGATTCTCTAGATCGTTAAAATACTCTGTATTTATAAACAAAAGAGAGGTTTAGGCTTTCCTGTCCTAGAAAAACACACTGGAACATTTCACCACCATTTTCGTTCACTTTAATTAGAAATGAAAGGGGGAATGTCAAAGAGCAATTATACAAAATATATACTGTGCTGATTAGGGATTTCTTTTCTGTAGCGTGGAGAAGGCAGCTTGAAGTTCACATGAAATCTCTCTCCCCCTCTAATGAGATATGCCTTATCCAACCCAGAAAGATACAATTAAATCAGGAAAGAAAGCAGCCACTTTCTCAGGGGAAAGGGAAAAGAAAAAGGGGAGTAAGGAAGAGTTCATGTTCAAAGGTGAAGTATGAGGGGCTGATCCTGCAGATCCTGAGGATGAACCTGACTCAAAAGAAATGTCCTGATCAACTCTAGAGCTTTAAACAAGCCCACAGCTTAACAAGGCCCAATCCTGGCCCCGAACACTTGTGGGATCCAGCCTGAAAACAGCTCTCCTTCCCCCCCGGAAGGGCTGAGCCCATTTGCCTCCCCTAGCCCAGGAGATGGTCATTTTGGGACCAGGAAATCAAAGGATAAGGAGCCAGGGGAGGTCGGGGCGGGAGGGCTTAAGAGCACCTCCAAAGGCCACCACCGCTGGGGGCTGTGCTCGCTGGGGACAGTCCCAGCTGACCAGCCAGCCCCAGATGGACCTTGGCCACCCCACTGCCCCACGGGGATGTATGTCCTCGGGGGCCACCTGGCCTCACACCACACTCCATCCTTAGAGCTCATTTATATTACGTTGGGGTGTTTGGTTTTTGGGTTTTTTTTTTCCCCGACATTTGTTATTATTTTCGTTTGAAGAGGGAGGGCATCCCCCCCGCCTTCCCCTCCGCGCAGCCCAGGGATGGGCAGAGGGTCCCGCCGGGGCCGGCCTGGAGCGTGCGCTCCTCCAAATCCCTGCTCAACGTATAGCGGGGTCACAGGGAAGGGGAGGGAAAAAAAAAAAAAAAAAAAAAAAAAAAAAAAAAAAAAACACCAAACCAAAACCCAACCCAGGAACATAAATTGGACACAGAAGGGCAGATGCAGACTGAACAGGAAGCGCTGGCCCGAGGCGAAATGAAACAGCTGTTGCCATTGTTCTGCCTTTGCGAACTCCGCACGGCTCGGGCTGCGGGAGCAGATGTTAGCAATTACCGCACATGAAAAGAAGGGCACAGGATTAGGCAAGTGACGAAAAAGCTAAGGGGACCGCTAGATTTATCACTGGAGGAGTCTGGCAGCCCCTCTCCGGAGGGCGCCGGCAGCCAGCGCTGCCCCTGTCCCTGCCCCTGCCCCTGCCCCTGCCCCGGGCGGGGGCTGCAGCGCCGGGACCCGCCGGCAAAGCCCTGCCCGCCCCCCGCACCGCCACCCCCGGGGAGGGCCGGGGCCGCGCTGGGCACGCTTTTTCCCGGGCGGTGTTTTGCGGAGGGGAGCGGATGGGAGCCAGCGGCAGGGATCTGCCCCCGGGATCCCGCGGGGAGCCCAGCGCCGCCGCCCGGGATGCGCTCGGAGCCGCAGAAGACCTGAGCTTCTCCTTGGCGGTGGCGGCTTGGTCCCCTCCCCAGGGATCCCACCGGGAACGGGGAAAAGGGGGGAGCCGGGCTAAGCCCACGGACAAATTTCATCTCCTCTCTTTGTACAAGCAGGAAAAAAAAAAAAAAATAAGCAAAGGGGACACAGGCTTTACATTCCTTGTGAAATTTCTTCGGCTCTTCCATATAATCAGAGTTGTAAAATAAAAAATAAAATAAAATAAAAATCTCTCACAGCTTTCTTTTTGCAAGGAGTGATGAGTATAAGAAAGGTTAGTCAGAAGGTAAAGCATGTGTTTGCCATCTTAGCTCCTGTTATGGAAACCATATGCTTAAATACACCACCAAACATACTCAATATAACACTCTTTTTTATTAAAGGTGGTTTTATTAGAGCTATCCACCTTCCATCCACTGGTGACTCCCAAAGAGGTCACATATTCCTCATTGCAACTATCAATACATATTTGGGGCAAATTAAACTCCAAATAGACTGTTTCTGATTATTATTGCAAAGGGAGCAAGAGGCCATCTTATTTTCCCTCACTGATAAATTAAAAGAACTGTAATGGGTGATTTCTGCAACCTGTAAAAGGGCAATACCATCTGTGACTCATTTAGTGTCGCTTTAAAGAAAATTTATTTGATTAATTCAGGCAAAGTATAGAAAGAATATAGATTATTTTTTTTTAACTCTACTGCTAAAGAGAAAGAAGCAGAAGAAGAAAAAAACCCTGACCGAGAGTAAACACTTGGGGAATGAAAAATGCCTAAATTGTTATTGGAAGTGAAGAGGTTGCTGCCTTCCTCTTGAGATAGTGAACTAGAAGACCTCAATATGAGATGGCTCTAACAGGGCCCATGTCACAGCAGGAGGAATAGACCAGAAACAAAATATGAGAAAATGCAGGACTGAGGGTTAGGCAGCTCCATTGCTTCTCTCTTTTGGAGTTAAAAGGAGCCAACCAGCCATCCCACAGGAGCAACACTTGCAAAGATGCACATAAGATTATTTCCTTCAAGTTATGCAGCCAGAAACGTCACCCTCTTTGTCAAATGGGCTGTTAGTTAATGCAGCACCTGAAAACATGAGTGAAGAAGGGCAGGGGGAAAGAAGAGCGAAAAAGGATGGCAATTTTTCATCCTTTAAACCAGGGGTGATGGTAGCAACCGCGTTACCACCTTTGTCTGGCCTGATGGGCAGGAAGTGGAGAAAAGATCAAAAGCAAGTGGAAATCAAAAGGATTAAGATATTGAAATTCTTCTGTTTTGCCACAGGCTGTCACCCTAGCTCCACGTATCGCTCAGCCAGACAGGCACACTCCCTGCAAAGCAAAGAGAAATAGCTCTAGGAGTCCGCAAGTTTGCTCCTCCTGAAATGCAATTGGCCTGCAGGTTACCCACAACCTCAACTCCCCTGCTCGCGATTCGGGGAATAATATTAAATAGTAACAATAATAAATACTAATAGATTAATCTTTATAAGTCATGCCAAAGTCTACGGGGCCTGGGCTTGGTAAGAGTGGTCTGCCTCAGATGTGGAATATCTAATGACATCTTTACTGTTGCAGGGTTTGCACGTGGCAGACGGAGATGTCGTTTGCGCTTTGACACAGGCTAAGTTACTTATAACTGTTGATATAACCAGAGGCTCGCTTTGGGCCAGCCTGGGCCCTGGCCAAAACTTGTTTAAATCAAAGGATGAATTTGCCTTAACGTCTCTGGACTGCTTTTCACTCACCCTGGGAAGAGGCAGGAGACAGGCAGTGTTCCAGCTCGCTCGGCTGAAGCACTGGGGTTGATCTACTGAAATTATGAAGGATATTTTCGTTGACTTCAGTGAGCCGTACAGCAGGACCTTGGCAAGTCTGGTGCTCTGCTCATTTATTTGTATTTCATGACCCCACGCCGTCACTTGTTCCTCTCTTCTGGGCTATGCTAAAGTCACCCATTTTGTTTTATAGAGGTTGGAGTCCAAGATCTCTGCTCAGTTCTCAGACCCACGGAGAAGGCTGTTAAAGTGCTTAACGCCTCCGCAATCAATGGACATTATACACCTGTACTGCTCCAAGGATCTGGGCCCGATAGATTCAGATACCTCTGAGGAGCTGGATCTTCCTTACAGTTGGGACTCATCCAATTGCGTTTATTCACCACTAACATCAACCCTGGGACAATCCCCGTGGGAAGTTCTCAATCACCCATATGGAGTATGCGCCACCTCTTCCTCTGCTGAACTCTTTGTGACTTGGTTGGACTGGATCCCTAGAGATACTCGAGTGGCTCACTCCTCCTTGAAGATCTTGGACAAAACCACCCTTTCCAGGTGAAAAGAGGATAAGGAAAGGGCCAGTTTCACAACTTGCTATGCAAAACATAGATGGGCCTTCAAGCTGTAAATGAGAAGAGTGGAAAACATGAATTTTTTCAGGGCATTTTGGGAACAAAGCAGTAAGGATTTCTAAAATGCAATAATGCGATGTTTGGTCTTCTGAGAAAAGGGCAGAAACCTGAGAAATATTGGTCAGGTTAGTTTATTGTTGAAGATCTATTTTATTAAAATACTGCTTGTCAAATACACTGTTTTTCCTGGTTAATAGTAGTTTAATTTGTGTTTAGTTTACTAACAAACCTCCAGCCTTGCTGTAAATTATTCAAAGAGAGATTTGATGATTCCATCATGCCCTTCAGTTGCTTTTGCCACAGAGGAACTTCAGCGTCAGGCATGAAGCTGCTCAAATTATTCAGCTATGTTTTTCATACACAGACTCTTCAGGTTTGTTTTGTTTTTCTCACTGGCTCTTTGCTCTGAACTGGTCTGGTTTTGTCAAGTGGAAGTTGGGGGAAAGGGAGCTGGGATTATTAACTGGATTGTGCTTCTCTAAACCTGGTATTAAAAAGGGAGGTCTGTTGGTGCCGGAGAAAACAATACTTTTCATAGTTCTCAGCTAATTAGGCTTTTCCAAAGCAGCACTGGAGCTACAAAAAATAAAAAAAAAAAAAAAAATTTTATTTTATGGTAAATTACTTTCATTTGGGAACTATGTATTGTTAAGTATATACATGGCTTCTGACCTGTAAGACAACTACAATGTGTATTTCTTTGTGCTATTGCATCACACCACACACTGGGAAACCTCCTGCCTGATTTTTGCCCAGTGCAACTGGATCTTCAGCGGAAGAAGATTGATGTCCGAATTTGCAGGTGACATAGTGGTTTGGGGAATTAAGTCTTAGTTTTCCCTTCCTCTTCACCCCTCTCCCCTTCTTCTATTTGCTTTATTTTGCTTTCTATGTGAGCCTTTAGTCAAGTATCCCACATACACACTCATCCCTTGTACAGCTTTAAGCACAATGCATGGGCATGTCTGGGCACTGCATTAATATATCTTCTTGTTGTCTCTCTGTAGATTATCCTCTGTAACTGTAATTCATAACTCCAGCCCTTTGTGTACATGCTTCCATTCTGAAAATGTAATATCACTGCTAATTAAACAGTGTTTTAAGAAGTCGGCTGATAGCTCCTCGCAGCATCTAGGAATTAACCTCACCTGGGAGCAAGCTGCTGGTTGGAGCTCAAGTGAAGCTTGGATAAAGGCGGGGAAAGGAAAAGACATCAAAGAACTAGTCACCACCAAAACCTCATCCTCCACAAATTCTAGGTGTGGAAATGTTTTTCTGCCATAGGGATCCTCCCTCCGCTGGATTTCCAAATAACTATAATCATCAGAATTCCCTCTTTCACCTCCCCCTGGCCTGATTATCTCATCTTTCTCATTTGAACTTGCTTGTTATGAGCAATACATTCATGTCCTCTGCGCTTTATTACCTTCATGCCAAAAAGGCTTAATTTGGTTCAGATGGTGCTAATTTAGCGATGCAGGGTTTAGGGACAGCGTTGTCCTGGTGGTCTGCTTTCACCCATGCATGAGGTATTGATCCTGATCTGAAAGGTCTCCTTGGGTTTGTTTCATGTATCCTTTCCTGGAGCTCCCTCAGAGACCACAGGTCGATACTGGTGTACGCAGAGGACAGAGTTGTATTGGTAGCTGACCAGTGCTCGAAATTCCTGTCAGATTTGGGAATCTAATGTTCAGCAGCCTCCAGTTATTTTTTTTCCCCACAGTTAAATGTGCTTCTTAGAAGAAAGCATGGAATAAACAGAGAAATCACAACCCAAATTAGGCACTCTCTGAGGAGCCTCATGTCAAAATCCAGATACCAAAATCACTAATCATTCTGGCTATAACTTTTAGGATGTTGACAGAGCATACACTCTGTGATAAAGAGTACAGTGTGGACATACAGCCGAGATAGGAGATGATTTAATTCTGAAGCAGATAAGAAGGGTAAATTTCAAGGGCTACACAGGGAAACCATCCAGCTCTGAGAGTGGAACAATATCACTCCTGAGTATTATTAATGCACCTTGATTCTTTGTTCTCTCTCCTTTTTTTTTTCCTTTTTTTTTCCTTTTTTTTTCCTTTTTTTTTTTTTGTCCACAGTTCTTGATAATATGTTTGGAAACTTATTAAACTTACAAATCAAGACTTGGGGTTAAAGGCAACCCTGTCTAACTATCTTATTATTTATAAAAAGATTATCATCAAACATCTTGCAGAGAAATTCTGAACCAGTGCAGAAACTGAAAAAAAAAAAAAAAAAGTGGAAAAAAAAGGCTAATGTGTCTACTTTTTAATTAAATGTAAATATAATTTGTAAGGCTTATGGGTTTTAAACAGAGAAGATTTACTCTGCATAATTTCCTTTCTGGTTAACCTTATAGACAGAAGAGTAAGTAGGGTTGTTCAGAAGAATTTTGTAGCTATTAAGCCAGTTACCACCTCCGGATCTATTGTTGCAGATGATTTCGACGCATCCAAGGTTTCACCTGAAGTTCCTAATTTACAATGACAACATAGTGATTTTAAGCATTAAAACGAACTTTGTTAAACGACCTAGTTTACAGCTTGTTTGGGATGTCAGCAGATTTTTCATCTTTATTGCTGCAGACAGATAACAAGGCTCTTATCCATGCATACCTCATCAGAATGGCTCAAACACGCAAAAGTGAATTCTTGGTTATTTTAATGTGACAAGTAAATATAAACCAGTTACAAATACAAAGGCAGGATAAATGTGCCTGACAATACAGCAATGCCTAAATTACTGCCAGCTTAGTATTAAAAGTTCTGTCGTGGTTTCTGGTTCAAAGAGTCCCATAAAAATCAGAGTTAATTTAAAACTTAGCCATCCATGGGAATCTTTCTCATTCGCACAATACAGGCTCTTTTGTACAGGTCTGTTTATATGTTTCAGCTATGGAGCAATTTCCAGTTTCCATTCAAGAAAGTACCCATATTCAGTCCAGAAAAGTAATTAAGTACATGCTTAACTATGTGCTGTAGTTAGGCACGTGTCCGTAACGTCGTTTCACCTGTCGCATCTTTTTGAGCCAGTTCCTTCATTATTTGCATTTTTTTTTTAAAGGCAACTAATTCCTGACAAGATTTTGATACCAGGTTACAGAAGACCAAATGTTGTAAAACACAGCTGATTTTCGTACCACATCATGGCCCAGCCAATATGAAGAGTCCACTAAGCATCGCTGCCTGGAGACTTCAAAGTCCTGATCCATCTATGGAAATCCATGGAAATTTTTCCCTAATTTCATCAGGAGAGTCACCCACCGGACCTTGACAGGCAAGAGGAAGGAAGGAGGGTATGCTACCAGCAAGCTGATGGTCCTCAACCCTGCAGAGGCACTGTGGGAGATCAAATGCAAAGGATTACAAAGCTGATCTACTGGATTGCAGGGGGGCTATCCAGCGAGCATGGGGACCACCATCACCCCAAGGCCAATGCCCTCCAGCATGGGCAGGTTTCTCTGAACACTGTGCAGTTCCAGTAATGGAAGAGATTCTTCGATCAATGCTGTCAGAAACAAAAGATGCTTTCACCAAGTGGAGAGAGCAAAATAGAGATTCCCAGCCCATGTTCGGTCATACAATTTCTGTCAAAAAGGACCTCCAGAGATCTCCAGTCTAAGCTCCTGCTCAGAGTAGGGTCAACACTGAATTCAGACCAGGTTGCTCAGTGTTGTTCATCTGAGTCTTGAGAACCTCCAAGGATGGGAATTTCACAGCCTTTCTGGGACGCTGCTCCACTGCCCAATTAGTCCAGCACTTTCATGCCATGAGCACCACCATGCTCCTCTAAGAGCAGCAGGACAGATCCTGGCCCAGCTTTTAGGCTGTTTGGTCCCAGCTTTCAGTTGCCTGTTATGCTACTGCTGTCTGCTGTTACCATCTATTTCTCCAGCTTTTCGCTTTTTCTGCTGCTGCTGCTGCTTACACGTAACTCCTAGCTCACCCTCCAGAGCCCTGCAGAAGCCAAATAGTTCCTAAGTAGGAACTTCAGGCCCTTCCCTTTCCCAAGCCAGAGAGACCTTTCCTGGCGCGCCGTCATACGGCTAACACATGCTGTGTCTACCCTGCCAGGAAGCTGGGATCCAGAGCACTTCTCCCAGCTAGATCCTGGTGGTGGGGAAGTTGCTGGAGTACGTCTTGGGTACCTGCAGCCACCCTGCCGGGCTTCCTCCCCACCCGCAGTGGGGTGGGAAGGGGCAGAAGATGTAGGCTTGTGTTTGGCCCCTGCACAGAGCAGGGTGCGACCGAGGCACATACCTGGACCAAAGAGGAGGAAAGCTTTCCTACACTGCACATCTGACTGTAGCCTTTGTGTCCAGGAACAGGAGAGGGCTGGCACCAGATTAGGTGAAGGGAGGTCTGTCTGGCAGAGATGAATGCTTGTGACCTCCTCGCTTCTCACCAAAAATCTCATGCTGCTCCTTCTCTTAACTTAACAAGCTCGGGGTCCAGGCAATGGTTTTGGATGCCTTTCCCTGAAACCAGTGTGTTTCACAATGGGATGTTTCCTCCTCAGCCCGCATTCAGTTCTGAGCCAGGTCCTCCAGGCTCAGTGCACCCTTGCCCAACGGGAACTTAACCCATGGGGAGAAACCAGGACTTGCCAGCCTGGTAGAGCTCTCCAAGGGCTGTGCTCCATACCTCACCATGACAAGAGGGACTCCACAGTGGGTGCTCTTTCTCTGGACCTCCTTCCACCAGGGGAAGAAAGGAAAATCTCTGTCCCAGGTTGCAGCAAAGTCTTGAAATAGTCCTTTCCCATATCCTCCCCTCTGAAGGAGGCAAGCAGGAGCCCGCTGTGAGGCGTCACCAACAGCCTCTGTCAGGCCCATGGGCACTCTGCTGCAAAAGAAAACACCTTTTCTCTGCAAGGACTGGGGAGCCAGGACACAGAAAGGCATATTCCCAGCTGCTCCTCTGGAGAGATCAGCAGGGCTGTTAGGAGGAGGAGGGTGTGGGAGAGACGGAGGCTAAGCCTGTGATCTGGGTGTGAAAGAATCCACAGTTGAGCAGGATCAATAAAACAGTGCCGAGGCTTGCGACGAAAGGAGCAGAGAATAGGATGGTGGAGAGTAAAAGAGAAGGAGCCCCCCTACAGCTCCTGAGAAGAGAGGGGTAGGTAAAAAGGGAGCTCTGATACCACCAGGCCCACAGGAGACTCAATGGGTTGTCTCATTATTATGGTGAACAGAGAGAGCTCATGAGCTGGGAAAGATAGGAAGCTTTTATTTATTATTTTTTTTAAAGAGCGCAGCCTCTAGGAGGGTTTTTGCAGCTCAAATGCTTTTATTTTGTGCCAATTACTTATACAGGGTCTGCATTATTCCCGTAATCAGTCTAAATGAAAGTCAAACATGAAAGATTCCTAACAATGAGCTAATTGGAATGCCATTACCATTTAGATTTAATAAGGTATTTGTAATAATAAACTTGCCTCAGTCTATAGAGTTGTCTTATTCCTTCTCAGATCTTGCAAGAGTGTAAGAGTTGACATTTGTCATTCGTTCCACAGGACGTTGGATATAACCTTCAAAATGTTTTAGTCTTGCAGTGCTTAGTAAATGTCAGGGACGGAAACAAAATCTATAGCCTGCTATTGTTCTGGCTGTGTCGAGCTCAGAGTTAACAGGAGTTGTGTTAAAACTCAACAGCAGATTATATCCCACATATCTTTCTTTATTTGCAGTCCAAACATCTTGTGGTTTAGAATGAGTCACTCAATGTCCTCTTATGTAGCTGCATTCATTATTTGCATTGGGGTCTTGCTGAGGAACTTCAGTCTGGTTCCAGCACTGCTAGGTAGTACACAAGCACAGAGGGTCTTTGCCTTGCATAGCTAAAGATCTAAGCAATTAAGTCAACGCAAGCTCTATCTTGAAGCCAAGATGTTCCATCTACAGAGGTAAAAGCTAATTAGAGCTCCATGCGTACTTACTTTTGAGAATGGTTCCCACAAAAAAATTTTCTTGCTTCACCTTTATGGGCGAGCTGTTTTCACGTAAAGCATACATGGGGCTCAAAGACCTGGCCTTACTGTGCAGCTGAGGAAATTTTATTCGACTGTAGTTCATACCACAAAAGCGAGGGGTAATCTTGGTGGGTATTTCTTCTGTTATGAAGGAAAAGAGCTCGGAATGAACACTTTTTGCAGTCTGAGGGAATTCCCCTAGGACTAGGTTGAAAAGGCAGAGGTGGAGCAGGTGTGTGGGTACATGTAGGAAGGAGAAAGGTGAAGATAAATCAGCCAAAAAGCCAGCAAAGACTCAAGGCAGCATAGACAATACAGATAACGGGGTGCTGGGGGTATGCTTTAAAATCAATAGATTGCTTTTTCCTCCCTCTTTGCGCCCCAGAAAGATGGTACAGAAATGCGTCCTCCTAAAGACATCCAACAAACAACCAAAGGGGCAATAGAATGCTTAATTCTTGTTTTAATAAATTAAAAAGCAAAACCCACCAAATTTCCTGGTGGCGTATCTCGGCAAGAAGAAGCATTACCTACCCAATAAACTCTGCTGCCATTAGCCGCAGATGAATTATGTTCTGCTGACACTCTGTGGTCCCAGCAGCTAGTCCTGAATGATCTGACTCAACAGAAAACTTTGCACAATAGCTCAAATAAACGTCAAATCATTGGAAACTGGCAAAGGCCATGGAAATTTGGAACATTCCTTTTTGAGGACACTCTTTTAATGCAATCCGACACTGGGGATTCAGCTGAACATTCAGAGCATCCAGGAAATTCTAGGCACAGTTGGTAAAGTGACCGATGCTCTTATAAACCTACTTTTTTGCTCAAAACTGTATGTACTTCACACCAAAAGATTTTTCAGAAACACAGGCCAGCAATCAATGGCCTTAAGTTAACCATATGCCTGAGCACTGCACTGGATTGCTGGAGAAGAGCAAGGAAGCATGAAAATCAATAGCTTCCCTGGATGTCTTCATGGAAGGCAGTTTGTCTCAGAGTTAAAATGTGAGCCTAAAATTCAGACATTCTTGCTCTTGATGGTCTGGTTAAACTACCTTGTCTTTTTCTGATTCATTTCGCACATTAGAAAAAAAAAAAAAATGGTGCTTGTTACTTAGATCACAGCAACGTTGTGAAGCTTAATTTTTTTAGAGGTGTTTTGGGATCCTTGTATGAAAAGTGCTATAAATACATACATTCTTAGTAGTATTTAATTTACTTCCTTTACAATTCCTTTGAGCCAACACATGTTGCCAAAAATGCAATATTCTCCAAGATGTCTTTTATTCTTATATCTGTCTGGAGTCCAGGACATATCCCAGCCTTATAAAGCATCCGATATTGATGTATCCGCATGCAGTGTATATATATAGCTAATACGATCAGACGCTTTTTTTTTCCCCCCGCGGGAACCCAGGCTTGCTCAATGTACAAGATGGACGTGCTTAGCAAATGAGGCAGCTGTTCAATTTTTATTTTTATGCTCATTGTTTGCTGTGCGGCCACATGTCTCATAGAGTGCATACCATCCAACCTTTGTAGTGAATCAGACCAGGCTCCACCATAACTCACTCGCTCGGAGTATCCAGCTCCGCCTTGCTCCCTGTTTGACATACATATGTGATCGCGTAATCGGGGACTGGGTCATAGGAAAGCTTTAACTTTGTCGCTTCCAAACTTCATTTTCCAGCCTCGGATTTTCTTTCCATGGAAGTTTTTATTGAGAATACCTAGGAATGTCAAGCTTATTAATAACAGAGTAACCCCCTGAGGAATCGAATCACATCATGCAATTAAACAGCACCCCTGTCCTGCAGAAACAATCTGTACCCGAGCGTCAGCCAGTCCCTTTTCTTGCGTTACTGGAAGACCCAATGTACTTCCAGGGCTGCTCCCTTTTTTCTCTTCTGCATTGTGTCATGGAGCGCATTCCAAATATACTTTCATTAAGTCTCCTAATGAAGCTTGCAGCAGATCTGCCTGTGCAATAGGAGACTGACTTTTCAGTGTTTGGTAACAGCAAGATAAGCTTATTGTCACCTGTGCTTCCCCCTGTTTGGGGGAGTTGGGGGGGAGATGGATAAAGCATCGCTATTTTTTCTATTCACCAGTTTTTGAAGTAGTGGTTTTTCACCCATTTTACAAAAGGACTTTGTTCTTTGTTTCTGTCACTGGAGCTAGTATAGACGCCTTTTAAGCTCATTAAGTTAGACTGGCTCACAACTCGGTAGTTGAATCTGTCCTGTAGCCTCTAAATAGAGTAATCCTTAACAGCTTTTACTGGTTAACCAAGCAACTTGGGACTAGTCTAGAGGAACAGAGGAACTACAGCACTGGATGCAGAGCTCTCTACCTTTTTCATCTTCAAAGCCAAACACGTACAAGGAGGTGGCAAGAAAGCAGCAATTTACATATAGGCAGAACAAAAGGCCAAGGGCTTAGTCTTGCAAAGGCTTACGCACACTTGTCTTCACACTTATGATTAGGCCCAGTAATTTTGGTCGTGCCTTGGCTCCAGGAGGCTTCTGGGCATGCGGTATTAGACTATTGCATTAGCATGTACTGTGTTAAACTGCTGCAGACAGCAAACTCCAGGAGTGAACAACGTGTGCTGCGGAGGGTCGTGGACTCAGCAATGTCCGCGGGCAGTGCCTAGGCAAACAGGAGAGCCTGCTGTCCCCTGCTTGGCAGAAGTTACGGTAAAATGTGATACAATGAACATTTACACCAGCGTAGGTGGTATTTTTAAATCTGAGAGTCCCAAGTTTAACCCATGTAGATGTGATGGGGGGGAAGAAGGGGGGTGATGCTGGAGAAGAGAGGGGAAAAGAGGGTAAGTCAAGTCCCTCACAAGTCAAGGCAGGAAAACACCTAGAGAAGTAGATCTGACAAGCTGACTGGGCAAGAATAGCCTGATGAGTTGGAAACCACTGGAGTTAGGCAGGGCTTGTCACAGTACCCCATCTCACCCAAGCACGGGGCTGTCGTGAAGTGGAGGACCAGGAAGTGCATAGAAGCAGACGCTATCTTTGCAACCATTGCAGCCTCAGATCCCTTCTATAAGCTGTAACCACCACTTTGTGTTTCCCCTGTCACTGTCCCATTGCCATTCTCTGAGGTATGGTCAACCTTTTGACACCCCGTTCCTGAGAGGAGGGCACATCTCCCTTCACACCCCCCGATATTGCATTAGGCAAACACAGCGCTCAGATCTGAAGGATCCAAGTCCTTCACCGCAGCCCCATGTCATTAGGGTGTCCCTAATCATCCGTCCTGACCATACGAAGCACAATGGGGCCCACTATTCTGACTGGGGCCTCTAGGATCTCTTCTAATATAAATAGTAATGACTATAATTATTAATCATTACTGTGATTATATGATTATAATTAATAATCATAATAATGAATCACTATAATTACTCTACTAAATGACAAGCCCTGCTTCCTCCAGTGAGCTTCGGAAGCACAAAGAATGAGCTGTTGTGTGTATTTACTGACTCAAACACTTCTGTACTTACAAGTCCAAGTATCTCTGTTTGTTTTAAGGACTTCCATATTGTATTTCATTTAGAAATCTGCAGCTGCCTTGAATTGTGACCAGTGGAGCGCTGCTACCATATGCAGGGTCCTTTTGCTTAAAATCCAACAGAATCACGAGCAAAGAGAGATTGGCAAGGGGAAGGAATGTGCATATGGATATTACTTGAGGGATGGAGAGCCAGATATGCCTAATATTGCATTTTTCCATCTTAGATTTACAACTGAAAGCAATTCAGTTCATTGAAGAGCATTTTCAGAAAGCCCAAATAAAACAGCAAATGCAGAGGCTGTGGACGCTTGAAAGAGAGACGGTTCATCGTGCCCCACCACTTGGCCCTTCGGGTCCTTGGGCACGACTGCTTTGGTGCTATTAGCTCAGGACAAGGGAGGGGAATGTTTAAAAAACATTAATGCAATTTTAAAATTGTACTCGAGGTACAGAGATTTTCCCCCTTGATGACATGGGTGCCCAAAGCCCAAGCGGCTGAGACATGCCAACTGTGAGGCTCGGGGTTTTATACGAAGTATCTGAAATCTGGTCAGCAGCACGTGGCTGCTTTGTGAGTCGTGTCAGAGGGTGTGGAACAAGTGCTGGAGTCACTGTATATATTGCATAGTTACCTTCGGTTACTGGGCTGGTGTGAGTCACCAAACTCCTTCCCAGGCATAGAGAAACTGATCTTGCAGAATGTAAAATCCACCCGGGAGATGTCATTGTTTAGGATTAACTTTTCATTCTGGCATGCTCAGAAGGGGGACCACACAGACATAATAACAAAGTAGAGGAATCCAACCAGGTTTTTAAGACAAAATGTTTGCTAAGGATTAGTTGATATGATTAGATTCAGTGCTGGTGACTTTAAAATCTTATTATCTCTTGGTATAGCTGGGCGCATGTATTTGAGATGGTGTATTTCTGAGTTATTGTAGCAATTACTCTAATAAGAAGGGTGCAGTTAGCAAAAGAGCTGCTGTTGCCATTTCCACATTATTGAGTACAATGATAGCTTAGGAAAACTTTTGCATTGCCTTCTGAGTTGTTGACCTCTTCCTATTTTTAATATATTTCGGAAGGAAAGGAGTAGGAAAAGGGCCTCCCTCTGTTTCTGTATCAGGAATGAACCTGCACATAGCTCTCTGAATTGTGTTACACTAACAGAAAGTGAGGACATCCCTGCAGCAGTTGCTTTGTAAGTAAAGACAGAAAATTAAGGAAATAGTTAAGAACATGAGCGAGTGATCGTTTGGGCCATTCACAATCAATTAAGCCTACATTAGGTGTGCACTGTTTTAAGATCAATAAGTGGGTCTGGAATGAGGTAAGCAGAGAGGTAAAGGATTGATTTTATTTATAATAGCTTTGCTATGTAAATATTGACAGGTTAGGCTTTCCAGAGAGTATACATGCAGCATATTGCCATGCTACTGAGCAGTCTGATGGTGACTGTAATCTCCTTCCAGCGATAAGGTGTCTGGTGGCAGGGGGACACTTGAGGGGCAGAGTGGAAGTGCATCCTCAGCCACTTTCTGCAGTGGTACCAGCCATTACGCTGCGTGAGGCAGGGCCATTCCTGCTGTTGTTTGTGCCTCTTCTCAGAGGAGATAAAAAAACTTGTAAGCCTAGAAAAAGAGACTAGAAAGATAACTAATATGGCTTAATTATAACAACTGCTCTCAGGTCTGAACTTGAAGCAGAATTTAGCCATTACTTACCGTGTTTCTATTTGCAATGGTTGATAGGCACTAGATACCGTATGCGAGGAATAAAATGATGAAGGCACAAATCCTGAAGTTTTTTTGAGTCTAGTTCCATCAACTGCTGGCTGGAGTCATGTACTGAAATAACTGCCGGGGTCTGGGCTCAGGAGTCTCCATTGAGAAAGCAGTATTCCTTCAGGGAGAGGTCCTGAGGAATCCCAAAAGAACAGCCGATAGTGGGACTGACACCCAATGTCTTCAGGCAGGATGGGGTTTTTTATGCCACATGCTCTGAGGTTGTGGGAGCCCAGAGGAGATGGGGCCTAGGGCAGTTAGAGCTTCTTCAGCCAAATACGTGGATGTATAGATGATTTAATTACCAGACTGTTTAGGAGAATTTCTAATCTCTCTTCAACCACTCATACTGACATCTCTGATGTGTGATACCATTTAGATTGAAAAGAGAATCTGTTTAAAGCCTAAATACTCCAATTACTTTTTTAGATGCCTGGGAGCAGCTCAGAGTTCAAGCACATGATGCTCTTAAAACCCTACTAAATTAGAGGCCATGGGGGTGGGGGGGCAGCGAAAGAATGTTAAAGTACATTATGTTTTGAAGGATGTGGTTTTCAAACTGACATGAACGAATTTTTAACTAGAAGTGTAACCTAATATGGGTCAAGGTTTCCAAACTGAGGTGCGCATTGTGCCAGACACATGCAAGTTTAAAAAATACCACTGGGGCAGTTCAGCTCCCACTCCGACCGTGTGACAACCTCCTGTGAACATCTGGCAGTTCCTTGCAGGAACCAGGAGCTCCCAAACGCTGCTCCCCGCCTCCCTTCAAAAATCAGGCTAGCCGAGCACTCGTGTGGGCTGCTAATCAAGGCGAAGTGACTTAGCCTGTAATTGCAGCTTGAATAGATTGGAGAAGGGAAGGGGGGCGGGAAGACTTTCAAACTGATTCTTCCAAATCACTTGAGGCTGCCAGTTAGGTTTTGTGATTCACAAATTTGCTGTCTTGTTATAAATAAACATTTCTTTTCATGATAGTGTCACAGGGGCTGGGCTGGAGAGCCTTGTTGGGTTTTTTCCCCTCTTTATTCTTGGCATACCAGTACGGTTGAAAGACACACGCTCTTGCCTACTTACACTTTTTGCCAAGCCACAACCACAAACCATCCTTTACAACCCCAAAGCGCTTTTGGCAGTTGTGACACAGAACGTATGGCTCATGTGGTAAAATGTGCTGGCAAGTTCCCTATAGGCCCCATCCAGCCATCACTTACGCGGAGAATCTGATGCCAGATAGCAGCTGTTGTGTTGAGGCCGCGCCGTATCACACTCATCAATCCTGTTTCATCCTTTTTTTTCCCTTCCCTGTCTCCACCTGCTGTTTTCTTTTCCTTTTTATTTTTTTTTTTTAATTTTTGGGGTTTTTTTTTGTATCTTAGATTAAGACTGGAAGCGCTCTGGGGCAGGGACCATCCTTTTGTTCTGTGTTTCTGTCTCTTTGCCGGGGAGTCTGCTTGCCTGGCACAACAGTAATGCAAACAGTAATGCCAGATAATACAGCCGGCGCCCGACGATCTCTGGCAGGTTGCGTGGTGAGTGACCTGAAAACTGACTGCTGTGGGTAAAAAACACAGCTCCGGGGAACCTTTTAATGAACTTTTTGAAGGTAATGTAGTGCTGCTTTACCTAACTGAAAGTATTTGCATAGCAGAGGCCTGACCGGTTCTTTATTCTATTTTGGCTGCCTGCGTGTGTTGTATGTTTTTGTTTGGTAGTTGCTAATGTTTCTGATCTAAATCGCAGAACATGTTTATGGCTCAGGAAAGTTGCCCAACAGACAGCCTTAAGGGTTTGCTCAGAAACAATGACAGTCTGCATCTTCTCCAGAACATGTCTGACAGCAAGAAACGTGCTTGGAGCCCAAGGTGGAGTTCATCGCTGGTTACGGTGCGGTCTCCAGTCTGATGCAGCTGAAGAGGAAGGCCAGGTGTGAGTGGAGATGTGTCTGCAAGCACTTTATACCTTTCCCATTCATTTCACTCAGCTTCCCCAGCTACTGTCAGGTTTTGATTAAGGTGAAGTAAGAAGCTGTGGCTGAAGCTATAGCTCCTTGCTCCTTTGTCTGAGACTCTCAAGGATATCTCTAAGGATAACAGATGAGGAATCAGTGTCTATTGGAAAAGTTGGAAAAATCAGAAAAAGGAAAAAACTAAATAAATCTGATGTGTTTGATTCCATCTGAGGCCTCAGTTTTCCTCCTTCATTTTAGCCACGGACACAAGTTATATAGCATCATTGTCAGAAAGGGAATTTGGTAGTGAGCTCCCTCCTCTGAGTTCACATGGCCATTTTTTGATGACTTGCTCACTATTTAATTGTTCTAAGTATGAAAGGAGATTTTCCATAGGAAGTATTAACGAAGCATCATTAATAGTGACGCAGAAGCTCAGAGAGTAAGTGTTGCAAGTCCTAAATCGCGTACACGAGACACCTTCACTGTGACTGCACGTCCTGCTTCCACAGCTTGGCCTGTGATTTGCTTTTTGACATTCTTGGTGGTTCTGTCTCCATACCAAATAATGTATAGCGTTGTGTGATGATGCACTTGTTTAAGACCATAGGAAAAAACAAGATGGGAAATACTATTTGAGAGCTAAATGCGATCGTTAAATCATCATGCAATAAGGTTTAATTTTGCACTCTGAGTATCAAGAGACATTTTACTGCTGAGTTTAGCCAGAGCAGAGTTCATAGTCAGTTAGGAGTGTCCTTTTGTCCTCAGCTTCACCATTTCTCACCTATTGCTTACTGTAGTTTTGACCCTTTCTCTTCTTGCTCTGTTTAAGACACAGAGACTTACTTTGCCCTCTTACTTAGACCCCTGCACCAGGGGTTGTCATTTGTGCACTTAAGAAGAGCCTGGCATAATTGACCCCTAATCCTTGACAGGGTTTGCTAAATGTTATTGCAAGGCAAACGAACAATCCATAACCAAATGCTCCTCCAGGGAGGAGTTTACATGCCAGAGTATCAGGGTTCCATTGAACTCCATGGAGTTCACATGACTCCAGTGGGCAGTGCAGTGATGGGATTCATGAGAGCTGTGGTTTCTCCAGGGTCCTGGGTGTTCACATGCAGCTCTAACACAGAACGGATACGCAGATGCCTGTAATTCCCTTCTTCCTCCCTCCTTGTCTGTTTTGGGGTGTCCAAAGCAAGCAAGAATCAGCTCTGGACAAGTCAAGCAACCGCATTTCCAAGTGTCTTCTGGCCGGCCCCCCGGCAGGGGCTTCTGGTGTCTTCTGCTTCAAACAAGGTCAGCCACAAGTGGGCAGTGTCCCACTGCGGCATCCCCGCAGACCCGGGGATAAGCACCGGCAGGAGAAGGCCAGGGAGCTCAGGGATTTCCTCCCAGCGTCAGGAGCAGACCTCTCCACAAGAACTAAACTAAGGCTCAGGGGGCGATTCGAGGGTGCTCACGCTTTACCAACCATATTTTGATACGAAATGTCCGCCCATGGTAGCAGCGACAATGAAAAGGTATTTAAACACAAATGATGCTCATTTCTTTGTCAGTGTCAATTTGAAAAGCAGTTGTTTCTGGATGTGCTTCTCTCAAGCACACACCCTGCCTGCTACGCTGGATGGCTCTGCTTTTATCCTGACTTCCTTCCAAGTGCTCATTCCTCTGCGCTTCCAAGTGTGCCACTTGAAGCTGACGCCTCTGTTGGTTTCTGTCCATATAGGCTATACCATTTACCGCTCGTGGGAAGTCTCCCATTTACCAAAACTGTAATATTTTAGCCATTACCAACATTTCTAGCAATTAAAGCTGCCACATAGTTTAGTCAAAGACATGATTGTGCTGTTTGCTGCTGTCTCCCATTAGGAATTTAGTTGCCTAAAACTTTCCGTGCTGTCCAGCAGAGCGGAGTGGGTTGTTGACGGCTATGTGCTATTTTTTCAACTGCGCTGGGATAGAAAATGGGTTTGGTAGAATATTTTCACACTGAATTGCAAATGATCCCATGCAGCTATTCTTTTCTTCTCGGCAAATATTTTCCATCTCTGGTCTCCAAACAGTTAAATGAAAGACAGCCAGTAAAATGGAGATCTCTTTAATCCTGGGATAGGCAATTGCAAACAGAATAGAGGACACCAACCTCTTTTTATTTCCCATTTAGGACCTAGAGGTGAAAAGCCAATATTCCTCTGTGAGATGCATCTAGCTAAACAGATGCTGAACCGCATCTGTCCATTTTAGTCCACTCTGCCGGTTTATGGAGAGCAGAAATATTTACATGCCAAAATAAGTCTCTCACCCCCCTCCAAACCCACAAACTTGACTTCCAAACCAGGCAGCTCCAGTGCAAAGTGCCTGTACCACTGGTTTTAAAGCATGTTTACCTGTCTGACCGGAGGTCTGTGTGCCTCTCAGTAAAGCAGAGCGCGACCTGCAGCCTGTGGGCCCAAGCCCCACCGCTGCAGGAGACCCCGTTGCCCCTTCGTGGCTCTGGGGGTCTGCATGAGGGAGCAGTGGCCCAGTTCTGGGGGATGCTCAGGATGGAGGGGAGTGCAAATCATGCTGTGGGGGAAAGGAGGGAGAACCGATGGGATGTGGGGATAGGGATGGGGAGGGGGGAAGCAAGCGTAATTCTGCAAAATGGCCTCCTTGGATTGGGGGAGACTGCTGGTGAGGGGGTGTAGGGGTGGTAAAGCCTCTGGTTGAAGGTATTTGCAAACGGGCTCAGCACAAAAAGAGAGTGGCAGTGGTGTTTCTATATAAGGAGCAGAGCTGAGGGTGCTGGGGAGCTTGGGGGGGGGGGGGGGAAACAGTGCTGCGGAGGGGCAGGATCAGCCCCACGTCTTGGAGCCAAGCAGAGGGGACACACACACACACACACAAATGCACACATGTGCAGTAAATCACGGCTGGGGCGCGCACCCCCTAGCCCCGCAGCCGGGGCTGAGCTCACAGCCCGGCCACCCCACCAAGCCCCCACCAAGTCTCCCAAGGGCTGGAAGCGCCTGCAGCCACCCAGCGCCTGCCACCAGACCCCTGTCGCGGGTGGGGGGGGAGAAGGGGGGTACGAGAGATGCGGTCGGCCTCGGGGACCTCGTGGGGCAGCTCGTAAATCACCGTGGAGTTCGCGGCTAAGTTTAATACCGAAGGTTTTATTCATTATTACTAGTTCTTGTTCTTTAGTTTCTTCGCTCGATGGCGTTGCCCGACTGAGCAAGAAAGAGCCTCTCCTGCTCCCTCTCGAACTTGGCGGCGAAGTTTTGTCACAGCGTTTCCCCCGTGGCGACCGCTGTCGCCCACTCCGCGCCCGCGGGGCGTATGGAGCCCCCGGCCCGGCGCTGCCCGGCGGCCACGGTGAGGGGCACGGAGGACAACGGTGACCGCTTCAAGCGCCGTCTGCTGAAGGAACGAAGCCGGGCGCTCGCACAATGGGCTATTTTCCATCAGTCGTGTAAAGAATAGTTAGCTATCAGCTAAAATTCAATTGAATACCTGCCCGGACCTCAGTATAAATATTATTTTTAAAGAGAACAATACGTAATTAAAAACTAATATTTAACAACTTAAACGCCTGTCCTCTAGGAAATAACAGCCTTTCTTCGCAAAACCTCCGAGATTGACTCCGCTTCCTCCTGTAAAATGAGGCCAGATTTAATTCTCCAAAGATCAGTGAGATCAAGTATTTCAGCGCTCAATTTACAGCTCCGGGGTATGTGGGACCCTTTCCCAGCTATCCGGGTAGGCTAGGAAATAACTCCGGGAAGGAGGAGGGGGAAGAAGGAAGGAGGATTAATTCCCAAACACGGCAGTAACACCTGTAGTGTTTCCTTAACTCAACGTCACCGCGGCGAGCGCGGAATTCTCGGCAGCGGCGCGCAGTGAAATCGCCAGCAGGAAAACGGCACAACTCTTACAAACAAACAAATGAACAAACACGCGAGCACGTCAGGTTTGCTCGTTTGTAAGGAACGGGTCTCATTGGGGAAGATCGCTTCGTGGAGCGATTCGATCCCGTCGCGATAACAAGCGGGGATCTCGGCGAGGTGCCATCTCCGTGAACGTCCCCGCCTGTTGATGCGCGGACTTGTTCGCTGGGCTGGAAGGAGCGAACTACAAATAAATCTGTTAAGTTTCCCTGATACATATAAAAAAAAAAAAAAAAAAAAACATTATATTGACTGCGAGGGTCCCCGTTGCCTCCGGCGGGGGGGGGGGGGGGGTTGTGTGTGTCACCCCGCAGCGGCTCTCCTCTCCGCAATGTCACACTGCGGCCCGGCTGCAACCTTCCCCAAACCCTCCGCAAGTTTCTCCTCTTCCTCCCCCGCTCCCTTTTCCCGAAATAACAGCGCAAGGGGAGGCGAGCCCTCCCGCGTTAACCTCCCGGGGAGGTGGGAAGCGAAGACCGGGCGGCCCTTCTCGCCGCCCCCCTGCCCGCCACGCTGCCTCCGCTGCCCGCTTTTTGTTCTACCCATGCGGGGAGCTGCGGGCAGCGCTACCCGGGGCTCGGCTGCACCGCGCCAGGGCGCGGGGAAGCTGCGGAGCAGATTTTTGAGCTGCGAGACTCTGCTGCGGCACTGCCTGTGGAGCAGAGCCTTCGCAGCCTCAGGCACTCCTTCCTGCAAAAGGAGAGCCAGGCTTCTGCTCTGCCTTCACCCTGCCTTGAAAGGCTGTGGGGAGCGCTCCCTCCCCGGGACCCCCGCGGCCCCCGGCCGGAGCCCTCGGCGGGGCGCGGAGCGCGGTGCGGCTCGCCCGCTCCGCCCCGAGCTCCGGCTGCCTTCTCCGACCTGCGATCAAAAAAAAAAAAAAAAAAAAAAACACCACCAAAACCAAAAAACCCCCACTTTCTTTACCATATGATTTTTTCCCCCCCTTCTTCTATTTTTCCTCCCCCTTGTAACTGTCTGTGGAAAGCGAAAAACAATCGGAGGTAGGAGATTTCTGGAGAGAACCGCCGTGTGCGCTCGCTTGCCCATATGGAGAAAATTATCCCCCCGAGTTCAGACTTTCGTTGGATTGCAGCATCAAACAGCCCAGACCTAGCAGGAATCGGGAGAGGGGGTCACTTTCCGTTCCCGGCTGCGGCTCCTGCCGCCTGAAGGGCCGGCGAGGGGAGCGGGAAGGCCGGTTCCCCGGAGCCCCGAGGCGCCCTGCCTGCCGCCGGCAGCCCCGCACCGTACCCGGTACGCTGCCCGTCCCCCTGCCGCCTGGCACCGGCTATTTCAGCGCCGGATCGGTGTATTTAAGGTGCTTACAGGGAGGTCTGGCAGCTGTGAAGGGGTCGACCGAGGACCACGGTCAATGTCCCCTCGCAGCTCGGCGCTCGCCCGCCGAGCAGGGTGCGCGGAGGCGGGAGCCGCGCTTCTGCCGTGACTCCCCGCAGAGGCCTGAGCTTCCCCGTTGTTCCTGCGGCGAAAAAAGCCGGACAAGCGGTGAGCGAGATGTGTCCCCGCGAAGGGAACGGCCAGCGAAGCGACGCGGGGAAAGGCAGGCGCCTCTGCCCCAGGTATCCCCTCACTTGCGCACTGCACCGAGGGGAAGTTTTCCAAAACTCCGAAACAAGCTTTTCCCTTATTTTTTCCCCTTCCAGGAAAGAAAGGAAAAAGAAAAAAAAAAAAAGACTGTAAAAGCGCCTTTAATTCGGAACTACTCTGGGGCTGAACGCAGTTGTTGGATGGGAGCATCCAACACAACGTAACGGAGCGATAACCCGATGGAATCGCACACACAGTTTAAGCTAAAGTCTCCATATATATGTTTGACATACATTATGCATGTAGAAAAAGCCACCCTGGGTCTGACACATCCACGGACTCCGCTGATTTTGCTTTAGGAGCTCTTTTTTATTACACCCTGTATGACTTCCACGGCGCGCACATCCCTGCGAGCTTGAATATTTGGGAGCACACATCAGCTCGGGAAGGAATTCGGCGAGGTTATGCGTGTCAAAGCGGGATACTTATGTTTCTATTCCAAGATGCCACTGCAAGCAATTACGTACTTCAAGTCCTCAAAAAAAAATGCATGATTTAAAATGAAATACGTATTAATTAGTATCCTAAATGACACTTTAATGTGCTAATATTGAATGGCTATACTTTAGAAGCTTGGAGAATTATTTGAGAGTTGTTCCACCTCTTTCACTGCAAACTCCTACTGCCTCATTCGGGTCATCGGGAGACAGATGTCTCGGGTGGATAGAGGGGGGTGAAGAGTGAATCCTCCACGAAAAAAACTCTCTCTGCTCTTTGCAAGGCCGAATTTCCCCAAACGAGCGGCGAGAATGAACGCAAAAAAAAAACACCAACCAACCAAACAACCAAACAAACAAAAACCACCACCCAAAAAAAACCCCAACCCGATCCGGCCATTGAGGAGAAGGAGCTGACTCCCAGCGAACTTTCCTTCAGGCTCGACCCAAGCGCCTGGGTCCGCAGCTGCCAGGTGAGGGGGCTCCGGCCGCCCCGTCGTGTTTGCTGTTTCCCAGGGATTCCCCCCCCACATCCCCCCCGGCAGGACAAGGCAGGGGCTTCCCGCTGCGGGAGGCCAGCACGGGAATTCAGCACATGGCACCGTCCGTCGCATAAAAAGTCCTCGATCCTATAGAAAATAGCGACGACCTTTCCCTGTAGCCCAGCAAAACGCTTCGTGAAACAAAATGCAAACGTGCCTTGGCGGGACTGCAGGATCGGGCCCTTCAGGAGCACGTTAAAAAGGAATAATTAACACAATTGAATGTCTCGACGAGAAACTAAAAGTATTCCAGTAGTAACAAAAATTGCCGAATGGAAATAGTGGTAAATAATAGTGTTAGTTTCTATTTTTCCTTAGAGCCAAAGTTTTTGCAGAATTGTTTTAGTTTGTTTTGTGGGGTGGTTTTTTGGTGGTTTTTTTGTTTTGGGGTTTTTTTTTTTTTTTTCTTTACTGACAGTGCGCTCAATCCAGAGGAAAGTTAAGGAAAAGTTTCCAACTATTTTGGGCGTGATCCCCCTCCCGCCGGCAAGTCCCTCCGACACCTCGCACCGCCGCCGGGGGCTGCGGTGTGGGACCGGCCGGGGGCTGCGGTGTGGGACCCGGGGCAGGGCGGTAGCTCCGCGCCTTCCTGCCCGTTGCAAGGACAGCCCGACTCCGCTGCATGGGAGCGGCACTGATGGGGAAGGCTAATTGGGAGTCGGGGTTGGGCGGTAGAGCAAAGCCGGCTAATTGAGAGTCGGGGGGGGGAGAGGAGAGCAAAGCCGGCGAGATACCGTCGAGGTCCACCCGTGTTCCTCCCCGCCCCACTCGGGACAGTAACGTCTCGCCCAGGGGGAAAGCGGGGGTTTATGTCATAGACGGTGCGTTTCTGCTTTGGGATGCACCGTATTCCACCCGGCAAAACAAGCACCAGGTGCAAGGGCTTCCCCCGCACGCTCTTCCCACGCAAACGCGGCCTCGGCGGTGGAGGCTCGGGCACCTTTTCGCGAGCGAGCGAGACGACGAGCAGTTTCCCGTGGGATGCCCGGAGCCCGGACACCTGCAGCCCCTGGCTGGCCTGCAGCTCTGCCGCTGTTTAAGTGTTGTTGGTTTGTTGTTTTTTTTTCGAGTCTGGAGAGTTTTCACTCAGGGAGTGCCCTCGTGGCAGACACGGGGTTTTATAGAACAGATATGGTCAAAAAACCGTAGTTTCAGGGGCTCCCCGGGTGGCTGGTGCCGGGCAAAGACCGACTACCCGCGAGTTCAGTACCCGGCTGCTGGAAACGGGCAGTAACTCCCCGCCGACACCCCGAGCGCTTCCCAGCCCACGGAAGCCCCCACGGGTCGGTCCCCTTCGGGCTGGAGATGGCGGGTCAACCCGCCGGGCGGGCAGGGAAGGCGGGGACGTTTAAAAACGCCGTATCGCAGCGCGCACGGCTGCTGGAAGTTGCCATACGTGGCGTGTCGCAAGCCACGATTTTGAACGAGGTGTGAAAAGAAGCGCAGGGGCTGGACCCGTCGGTTGGAAGCCGAGACGGCGGCTTCCCCGCAGCGGGAGTTTTCAGACGTGCAGTTGGTGTGCTGGGAGGGTGGGGGGTGTATTTAAAAAGCAGGGCTTAAAATACGCGCTGTGCCAACGGGAATCGCGCCGGCGAGGATTTAAAGTGCGTGTGCGCGGACGTGTGTGCATACACACGCGTGTGTGCGTGCCTCCACGCTCTGCGCCCTTCCATAAAACCCGAAAGCCCTTCTGGGCTTAATATATACATATATCAAGCGGCCTTAAGGCTCCTCGTGGCTCTTCCCCGCGCGGATCCCCCGCGGGCAGCTGCCTGCGCGCCCCGGGGCGGCCGCCGGGCCCTACGCAGCGCGGGGGGGTGGGGGGGGAGTGCTGTCCTGCGGCCGGCAGGGGGCGCTGCCGCCCCGCGGATGCGCGCCGGGACCCGCGCCCGCGGCTGCCGCCACCGCGCCCCGCGGAACGGGAGGGGGCCGGGCCGGGCCGGGCCGGGCAGGAGACGGGTGCGGGAATAAGCGCCGGGGCCGAGCGGTGCGTCCCGGCGAAGTGCGCGGTAATTCCCGCGTTGCCCGGTCGTTCCCGCGCTGCTCGCTGCGCCCGCACGCAGCTGCGGTATTTTTCTTCCTCGTGTTGACATTTAAAATGAGCCGCGGAGTCTGGCACGGGGGGGGAAGGGGGGGGGGACAGGAGGGAGGGGGATGCAGGCTACCGCTCCGTGTGTAAAACCCCGGGATTTGCTCTTTTCCTTGGTGTCCCGCGTTACTAACGTCATTTCGGAACCGCAACTCCGACCTTCCCGAGACGAAAATAGACGTGCGGAACAAAGACGGGGTTGCCCGCGGCTGGCGAGCGCCGGGCCGGGCTTGTGCAGCCCCCCTCGCCACCGGCCGGGGGTGCGCGGCCAGGTGGGGGGTTCCGGGAGCGAGGGGGAAAGGATGCTCTGAATTCACGTCGAGAAGCAAAAAGTAAAGCGACGGTCCGGATCGCTCTTCCCCGGGGCCGGCGGGGGTAAACCCGGGCAGCGGGGCCGTTTCCCGGTCTCCCGCGGCCGCTGCAGCCCCCGCCCGCCGGTGAGACGGGCCCCCGGTCGCAGCAGGGCTGCCCCGGCTTTGCGGGGCCGAAATAGGGGAGGGGGGTGGGGGGATTTCGGGGCTGCTCTCCTCGATGGGGAGGCCCGTGGAAACACCCGGTGTGTCCTCCCCACTCGGGAGCCCTGACTGCGTGGAGAGCAAGGCCCTGTTCACGCCGTGCTCGGGGGGAGACAGGGCCGGCAGCGACACCCCCACGGACGAAATCCACCTGCTCGGCGGAGACCCCCCGGGGTGCCCCGGTGGGACACCGATCCCGGGCGCTCCCGGAGCCCCGGAGACCGTCTCTGTTCCCGGCTGGGCTCGGCTCCGCGATGCGCTTCGCGGCCCGGGCTCCCGTCACTCCCGCCACATACTGCGATTTTGTGAAGGTCTCACAACACGCTTTTAGACACACTGACCGGGATTTAGGACGTCCAGAAACGAATTAAATTATGCATTTCACCCGCCCCTTTTATTCACGCGGCCCCCCCTCCGGACACGACCCGCCTGGGCCACCTCTCCTCCCCGCTGTGGGCACGGATCCCTGGGACCGGAGAGAGAAGGGGGAGACTCATCCCGCCTGGAAAAGAAAGTTAAGGGGAGGCTGTAAGTTCCCTCACCGCCATACCCCCGCCCGCGAAAGTTCAGCCTGTATCAGCCCGTAAACAACCGTCTTACCCCGAGGTCTCCCGCATCTGAGGCCTTCCTCGCATTTTCTTCTTGGCTCGGCTTTTAAAAGATGAGTATTAGTTTGGAAATCCGAAGCTAGTGCCTTTGAGGCCAGCCATGTAATTTGACTGCGAATGTAGCGCACCCCTCCCTCCGAGAGAGGCTGCCTCTAAGTGCGCTTGGAGCAGATCGGGGATTGCTGGGAAGGGAGCCCCTGCCAGATTTTCTCCTTGTAGACGCCAAGAGGACAGCGAGAGCAGCCTGTCAAGACGTTGGGTTGGAAAAGTTCAAGAGAGGAGCTTCGGCAGATGCTCCCGGGGCAGCCCGGGCTGGAGCGCAGCGGCCCCGGCCGGGGCAGCGCCGGGCAGCGGGTCCCCGCGGGCCGTGGGCTGCGAAACGGCCACGGCGACGAGTGGGAGAAGGACACAGAAATTTAGAGGGAAGCAGAAAATGCTGGGAAATACCATCCCGAGTCCCCTCGGCTTTTGTTCTGACTGTCCCCGGCCTGTTTTCTCTGTGACAAAACCCAGAGAGAGCCGGTGCTCCCCAGGCTCTACCGGCTGTTTCTCCGCCTGTATGTACCCGCGCACACAAACATATATCTATACCTATAGATACGTATATGTCTGCATGTAGGCACAGAGAGCGAGCAGGGCTCGGTGCGGCGCGGGGACCTCCAGGTTGCTGCGGTCGAGAAATCCCGCTTTCCCGGGCGAAATCGGACTTGGCAGAGGCAGGAGAGCTCCCCGCTGCAGCTGCAGCCTCCTCCGCTGAGCCCCAGAGCGACGAGACCCCCCTTCGGGAAGGGATTTTAGGCTAGAGGATATTTCCCCAGCAGTAAAAAGGGTCCAGGGAAATTTATGGAGCGTTTTGGAGGGTTATCCCCCGCTCTGCGTGTGACGGGTTTTGGTTTGGTTTGGTGGGTTTTTTTTTGTTTTTTTTTTCACACGGATAAAATTCCTCCCCAACTGCTGAATTACTTGATGTAGTTTTCAAAGGAGCCCTGTGATTATGTCAGGATGTCTGGAAAAAAAAATATAGAACGAAAAAAGGAGTTGAAGTTTTTCCAATTCAGATTCATTCTGCAGTCCCGGGGAAGTGTAAATACGCAGATGCAGTCTCTCTTCCTAGAAGAGGGAGAAGTTTCTCCTGTTTTTTTTTTTTCCCTTCTCAGTGTTCAGGAACCAAGACCCCAGTCAAAATCAGCACATCGAACACCCGTCGTATTTAGGGCACTTTCTCCGCCTTGCTCATGTCAAGAACCCCAGTTCTCTGCGAGAAGAGCGTTGCTGCCCAGTTGAGGTGGAAAAGGTTGAACGGAAAAGGGCCGAGGGGACTTCCGAAAGTTAAAATACTAGCCATTCACGAGGGACACGAGTGGGGCTAGAGGGAAATCCTTTGCTGCCCTCCGCGGCAAGCTCAGCGCAGCGGGGCCGGAGCCCCGCGCCCGCCTGTGCCCGGGTGTCTGCGGGCAGGAGAGGTTTTCCCAAAAACATGCGAGACTTGGGAAAACGGCGTCTCGCTGCAAAAATCTGTCAGGAGACTTGAGTTACGCCGTACAAACATCTCTCTCACTTTGTCTCCGCAATCGTATGCACGTGTGGATGTGGATGTCTATACGTACAGCCGCCCGACGCCTGGAGAACAGATTTACATTTCGTACGGAAAGTGAACTTCTCCCTCCACAAAGTGCAGACACCGCGGGGTACACAAAGGAAAACACGTCCCCCAAACAAAGGCGCACGAACCCCGCCGTCCTTGCGTGCCCAACACTGTTTTGTCACTTCTCTTTAGTCCGCCGATTTAGTATTGTGTTAAAAATATGGGCTAGCTGCAAACAGGCGCTTTTAGGAGAGAGCGGGGAGGGCGAAGAGAGTTCGGCTCGCCCTTTCCTGGGAAGAAGCGAGGACCGTTTAGACAGCGATTTTTTAAGCATATTTTAATGCAGCGGAGTAACGGATTCTTTGTGTATAAAGTGGAAGGAAAATAGAAAACAAAGTCCGGGAACGAAGGGAAGAAACGCTAGACTGGTTTTAACACTCCCCTCATCCCTTGGTTCAACAGAAACATTAATTTACATTAGCAATTCCGCATCTTTAAGATAAATTACACAGCGGCGTAATAGATTTAAAGTACGCCAGATTTTTTATCATTAATTGTAAATGTGCAAAATACCTGCTGGTACTTCACTTTAGAAGAATGTAATTGGCAAAAATGGGAGGCTGATGAATAGATAATAGATCCTTAACTACCAATAAACAGTAAGCACCAGCCAAGAGTATTAGGATGTGATCATAATTATTCTGCAGCCCCAGCCAATGGGAGGAGGAGAACTCAGCCCTAAAATCATCCCCGGACCCAAAGGTAATCGCGAAAATACGGACAAGGCTGGAACCGGAGACTTGCTCCCCTGTCCCGTCTGCGAGAGCCCGGCGTGTCCCAGCTTTGCATCATGCGACTGCCCTCCGCTTTGTTTTCCGCACCGCGCGGTGCGGGGAGTGCGGAGGAGCCGAGGGGGGAATAAGTTCGGAGGAGGAGGGCGACCCGTTCTCTCACCGGGACCAAACCTTTCCCAAGCGGGGCATCTCTCCCGGACGCCCCGGGGCTGATCAAGGTAACCTCGCCGGGCTGAGAGCACCCGAGAGGTGGCAGGGAGAGGGGTGTCACGCTGGGGGAGCAGCCCCCCCCCCCCCAACCCCTCCCCTCCAGAGATGCGCGCACCCCCGCTAAGCCCCCTCCCGTCCGCTCCCCCACCCCACCCCGTCCCCCCTACCTTGGTGGCCGGGCGGCGGCGGAGCGGCGCGGAGAGGGGCCAGCACTGCGCGGGGGCGGAGCGGCGCAGAGGAGGCTGCGCGGGGAGCCGCGCTCCCCCCCGCGCTGGCGGGCGCGCTCCCGCCGCACTCCGATCCGCGCCGCTCCATCCCTCCCGATGGCGCTGCCCGGCGCTCGCCTCCCCTCTGACGCACTTTAAAGAGTCTCCCCCTTCAACCTCAAGGCGAGTAATAGCGACCAATCATCAAGCCATTTACCAGGCTTCAGAGGAAGCTGTTTATGTGATCCCAGCACTAATTAGGCTCATGAACTAACAAATCGTTTGCACAACTTGTGAAGGGGCCGATCACATCCATGGATTGTCTTTGGACTTAGGGAGGGAGGGGGGGGGGGGGGGGCGACCGCCTTTTCCTTGCAGGAGGGAAACTTCTCCCAGCAACTTTTTTTTTTTTTTTTTCGTGTGTGTGTGTGCGCGCGGTGCGTGTGTGTGTGTGTGTGTGTGTGTGTGTCTCCCTTTTGGGTACCGCTGGCTGCCGCTGCCTCCTTTTCCTCCAGCCCCTGTCTATTTATGTGTGTATCTATCCCTCCTCAAGTCACTCCCCGCTGCAAACTTCCCCGGATCGCCTCCCGCGCACCAGAGAGAGCCAGGCAGAGATTTGGTCGGGGACTCTCGCCGCGGCAGCATGTTTCAGCCCACACCCAAGCGGTGTTTCACCATCGAGTCGCTGGTGGCCAAAGACAGCCCCTTGCCCGCGTCTCGCTCCGAGGATCCTATCCGGCCGGCGGCGCTCAGCTATGCCAATTCCAGCCCGATGAACCCATTTCTCAACGGCTTCCACTCCACTGGCAGGGGGGTCTACTCCAACCCGGACTTGGTCTTTGCAGAGGCCGTCTCCCACCCGCCTAACCCGGCCGTGCCGGTCCACCCCGTGCCCCCTCCCCACGCCCTGGCCGCCCACCCGCTGCCCGCTTCGCACTCCACGCACCCGCTCTTCGCCTCGCAGCAAAGGGACCCTTCCACCTTCTACCCCTGGCTAATACACCGCTACCGGTATCTGGGCCACAGGTTCCAAGGTACGTACAACTTTTCTTCTCCCTACCACCCCACCCCTCCATCCTCCGGCCGGTCCCCGCGGCCGCGGATGCGGCGGGACCGCGGGCGGGCGGGCGCTGCCCGGAGCCGCCGTCTCGGTTCGGTTGGACCGAGGGGTCTTTTTTGCCTCCCTCCCGCGGACTGGAGGAGCTGTCAGAGCCGAGGGGCTTGGGCTCGGTTTTGCTTTGCTGCTTTTCCCGGTTTGTTTTGGTTTCCCTGGGAGGAGGGGGGAAGGCAAGGCCGGCTGGGACTTCTGCGGCTTTCTCGCCCCGATTAAAAGCAGGGCGGGGGGGCGGGGGGGGGGGGGGGGAAGAAAGGTGGATATTTTTTTTTTTTGTTCCGGTGTGTTAAAAGTTACTGAGGAGAGCCCAAAAGGAAGCCGCCCCGCAGAGAGGGGAATGGAAGGGTGACGAGGTTTAGGCTGCCCCGGGAAGGCGGCGGTACCCGCTGGGCTGCCGGGGCCGCGGGGAGCCACCGCCGCCGCCCCAAATCCGGCTGCTCCCCTTGTTAGCGGAGACGGAGGAAAAATGAAACGAACCCCAGAGAAAGAAGAAAGGGGGAAAAAAAATATAAATCCTAGCGCCGGAGGAGAGAGGGGAGATGGGTTTGGGAGGGAGAGCCAGGCTGGGGCAGAGAGGGCGATTCCCTCCGTACGGGCAGGGAAGGGATCCCAGCTGCCAAGCGATTAAGAACCGGCTGAAGGAAAATAACCAAATCCAATGGCGCACAATCAATAAAATCCCCCCTTGATTAACCCTTTGCAACCGGCAGCGTGTTCTCCGAAGGGTGAGCCTATTTCTCCCGTAATGGGTCCAGCTCCTGCCTCTTTCGTTATACATACACACACACACACAAAAAGAAAAAAAAAAAAAAGAAAAAAAGAAAAAAAATCAGTCCCAGCTCGGAGGGATCCATCTCCCCCCTCCCCCTTTTTTTTTCCTCGCTATTTTTCTTTATTATTTCCCAACGAAAACAAACCACCTGCATTATCCATTTCCCCGGCCTTCTGCAGCCGAGCCGTTGCACCCGGGTTGGAAAAGGAGTCGCTCTCTCCGAAGCCAGGCGGACGGAGACACAAAATGGATTATTACCCTCTCAGAATAAAATTACAGGTTTCGCTCACCAAATTATTTGTCGCAGTCATCAGGCCATTGGTAAAGAGCGGTAGATGAAAGGCGGAAATGTCCTGGTGTTGAGCCACAGCCTGGTTTCAAACACACCCTCCTCCCGCAACGATTTTTAATGCACTTATGGAGAGAGACCCGCGGTGGCTTTCCCACCTTGGAAGGACCGACCCGGAGAAGCGGCACAGGGCCAACCCGGAGGGGGAGACCCACCAAAAAGCCCCGTTTGACCCCCACACACAGCCCCAGCTCCGCAGCAGGCCGGCCGGGGGGGGCTGCTCCGTGGCTTTTCCCGAAGTTTGTTTCTTATTTTCCCCGCTGGTTCCCGCACCGCCGGGGCAGCGGGCAGGGGCACGGCGGCGGCGGGAGCCCCCTCTGCGGGGAGCACACCGGCAAAACGAAGGGGAACGGGAGGAGAAAGGCCCCGACCGGGGTTCTGGGCGAGGGAAGCGGGGAGAGGCCGGGGGAACGGGCTGGCGGCTCCCGGAGCGCGGCGACCGGCCGGGGAGGAAAGGGGGGGGCTCGGCCGGGGCCGCACCGAGCGCCGCTGCCCCGTTGGCCGCCCCGGGAGGGGGTAAATAACAAACAAACAAGGAAAGATGTAGAGCTGCCGGTGGGAGAGAGGAAGGGGGGCAGCTGCGGGATGAAGCCGCAGACACCGCAGCCGGGCTCTGGCCAATTCTTCTGCCTTTCCCCCCGCACACACCCCGTAATGCTTCTCTGGTTGTGTTTTAATACTTGAATTTCTCCCAATCCTCTCCTTCCCTTGCTCATTCTCTCTACCTATTTATCGAAGGAAAAATTAATAGCAAAAAGGGGCTGAAAATGAAAAAGAAACTATAGCGCGATTTCTCCGGCGGTAATGGTGGGAGACAAAAATTCTTGCGCTAAAAAGTCCTTTCGAGTGTGTTCGGGGAAGGTGTTTTGCTAATCTCTGTTTTACCCTGTTACCCAGGGAATGAAACCAGCCCGGAGAGCTTCCTATTGCACAATGCACTGGCCAGGAAACCCAAACGGATCCGTACAGCTTTCTCCCCATCCCAATTACTGAGACTGGAACATGCCTTTGAGAAGAACCATTATGTAGTAGGAGCAGAGAGAAAGCAGCTGGCACACAGCCTCAGCCTCACGGAAACTCAGGTAAGGGGAAAGCCGGGAGTGGGCAGCTGGGAAAGCGAAAGTACTGGGATCTCCTTGGGAAAAACCACCTGGAGATGTGGGAAAAAATACGGGTAAATTCTGTGGGCATTTAGGCCTCCAGCCCCGAGTCGGCAGAGCGGAGAGGGGCGTCCCACCCCGTCGCCTGGGTGTTAGAAATCCCTCTCCTGTTGGTGAGAGCAATGGCCTGTGCCGGGGATGGCGGGGCCGCGGGCGGACGTGGGGAGCCGGGGGGGGGCTCGGGGCACGGTTTGGGTCTCCCCGGAGGGACCCGGCCGGAGACGCGGCCCGAGCGGGGAGAAGAGCGGCGGGTTCTGCGGTCTGCGCATGAAAGGCGGTCCTAGTCATTTCTCTGTGGGACCGGGGTGACCCGCAAGAAGTAGTTGAATGTTTAGGGAAAAAGCTCCCAAAACAAAAGGCGGAGGGGACACCCCTTTTCCTTTGCCCCCTAAGACAGAAATACAGTTTCTCGGGTGATTTTTCACTCGTTTCTAGCCCCGCGTCCGGCAGCGGGGGTATGAGGAGCGGGTTCAGGAGGGCATAAAGATGAAAAATAAAAGCAGAGAAATTATTAACTCCAAGGAATGCCCCCCCCCCTCCTCACCTCACACCCCACCCCCCCCCCCCCCCTCCACTGGCTGGCTGTAGGCCAGAACAGCACCGCAGACTATTTCGGTCGTCTATCTGGCGGGATGATTAGCGACTTTTCTGCTCCGGTTGTCCCGGGGCGAGGGTCTCGGCGGGTACCGGAGCTGGACACCCGTGGGGTGGCGCGGAGCCGGCGGGGAGCGGGGGGGTCGGCGCGGGCTTCCCCCTGACGGCGGGGACCCCCGGCCGGCGGGCCCGCTGCGAGGGCGTTTTTTTCAGGCGGTTTTCTCCTCGCCGGAAGAAAGGCTGGGGTTTGGGGGGGTTGGTGGTTGTTGTTGTTGTTGTTGTTGTGTCGGGCTTTTGTTTCGTGCCCTTCCAGGAGAACTCGTGGAGAGAGGGCTCCAGATGGGGATTGTCTCTGCTACAGTATGTGGCACTGTACTTAAAAAAAAAAATAAATAAAAAGCCAAAATACCCAGCCTCAGCCTAGTTCAAAGTTCCCAGTAAACACAGCGTTCTCTGGGCGGATTAAGTTGTAACACTTTTTTTTTTTTTTTTAACTCCTTTTCGTGGGGGAAGCAATAAAGAGGTTGGAGCTTTTGTTTTAAAATGTCTCCCTAACAAAACAATAAAAAGGGATCGCCACTTTTATGAGGTTCTCCGAACAAGGGACCGGTCACAGGCTTATTTCCACTGGAAAGCTGTATTTAAGGTGGTCTTTGTGCTGCTTGATTCCGAAGCTGGTTGGGGTCTTTTGTCCGGATGTCAAACCCCCAGTCCCCTACAAATGAGCTCCCTTTTGGGAGATCAGCGTGCAGAAATGAACCGTCCTCCCCTTCAATTAGCAAACTAAAAGCAAATTAAACTCACCCCTTGTTCCCCGCTCAGCTTTTTAATGGGGGACTTTTGGAGAATATGAAAATGCAGCAGAGATGTGTGTCCGGCCAGGCAGGTCTCTGTTCTGAAGAGGCAGCGAAGCGGGTTAAACCAGCTTATTAAAATGCTCCAGTTCCCCTTTCCCCCCTTGCTGGGGCCTTTATCAGGCACTTTCAGACAGAACCAGAGTTTAAACTGCTTTAAAAAAAAAAAAAAAAATGTTTACCTTTGGCCGCTACAAGGAGTGTGGCCAGCCCTGGAGATAGCTCCCAGATCAATACTATCTGTAATTAAAGCACTGGAGTCAGCTGCCGGATGGTTAAGTCAGATTTATTCGGCGCTGCACAAATTCAGAGGGATATTTACAGCGGCACTTGCAGGATTCGCCTCACGACGGTCGCTCCTGGACGGCGCGTCCCGGCGAGACGCTGCGGGGAGCGCCGGACGTTTTCCCTTTTGGGCCTTTTTCTTTCATTTTATTCTCTTTTTTTTTTTTTTTTTTTTTTTTTTTCCCGAGAGGAAAAGGTCTCGCCCCGCCGCCCCCCAGCCCCGTCCCGCCGGCCCGATACTAGGGATGAGGCCTTCGCTCCGCCGGCCGGGCCGGGCCCGGGGCTGCCTGTCGGGGGTCGGGCTGCCCCGACGGCGGGTCCGCCGTGCTGACAGCCCACCGCCGCTCGGCCACGCTCTGTTTTCCCGGCGTGGGTTGCTTAGCGGGCATTGCGCGGGGCTACCGGTGAGCGGAAGATCCGCGCCCCTGCGCCAGGTGCGCACACGCTGCCTCCCGCCTGCGCGGCTGCGGGGAGCGGAGCCGCGCACACGCATCGCTGCGGTCGCCCGCTCCTGCACGCGTGGGTCCTCTGGAGGTGCCGGGGGGGGGCGTGGGTCAGCGAGCCTGGGCCTTTCCCGCTGTTAGGGTTTGGTGGCACACGGGGCTCGGCTCCGCTCCCCCCTCTCCAGGCTGGGTAAGCGGTGCAGGCAGGGCACGGTGCAGGCAGGGCACGGTGCAGGCAGGGCACAGAGCAGGCAGGGCATGGAGCAGGCAGGGCATGGAGCAGGCAGGGCACAGAGCAGGCAGGGTACGGTGCAGGCAGGGTACGGTGCAGGCAGGGCATGGAGCAGGCAGGGCACGGAGCAGGCAGGGCATGGAGCAGGCAGGGTACGGTGCAGGCAGGGCATGGAGCAGGCAGGGCATGGAGCAGGCAGGGCATGGAGCAGGTAGGGCACGGAGCCCCTTGGCACGTCCAGGGCAGGATATGGAGCAAGCAGGGCACGGCTGCAGGCAGGGCGCAGTGCAGGCAGGGCATGGAGCAGGCAGGGCACGGAGCGGGCAGAGCCCGGAGCCCCTTGGCACGTCCAGGGCAGGATGTAGAGCAGGCAGGGCACGATGCAGGCAGGGTACGGAACAGGCAGGGCACGGAGCAGGCAGGGCACGATGCAGGGAGAGCCCGGAGCCCCACGGCACGTCCAGGGCAGCGGGCGGCGGGCAGCACCGGCGTCCGGGCGGGCATCGGACTAACGGCCGGTGCTTTTCCTCCCGCAGGTAAAAGTATGGTTTCAGAACAGACGGACAAAGTTCAAGCGGCAAAAGTTGGAAGAGGAAGGTTCAGACTCACAACAGAAGAAAAAAGGGACTCATCACATTAACCGGTGGAGAATCGCCACCAAACAAGCCAGTCCAGAGGAAATCGACGTCACGTCGGACGATTAAAAAAAACTGGCACTTTTGGACTTTTCAAAGCCAGGCACCCCACCAACAGAAAGTGTTAAAGGCTCACACCCCCCCCACCCCCCGCGGCGTGGCGGTGCGGGGAAGGGACACGGAGATCATCAAAAACGCGATTCCCGCCTGGGAGGGCAGCTGGGAGCGAGCGAGAGGTCCGAACTGTGGCACTGCCGGCACCGCTCTGGCAAGGGGGATCTGTCAATCAAAGCCAAAAACACCGGGACGAGGTGATTGACAGGTATTCCGTTTCTCGCAGTCCACTTTTAAAAGCATAACGTCAAAAAATTTAAAAAAAAAAAAAAATCTTGGAAAAAAAAAATCTTAAAAAAGAAAAAAAAGTAACAAAAAAAAAAAAAATCCAAACCAACCCCAACCAAACCAGAAAAATTACCACCTTACAGGACATTTTGCACTTCACAGTTTTTTCCGTCTTTGAAAGAGAAATTTCCATAAGCAGCCAAAACCCACACCTGTTTCAGAAACTTGAATTGCATGTGTAAAGCCGTCTGGGCAAAAAAAAAAAAAAAAAAAAGGCAAAAAAAAAGAAAAAAAAAGAAAAAAAAAAAGCAAAACCGGAAAAAAATTACCCCGGTTCCTAAAGACAGAAATGAATTGTAATTTTTTTCCCTTTAAGACAGGTTCTGTGTGCTTTTTAATTTTATTTTACGAGAAATGTGCAGTCTGTAAACATTTTATGATAACTTCTGGCGTCAAAGTGTTTGTGAAAGCTAAATGAAGTAGCAGTAACAAAGCATAGTGTTCCTTCCGGATGGACAAACACGGTGGGGCAGGGGAGGGACGGGAGGGATGGGGGTGGGGTGGGGGTGTTTAGGGTTGGTCGTAACTTTTGCTGCCAAAAAAAAAAAAAAAAATCAAATCAAATTATTCTACTCCCCCCCCTCCCGAGTTGTATCCCCATTGCAAAACCGGATGATGATTATTTTTTAAGGTTAATAAAGCGCAAACCCAGCGACCAGGTTTGGCGGTGGGGACACCTCCCAGGCTGGGAGGATCCAGAGAAAAGGGACTTAAAATCGCAGATTGATTTTTTTGTTTAATTTTTTTTTTTTTTTTCTAATGGCCATTTTCATTGGGGCAACTTTCAAGCACTGACCTTATAATATTCCGAGATCATAGAGCTACTAAAAAAAAAGTGACAAATGTTTCTTTCATGTCTTCTATACCAGAATGTAAATATTTTTGTGTTTTGTGTTTAATTTGTTAGAATTCTAACACACTATATACTTCCAAGAAGTATGTCATTGTCAATATTTTGTCAATAAAGATTTATCAATATGCCCTAATTTTTTAAGCAATATATTTTCCCCTTCCCCCCGAATTTCTCGGGAACGGGTCGTTTCTCCCCCACCTTGTTTTTAGCTGCTGAACCCCTGCGGTCGGAGCCTGCGCTCCCCCGGCCGCGCCGCGCATTCCTGCGGCCATAGGCGCGTTTTCTTAATGAATTCACTGGCTGGTAAATAGACCTCTAAAAACAAGCCGCAGAGACCCACTTGCTGTAAATAAATACCTTTTTTTAAAAAAAAAAAAGAGCAAACCAAACCCAACCCCTTCCCTGATGAGAAACTGAGGTGTAACGGGAGGGTGGAACTGGTGCGCAGCAGCCGCGCTCCGCGGAGAGGGGCTTTCCTTGGCAAAAATATTTATTTTATGTAGAGGGAGAGGATTTTTTTTTTCCTTCCCCCCCCTCCTCCCCCCCCCGTCTTTTAAATCCCCTCGCCAGGTCGCTGCGGTGAGGAGCAGGTCCTGGGAGGCAGGGACGGCGCCCCGGCTGCTGCTCTCTCTCCCCGCCGCTCTGAGGGAGCGATCCCGGGCACAGGGTAAAACTCTGACATTGAAGACGTGGAGGCAAGAAGAGGGAAAAAAAAAAAAAAAAAAAAAAGTAAAAAAAAAAAGTTGCTCTGGGTCCTTGAGGAAACTAGCTGGTTTTCTGGGGGTACACAGTTGTTTTTTCATGCTTCATTTGCTCCTTAGCCTGATAGACTGCATTAATCAGTTTTATTTCCATTGATAGAGAAACCTCGTCTGCTCTGTTCGAGCTACAAAGAATCCTGCAAGCTTTTGTGAAAGTGCAAATCAGTTTAGGCAATTATCATACCAGGAATATGAAGGGGAAAGAGGAGGCATTGCCCAGTGGTCTCCTTTAATCTCTTAATCCGTGGATCCAGGGGGGCTAGTTGGACATAATTTAGGACAATCTGACTACCCTTTACACTGTGATAAGGCGAAGTTACAATGCATCGCGAAAATACGAGCTTTGTTAAACATCCTGCCTTGAAAAGTTAAGATTAGACATTCTGTGCACGTGTTGGCTCTAGCGGGTACTATGTAAATTTATTTTTAAAAAAAAAAAATCGATTTTTTTTTTTTTTTAACATCACTCCTTATACAATCCCGGTGACTTTCCATTCACTGGTGCTACAAATATGAGAGAGGCCCAGGCAGGGTTAGGACGCATGTCGCAATGCAGTCCCTTCCATTGAAACCTAGGCTAATTATTTAGTAGAGCTATTCCCAAGGTAAACTCTCCTTGCGTTTTCCCCCCTCCTCGAACAGCTGATGGTGCGGATCCTGAAACCGAGCGGGGCCACACATTTCACCTCAACTCGCCCAACTTGGCTTGCGCTCCGCTTCAAACCCATGCAAATGGGCAAACATTAAACGCATCGCGGCTGAACAGCAGACTTGGGCCTTTCTAGAAATTGTTCCCTATCTTGATAAAAAGCTTATTTCTGCAGGAACTATATACTTTTTTTTTTTTTTCACACCCGCCCCCCCCTTTTTTTTTTTTTTTTGTAAACCGTGAGGGAAGAGAGGGAGAGAGGGGGAAAAAAAATTAAGCGTCCTATGTAGCGTAACAGCAATAAAATCTTCAGAGAATGCCATTAGCTTTGAAAAAAAACCCTAAAAGCTTTATTACAAACCAAGCTTTGAAAATAGGGGGGATTAGGAGTCTGAAAGGGTCCCACAATGGTTAGAAGAAAAGGTTTCATGCTAATGAGGTTAATGCCCTTTGTATCTCAGGACTCCACAACTTCATTACTCCCTATCTCCGGCTGCACCAAGCGGCTCAGAACACTGCAATCCACTCCAGCTCTCCCCTGCCTTGCCTAGAGAAGGATTTGATAGCAGCTCTGTTCAAACTAGATAATTATATCTTTTCAAGTCGGAATTAAGATAAAGAAAGTGAAGCAAAGGCGGCTAGCCTTGATCCACTGCAAACAAATTTGGCGCACTTTCTAGTCTCTCTCCCCCTGCCTCAATAGGCAGGACAGTCAGCTTATTAGACCCTCATTTGCTTTATTAATTCATCTATTTAAAGTGGCAGGATTAGAGAGAGGGAGAGAGAGGCAGAGTGTAATGTGGGACAGCGGATGCCAGGCAACGTGGAAATATAAATATTGGCGAGATGCTATCCGAGCGGGTGTTTAAAAATACATTTTATATTAAATAACTGAGAGGGGTGGGGGAGGGAGGGTGTATTTCGGGTGGCGAATTGCAAACTCGGGGGGATTTTTACTGCTCTTTCGAAGGAAATCGCGGTGCCGGCTGCCGGAGGCCTGCTGCCTCCCCTTCCCCCCCACTCCACGGAGGACGGACGCCCCCGCGGAAAGTCCGCTGCTCTCCGCGCCTCGCTGGGGATTTGGCCGGGTGGACCCACGGGCTGGGCGAGGGGCCGCGGGCCGAGCCGAGACCCCCCACCCGGGGCCGCTCCACGGCCCTGCCCGACGGCAGCGCTGCGCGGGGGCGGCCCGCGGGCGCGGAGTGGTGCGTACTCCCCCCCCCCCCCGCCCCGGCCAATCACACCGGCCGGAGCCTGACCCCGCCAGCTCCGCGCTTTTCACCCCCGGCTCTGCTCCGCGTCCAGGATCTGGCCCCTCTCGCCTTCGATTTTTAACCCTTTCCCTTCGAACAAAGCCGGCGGCTTCCAGTCCCTTCGTGGCAGCCCCCCACGCTGGGGTGTGACTGGCCCCCCCGCAAACAGGCACCCACGCACCCCGTTCTTTGCCACTTGACCAAGGGTGAGGCCTTTGGAGTCCTCGCTTTGTTGTGCTTCGAAAAACTGTTTATTTACCTCCCCCCCACGCTTTGATGGATCGCGCTTTTACTTCGTAGGGCTTGGCGGAAATTAGCGGTTCCCCCCCCTAATTAGCACACCGCCTGTCTTGCCTGCCTCGTAGGAAACAGGCAAAGCAGCTCCGGCCAGACCGGATTCCCTGATAAACGGGATTCTCCCAGCCCCTGCTCCCGTGTCCATCAGCGGTTCATCACCGCTCCGAGCTAATCCAGCAACTGATTTACTTCTCCAAAGGGTCCCGCTGCGAGGGGGACGCGGGAGTTTAGAGAACCTCCTGACCCCGAGCCGTAACCTCTCTCCTCGCCAGCCCTTCTCCTGGTGGGACACTCGCCCAGCCGGGGAATCCCAGGCCGCGGTCCACGCTTGAAAGCGAAAGGGCCATTAATCACCTTCTCTCGCTCGCCTTTAATTGGCCTTTTGCAATTAGCGCCTGTTGCAGGGAAGGCGAGCCGTCGAGGATGAGGGGACCCCGCCGGTAGCCACCTCGGTCCCCTCTTCCCCGGGGAGGGGGGGGGGGGGGGGAAGGGGGGAGCTGTGGTCGACCCCGCTCCGTGGGTCCCCCCCGCAAGGCGCGGGGTAGGCGACGGCTCCCCGCCGGGACGCAGCCCGCCTCGCATGTGGCTTCCCCGACCCGGGAGCAGGCAAAGCGGACTCTGCCTCCTCATCGTCCTCCTCCTCCTCCTCCTCCTCCTCCTCCCCGCCGTGGGGCCGCTCGGCCCTGCTGCCTCAGGAGCCCCTTTTCCCTCGCACGGCCCGGCCGGAGCCCTGGATGCTGCGGGGGCTCCGGGCGAGCATTTATAGACCCGCTCTCCATCGCCCACGGCTGGACCTGACGTCAGGAAGAACTTGATCTCGCCCGCTTTGCTCCTGCTTCTGAAACTGATCCTTGAAATGAGAGAACAGACTCTACACAATTCCCATGGCCTTGACATAAGGTACAGCGATAAATATACACCACTAATGAGCAATTACCATATAATCACCTTCCAATTAGCTCGCATAATGATGAATTAAACATTCTAGCCTGCTGGATTAGGTTTCTTACTTTGTATATTATTTACGAAGGCTAGCTTCTGCTGAGCACCAAATATCAAATTAGATAGGGAATTTTCAGTTGGGGGTAATTACGCATTCAGTGCATGCCCGGAGTTTTTGTCACCAGCTAACTAAAGTGTGTTGGAAGGTAGTGTCCATCCTTTTCTGTCTTTCCTTTTTGATGTCTCAAAACAAAGTCCACGCTTTTCCACCAATGCTCTGCACGTCGCCTCCCCCGTGTTAATCCTTCTTCCTTCCCTAAGGCTGGACAGACAGAAAAACTGACCGATTTTTTTTTATTCCCCCCCCCGGGACAGTTACATATTGAGGAGCAGGCAGAGGCAGGAGCTGGGGAAAGCAAAGGAGCTCTCAGGGCACACAATCCTCTCTCTCATGGTTGCACCATCCCTGGGAGATGGGAAGAAACCCGGCCCGTTGTCCCGGACAGGTAGAAACGCCCTGGTCCTCTGCTCGGGATGGTGGGGACCGGCCGGGAAGAGGCGGGGACATCACCCCACACCTCCCCGCGATGCTCGCCACCCAGATCCGATGACAACCTCCCGCGGGTGTCCCTGTTTCCTTTGCCATTCCGGGGAGGCTGCTCAAAAAAAAAAACAACCCATCGAGTCCCGGCTGAGTGTGCTCCGGGGCTGGGGTGAGGGAGGGAGGGAGTCGGGAAGGATTTGGACGCTGAGCGCCGATTCCCCCTGAAAGGGAAGGAGAGGAGAAGCGTCAGCCACTTAAGAGGCTGGATGCTCGGTAGGAGAAGGATGAGAAGGGCTGGCAGGCTCTCGGGCTTCAGGAAGGGATGGAAGGACGGCGGCTCCGGGCGGGGAGAGGGGCTCGCAGCCGCCGTGTGCAAGTAGGAACCCAGCTCGGAGCTGCCTGGCTTTTGTTGGTTTAAGCTGGACCCTTAACGTTTTCTTAATTAACCGTTTGAGTGTGAGTAAACCTCCGCGAGGCGTTTACAACCTGGCCATAAAGTGGGAGCGGGGGATCCCCGTGCCTCCCGCCTCGCCTGGAAACATTCGTTGGGGGGCTTGAAGAGGGGCAGAAAGCCGCCCCGCAGCTCCACCAGGAAACCATGGTCTTAACCAGCCTCTTGCTTGGGATTACCTGGAAAGGAGAGGGCAAACTGGTGGCCCCCTCTTTCCCAGCTCCTCTCTCCCCCGCCCCGACACACGGAGCTCTGGAAAGTCTCAGCGATTCCCAGGCAGGAAGGGAACAGCCCAAGAGAGCAGCGATGCTCGGCTTCACCAGCTTTTTTTTTTTTTCTTCCCCTTATATAATTTTTTTTTTTAAATTTATTTTAAAAGTTGGGTTTTTTTAAAAAAAAATATTAAAAAAGCAGGAGGAATTCAAAACAATTTCAGTCCTGGAGGGAAATTGTTGACTGAATGCGTGTTGGTGACCTGGCCACCAAACAAACTCAGATAAGATGCGGAAACTCATCTGTCAAGTTCCGAACGTCTGGAAGCAGCAGCTGATCCAAACCTCTGCGTTGCAAGAAGTTGCTGAATTCTCGTGTTTTTGTGGGTTTCACTCATAGCTTTATCAGGATTTGAACAACCTTTTTTTTTTTTTTTTTTTTTTTTTTTTTTTTGTGGTTTTGCTGTGTTCACAGAAAGCGCGAAGTCCTGACTTTCTCCATGAGGCCGGAGAATACAGCCACGGCTGTTGTTTTATCTTTAGATCAGCAAGTTGGTATCAGAGGCAGGGAAGAAAGTGCATTCTTGTGGGTTGCGAGAGTGAGATATTCCCAGATAAACTCTTCTGTGATCTCATTTATAATCCGCACGATCACGGCTATTTTATTTGGCAGATGTATGTCGTGAGGAGACGTTTTCTGTGACGGGACGTTTAGGATCCAAATGTGATTATACAGCCTTTATCAGAGAGTTATCTCCTGTGTCACCCTCCCTGTCCCGGCAAACACGTTGCCTTTTTGAAGCGGTCTGTAAATCCGTACCTGCTTTCCCGTGAGCTGCCAAATGTCACTGCTCAGAATCACGAAAAAGAGGAAGTCGGGATTTGGAAGGCTAACGGCTGTTCAAATGAAACATGAAAAGGTCTTTTCATAAAAATAACGTTATTTTGTTTTAATTCTCGAGGAATGCAAAATAATAGGAAGCCAGATCCTCGCTACTGCCTAAAATCTGTAGGGAAGAAAAAGAGAGAAAAAGAAATAAAGAGCGAAAGAATGAGGAGGAGAGAAATAGGGAAAAAAAGGAAAGAAAAGAGAGACAGACAAAGAAATAAAGAAAGAAGGAAGAAAGAGAGAAAGAAAAAAAAGAGACAGAAAGAAAAAAAGGAAGGAAAAGGGAAAAAGAAAAAAGAAGAAAGGAAAAGGAAGCAAGAGAAAGGAAAAGGAAGGAAGGAAGGAAGGAAGGAAGGAAGGAAGGAAGGAAGGAAGGAAGGAAGGAAGGAAGGAAGGAAGGAAGGAAAATGGCACGTGTGGAAGAAGTCAAGGTCGCAGTGTGGGACTGAATGAAAGCGTCGTAGGGACATTGTCAGAGAGTATGGGGAAGGGTCGTGAGTTCAGCGTCGGACCGGCTGCGAAATTCACGCCAATTTGCCTGTGGGAAAGTCAAGGGCTTTCGGAAATCCGCTTCTTTCTTTCCAGCATTGTGGCAAAGTCCTGAGAGGTTGGGGTCGGTCGGTTCTGTCGTTTTTCCCTGACGAGGGAAATCAGGGCGACCCCTAAAGAGTTTGGCAAAGGAGAGAGTCCTGCCCGGGCGGCCGGAGCAGTTTTGCCTGTGCAGCGCCAGCACCGACGGGTAGGGCAGGCACGACGTCCCATGGCGAGGGGCTGCTTTCCTCTCCCCGGTGGGTGTTCCTCTTGCCCGGGGGCCCGATCCCGGGCTGGGGAGGGCAGGCAGGGAGACGGGGGACTTCCCGGGGTAGGCAGCCGTGTCCCCTCCGTGGCGGGGGACCACCTTCCCGCTGCCATCCCGCCTATTGCCATGGAAACCGCCGCAGCTGCAGATCAAAGTTTCCCTGCGGCTCAGCCCCGGGTGCCCCGCCGGGGACCCGCCAGCCGCCCCCGGCGCCCCGCAGCTGCCGGGAGAGGGGCGCAGCCCCCCGAAACCACCCTCGGCCGTTGGTGGGCAGAAGAGCAGGTTGGGGACAGCTCTGCCGGGAAGCTCCGTTCTGGTGCCTTTTCCGGCCTGGGCACGGGGGTACAAGACGGGCAGAGAGCGGCCCAGAGCTGGGCGGCAGCAAAAGGGGTAGGGACACCGGCCGCCAACCCTTCCTCTCGTCCCCCCTTTGCTGGGGGGACAGCGGGGAAGGGATGGAGACGCGCGGCGGCAGGACACGGGGCTGGCAGATGCCGGAGCAGAGCTGGTCCCTCTCCTCGGCCGCTGCCCTCCTCTGCCCTCCCGGGAGCTTCGCCCGTCCGGGCCATCGGCTCCCGCATCTCCCCGGGCTCCCCGTCCCCGCGGATGCGCCCAGCGCTGCGGGACCTGCAGCCCCGACCGCGTCCCCCCTCCCGCGGGACGGGGCCGCTGCTTCTTCTTTTTCGGGTATAAGGGTAAAACTCGAGCAGTCTCCCCGCTCGTCCTCGTGACTTAAATGAAAAAGGAGTAAAAGGCAACGTTTACAACAGTTTAATTAAGGAGGGCTCTTGTACCTTCGGGGGGATCGCATCATTTCACATGAAATATTCATACAGGAGGTTTCCCGAGCTACTCCGTTTAATCATTCCTGCTGCCAACGAAGGGCTCTGTCTTTATACATGTATGTAATTTGATTTTCATGTCCCCGCTTTTCCATCCGCACATGTCCGGAAGGTAGGTCCCCGTGAGGAAGCCAGGGCAAGGAAACGCTGCCCAGCCCGGCCGGGACCCGGCCGCACTCCCGGCTCCTGCCCGGCCGGGGATGCGCCTGTGCGGGGGGACCCGGCACCCGGTCGCCCCTCTCGGCCCTCCCGCAGCCACCCTTCACCCGGGAGATGCGTGGGCTGGGCCGGAGGCTCACGGAGGCCGCCCCGCTGCCCCGTCCCGGTGGAAGCCGACGCCCTCCGCACCTGCGGAGCCCTCCGCAGCCTCCCGCGGAAGGTGGGGAAGGGGGTGCGCACCTCCCTCGCTCAGCCCCTCTAGCCTTCTTTCTCTCCCCCGCTCTCCCACTGAGCTGCTTCGCATTCAGCTGAGTGAATTACTGCAATTATATATTCCTATTTAAAAGAAAAAAAAAAAAAGGCAGAAAACAAAACACACAGGAGGAAAAGAATGTGGCGTCGACTAATTTAAACCAGTTCAAGTGGAAGGGCTGTCAATTCTTTAAGTAAATGATGCTGTGTTGATTCAGATGTTTCTCGCTGTAATTGCTGTCTGAGGGGGAACGGCAGCGGCTCCAACCCAGCGGCTCGCAGCCGGTGCGGGAGGGAGGCGACGGGAGCGGCCCCGCTTCTCCCCTCGCTCCCCGGCCAAGCAGGCTGGATGGCCAGAGGGCTTCACATCCCCCGGCTAGCAGTCTTTGCAGGCTCCTGACCACGCTGTCTGGATGGGGAAGAAGCTAAAAGGCAGTGGGAAAGGACGCTTACCCCTGAGATGAAAATCCCCGCTTTCCCCCTGGATGTACCCAGGCAGACTTATCTATCAATCACGCTTTTTATTGGGTGTCACCAGCTGGGGTGTTGGGAGAGAAGTGCATGTTAAATGATGCCATTAGACTGTAGTGCAACAAGCAGAGACGAGGTAATTGGCAGCAATTCTCAGACCCAGTCCGGTGACCTGTTAATCTGTTGCCACCAGCACTCAGCCAGGGAAAAAAAAAAAAAAAGCTGCAGAACGGAGAAAAAGTCTTTGACTTATTTCAGTTCAGACCTGTTCAGCTCGTTAATGTTCAACTCATCAAGATAGAAGGGTTTTTGGGGGAACCCCCATTCCGTTCAATCAGACCGTTACTCTATTTGCTGAGTGTAATATACCGTCTGTGGTTTAATTGGTTCTCCCAGGTTTTTTGGATCTTTTTTGCCCCTTCCTCGTTTGGATCACACAAGGTTTGGCACCAGGGTGTTGGAAGAACAAACCAGAGGGTCTCTGCAGAGCAGGGAGCTCTGTTCAGCAGCTCTGCCTTTGCACTTCCCGGCCAGAAAGCGGCTGTGTGATCGGAAAGTTTGGGAGGTACATGCAGGCCTTCACCCCTCCAGAGACTTGGCTCACATAAACCTCCTTCCTTCATTCATAATAAAGCCTGGAAGGAGTTGCTGTCCCACTTGCGCAGGCGGGACTGTTTGGGTGGAAGGCTTTGTACAACCCTTGGATCCCGGACCAAACATCCACGGTGGCTGGAGATGTGAAAAAGAAATTTAAACAGGCTGAAAGCAATTGTTTTAAAACAATTCCTTCCCAAGGTTACTTTGCGTCTGAAAGAAGAGATAGGCTCTCGGTTAGCTTAAAGGAAAACAGATTTTTAACAGGTGACTTGGAATCAGCAGTGTTTTGAAGAGCTCAGGGTAGAAACCACAACTCCCCCCTAATTTAAAATTGTTTTACAGAAAGTGGCAGTCAGATGGGAGCCACAGAACCACTGTCACGATGTATTTTTTCAGCACTAAGCAGGGGACATAAAGTGTGTTCGAGTTTGCTTTATTTTATTGCAGCTTTCCAGCCTTCCTTGATTTTTTTTTTTTTTTTAAACTGAAAGGATTATGGGGAGAACTCCCTAAAAAATGATCTTGTGCTTTTACCACAAACATAGAGCAGTGGCCCTTGCTCGACAAAACCAGTCACTGTTTCTGAAATGGCTGCTGGGTGGCACACAAGGAGATCCAGAGTATTTTCTATTATTCATAAATATTTCAAGCAGGTAAGTTTGAGACTTTTTCGTTGCTGATGAGCTGTTCTGTCTCTCACACACATGCACACAGACAAGAGCTACTTAGAACACACTTGGATTCGAGTCCAAATCAATGAATAAATTACACAGATGGGTTTCATTGCTTCTATATTTGCTACATATAACAAATCAGCCAAAATGTTCAGCTCATTAGAAGGGACAATACAGTGTTGGAGGGGTCAAACGCAAGAATGAAAGAAGTATTCATTTTTTCCTGTAATGTGACTGACGGCTGGCTGAACAACTGTGGTTTATACCAGACCTTTCCCTTAGTATAACATACTTCTGCAAATCTTGTGAGAAAGCCCAAAACATTAATACATGACAGAATTAAAAATAACTCCCTTAAAAAGGCTAAATTACATGTTTTGGAAAGTTCCAGCTATGTACATCTCATGACACTATTTTAATGCTGAGGAATTGTCTTTTTTTACAAGGAATAACTGCAATCCAGTAGCAGCTAAACCATTCCTGTGGGTATATGTAGCGTATTTAGGCTCTACATTAAGGACCAGTATATTTACATGCTCTGAAATAAAGGTTTTACATTTTATCTTACAAATGAAGATCAGTAAATTGTGAAAGAGCTGTGCACATATTCATAGCCCTTGTTCCACACTGGCACTTTTTCTTAGTGTTTTTAGGGTGATACAAAATACCCGTCTTTTTCTGCCTATCCATTGTCACCGCAGAGTTATTAATTCAAGATAAGATTGCTCTTCTGAATGGAGCCACCAGGTCAAACACTGGAAACCTTTCCACTTCTGGCCCAGGGATGAGGAAGGATGGAAAGACAGCAAGTCAGCTTTGCCTGGAAAGGGATGCAGAAATCTGTGCAAAGCTTTTAGCTGTCACGCTGAGACTGGTGGAAGAAGTCGCCTTTTTTTGATTTTTCAACAAACAGGACTTACACATTGTGATAAATGAGGCTGCCTTGTGTCACGAGTGGTGTCAGAAGCTGATGGCACAGCAGACCTGCTACTGGTGAGTTTAAGGTGCTCAGGGTACAAGTACGTCCTCTTGATTCTACATTCCTATGGCTATTTCAGTCTAGGTTGCTTTGTTTTTGTGCTGCTGACTGATACAGACTCTGTGATCCATACATGGCCCAGAAAATCTTCTGTATACCACAAAGACCGTTCCCAATTATGCATCTCCTGGACCATTTCCATTTAAGGAGAACCTCTTCCAGAGATACTGATCCACTGCTGATCTGTACAGCCAGCAATTTACCCATGTGAAGGTTGGTGTGGCTCCTTCATTTCTCTGTACATGACCGTTCCCAAATCTTTCCACTGTCTCAGAGACACACTCACTCACGTGCATTGCTTTTGCAGAACACAGAGCCTGATACTAAACTCGTTTCCTCAGCATGTGCAAAACTCCTTTCAGAACTTGAAATTTTTGATCTTTTCCTTATTTAAGTTCTATTTAGCATCTAAGTGGGTACAGATAGCAAGTTGGGTGGCTGGAACTAAAATGACCTTTCTTCCAATGAGCGACAACTGTATGTAATGGGAAAGGTAAGGGTTTTCCACGGGAATCTGAGTCACAGACCACTCAAGAAAACATGAAAGTATTTTATCAGGTTCTGGATCAACCCAGGGTTTTGCAAGGAGGCGGACATGAGCACTGGCCCCCATGCATTCAGTGAATTTTGATGTGGCCTGTGATACAGTTCTGAGTGGCAGCTGAAGTCCCACCACGGCACTGAGCCCTGCTGGGGGTGATGCTCCCAGGGACTGCTACTGAGCTGGCCAAATCCCCAACTGCCAGCCTCAGTCTGATTGGGAAATTTGGTTTATGCCAGCTGAAAATTTGGCCCCAGGGCACAAAAACTGGGAATACGAGCTTCGGAGTCAGAATACCTCTTAATGAAAAGAGCCCCTTTAGCCTCTGAGAAGAGGGGTCCAAGTGGACCACCCTGCTAATGTCTGCCCTCCGGTACCCTCTGGCAGAGAGTGTTGTGCCCTCATTTAAGTAAGATAAGCAGGGGAGATGAATATCTGCTCACAGGTATCTTCAAGGTAGTTTGTCAATCCAGAGAGACAAATCCTTTTGCTCTGTGTTTGTACAGCACCTAGCACAGCAAAGTCCTGGTCCGTTACTGGAGCCGCCAGGGACTTCTCCAGTACAAGTAATAAGTATGTAATGCATCTGCTAGAGAGCTCACGAACCTTTCATGTTATTTATGCACTAATCTGAACAGTGTGGGCCAGATTTTGATCTTAGTTATTCTGGAGTAAATGAGATAGGGGTTTGGCCTTACATCCCTAAGATCTATAGTCAATCAGCGTTTCTAATGTGCTCATCATGGAAATATCTTGGCATTGTGCGGCTGGCCCACTTCAGTGTGACTAGAATAGCAAAGCATTATATTAAGCAAACAGAACAGTTTGATTTATAGATTTGTGGTAAGAATAGTTCAGTTTTCCAGGGTGTTCAATTTAATTAACATTCTCCAGGGAAAAAACTGCTATTGTTTCCCTAACCACATGCCTTCCAATACAAAATAAACTCTTGCTGGTGTGTATGTGCTGCTTAATTATCCTAAATGGTTCCTTTTGAAAGTTGTCTATTGACCTGCTTCTACACTTCACAAGTGGAGCATATCCTATTCACTCAAGAGTGTGTATCTACCTGCACTTAGCAAGAAAGAGATACGAGATGAATTTTAACACTGCTAAAACAAGAATGCAACCTGCTGCATGTGGCATTCCCAAGTGGTCTGTGTGAATAAGGCTGCAAGGAGAACTTATTAAGCCAAGTAAATTGCAACAATACCTGTAAGTCCTAATTCCAGCCACTGTTGGATGTTTGCAGATGTCTGGGAGTAATGCTACACCAAGGCGCTGTGCCTGGATGCTACTGGAGTGTGAAGCATGAGAGCAGGGGACAGTCTATGTGTTTGGCCCCTAGAGACTAAATCCTGCCACCAATATTCACTCCGAGCTGCTCCATGCTTTTGCTGTGCTGGTTTTTAGAGGGGTGAGCTGCAGTAAAAGCAGGTCCCAGGCACTCGGGTCACCCCTTGCTCATGGGGCCGTATAAATCACACTGCCTTTCCCACCAACGCGGCATCTGAGCCGCCGTCTCCACTTTCCAGGCGCTCTAGTTGCTTTTCAAGAGCGCCGGGATTCAGAAGAAGGCGATGGTGGAGCTGCCTCGACTCCATTTATTCCAGCGCTTAAGTGGAAACAGAACTGGGCCCAGTGAGCATTGCAGTGTGGGATGACAGGAGGGCGAGTTTTCGTGTAGTTGAGTCAGTAGTGAGAGCTGGCTGTAGCCGGCTCTGACTGAACACAATAAACAATTCCACTTGCAACATACTGTACTATTTAAGGGCTCATAGATGCCAGTGGGAGTTTTGCCTGAATAGCAGGCAAATAACAGGTCCTTATTCTCTATCATGTCTCATGAAATATCGCAGCCCCACATGTGTTGCAGAGGCAGATAACGAAGCGGTGGCGATAAGAGGGAGCTGGGGAGGGGAGCGGTGCGACGGGGCAGCGCTGCTGCCTCCCCACTGCCTGAGACACCATCTGCCTCCAGCTGGAGAGTTCCCATCCGTGCTGGAGCCGCCTGGAAGATGCTCTACGGACGGCATTGCGTGGGCCAGGGAAACTACGCAATTAGGCCCTAGAAACTATGGATTAACTCCGTAAAGTAGATGACACGGTTGCAATGATTCCCTTTAGGTTTAACATCTATTCATCTCCGCCACTGTCTCTCCACTAGTTTTGCTTTCCGATGACACCATCCCTTTTATTTTTTTTTCCTTTTGTGTAAAAAAAAGGAATCCAAATTTTAGGGAAAGATTAGAAATATTTTTCTCTGCTGTGCAATGTGCAAGCAATTTATTGAATGGTCTCAGAAGATGAGCTATGTTGCTCTCCTCCTGCAGTACCATTGATTCAAACATAAAGCAACAGGTTAAAATGTATTCATATGCCCATTCATAAGATATTATAAAATAAAACTTGTCAAAAAAAGCGGCAGATTTCTTCCTAATATTATTGTATATAGTTTTCATAAATGTGGAGGCAGCTTTTCCGAGAAGCATATTTTAAACACATCTAAATTATATTAAGAGTCAAGGCCCAATTTGGTAACAAGCTGTGAGACATCAAGGGTTCTTTTAATGAAGAATTCACGCTGGAAAAATGTATGTCACAAGACATATGAATAGACGCCTCCATGATTACTAACCCTTTGCTGCCCGTTCATTGATTTATGGTTAAATGTGCACCAACAGAAAGTGACTCAGACGAAGTCCTTGACTCCAAATAGCCATTTGGGTCTCTTCCTTAGTACACAGCGCTCCGAAACAAAGCAGCATCAGCAAAGATGCCTGAGGTTTGATTTGAATTTTGCTCTAGTTGACTGATACTATTTATACCCTGGGCTAATCAGAACCAGGGCTGTTTCATCATACTAAATGTCAGGAAAAATATATCATGTGCATCAAGGGAGAAATCTTGGCCCCACTGAAGTCAATGGCAAAACTCCCATTGATTTCATTGGGGCCAGGATTTCACCCTGAATAAAAACTCATGTTTTATACACAGTTTAAATAGCAATGGGTTTATCTGTGAGTGTTTTTAAGAATTGTTTTGGGAAAAATGTGTTACTGAAATGCAATTACGTATTTATTTAGCCTTTACAGAGCAATTGATGTTTTCACGATCAGTGCAAACGCATTTAAGTGGAGTACCTCAAGACTGAATTTGTATGATATACAATTGGGCAACAATTAGAAGATGTTAACTGAATGTGATTCAATGTCTTCAAACACAATTTCACTAACAAGCTCCTGTGTTTGCATCTGGATGATCCAAATGTGAATATTTTTCCTTCTGGATGACGTAATAGCTCACCAGGACGCCAGTGCAACGGATGTAACATATTTGATTTGATGAGCCTGTTGGACATGAGAAGGAGCTTGCAGTTGTCTCTCCGTCTTGCTCTCACACTAATTGAACCCAGCCCTGGGGCCTACGAAGGCTTGATGGGCTTGAGCAGCCGTGGAGAAGACCTGCTGTCTTTGGTGCTGTCCCCAGCACAGGAGGTGGACGGAGTGTCACTGTGGGCTTGGAGCACCATAAGAAAGGTTTGGGGAAGCCCTCAGCTCCAGCCTTATTCTTCTTTTAAATCAAAGGTTTCTTGTCTTTCCTTGTTAGCACAATAAATGAGCAAAGTGTTAGGATTTGTAAGCTTCCATATTTTGTAAAAGTCACATTCTGCTGAGACAATTCACAAGCAGAAAAATAGGCTTGTTTTCACTGGCTAATTAGTTCATGGTGCGTATTTCTTCAGCTGTGTATTTAATACTTCGAAAAGTGTCATGGGATCAAGAAACTAGCTTTGCCTTTCAGCGAGAAAAAGAGCAAGTGGAAAAAAAAGCCTACATGAACAACATTCAGTGATTGGAAAGCTCCACGTCCTCCCTTAAAAACTCTTTGAAAAGATATGTTGCAGTGAATGAATCTCACTTCTTTTAACCAAAATCATAAATCTGGTGTATGAACTGTTTTCCCTCATTTTGACCGGATCTGTTCAAGCTGATTAATTTTTCACAATTTTGTCTGAAAACCGCACTGTGGCATTGCTTCAGCACTAACTGCCCATCCTGCACAGACATCATCGGTTCCTGAAATACTTAAGTTTCCTGTGAGTTTAGAATGGGTCCCTTCCAAGTGTTCACTCAGTCTGATCTTGTTTAAATTATGTGAATGGACAGAATTATAGCCTTTGATGCTATGTTGCGAAAACATTTAATCTATTTTGTTTTTAGCTTTCCTTTGACTGGTACAAGAAACAAAGCATGGGAAAATAGGCAAATCATGACTTATGGGTGAGTGGCTAGTCACATTTGGAGCTAATTTGTTTTCCAAACATTTATACTTCCTAAGAAACAGTTTCTCCAAAAGAATAGCTCCTGGAAGTGGGTACAGTACTGGTTAGAGAAGAGGAAAATTGACATCTGATGTAGTCACCTCGATTAAGGTCCTGTCCAATTAAGTTTAACAAGACAGGGTTAGAGAACTGTCCTAAAATATACAGAAGAGAGGAAAATATTAAAGAACAAAGAAGCTTCTGGTCTCAAAGGGCCAGGGAAAAGGATTTCAAACCATCTTGACAAATCAGTATAACCACAGCTTGACGGAGAGACAAAAATGAGAAATCTCTGGCTCTGAGTATTAGTGTTGAGATTAAAAAAGCAAACAAAAAAATAAATCCTTTCACTTTTAGGTCACTAACTTGAATCCATAAACCAGGTAGTCACGATCCTCTGATAGTTATTGACCATATCCTTTCTGGAACAAACTCGTGGTCTCAATACCAGCTTTAGGAGACACATGACAGTATTCAAACAAAACAACAATATTCTGCTTGGCATTATCATTGGCCATCTCCATGGGAAGGCCAAAGGACTAATGGAGCAAGCAAACAATAACAGTAAAAATTCCAGCAATAGTTAACATTATTTATTATTATTATTAATTCACAAGAGGAAATTATATAATTGTCTGAGGATGGCAGCAATTACACAACCAAATGGGATTCCTGTAAAGCAGGGCTGAGATGCGGGATGCAAGCTGTGGTTGGATTAGGAAAGCATCTGTGGGCAGTGCTATCTTGGCTAACAGCAAGGACTGAGCCAGGGTTCTCTGTCCTTTAGAGCTAAAAGCACCAGTTACTATTGCATGAATGACGAGTCCTACCTTTGTAACCAGGGGCTGTGGCAGCTCCCACCCTGCCTGGAGATGCACTGTGGCGGGGAGGACTGGTGACATGTGCTCACCCATGGGTTATGTCCTTCCTTCTGGTTTGGCCCCAGGAGTTCAAATCCCTGTTGCACGAAGACTCCTTCAGAGGGTGACACACCAGCCCAGGAAAACGGTGTCTTTCCCAGGCAAAAGCATGAGTTGTCCTAAGGCTGAGCAAACACTATTTAGCAGGCAGATCCCCTACCCTGCCCTGGGGAGCTACTTTTGCATCAGGTCTGCCTTTGCTTTCCTGTCTTCTCTGGGTGAGCAGAACGAAACCATTGCAAAGCCCATCACTCCTTTCCCCCTCATGATCACTTCACTGGTGTTTAAAAAGAGGATTGTCACCAAATCTGTGATAAGGGTTGGAACTTAACACTTCATCATTCCTAAGTTGGCCCTAAGGTGGTAATTTAAATGAGTTTTGTATTCTGTGCTGATTTATGGTGGCTAAATTAATGTAATAAAACTTCCCAGGCCCTTTTCATGTGTATTATTGATACAAACATTCACTAAAAGAAATGTGAAAATCCATCTTTGTGAGCTTTAATGCTTGATGGTGGCATCTGTTTTTCATTTAACAAGATGACTGAAATGAATGTAACTACAAAAAACTCAAAAGAGCCAAATGTGTACATATCATTGCGCAAAAACGGCGATTTCATCACTCGCTGATAATCAGCCCTGATTTATTTGAACAGACTTCGAAGGTCTGACTTCACTTCTCACCCAGGGCTTGAGTTCAGCAGGAGTTTTCCTTAGGCAGGGTCTTCAAGATCTGACTCAGACATATCCATCTGCAACAACATCCACTGGAAAGGGCTTTGTGCATTGTAATAGCAGAGTTAATCAGAAGAATTTTACTGTGAGGATGGTGAGGCACTGGAACAGGTTGCCCAGAGAAGCTGTGGATGCCCCATCCCTGGAAATATTTAAGGCCAGGCTGGATGGGGCTTTGAGCAACCTACTCTAGTGGGAGATGTCCCTGCTCGTGGCAGGGGGGTTGTAACTAGATGATCTTTAAGGTCCTTTCCAACTCTAACCAGTCTATGATTCTATGAATTTGTTTGCATTCAGTCAGAGTTTGCTAACATACCTTTAGGACATTTGCCAAGTGAGTACGAATATCTTTTGTACTATCTTATGACAAAATGGCCTGTTTGTGGAATGACAACTTTCATGGATTTGGGAAGACTACCTTTTATCATACATTATGTGTAAAGATCGCATAAAAGATTAAAGAATGAAGATATCTGAAAACAAGAGCGTGTGCAGTGCATTATTCAGCACCACAGAAACACAGCGTGCAGGAAAAGAGAAGAGTTTCTGAAGACGGGGTTGGTTGTGAGAAAGAAACGTGTAGACATGGCACTTCAGGGCATGCTCTAGTGCCCGAGACTGTTGGGGTTTTTTTTTTTGTGTGTGTATGGTTGGACTCGATAATCTCAAAGGTCCCTTCCAGCCATGAAGATTCTGTGATTCTGTGAGTGTCACTAAGAAGAGTTGATGCTGAAGCTGGCTGGACCGGTGTTTGTGGTCAGGAAGGATTTACAGGAGATGCTGCACTTCCTACGTACTGCACATAGCTTTGTACGTGAATTCATCGCCGACACGCAAGTAGGACAGCACAAGCGGAAGGTAAATAATCTCTCTCTGTGCATGGTGATGGAATGCCTAACAGTTCAATAAAGAGCAAGGAGTTATGTCCCCAGAGATTCCCAGAAAAAGAACCAGTGCAGCTCTGTTGTGCCAGATGGGCATCAGATTTAAAGCATGGGCAAGGCAAATATGACTGCTACCCCTTTTTCCCTGGCACAGCACTCCAGTGATGCTGTAGCTTGAGCTGAGGCTAGAGACTTTGCTCTTGCACTGATTTCCCCTTGCTATCCTGCATCGGCGCCTTTCCAGCATAAATCCACCCAAATGCCCAACAACATGAGCTGGATGCTGTCCTGGAACAATTTCTTGGTGTAACTTGCACAAAAATTGTGCTGACTTTGTACTCATGAATAATAAGACAACCATAATGGTGACATCATTCCAAGTGCCGCAGTGAGCTGTTCACCATCCCAAAACAGGACTAGGAAGCCATTCAGTCAGGATGTGCCCCTCAGAATTTCCCCAGATATTCCAGTAGCTTTTCCTCATGATGCTTCTTTCCAGTTCTGCTTAACATGCAAAAATTATGGCTGTATGACTGTGGAACATAATAGGGCCAGCTCCTTAGCAATTTTGGACCCGCAGCCTTCAATGAGCCCTGGGGGAGTTGTCCAGGCTCAGAAGACATCCATCAGGTCCTTACCCCAAACAAATCCTCAACCATCTGCCTCATTCCACACCCTCTAAAGCCAGTGGGAGTCCAACCAGATAATTCAATAGAAATTGGCCCAAGACTCACCTAAAACCACACCTGTTTCTTACCGCATAAAGTGATAAGCTGCAAAGGTTTGTTTTTTAATTGGACACTTAATACCAGCTTTGGCAGGTGATTAAACTGTGATTTACTTCAAAGGGAGATAAGAAGTAAATTTCTAAGGAATTCTGGATAGGTGGTTAACAGCACGGTAATTATACAGAGACATTTTTGGAAGAACTGGGCAAGTTACAGGAGAATCAGACATAAATAAGGGAGTTATTTTTCTTCCTACACTCAGAAGACTACATGAGATTAGAAAATGACAGAAAAACTCAGAGCAGTGTTTAAGTAGTTAGAAAATAAGAGATTCTGAGTGGACATAAAAATTGCCTAACAAATGTTTAATAAGGAGCCAACAAGGAATGTATTTCCACTCCAGCTGAAATAGAAATGGCCAGTGCTATCACAACATCAATGTATACAAATCAAACAATGCAGCTCAACTATCTCCCATGGGTAAAATAAAGAGGCATGAAGTAGGGACTTGTCAGTCATTGAGACCTTTATTAATAACAACCGCGGTTTAAGGAGCATGGGTTCTTGTACTTGCAAACAGGAAGCTACAGCACTCCAATAAGAAAGCAAACATTTAATTGCCTGTAAAGCAAGGTTATACTTCAGAGGGAAAAAAAAAAACCAAAACACCTAGATGACTGAAATGAGATTTGGGACACTAATAAAGCATTCTTGCCTTTTACATAATAACAATGTGATATTCTCAATTCTTGTATTAAAAGTCTGTAACTGGCATTGTGGCAAACATGCAATGGGGAAAGAGAACAACAGCTTAGACTGGTCAAAGAATGGGTTTCATCTGCCATGTTTGCCTGGCTTCCCCACAAGTTTTTGGTATTTTGCAAGGACAAATTAAACTAATTTTTCAACTGTATGTTTGTGTTTGACTCAGGGAGATTATTTCAGGTGTCCTTGTGTTGATGTCAACTGTAGTCCTCCATGCAGAATGCATTTTAAGTACTGGTGTTTGGATAACTCTGTGAAAACAAGATGGGGACCAGAATCCTTTACCCTCAGCATCCACACATGGACTGTAGGTATTGCTTTGGACATACATAACAGTGACTGAATGTGGCTACTGTTTTGGGCCAGACTACCCCGACTGAACCTTCCTTTTCCTCTAGTTTGCTTGCGTTTCCACAAATCCAACAGGAAAGATCTACTCTGATGGAGAATTCTGCTCTGCCCCTTCAGCACGATATACCAGCCGAGAATGGAAGACAGTGGTTTTGAACCCGTCCTCTCAATCCACCTCTGTTGTGTGTATGTTACACCAGAGCTCACAGGCAGCCTAGTGTCTCGTCAGTCCATCAGACCCTGGTATCACTTCAAGCAATTCCTTTGTCAGCCTGTGGTCTGATGGGTTTACTGGCAATTGGATCATTTCTGCCTTGTTTTTCACAATCCATTGCTAAAACGGGTGTTCACTGGGGCTACAAAGACAGACAGTCTCAGACACAACTCAAAGGGGCGTTGTACCCGTCTCCTGGTAGTTCTAAGTTAACGATTTTTCACATGAAAAATAAATATTTCTTCTTTGTCCTTTCACTGGGAATACTGAAAAGAGCAGCATCCTGTGTGTTTTGTGTAACTAGGTCAAAAGCTGTAGTAATTATATAATCATGGCTTGGAAAGGCAGTATTTCAGGACAAGGTGTTTCAAGGCAACAACTTCAGTCGTAAGAATGACAATGGTATTTATTGCAGGAAATCCCTTGCAAGAAAAATATCTGCCTATTACAGACAGCAATAAAGTAAAAATTTTGCCTTAAGCATATTTCTTCCCAAGGCAGATCAGTAAATATCTGAGCTGCAGAAACATTAAAATACCTGTAACCAGTAAGAATTTACAGTTCTACAAAAACGTTGTCAACAATATGTATAGGTGCTTTAGAGATAAGTAGGTATTTACCAAAGATTTATGGATTATGGTATTCTGTGACATTGTAAAATGTGGGGAATCTGAGTGCACGACTGTTTGACTGGTCAGCAAAAGACTCTTCTTAGACGATTAGGCTGTGCCATACATCATTCCTAAGGTTATTTCCTTGAAAGGTCTTAGAAAAGGTGTTGTATATCACAAATAGCCTGTGACCTCAGGAGTCAGACTGGGAGCACCTCTTAGTCCATTAGCCGTGGACTTTGTTTTTTTCAAAACAAAGTAATTATCTTGAGGTTTGAAATACTTTTTCCAGATTGAAGCCATGACCTCAACATTATGATAACGTTGGTGTTGGTAATCAGCCCTATTTCTGAGATTGATGATTCATCATGCACTCATTATATGTGATTTTTTTGTGCGTCAGTATAACACATTAAAAGCAAATGGAGTTACATATACTCATTTTAAGTGGTTTGAAGGGAAAACCAGCCACATTCATTTACTGCTTTCATGCTGTGTGCTTCTGCTGTTCGCCGACCTTGCTGAAGTCAGGACTTTACCTCTTAATTCCATAGCTATATAACATACAGTGATATTAAATGGGACACATAAGGGACACTGGTCTTGTGGAACCCATGTTAGCTGCTTTTATGTATTGCATTGTCCTGAAAGCACGTTAGTCTCAATGGTCCAAGATTAGAAAGGCCATAAATAGCAGTGGGAATTATATAAAGTACAGTAAGGTAATTGGGACCTGTATCTCTGGAGATAATCTACCCGTTCATTAAGTTCTTCTTTGTTCACCCCCTGCTTCCTCTCCTTTCCCTTTCTCCTTCCCAAAAGACCTGGCCTATTGTACCTGTCATCTTGCAAAGCTTGAATGGCAACTGGGACATGGATCTCCTGGTGGAACCACAACCAGGACAGATGACCTGGGAGTCTTGCCCTGGGTGGGATGATGCGACAGGGAAGATCAAAAGGGAATGGATGAGGAAGTTACTGGAGAGACAGCCGTGTGGAGATTTCAGTGGGATTTCTCTCTTCTTTCCATGGAAAAGGACATCGGGAGCAAAAGAAAAGTCTTTATTGCTGGAAAACATCTGAAAAATGAAGCAGCAGAGAAACCAATTGGCACAGAGGAATTGCAGCAGCCAACGAGAATGGAGGGATTTGCATATCCAGAGTGAAGCTGCTGGGAAAGAGCTGCGAAGGGATTATGCAAATCCCTGATTGGGTGAGCGGTGGCTGATTGCCAGAGCAGGGGGATGCACACACTGCTCTGTACCTGGGCAATGATTATGCAAATTGCACACCCACAGCCGGAGTGCAGGGCAATTGGCTAAATGAGAAAAACTGTGGTTATGCATCAGTAAATGTGCAGTGTTCAGCACTCAGACGATTGCAGCACGCTCGGTACAGAATAAACATGAGCGTACGCCTCGGCCACCCCTCGCACGGCTCCGCAGGGTCCATCTAACCTTGGGCTTGCTGGGGTGGCAACCAAACATCCTTATCAAGTCAAAGGGGATGTTTGGATGCCCATTTCCATTTTATTGTGAGTCTGACATCAAAGGGATAAGAAAATGGAAGCTCGGATGAAAACTTCCCCATGTTGCCTGCGGCTTTCTGATCCCTCGGAAATTCTACTGGTTGTCAAAGCAAGGATGCACCTCAACCCTTAACTTTGCACTATGCATGAGAAGGATCTGTAGGGATGGGAGATGTATTCACTATTTATTCCATGCGTTTTTAGGGGTTCAATGACATCTAGATTTGTAAGAGGACAAAGACGTTGCCCTGACATACTTACAATCAAAGTTTAATATTCAGAAGTTTCTTTTTATTCCTTTTTATTCCAGTGTGTACAATTATATGCCTATATGCGTGCAATCCAGCACCAGTTCTCAAATCCAGCATAATAATATCTCACTATAATTTAATTTTGCTTAGAACACTCTTTAATGTTTTCAGGAGCTTCTCACAAAAGGAATCTCATTCCCATGGACACCTAAGCCTGAAACACCTCTATAATTCTCACTGCAGAATGTTGGAAAGACATGACTCAGAAATCCTGGGAAATACACTAATTATATTGTACAACTAATTGCAGGGTGGCATTACCATGCTGCAGTTTCCATAGCTTACTGGCAGATGGGTCGTTCAGATTCCAAGGTGATGGGTCCGGTTTTAAAAAAACAATATAACCGAGGAATAGCTGGATATATAGGAATAAAAAGAGAAAATTGTTCATCTCGTATTGTGGAGCAACATGAGATCCCACTGAACTCTTTGGCAATGAGTTCAAATATGCAGTGACAGGTATTTGGTCGTACAAATCAGTTCATCAGTACGTAAGGACTATAAGCCAGTTTCCTGGTAAAGCCCATGCCAGTGACGAAAAGAGTGAAAAGACCTCCACGAAGTTTTCTCCACTGATTTTTCTCCCTAATTATTCCCTTGGGTGGGCAGAATCTGCTTCTGTGTGTAACAGGTTATCGGCAATATCGACAAATGTCGTTAGTCCTGGGGGACCAATTAATTTTAACAGAGGGTCCACTGAAAATCAAGGAATGAGGCCAAATATTATTCCAGTGGAAATCAGCAAGCAATTACATCTGGGAAAAAGAAAGGGGAAACATATAAATATATGAGGCAGAAAGGGAAACTCAAGCGTGGTCTGTAGGCAGGATATGGCGCACAAGCCTGGCTGGGGGAAGCCCCAGGTTCATTAGTCCCTCCACTTATAAACCAACCGGCTTATTTTCCTGTGTTTACTCTCAAAATTAGCTGCCCACTGCCAAAAGATGGATTTTTGAAACCCAGGGGCAAGATGTGGGCAGTTATTTCCAGTTGCCACAGGGTGCAGTCAGTGATGCAACACGGGGAGCTGTGGAGAGTAGAAGCTCACAGGAGATGTTTTCTGATTAATGCTCAGCTCTCTTTTTAGTAAGCTAAGAAACCTTTGAAGAATGGTAAATTACAATAATTGGTAACCCCTGGAATATTTCTAGCCAGCTTTTGTGGAGGTGGAGAACAAACACTACTCAAATAACTTGCATCTGGCAAAACAGTTATTCCATAAAGAAGCGAGATTTGAAGAGAAATGGATATGAGTTGCATTTCATTTGTGAATTCACTTTCCAAAGAAGTTGCCACCTCAAATGATATATAAACACATGCACGCATACATAAACATGTATTATCTGTTGATACCAGAGTTGGTTAAAACGTTTTGCTTTTCTGAAAGCCTAAGTGAGATTTCCCACAATGTTTAATTGTTTAACATGTTTACATGTTTAATTAAATAGTTAATTCCCTCCTCTTTTTTTTTTTTTTTCTTTCTTTGCTGATTTCTTTTTCCAGTATTTTTGGTGACAGAGTGAAAAAAAAAAAAGGCCACAGGAACACTGAAAAAAGAAACAGCTAGTAAAAGGGGAGAAAAAAAAATCTTACTGCCAGTTACAAAAAATATATTTTTAATGGAAACCGGGAATATTTTCATAGAAAAAAAATTAAGTGGTGAGAACTTTGTAAAAAAAATACTTCAGATTCAGACAATTCAAAAGCGGAGGTATTTAGAAACACCATGCAGACTAGTCAGTACATGCCTTCTTTACACAATGCTAGATTTGCATAGTGATTTATGCCTTCTGGTCAGGGATCCCAAAACACCTTCTTAATCTGTGCAGTTATGAAACCATTTTCTCCACCTGAAATCTACCCAGGTGCGGGCCGAAATGAATTCTGCAAATCTAACCTCCCACGGCACTGCTACACTATGTCTAAGGACAGAAAGTTGAAGGTAGTTATAAAGACAGGAGAAATTTTTTTAAGATCAATTAATTTTCTGAGGTCAGAATGAGACTGTGACATTGAAACTGGTACCTATCTTCTATAAGAAATACCGAAGGATTTTTATAGGTCTTGCTAACAGGTAAAAATAAATACTGGTCAGGAAAGGGAGTTGTTTTTTAGAACTGTTTAGAACAGGCCTTTGTGCCAGAAAACCCTCTCCAATTTCCTCTTGGTGTTCTTGCACAATGGAGGACAACACAATGATACCAACGGGAAACTCCATCCCTTACGCCCTGTGGAAATGCTGATCTTATTGGCAAAACCACCTCTGGGTTTGACCCACAGCCTGAGGATCCCATGGGATGCACACGGATGCTCAGATTTTCTCTCCTCCACTCTGGCAGTGCCAGTTTCATTCACGTAACTATAGGTAGGATTTGGTCTTGGAGTTTTTTAATCTAACCTCTAAGGAGAGACCAAAGCGAGAAGAACCTGTGCTTTGAAGACACAATTCAGCCCTGCCTAATAGGATTCTGCCATGGGATTTGGTGTGCTCAGCTGGGGAACCTGGGGCACTGAGACACACATAGACTTCATTACTGCTATTGACACTTTTTGTCTTACAGACACGGCTACCTGTTTCACACTTATCACAAATGCGTACCATGGGAAAAAAACCCCACACCATGACATACTCATCAAAATCCAGTTTAAATATACTACTGTCCTTAAAGTACACCATGGTTCTTTTTTAAAATCTGATTGATACTTTTAGTGCTTGTGGACTCAGTCTCCCAATATAGTCCCCTCCAGGTCAGGAAGGGACAAAAAGATGAGGACATCCTAAGAAACCCTGCTGAATTTTCCTGTCCATTGTCCTGCCAGAGCAGGTGATGTCTCAGCAGGCAATATAGTTTCTGGACCAAGGAATGTGAGAACTTTGTAAATGCTTTGTGCATCTGTTAAGTGTTACATTACCTTAATTAAAAAATTAAAATGATTTCTCTCTTCTGCCTGTCACATCGTGACTGTAACTGTGGTGCTGCCCCAAGCAAGTATCTCTCCATCGGCTGGAGCCTCCAGCAGGCTGAGCAGGGAAGGCTCAGCACATTTCTCACAGAACTGTGGATGGTCTTAACTCCCAGCTTGCTGTGGAGTTGCTGCAGGGTTTTGGGGACCAGCGATGGAACTGGGCTGGCCTTACGGATGTGGGGGGCTTTTTCGTAAAAAATGTAATTCTGCAGTCCATAGAAACTGTAATTCTGCAGTCCATAGAAAGGCTAATCTATGGTCATGGGAAGGGAATGACCGACTCCTTACTACATGGAGTGGTGGTGGGCAGTAAGTATTTTTTAAGGGTGTTTCAGTCTAAATAATTTAACCTTGTTATCATGAAAGCCTAACAAGCTTGAGGCAAAAAGCCAGATGTTTCACTTGTTGCAGAACTTGTTTTTTAGCTGGTTTTATATGGAATAGAAGTCTTTTTTTCTTCTTCTTTTTCACAGGCTTGGTCTATACCTGCTGTCCTGCAAAGCTGTGTAAGCAGCAGCTACCAATGAAGTACTGATTCTTGTCAGTTTGTGAAGAACAAAATAGAGAATTTCAACCCTGTTGCAAGAAAGAGGTCATGAAAAGAGGAAAAGCGCAGCAGAACTAAGGTGTGCTCCAGAGCCTTCCCCTCTGGTCAGACTCCAACTCCTGTCCCGCTCGTGTTGGTAATGAATGAAAGTTGTGATGAGTCAAAGCTGCTTTATCAGCTGTGAAATTATTTATACGCTGGAGCATCACAGAGAAGCGCTGCACTGTCTCAGCTGGTGATCTCTGCTCAGCTCCTCGTGGGCAGGTGTCCCAGTCACATAAACCACCACGACAATTGACGTTAATTGGCACCCTTGTTGCGGTCTCAAAGGAGAGGCTAAAGATTTAATGGGCATTGAGAGTGAATTATTCCCATATGCCTCAAGGTGGTCCCTGCAGACCTGTGCCGAGACATACGGGCAGGACAGCGCTAGACGCCTGAACTGCCACCACTTGTGATGGATTTGCTTTTTACTGATATTTTTGAAGAGGACAAAGACAAAAGGGGGAAATGAGAAACCTAGGGCATCAGGGGAAGTAAAAGAACAGCATGCTGTTTCTCAAGGACACCTTGGAACGGAAGCAAATATTTTTTTCCTGGATGAATGTGAGGCAAAATGGGCGAATTTTTCACATACATAAATCAGTGAAAGTCTTGACTTCATGGAGGTAACCACATCATGTAAATGAACAGCTTAACACTAAATATTGCCATTTTTTGAGAGCTGAAAGGTTTCACCAGCTACTTATCAATGTAATACAGATTTTATTATCACCTTAAATGAGCAAGTATTAAATATCTCTATTATTTTTAGATGGAACCTGTTTAAAATCAAAGTAACAAAACATTCCACAGAGCAACAGTTTAGTTCTGAAACTCCCTGGCTCTTTTTGCTTTGCATTTATTATGATTTATCCTAAGTGTGAATAACATGCATTTTTTGTGGGCTGCATGATTTTAGAAATAATAAAAGAATGCTTTGGAAATGTGTCATCTCTTCACAGTTATAACTCAGCAGCTCAGGAGGCAAGATTTCCCAGTGCTAAGTACTCTCTTGTTAGTTATCTATCTTTGTGTCCAAAACAATTTATTTTCAGATTGACTATAAAAGCAAGGCATCACATAATTGTCTGGCTATAAAATATGTAAAGTATTGCACTACTGGGGCTCATTAGCAAAAACATAGATGCTTTTTAGTAATCCATAAGGTGATAGTTGTTAATGAATGCTGCAAATTATTCTACTAACTACCTAAAGATTAATAATAGATATGTCTGCTGCAATAAACAAGTCTCAAATCTCTGGAGAAAACTAGAGAAAGTGGATAATAATTAGAATAAGAGCACAACAGATATTCCTATATCTGCAGTTTTGATCCTCTCAACTAAATGGTGGTTATGGTTTGTGTTATGTCTGCTGTAAACACTTCTTGGAGTAAGCTTCTAGGTTAAGAATAGGGGACACAGCTTGGGTTATGGATAGGAAATGAAAGTGATTTTTAACTTTGACTCATGGGTTTAATGCTGCCCAATTTCAGCAGAGTTAAGCATTTTTACAAAACTTGAAACTTCACAGAAGCTCATTCATCTCTGTGGATGCATCCATTTCAAAGGAACCTGAAAGCAGGCACTGTATTTAGGTGTCTGTATTCTGGATAATTGACAAGGATTCTCATAGTTTTAGTTTAGCCTTTAGCTGATCGCAGTATGTCCAACTCAGCAAAGGAAGTATAGAGGATGAGCAGTGCTTCGAGTTGTAATATGTTAACGGCTTTAGTCATGAGAATAATTAAAAAACGAACAAATAAGTCAGTGGCAAATAGGACTGGACATCTCCAAAGCCCTTAAATCATACCTCCAAAAGTTTATTTCCCTGAGACACACACCATACTGTTGGTTGACCTTTGCTGCTGGCCAGGCTTTGGAGGATGATGTGTCGTGCACCATTCCCACTCACAAAGTTTTCACTAGGGCAGAGATATCCCAGTGTCCATTTTGACTGGGTCTGTGTATCAGTAGAAGAATAAAGGAATCTAGAAGCTCTCACATGGGTCACTAAGACTAGTGCTGGCTGTTGTAGACAACCATGCAATACATGGTCATATGGGCCCAATCCAGACAGATCCACAGAGCATCCACTGCCTGAATCCCTGCCCAGCACAGCCTGGTTCCCAGCATTCTTCAAGGGACTCCAGCAGCTGTAACTTCAGCCTTTTACTATTCTGGGCCCCAGAAAACTTAGCGACATGGTTTAGTGATGATTTTTGTCAGTGTTAGGGCGATGGTTGGACGCGATGACCTGAAAGGTCCCTTCCGACCCAGACAATTCTATGATTCCATGAAAGGCAGCAGGTGAAATCAAGGGCTGCACAAATATCTGAGGTCCCTACAACTGTACTCAGTTATAAGTGCATTCCTGTTCCCATGTCAGGGAAAATGCCCAGATGATACTAAAAACCAAAGCACCGCAGAGAGAGAAAGGCCAGCACACCTCAGTGGTCCCTGACAGTTTTTTTGAATCTAACCAAATGTAACCAAACTGGCTCCTGTAGGGTGCAGCAGGTATGAAGTCATGCTTGTTGCTTAGAAATGCTTTGTTAAAGTGCATCATCACTGACCTAGGCTGGGTCTAAAGCTCATTGAATCCATGGGAACACTCTCAATTGACTCCTTTAAGCTTTGGATCAGTTTTCTCCCCTGACAAATGAAGGCCTGACGATTCTCGAGCCCCTCGCAAAGCCTGCCAAATGGCATGTAATTCTGCCAAAACCTATGGTGATTTCTGGAGAGGAGGAGGTTTCTTCAAAGAGGAATCTCACAGTTTTGTTTTGCCTTCAGATACAAGAAGGTGAATGTTACAAGACTCCTGAGATGCCTTCCACTGCTCCACCTGCACTTCAGCAATGATTAAAAATACTTTGTCAATGGCAACCCGGCACAGCACAATGATCTCAATTTGTAGATAAAATTATTCAAAGACAATGATTCATAACTTGCCTAGTATGCAGAACAAGCAAAAAGGCAATTTAATTTGAACATGTAAGCACACACCAGTCCCTGCACAGTATCCCTCCAAATGGATAAGTTCTCTATTAGTTTCTGCTTATATTAAAAAGAATTCCCAGATGGTCCTGTTTAAACAATGCCTAAATAAATACTTCCCTGATCATTTCATAAGTTGCTATAGCGCCTCAAGAAACTCAATGAACCTGCTCATGGCTGCAAGTTTGGAATTGAATGGTGCAATTGTTATAACACAACGTTGGGCTGGTCTTTCTGCGTTTGGAGCTCCCACTGGTCCAAAAGATATATTGGTTCAAAATATGTGTCTTCCACATTCAGGATTGATTTTTTCAGTGTTTTGTCTGCTTCCTAAAAGGGAGCTGTGGAGTCTGAGGCCCTGATTATTTTTCAGGCAGCTTGACCTCCTGCATGTAGCACTGGGTGCTTCACAGGGACCTACCACTGTCCTGCAGGATCACCTGAGATACATCTTACCCCATCCTCCAAACCTCCCTTTCTCCATAGGTGAAATTAGGGCATGAGATGTAGTTTTCCATTGTAAACCCTGAAGTCTGTAGAAGAGAGGATCTCCACAATGCTAGAAAGCTGCTGTTACACAGAATCCAAACCATGATTACACATCATATAACTCATAATTTGCCTTGGATGGCCAGGTAGAAAACACTGTCAGACCCTTTGGATTTGACCCTGAACTGCTGAAATGACTCAGCATACTAGATATTTCTCAGCACTAGTTAAAAAAAACCAAAACAAAACAGGCTACTTTCTTTTATTAACCCTCATGAAAACTTGATTTCTAAAGGAAACTTCCCTATCCTGACAAGGCTCTAGGGAAGTTCACAGTATGAAATGACATAATAAAATTCAAAGTCAAAAACAAATATGAACATTTACCAGAAGTTCAAAAACATTTAAATTATAAGAATTCAGTGGTTAAAACCATAGGGAGCTTACTGTTCACACACTATTGAAAGTAAAATAAGAAGGGCACTTCTTTATTTAAAAGTGTGAGTACTTGTTATTTTTAAGTAGGATTAAGTATCTGGACTTCCAATTACACAATGGAAAATCCCTTTTTTATTGGTAAGATTTTAATTAAGTACCTTGATTTCTATAAATGGGAGCTTCATTTGACACTTGTGGCCAACTTTGAATAAGTGCTAATAGAAACTGAGCAAATTCTGCTGAACTACGTAAAGCTGAGTGCTGCTCAAAGAGAAGTCTGCCTCCAATTTCAATTCCTTTAGTGAAAATCTGAAATAAGCACATTGAAGTCAATGTTGCACTGGTAGAAATCAGAGCACAAATTGAGCCATGCCTAGGCGTGCATTAGTTTGTGCACAGTATTGAGATATTGTATTGGTGGATACTATGGAAATGTACATAAAAATGGAAACATTTTTAAAGCCCTGTTCCATACAGATGACTTATAAAGAAGTGAAGAGGTGAAAGCCTTTCCTCCTGTGCAGTTTTTTAGCCATGTGTCTTGCTTTCTGGCAAGAAAGCCTATTGGGGAAAATAAATACATTGCCACTTGCACAGGAACCAGTGGGAAAAAAGAAATCGTCTTGCATATCTACCTTCAGAGATGGTTTATTGCCTTAGATCTGCAGGCCCCAATACTTCTTTTCTTAGCTCTGTGTTTTAAACATAAGTAAAGTAAAAGCAACTTCTCTGAAGTAAAAGTAATAAGCATAGGTACATATGTTGATACTTCTATTTTGTTAAACTATCCTGACGATATAACCTAATGGGAGATTTTCACTGTGTCTTCATTAGAGAAAAATGTGTAAAGTAGATGTTTAGAGAACACTGACTCTTATGCATCTAGCAATGGATGACATATACCTCTGGGATAGATGGCTTTCCATATTTTTATATTGTACATTATAACAGAAAGACATAACTAAAGGATTTAATAAATCCTGAAGCTTTTTTTTTATTTATAATTTTTAAATTACATTAAGGGATACTTCACAGTATGAAGAGTTTTCACTTTTCAGTCAGCTACTGAGGAGCATAACTAATATATCACAAAAAGGAAAACTACAGAGGGTCATATGAGGATGTGTTGTTTATTAATACAAAATTTTGTTTCTTTGTTGCTTGTTTCTCCTCTGAGTTTGATGGAACATGCACATACATAGGGTAAAGTTCCTCTCACCTAGTTTTAGCTGCTTGAAATATGGACATCTTCACCTGAGCTATTTGTCTGGATGGAGCCTGGATCCTACCCGACTATGGCAGTCGACAGTGAAGAGTAAGGTGCAATCCATCTGACTGTTTTAGATTTCTTTGATAGGATGAATTGCTCTTGCGGTGCCTGTTTTTTCTCCCTAGTTATAAAGAAAAGTTAGACAATTCACTTGAATCTGGATGTCTACTTTTAACTACCTAGTTTATATGATTTCTTGGCTTATTTGCAAATATGCTCTAGTTCATATTAATTACTACTTTACTTTCAAGAAGTCCCATGGACTTTAATGGGAGGAATTGTTCAACTTAATTTAAAGCCTAATGTATGCCTTTGTAATAATTTATATTTTCCCAGTACTTAGATTGCATTCCCATATGCCACTTTCATCCTTTTTCATCCCTCCCCCACCATACACATCCTGTGTATTCTCCATCCATCCTACTATGTTTTGTAGCAGCATCCCTTCCCTCCCAGATGGCTCTTCATCATGTACACAGCTTTAATGAACTATATCCTAAGGTGGTTTGGAGGAAGATTTCCCATGAGGCTCTGAAAAAAAGTAAGAGATAAGAAAAGTTCTTTTAGAAACTGGTAGCTCACAAATTTCACTGGGAATGAGTGCTATTTTATCACAACTAAAATTGCAGTGGGGATCCTCAGAAATAAGTTATTTACTGTTGCAATAATTGTAAAATGTTGTTGATAGTTCCAAATAATACATTGAGGGAAAAGTGCAAACGATAATGAAAGCAGGTCGCTCATATAAGGGTACTGTATGCACTACCTGCTGAACACTATATGTTTGATGAAGCAAGCAAGTGACATCATGTTATTTACAATAAATAACTTATTAAGTGAGATTTGGCTATTTCCTGCTTTTTGTCTGTCTCTTGGCAGACCTAAAAAATATTCCCATTTCTTTCGTAAGAACTTTTGTGTTGCTTTCCTTTTTTGGTGAAAAGATTTCACTGAAATGGTTTGATAAGCAATGTCTGAGGTATGTCATTAGTTGTGATTAGTTACTTGTATCATACAGCATGGTTTTTAATACACGAGTGAATAAATTTTGCTCTTGGGATCAGGAGGAGAAACTCTATGGGGACTGAGATCTCATTGTTAGATGGGAAACAAATGAGATGGAGTGGGATCATTTTAGGAAATTGTGTGCCAACCAATCTTTTATCTAATGAGTATTTCTAGTGATACTTAGTTGCACAGATTAATTTCATTTTTTCCTGTGACCTTTACACAAAATAGCTGGGTGCATGCGATTTGTGGACAGGGAAAGATGGAAAATATTCTCTCTAGTGTTCAGGGAGAAGAAGTTTTCTAAAGTCCTGGTGCACTGGAGGTACAGAGGGAGTGAGGGAAGCATGGCACAGAGATGCATGGGATTGCCTGCTTGGGATTTATACATAATGAAGTTGACTAATCAGTGCAAATTGAACTGAAAATCCACAGACTATGAGATGCTAGTGTTGCCTGTAGCACTCCTGAACCTGTCCTAATCAAAAGTCAGACTGAGGGAAGATAAAACAGATTTGCACTAAAATGAAAGACAAAAGCCCACTCTTTCTAAGCAGTAACCCATCTTGATGAAACCAGAGAGATCACAGGAACGAGCATGTGTGCTAGGGCGAGCTCACTACAGCAAGCTAAATGGAGTGTGGTTGTCTCCAATGGTCATTATAGCTTTTCTTTGCATATTAGCCTTCATATCTATCACACATGCATTTAGAGCTTTGGACAGGTATTGACAAAAATCTGAATATATTGCACCTCTGCTGCCTAATTACAGTGGTGACAGCAGAAGACAAAGGATATACATGAGATCCGAGCAAGGTGTTAAATCATAATAACATGTGTTCACACCATGCCCCATTCCTATATATGGAATGAAAAAATCCCACTAATTAAGGTTACTTTGTTAGACTGATAGGTAATTACTAGAGCAAAACTTGTAACCTCCTGGCCCTTAGCAGCAAAAGGTCAAAAATAATGGTGTAGTCCTTTATAAATCTATGAGGAACGGCCAAGGAATACCAAGTACCTTAACACAGAGGAATTTTAAGTTTCTATACACACTCTTTAATGCTTCTTAAAGAGCGCTGCTTAGATTCATATTTCTTTCAGCTTACAGGACATCCTGAATTTAATCTCCCTCTAGCCACTAGTCTACAATGATTTCAGCTGTGGGTCACAAAAGTTAAACCTGATAACCACTCCATTGCAGCCTTTCTGCTTTAGAGGTCAATGAAAAGTTTCTCAGGAGGCATCATTCAAAAATAATATCTACTTTTACATGAGAGATTTAAGTTAGAGTTTGATTTCCTCTGTCCTTTGACTTAGAGACTTTTCTTTGATTAAAATGAAGAGTACTAAATGCTGAAAACCCACTGGAGAGCACATCTCTCTTAAAGAGCCACCATCACCGAGGAGCTCGTGTCTACAATATGAACCAGGATTTTGTTGGTCCAACAAGAAATAAACATTGCAGACAACTGCTAGGAAAAACTGGTGACATTAGGGGGCCTATTAACACTCCATCAAATTAACAATATATTTCTAATTCCCTTGAGTGTCATACGTGTTTTTCTTATAATATTGGCTGATTCTCTCCTGCATTAATGAGGTGGACTGCTGCCAAAAATATGCAAATGGAAATCCAGCGGACCTGCTTTTGTAAATTCAGATATCTAGGAATTCACACTTAAATGAGAGTTGAAAAACCCCCAACCCAAACCAAACAGTCATTTGGTAGCAAATTCTGTGCTGTTAGATTGCTTGCACCACTGCTGGAAAACATCAATATGTAAATACCTTGAACTCTAAACTCCTGAAGTCTGTATTATCTGAGTTTTTACAGTGGAGGTGTCAGGTCCCCTTTAGACTCTCTCCCACATTTAAATATAGATCTGCAATCAAATTATAGAGCTTTCCCTAGGAAACAGCAAGTCAAGTAGTTCCCAGATAATGTAGACAAACAATTCACATTTCCTTGGCTCTTCCACTCTTTCTGAATCTGAAAATTATTTCTGAAGCCGAAACCCGTGCCTTAAAGCAGAAGAGAAGCACACGCATCTCTACACACGTACAAAACCCGTATTTAATATAGTAACAGATTGTAATTCTCCTTAGTAACAAAACAAAGCAACAATAATGCTACACAAAGCACTGGCAAACACCACACAAACCTGCTCAGTGGCCCCTACTAAATCTGGGGTTAGGCATTATGACACAGGGTATTGGAAACAACCCCATCCCCGCCTCTCCACAGCCCCTTTTCCATATGTTCCTTATTTCTGGTTACCTTCCAGCCGCCAGATGTTCTTTCCCACTACCACCATCCTGGACCTGCAGACCCTTTTTCTGGGCAGAAATAATAGCATGCAGATTTCAGGAATATTTGCCTTTATTTGATGCTATTCTTGTCCCACCCTTGCCATGGCTTCAATCTCTCTGCAAATTACATGGTAGATGATCTTCATTTGGAAGTGGCTATACTGGACATATATTCATAGATTTTAAGGCCAGCAGGGACCAATATCCCTTTTTACTCTGGATTTCTGCGTGAGAATGTTGTAGATTTTAGCCAGTGATGCTGGTGTTGAGTCCAACAGGCAAGAACGTTTCTTCTAGCCCTGTACTCCTGATTGCACACAGGTTAATGGACAAACTGGTTCAAACGGATCAGGTCTAAAACTTAGCCCTTCTTCCACTAGAATCTCAGATATTTTATTAGATGTGAGCAGAAAGGGCCCCTGCCCAGCTCACTCCCTATGGCTCCAAACAGATACAGATCCCCAGCTTTTTCCTGTTACTCCCAACAGCTACCTTACTATTCTTAACATATGAAAAGAAGGGAGAAATTTTCAGATAATAAAGCAATTCTCAGTCTCTCCAGTTAGATAAAAAAAGGCTCCAGTTTCTGGAGACTATCATTTACTTTCTTCTGGTCTTATGCAGTAGGATCCAAATCATGCTCATTTTTAATGAAAGGTTAATGTAAATCATATGAAAAGTCATGCAGTGTTTCCCTGAAGTGTACATGCTAAATTGCCATTCAGGAATTCATACCTTTCAGCAGAAAAAAAAAAAAAAAAAAGAAGTTTCATTCCTATTTGAGACAAGTGGTTGTGATATAAATCCAAACCAACAAATATAAAATAAAAAGATGGAAGAGGCAAAGTTATATTTTTATCCCATTTAGGTACTCAAGCTACAGCTAAATTTGTAATAGTGTTTACAAAAGCATGTAAGTGATAATCTATGACTTTAGGAAAGAAAAGGCTTTAAAAATTGTCTCATAGTGTAGATGGTGGTTCTCCTTTAAAAAGATTGCAAGCCTTGTTCAAGTGCTCACTCTGTTCTGCATTTCTGAAGACTCCAAAACCCAACCACAGGAACAGTTTTATCAAGGCTTGTGTAATTTCACGTTTTCAGTAAACAGATATATGAGGCCCAGCTGGGTCTGGGCTATATCTTTACTAGATTTTTTTTTTTCTTTTTGGTATAGAATGCAAACTCCACAACAAAAGTAAGAAATGCTGTTTGAGGAATGAAAATCTAGCAAGTGAAATAGCTAGTTAGATGAGATGCAGTTTAGGTCAGTTGAATGTTGATTGCACAACTGTAGATTGTAAAATCAAATTGACTTATTGCACAATACCTGATTTCAGTGGCTTCACACTATGGATGCATTTACTGACAGTGCATTTTGTATTCAATAACACTGAGAAAACCTTTTATGTTTGTCACATGCCTGGTCATAAGCCAGCCCTGACCTCGTCCTACATTAACTCATCAGAAATCCACAAAGCAGCAAAGCACAACTGCTGGGGCAGAATCTCACAGAGGAGTTGAGCTCTATCAAAAAGCAAAATTTAGACCATGTGTTTCCTGTATGACATGAATCTGGTAATTACCTTTCTTGCTGCTTTGGGTGAGATTCTGATATCCATTAGATCGTTTTTCTGGGTGTTATTTTAGTCGCCTTCCCTTTGTGACTAGAAATCTTTTTTTTTCTTTTTGATTGCATTAAGCTACACTTTAAATGACCTCCCTACCTGTCTTGACTACTGTAGCCACAGAGGACTTGCAAACAGGTACCCAGAGCTCTTCAGCCCTTTAAATGTATTCTGTAATGAACCTTAAGCCGTGACACTTGCAGATATTTTTTTAAACCTTTTTAGATCATCATCACTAGCTTCTGAAGGCATTTAGTCTGAAATAAGAGCTTTTCCTTCCTGACTCATGTCCTTGTGTTCTGCCCACTGGATACCCCAGAAGGAGTGTAATGGCCATGTGTGCCTGAAGGTGATGAAACCCACTGTAATGGCTTTCGAATGATGATTAAAATGTTCAAACCACCAGAAGATCTCTTCTGGCTCTTGAGGAGGGACAATTACAGACCCACAAGCAGCTGAAGTGAAACCAAAAGGGAATAGAGAAAATGACTTGCAAAAAAATGTTTTTCTGCTGTGCAAATACCCATTTCCCCACTCGGTTTGCTTGAGTCTGCCTGGCCCCCTGTGTGAGGGCCTCTGCTTGCCAGAGAAGCTGATACCTGAGCTTTTCCTCCAAGGGAGCACAGCAGAGGCCCCTAAAAGCTCTTCCTGAGGGGCACAATAGTGGGCTACATGAAGCCAGGTGCTTCCTTGCCCTTCCTTCATCATCTCATAGCTGTTGGGGGATTTCGGGAAGTGGAGGCAGAAGAGAAAACATAATGTTATATCTTTGAAAGAATTCACTCTCTGAGTCTTCTCTTTTGCTGTGCATCCAGTGCCTTGGCCATATTGCGCATGTTTAACTGTTGTATTGGCCCATAATGGCATGAAAAAAAAGGTTATAAAATGGTATCTGCTTACAATCTGGGGACACAAACAACACATGCTTGTAGAGAAAACAGTATGTTTCCTATAGATGTCAAGTCTGTTCCCACCTGCAGAGTGCTGCATAGCTGCTGATCTCCAGAGCTTTCAGGCGTTATAGTGCAGTGCCAGCATAATAGGGTAAGAGATGATACACAGGAATAGACTGATTTTGACCAAAGGATCATCGGCAGTTGTGGTGCTTGGCACTGAGGTCCTTCAGGAATGAGTAGTTGTTGGAGAGCGAGAAGTTCGACTGAACTGTGAGGAAAGGAGTGAGTGCGGTGATGGAGAAAATGAGACCATGGATCTTTGAGGGACTGTGGAGAAGTTTGGGTGGAGTGGTGATGCCACTTCTCACAGACAGAGAGAGATGTCTCATTTTCACACTCACAAGGGAGGAATCTGGAAAGAAGGTTTTCGCATGCATGTGCATACGTATGCTTGTCATAAGTGTCACATAATTTCCCAATAGTCATATCACTTCAGTAACTAACCCCAAACACAGAGAAGACCTAAACTGAGAGCGAGAATTCTTGTAAATCTACTTTTTTCCTCCCTTTATGTGACTTTGGGGACCAGATCCTGGCTCACAGCTTCTCAGTATGTTCAGGGCGTTACCTGGCTCCTGGAGCAGCAGCAGTTTCAGGACCATCTTGAAATTCTATTTGCCCCCTAAGGACTGTGGAAAATAGAGAACGCAAATAGTACAAGCCATGTTATCCACAGCCCCGGTGTTCTTCCCTGTCCTCTAGTTTGCCCAGCAAAGGAGCAGGGACACTACTGAACTCATTAAGGAATCCCAAAGAACTTAAAAGATCGTCGCACAAGATGGCCTTGTGGTCATTTCAGTTTTTGAGTCTCTTGGATGCTGCCGGCCTTATGCAAAGAGGCGGCACTGAAACAGATTATACTATAATTATATAATATCATCTTAAGAATACCTGTGTAACTACACAAATATACCAGGTTAAAACACAAGATTACATTAAGAATTCAATATTGGAAATAAAACAAAAATGAGCATATCTTGAATTAACACAGCGGTATCAGGATCTGATATTGTGCCTTTGTTTAATGCTGTAAATTAAACAGGAAATGTAGTTTAATTTTGTATATGCTTGTAAATAAACAATATGTTGTAGATTTCATCATGCTCATTTTATGGAAAATTACTCCACTTATTGTTCTGACTTTTTTTCTTTTTGTTACAAGAGCTTATGATACCAAATCTTCTGTTTATCTGAGCGATTTTTTTTCTGAATGTAAAAAAAAATATGTATTGTGCAGCCTAACATCCATATCTCTGATTCTGTGAGCATCCCTTTTGTTTGCTGCACACAACATGGTTGTAACAAAGACATTTATGCTTTTGGAATCTGAAGCATGAAGTCGTTCTAAATCTGTGCCCACAGGTAACAATTACTTCACTCATTAATAGATCTCCCTAGTCTCTCATAAAACAACTTTGAAAAGGTCTCTTGGGACAGAGTTGGGAAGTGCGTTTTATGATCATTAATACGGTACTACCTTGGAAATACCTAGTTTAGCTGTTTTAGCCCCAAAGCTAAATTATTTGCACAAACCCAGCAGGTTGCAATGACAGGGAGTGGACTAACGCCAGCCCCAGTGGGCCCTCTTTATGCACCGGAGGGCTGAACCACATTTTATTCTTTGGCATCAGCAAGTCATAACTACGAGAAAGGGACATAGCAAGGCTAGAAATGAATAATTTATGTAGGGCATTCAACAGGATATGACAAATAAGAGCTCAAAATGTAAAACCTTGTGGCAATTTTGTGTGTGCATGTATTCAGGAAATTTGCAAATTATCGTTTTAGCTAAAAACAATCATTAAGACAATTTATTAATAACCGTTCAGCATATTCAAGGCTGGCAGTCAAACGCAGCAGTAGCGTAAGGAGTCAGATCTTCACCGAGGTACATACAGCTTGGCATACTTTCACGAGTGAAGAATTTTGGTCTCTGGATCTGTCATACTAGAGTTAAGTACTCTTTCAATAAATAATTGATAAATTTGTATAGAGATCTTTGGGTTGCTAAAGACAATGCTGCAGAATGAAAAATGCCCTGCAGGAAGATCTAGATGACTAACCAAACTATAAGACCACTTCACACAGTATTCAGTTTATAAAAAATGCAGGAGTGTTGATCAGTCTGCAATGGGTTATGATAAAAGCATTAAACGCAAATATCTAAGGTCTGTAAAACAGGAGCCTGTCCTTTGGATCCCATGGGTACCAAAGTTTACCACAAACCAGTTCAAACTTACCGTTCTTCCCTATGAAAAAAACCCATGGATATTCTCAAAATGTTGCTGAAAGGGTGTTTCTTACATAACCTAGGGTGCTGTGGAAAGTTAACTGTCCTTTCAAAGTAGAGAGAAGAAAAATACTGGTTGCACTGACTGGGTTTTTCTCAAGGTGCCCAGAGTTTTGCTGGGACTTGGCCATGAAAATTCCTGAGGAAACATATGTCATCAAGGAATGTGAGGGAAAATTCAAGATAAAGAAGGTAGCTGTCTGCTCCTGAGGACAAGAAGGGCTGGCTTGCCCCAAAGTGTTTGCACCACGTGTCAAAGTTGTGTACCTCAGGTACTGTGCTTACTTGGTATATCAAGAAGATCTGTCACTGTGTTAAATCATCACTCAGAGATGCCACTCAGGCTGTTTTTTAGGAAAACAAACTTCATTTTAGACACCTCAATCAATTTCCCTGTTGTGGCTTTTCCCCTTCAGGCCAAAGCATCCCAATTTCAGTGCTAATTATTCCTATTACAAAAGTCCCTCAGGTCCTGCTCAGACTGCTGTGCTTGGGGGTGTGCTAAAGCAGAACTGGAAACGCTCCCAGTACCAAAGAATTTACAATTAATTTAAGGCAGGATGCAACAAGTGGGTATGTGAGACAGTAATTAAGGTGAGGGGATTGGAAAGGAAACCAGTAATAGCAACATGTGGTCACATTGATTAGCTCCACGCAGCCTGGTGGTTTAGTCAGCTGCATGATTTTTTTTTTAATGTTGAGATAGAAACAAATAAAATATAGACAATCATGATTTAGAGTTTATACTGTCACTTCCTTTAAAAAAATTTGAAAGGTGTGGCTTGCAAAACTCATCAATTATATTTATCAAAACGTCAGGTGAATTCTTCCTCTTAGGCAGACAGGAAAGCTCAAAGGACTCTGGTACCATCTGATAAACTGTCAGTAGGGCAGCACTGTTCAGGTTAATAAGATACTTTTTGTTGACAGCTTTGTTAGATATTCGTTTCCCAAAGAGGCTTGGGTAAAAGTCTGGACCCACGAAAATACAGCCTAGAAGGACAAAAGTCTTAAAACCATAAAAGCTTAGTGAGGAACATTAGTATAAATCACACTGTTGTGACCCTATCCAAAATTAAGTGTTTGATTTTCTCCTGCTGGCACTGGGGCCAAAACTTTTACTGACTTGCATAGTGTAGGACCAAGATCTCTGTCTGCGCAAGTGATGTCACACAAATATCCTTCCTCAGTGGTAATTTAAGTCACGTCAGGCAAGGAATAGACCTTTGGCCAATGTAAACTGGCATGGAGCTAGGATAGTTGAGACCATCTGCAGATTTGTCAAGGGAGAAATTTGCTTACTGATTTCATGGGAATTAGAATGGACAATACCACAGAGAGAGAAAATGAAGGGTGGTGAAGGCACGTGTTTGCAATATCCCAGCTGCAGGGGAAACAACACGTTAGTTTTTCATTATCAGAGAGAAGGTGTCATCCTGTGGTCATCACGATAGGTTATTTGGACATGAGATGGAAAAGTGAAACAAGCCCTGAGACAATATGGTCCCATGGAACCTACTAAAACTAGGAAAAGTGATCTGCAAGAAACTGGAAGGTGAAAACCCTATTTATGACTGCCATCCACTATAATTTAATGTAGCAAATAACAAATACTCGGACTGAATATATAAGAGTAGAAACAGTGCAGGTATTAATATATCTGGTCTTCCCACAGATTGGCAAGCAGCCTAAATCCACTGCTACCTGAAATTATGCCAACCTGTTCAGCACATCTGAATTTAAAACTAATCTCTTATTTACAATCAAAGCATCTACAAAGCTGGCGCTTGTAATGGGTTTTATTATACTGCATTAAAGATTGTCATTGAAATTTGCATTTCCAATGGCCAATTAGTATATTTATTTATTAGAATTTAGTCAGGCTATTTGTAGTAAATCAAATGTAGTGCATAAGAACATAAATAGGATTATTAGCTACATTCCTCTTTTTCCTCTTTTATGGGCTTCATTATTTTTGCACAAATGCCAGGTTTTTTTTCTGTGAAAAATTAAGTTTGCATGAAAACTTGCCCACTCTCAAAAGCTGTGATGACATTCAGTGTGATTGCAAGTTATACCACATTAAAAAAGACGTTTCTCTGAGAGCAGTGGTTAAAACCCAGACGCCTACGTTTATTTACATTTGCAATGCTTGTGCCATGTGTATAGTGATACAGTGGACTGCTAACTTTTGGAATGAAAATGTGTCTGTGTTAAATGTCACAGGAAATTGTAGCACTGGTTAATAAGTAAAGAATACATAATTAGAAAAAAAGTTGCTCCTTGTAAAACTGCTGTGCGTGTTTAAATTCTCATTCATTTTTTCAAGAATGAGCAGATTAAAATAAATAGATGGATCACGTAATGAAATTTGCTCTCCCCTTTAACGTGAGTGTTCAGGTTTCAGGATAACGTTGTTCCTTAGCAATTTATTTAAAACAGGAGACAGAATATTTCAATTATTACCTGGTTTATTAAGCTTGCAAATAAGAAGAAAAAATTCTGTGCTCTGTTTTGCCTCAAAATTACAGTTAATCTGAATTAAATGACAGCCTAAGTGACTAGAGAGTAGAAGTTTTTAATTAAAGCTTTGGAAAGTATTTCTTCATATTTTCATTGGTGACAAGTCTGCAAACAACAAAAATTGGGGTAACAAATGAAAGGGAGGAGAATCATGAGATCCCACTCCAGACTGGAAAATTCTTGACTTTTAGGATTTCCGTTTCACCTTCCAGTGTCTCTTGCCTCTTGCAGCGTCTCCTTCCCTTGAGCTTTAGAAATGAAGCATTTGGCATGCTTTTCAAACATGAACAAAACGTAACAATATGTAGAGATGAGACTAACTAGATCTTTTTCTCGGGTGGATATACTAAGGTCAATGTCTTAATCTCCAAAAGCTAGAAAAACCAGTGTTATCATGGAAACTTTGTGAGCCTTGTTGCTGATCAGAAACCCTTCTCTTAATACAGCCTTCAAAACATGTGGACCTATTCCAGGAAAAGTTCTACATCTGACAAAAAGTTTTTTTAATTTTTAGTGTTTTGTCATTCCTTAGGCATATGGAAGCTGGAGAAATATTATTTACATAAATCGATTTGTGGTATACTTGTAATGAACTATTTTAACTAGAAATAGTTAAGCTGGTTGTTAAAAGAAAAGAGAAACTGATACACTCCTGCGTATCTATAATTTGAGATGGTTGAGATTGCTTTTTGGCAGAGAGAAAGTGAAGGCTTGATAGGATGGATGGCACTTTTAAACAGAGATCTCTTTTTACATCTATTTTATAATGACAGTATATTTTCACTACCATTAAACTGAAATCAAAATTCACAAAAGTCTACAGCTGGGAACGGCATCAAGAATATAATGTACCCTCTGCAGATCAGGGTCCTCTTCTCTTTATACTGTAATCAGGAAAGAGGGTCTTGCTTGAATTCAAGCATCAGGTCACCTTTGCTGGGTAATTCAAATAGTTTGTTGTTTCTCCATAGCGGCCAGGTTGAAACCAGAGCAGCACTGCCATTTCTTATCTAATCACTCTCTTCACTCACTTCAAGGAAGTATTAGAGAAAATTACATTTGACCACTAAGAAGTGCTCCTCTGTTTCACTCTATATATCACTATGAGCCAAAAAATGATGGACAACTCTTATTTACATTGAAAACTGACTTTTTAAAATGAGATCTCGGTTGTAGCATGCATATTCAAAACCATTTACTTGCAAACATAAGCTGAACTCATTTAGTCATGAAAACAACCAGAAAAAAAAAAATCCAGCAAAGCTATGCTCAGATTTCAAGATGGAGTTCAAATGGATCATCATGAAATAAATTTTTGGAGTTCAAAGCACTAAGCAAGTACTTTGCTCCTGACAACCCCTACTCACATGTTTGCCAATTGTTTTGTTGCATGGGTCTGAAAGTAGACGTGACTCTACTGGTAAAGCTCTGATAAAATCATCCTGAATGCTTTCCATGTTGGCTGCCAGAGCTTCCAAGTGACTACTGTGGTGTTTCCAGTGGTCATTATGAGCTGCTTTGGAGAAGTGTCCTATCAAGTAAGCAAAGTTCCTGTCATTGGATGTGCACCATCTGTGTAAACCTTGATGCAATTTCCACACTTCACATAATTTCCTTGTAACTTCAAGTGCACTGACATGCCCTGACCACTGCCAGCTTGGTAAGCAGTGACAAAGTGAAGGACCTTCCAGCACTTTGAAATTCTTATCCCACGTACAGGCAAGTTGGTGGCAGCAACAGCGATGGTACTTGTCTCACTGCAAGGTAGAGGCTTGTTTTCAACATCTTGATCTATTTTCTGAACCCAGTGAGAGTGGCATTGTCCGAGGGAGGTATTAAATCAGGTTTCTTGTCTGACTCTCCATTCAGTTTTGCTGACAGCCTGTTTTTCCTTGCAGGTACAAACAAGTCTTCTGTGACAAAGCAAAGTTTTCTGGCTTCAGCAATATGGTAACTCGAATGAGAAGACGCTTTAAAGATTACAGCATTCACTTAAGTGGCTGTCAAATAGATACTTTTCTTATTCATTGTCAGCTCACTGACTTAATGCTCTTTTCTCTTTGAAATGATTCAACCTAGTAAAGATGATCATCAGATTATACGAAGACTTTGTAACACGAGGCACAAAATCGTTAGCAACTTAATCTGCTTTAATTTCACCTGAACTTGGGCTGTACCTACCCTGTCCCTTTTCCGGGTCTGCTACAGGTTTGCTCTTAGGTTCCTTCTGGGAGAATCAGTCACACATCACCTGCCTCTCTATATTCAGTATGTGTTGGCAATTTATCATTGTTGAATGACACTAAAGCATTTTGTCGCCTTGCAATTGTGTTTGAGCTCAGGCTTCACACTTTCCCTCCAAAGTTACAGACCCATTGCCACACCTGAAGCGGCAGCCAGTCTGGAAGAGGAAATACGTGACTGGTGGGAAACTGGTAATACTATTGTAAAATGTTATTACACAATGGCCAATACAACATCGGTGCAGAGGGATTATCCTGTTCTTCCCCATGCCACATCGGTGCCAGCCTGAAAACAGTGAGAATGGCTGGAATTAATAAAATGAATTGTTATAAGCACCCAGATGCTCCATATGCATCTGAGGGGAAGAGAGGACAGCAACAGAAGCAGGAAGCTGCTAATGCACTCGCATCTGTCCTCCCCACGCAGCTGAGAACTTGATTCGGCTTTGGGAAATATGGAAATTTTCAGGCAAAAACTTCCGAGTAGCTTAGGAGCTCACCAGTGCCATAGGATTTCTCTAGATATGGGGTCTTTCGGTCCCTTCCAAACTGAGCTGTCTCCATTCCCAACCCCCTCAGCAGTAATCCCTTTGACTCTTAGGGACCACAGATGAAAAGCCATGGAGCACAGATCACTGTTATTCATGTGGAATCACTGTGGTTTTAGGTAGATCCCTTTGGATCTAATTTTGAGGCTTTCTTGGTTAGCAGGGCTGAAGGAGCTTGTGGTGTGAAGAATGAAAAAATGATAGAGGACAACTCTGCTGGTACTGACCCACCAATCCCTCTCATGCTTCCCCCTCTAGACCATGCTCCATTCCTCCCTGCGTTTTCCTGACAGATCCTCCATTAGCAGGGAGCTGGTGGAGACGTCACTGGAGATTTCCCTGGTGGTGAGCACAGGAATACTTACATGCATCCTGTGTGGTTGCTTCCCATACTGCATTCACACAGTATTAAATCTGCTTCTGGGCTTTCTGTGGGCAAGGCACTCATCCAGAGATTTCATTTCCACTGACCGGTCATTGAGTATTATTGACGGAGCAGAAAGAAGACACTGACTGGCTTTAGCTACTTTACAATTTTTCCTGTCCCTTGCCTGGAACCACCTTCTTGTTCCTGGGTATGTTTTCCTTTTTTACCTTCAGAGCTTTGCCTCATACATTTCTGGTCAGGGTAGTATCAATTTAGAAAGAAGCTAAGGTTTTACACATTTAAGGAGTTTGGGGTAAAAGGGTGCATTAGTGAGGAGAAAGGTAACTTCTGAAATGGGGTGCTTTAGGGCTTGGGGACAGAACTCAAAAACATTGGATTTGGGGTTATGAGAAGTTTGGGGATCTCAGTGGTGGGTCAGGCTGTTGGGGAGCCAGAGGAGGCTGCGGATGTGAGGGACTCAGGGGCAGCAGAAATTGTGTTTGCCTCTGACATCCTCCCCTTTGGGGATTTTTAACTCAGACTCCAGGTCCAGAACACACATACACACACAGACATGCACACACAACTGCTCTTCATTTTCTTTGCTGCTGTCAGGATCATGGTTCTATCCCTAATTACTTCTTGGCCAACTTGTAACATTGTTCTCATCCCTAAAGATACAGCAAAGTTTCCCCTTATTTCAGTCCATCTGTCAATGAACATTTGCATTCATTTAACACCCTGGTGTATCCGATTTGAACAGGAATGTTGGCCCAAAGGTGGGAGAGAGTTAGTTTTGCCAGAAACTATCTCACTTTAGTTCATGTTAGCAAGATCCCATAAGAGCTTTTTTTAAGTGGCAGCTATTTATCCACCAGTAATTTCATAAAATTCAAAAGAACTGTATTAAAACCAGATAATTTTCCAGTTCAGGGTAGGTCCTTCAGATGGAGTTGTCAATTTTACTGTAGACAGACGCCAGTTGAAAACTAAAGGAAACAGACACGATTCTCAAATTCTTCTATACCTCCCTTCAGGCAGTTAAGCACATTCCTTGCGGAAGCTACTCTGTTGCAAAAAAAGAGGGAGAAGAGGCACTTATTTTTTTCAACGTCATTTAAAAAATACTATGAGTACTATTTTATACTCCTATATAAAGCAAAACCACGTAGAGTACTTATGTGGAATATTAAGACAAAACTGTAGTTTTGTAGTACTGTAGTTCTACCAAAACTGTAGTACTGTAGATTTTGAAGTCTAAGCTGAAGTTTATTCAGTGCATGAACTTTTTTATATCCTACATACAGGTATTATTGCTGAACAAATACAAATCTGCAGAGGCTAAGTAGTCATAGGTATAACTTCATTATCTTTCTTCCCCTTTTTTGTCTAGTTCCTGTTATATGATTGTTAAAGAGAATACATGTGATTATGTGTCTCAACATATTTTAGGCGCTATAGAGGTTTCCAGAGTTATAAACAATGATTTTACATGAACATATGCTTCCTCAAGTGGAGTTAAAAACCCCTGGAGTTTCTTTATAACATAGAGTCCATCATCTGAAATATTATATGCAAAGAAGCAACTATCTATCTTCTTTTGAAGCAAATGTAACTTCAGAGCTTGGGACCCTCATTTTTAACCTCTCTAATTCTAAACAATAGGTGTGGACTACAACAGTCTAATTTAAAATTTTTGGTCAGTTATTTAAAATTTAACAAAAACTATTGCTACCTCCTTATTTCCCTTTATGCTAAGAACGGGCTTTAAGCTACACCTTATATTCAAACACACTGGAAATGCGGAGATGCTTATTTTTCATTGGGATCTATACCTTAAGTCTGATGCCACCTCTGCTAATACTTTTATAAAATATTATTACAGAAGTTCTGGAATTTTTTTTTTCTTGTTAACACTGTTGTTATGCCTGCAAACCAAATAAAAATCATGTTAGGTCTTATTCAAAGACAGAGGAGCAGACAATTCAGCTCCAAAGAATTTACAAATAAATTAAGTTCAAGGTATAATCAAGAAAACTAGGTTCTCTGTATTAGCATTTACAAATGATTGTATGAAATTACGTTGACCAAGTTTCTATATTTTGTAAAATTTTGCTGGTTCACCATCAAATTGCATGTATACAACTGCTGATTTATTCCATTTCAAAGCAGGTTATTTACCAGTTTTTCCTGATATGAGGTAGCTTTAATAGTCCATAAATCTCCAACTTTCCTGGCTTTTTATGAAGAGCAGACATCACACAGTGACTTTCTAGGCTTCATAAACGGTTGCTGCATTTTTAAAGCCTTGTTGATTTGTAGGGGATCTTCACTGTCACATTCTTCTAATCATAGAACTCCAGTTAATAAATTGTGTCAGCATGGAGAATAGTTCTTCCTGATGAATTAGAAAATGAAGACCATTGAGTGAATAGTTTGTTGCTGAGGATTCTACCAAAAATCTTGTTGAAGAACATATTCAAACTCTTGGTAGACTAGATCTCACTTTTTTTTTTGGTATCTGTTTCTTCTTTTTAAGCCAAGTTTTGGAAAGCATTTTACAGCTTTAGAACCATGTGAACTTTCAAGAAACTAATTTATTTAACAATGCCTGTTACTTATCCTACATAGGGAGATAATTTGTGGTGAAGTCAGAAGAAGCTCCAAACAGAAATCCCAACTCTAAACTCAGAGAAAAATTTACATATATTTTCTGCAGCTGCCTGACAAAAACTGTGTAACTGTAACCTTGGACTATTTCAAAACATCTGCATCTAGGTCAAGACTTGACAGTCTAGTTCCTCCTTATTTTAATCATGTTGGGTAATTCATGGAAATTTAGAGCTATTCTACAACAACCGTTGCTAATACATATTCTCACATGTATTTCTATAATCTTTCTTTAATTTCCAATATAAATTTCAGTGCCTCAGCTCTTTGGATTGAAGGTAACAATTTCCTTCTATGATCCCATGCTTATATGCTTCATAGTTTATAAGAAATAATATTTCTTTCTATAATGCAACCCAGCAAACAAGTGTTAGAACTACTCAGGTAGAAGTGACCAATTCAATGGTTATGGTGCAGTATAAGTAGCTGTCATAAGATACTGTGGGGTTTTTTTTTAAAACTCATGTTTAGAAAGAGACTTTCTGGGAAAAATAAGACATGAGACAGCATAATTGGAAGTGGTTTGTGTGAATTTGGAATCCATTTCATGCAGAGTCAAATGTTTGTTGTTTTTCTTTTTTCCGTAAATGTGATTTTTTAAATGTCTGTTTTCCTTTATTTTTTTTTCTTAAAACATGGCCTTTCAAATATCATCATTTTACTGTGATAATTTCTACTGTGAGTTCAAGCAGAGGTAGTGCCACCTTTGGAATCCTTTGAATCTCACCTGGTATAATTTGCCACAGATAACTAAATGATGGAAATTTATGCTAGCTAAGCATTTCTATCAAGGTTTGTTTCTTTTTGTTATTTAAGATAAAATCAAAACTATCAGGTCTTTTGAAAAGCAATATTTATGCCATCCATGAATTGCCTCTACTAAACATAGGAAGATACACCGTTCAATTGGCTAGTACACATAAAATCCTCTGGACTATCAGATTGGCTGCAGGTTTTACAATTTGATTCATGTACATTAATGTGCATAATTCCTCATTTTGTTCTTTTTTGGATGCTAATGACATGAGCCTGTTAAGATTTTCATTACATTACAGAATCACAGCATCTTCATGGTTGGAAGGGACCTTTGAGATCATCGAGTCCAGCACAAAACAAACAAACAAGCAAACAAAAGCAAACAAAAAAACCTCCCACACCAAACAAACAGACACAAACCAACAATCTCAGGCACTAGATCATCCCCTGAAGTGCCATTACCTAGGATGTGTAATCAAGCAGTTTCCACAGCAAGAGTTTTTCAGCCCTATCACAGTTGCTAGTTTCTTTGCATTGTCTAACTTCCCTTCACTGTCTACAGTCTAAATTATCTGTTTTTTTGGTATAAATTATCTCTGGAAATTAGCATACCCGACTGATTTTTAATGGCCAGCCGCTTTGAGATATCACTTTGACCTCCTCTTGACAAGCTTGACACTATAAGTAACACAATACTCACAGGATTGGAACTTCCTATGGCAGCCATAGCTAAGCTCATGACTGTATGTGATGATTGTTTTGGACCTACTCAGCCTAGCAGAATGGTATTAAGGAAAACTAATATTTTGACCAGCCAGCTGTACAAGAAAAACTCTGCAAGATGACCAAATTTTACGAATCTTTGTGAAACGTGAGGTTTAAAGTATTTCTTTCTTAAAGGTTTGACTGTGTATTAATTTTATTGTAGTCATATAGATAAATGTGAGCATGCAACACGCACATCTGATAATTGCCTAATCAATTGTTACGAATTATTTCATTTTTACACCTACAAAAAGTTGGAGTAAGGAAGCCATGAGTGAAAGATTTTAAGATTCCTATCTATAACTTTTACAAAAGGGTTTTTAATGAATCCCTTGCATAAAATTTAGACAACAGTATACACTAGTGCCACATCTGTTGGCAGGTTGATCCACAATATTCAAAGAATTTGGGAAAAGAAAAAATCTCTTAGGCGTATGAGACCCAAATTATAAAATAATTTTGCTTCAGATGTAAAAGCCAGATTAACTCATGGCAGCTGGCTTGTAAATGTATTAAATGGACAGAGGCATAGTGAATGTCCTTCAAGATGAATTTCTTGTCATCTTTTCTTGTGAAAAGAGGTTTATCCCATCCCTTCAAAATCTGTAGGGTATCCTATTTTTTTAGTCTCAAAAATATATTTGGTTTTCTTTGAAGATGAATAAAACTGAGATGCTATTATATTCAGTTCCTACTTTGCAGCATCCAGAAATTCCTTTGCTATTAATATGCCAGAGAAACAGATTTCTTTGATTTTTTTCAGTTTAGAAGATCAAACGCTGTCAGAAATTGTTTCAAAAGAAAAATAAATCTTTGAGAAGTTGGATTTGAAATAATGAGTCTCCAGCATGTTGCATATACGGTACTTAGAGCTGTTTAATAGAAGATGTTGCTATAATTGTGGGGTTTGCCTTTTTACGAGTATCACTCACCTAGAAGATATTTCAATATTAGTTTTGCTTTTTCTGAAAGTAATTATTTGAAAATTGGATATTAATGGCATTCTTCTTTGTAACTTCTTGCAAATACTTAATCAGGTAAAAGAAAAAAGCAACACACGTTTAGACTAA